>NC_086322.1:121128653-121763653 GCF_036172605.1 Pelobates fuscus | reverse complement strand
TGGAGCGTGAAAGAGCACTTTACAATGGATATGGAATAGGTATGATATATCTGCTTTTCTGCTTACAGTTTTACTTTGTGTTATTAAATCAGTTATTTTTTTCCTCATGTAGGTTTAAAATATCTGTCTGTTGACAGATAGAAATAGAATGTACCTAAAGCAGCACCATCACGATTGATGATTTTTGCATATTTTGCAAAAACTCCCAAAGGTGACATGCCAGTTTCGTGTCTGCTAGCCTAGGAGCAGAAGGTAGTTATTCATACCTAAAGATCTCTCACAGGCACCACCACCACCAAAGTAAAAATAACATTCAGATATATATCATTGTACAGTGCTGCAGAATTTGTTGGCACTATATAAATAATATCAAAAAACAGCAATAGAAGTATCTCTAACCATAGACATATAAAAACCCTAATAAGACGTCTAACACCCTACACATCATGATATATCAAAAAACATAAAAGGAAACAAAAAAAATAAAATAATGGATTGCATATAAAAAATAAACTAGGGGAAAAATTATATACGAGAAGAAAGGACAGACACCAAAAAAAGAAACCCCCTAATGTTTCCGCTGTAAGCCTTTCTCAAGTTCAATTACCAGAGTAAGATTTAAGAACTTCTGAAGTACACACACTGTGCTGTAAGATCTGTAAGTCAAAGTAGATGTGGCTAAAGCTGCATAAACAGAAATAAAAGTGATTTAACTATTAAAATGCATATTATTAAGCAGTAATACTGCAAGGGCATGAGCTACACAACCAAAAGTGCTTTATTAAGCTAAAGTTGTTTTGGTGCTCAGAGATTATTTAGGGAACAAAGATCAGATCTAATTTGAAAATGTAAGTTTAACAATCTGACGTTACCATCTTGGGGAAAAAAAAAACACATACAAACAAGAAATGCTGAGATTATTTACTGCTTAAGCTTGATAGACAGGGATTTATATAGATCTTTAGCATGTCTTTCTGAAAATAGAACTGCTGTTAGTGCACTTTTCAATTGCAGAATAATGTAAAACTATGTTTTCCTCTTACACTGTCAAATCCATAAAACAAATGTAGTAAGAATGATTTATATTTATTTCTTGGATTTTCATTTACACTTGATTTCAAAGCTTTTACCTCTTAGAGTAAGGCATTATGAAGTATCTGTAAAGCTTTAAAGTATACCGGTCATGACAAGTGCAACTTAATCTTAAAGGATCACTATAGTGTCAGGAAAACAATGCAGTTTTACTGACACTATAGTGCCCTGAGGGTGCCCCCACCCTCAGGGTCCCCCTCCCTTGGCGCTAAGGGGTTAAAACCCCTTCAGTTACTTACCTTAATCCAGCGCTGGTCTCCCACTGTGCTGGTGACCGCTCCCCCGTCCGACGTCAGCGTAGCCGAATGCGCATGCACGGCATGTGCTGGCGCGCATTCAAAGTGTCCAATGCTTTCCTATGGACGCTCTGCGTGATGGAGGCGAAATGTGCCTCCAGCGTCGCAGATGTGCCTCTAGTGGCTGTCCAGAAGACAGCCACTAGAGGCTGGATTAACCCCAAATGTAAACACAGCAGTTTCAACTTGACCTCCGGCTGCATCATCGGGGTGTCATCAACTACCCTTGAACTAGAGTTCCAGGCTGGCTAATGTTTATTCAGTGCATCTTAATTCATTGCGCAGAGTGTCGGTCATTGACGGAGAGTGGTCAGGTTATGCTTCTGCAGATCTGCAAATCACCATACCACCAGGGAGCCCCAGAGCTTGCCAAGGACCTAGACAAGGGAACAAACTATTACCAAGTGGTTTGACTGTTACGGGTGAACCGGGCCAGGGTATCAAAACCACTAGAGAATATAATATCATTTCAGCTATACATACTAGCAAATGTCTTGATTTCTGTAAAATCGGTATTTAAAAAAAAAAAAAAAACTGACCCACCTTTCCTCCCCTTCATGTCAGTCACTTTAGTACTCTGTTGAGTATAACAGCTCCCTTCAGGCATTTTCATATATACACTGCCTTTTCAGAGAAAAGGCAGTGTGCTTACATTGCCTCTAGGGACACCTCTAAGTGGCCACTCCTTAGGGGTTTCCTGGCTCAGTGCTGCATACCTCTAAGTGGCCACACTGGAGGGGCTTCCTGGCTCAGTGCTGCATAGTAAGCAGACCTGCCATTCATCGTCTCCACGCTCTGCATGGGGACGCTACATTTTTCTCATAAAGATTTATTATTATCATTATCGCCATTTATATAGCGCCAACAGATTCCGTAGCGCTTTACAATATTATTAGTCGGGGGATTTAACTATAAATAGGACAATTACAAGAAAACCTACAGAAACGATACTTTGAAGAGGGCCCTGCTCAAATTAGCTTATTGGTGCATTGATTCAATGCATCTCTATGAGGAGGTGCTGATTGGCCAAAACAGTGTTTGGCTCTGCCCTTTGCTGATTTTAGTCAATCCAATTGGCTAATTGGTGTGGGGGGGGGAGGGGGGGGGGGCAAGCCACCTAAATGGTGGGTTTTCACTATAGGGTCAGGAAAACATGTTTGTGTTCCTGACCCTATAGTGATCCTTTAACCCTGTCTAGCCAAAGTAACTACTGTCTCACAGCAAGTGTGAATTACTTCAACTGTGGAGCTAGACTCTGACATGCAGCACCATTGCACTGTGAATTTGTACTAGGATCAGGCATTCTTTAAATTTTTCTTACTGATGATTCTAACAGAGGGATAACATGGGATTTCTATGGGCAACACACCCATAATATGCCATTTGCATTCAAAGTAGTAGTAATAAATGGTACAATATGTTTACACAGATCACACAGATCACATTCTTTTCAGTGGCGGAATTAGCGGTTATGTGATGTCTACTAAGCGCTACGGAATCTGTTGGCGCTATATAAATGGCAATAATAAATAAATAAATAAATACTTTAGAGACTTGGGATTGGTGGAGAAATTCTTAGCCAGAGTATTGCAAATACTCTTTCAAAGTATTGCATCCCTTTCAAAGCTGGAAGAGGGGAGTATATTTTTGTTTTTAACTTCCTGAGTACCAGGTTTAGGCATGCCATATTACCATGACAGATGTTGAACCTGAATGAACTAAACATGTATCTTAAAGATTACTTTAACACATACAAATGTGAGTCTGTTCCAGCATGGCAAGCAGTTATTTACCATAATGTTCAATGTACGTGAACGTTTTCAAGATGCCCAGGATATCCTTATAATTGTAAAGCTCTCCACAACCTTTTGCCTAGTAGACATATTTATTACCTGTGTAGAATCAACAGCCACTTTACATCTGATACTGTAAAACACATTATCTTGTGAGCTATCAAAAGCTAAGGGTATTGGCCTCTTGAAGTAATTTGCCGATATTATTGACAATTTTGAAGCAGACTTTAAAGAAAACTCAACACTCTCTTTTGAGTTTTCCTTCTTTAAGTTGAAGTAACTAGAAATTGTGGGGTTTTGTATTTGATTTCTGCAGCTGCAAGTCAAGTAGCTATTGACTGGACCTAATGCATTACATCCTGTTAATAGAAGGTAAATTTCTGGTTAGACAACAATAAAATATCTGTTAATTGCTAAGCAGTGATTGTAACCTTGCATTGTTTACTTAATCAATTTTGAGAACAATTAACGACCATATGTTCCCATTTATCAAATTGATGTCTGTTATTAGCCAAATTGCTATCTTTAAATTGTAAGCAAAACGTGCATGAATTTTTTGCAAAGTTTTATGTGCAAGCTAGTGGGAAAGAAGATGAAAATACAAATGTATCCTCTAGATGGCGGTAGCTCCGCCCAGTGTCTTGAAGTATCAGGTGTAGGAAAATATAGAGACAAAGTAGTTTCAGTTTTGTCCCAGTGTATCTTTTGACTGGGTTGGAATTTCAGTGAAAGTCCAACACAGTCAAAATGAGTATTTCATAGTTTTGAAATACTTCTTTTGCAGTGTCACTTTAAATCCCTGCTTGTTACAAAGAATCCCAAGTGTCATTTATTATCATTATTATTGCCATTTATGCAACAGATTTTGTAGCACTTTACAATATTATGAGGGGAGGGGGGGGGGATTTAAGTATAAATAGGACAATTACAAAAAAACCTACAGGAACGATAGGTTGAAGAGGACCCTGCTCAATCGAGCTTACATTCTATAGGAGGTGGGGTATAAAACACATTAGGACAGTAAATAGCAATCAAATAAGGTGGGAGTGAAGCAGAGCTGGAGCAAAGAGTAAAGTGCTTCCCTTTAGGAGAGAGCAAAACAGGTATGTAAGGTAGAGGTTACTCTGGGAGACCATAAGCTTTCCTAAAGAGATGGGTTTTAAGGCACTACTTAAAGGATTGAAGACTAGTGGAGAGTCTGATGGCGGTAGGCAGGCTATTCCATAGGAAGTGAGCTGCCCGCGAGAAGTCGTGCAAGCGTGAGTTGGCTATATGTGTCCAAGCAGCAGACAGAAGAAGGTCATGGGCAGAGCGGAGAGACCAAGAGACCTATGGATCTGTGAAGAGCTATGAGGGGCTTGAATTGTTCAGTGCTTTATAGGTATGGGTTAACACTTTGAATTGACTCCTATAGGATACAGGAAGCCAATGTAAGGACTGAGGAGTGATGTGTGAGAGGTAAATCAGTCTGGCGGCACCATTCATTACAGACTGTAGCGGGGCAATATGGCTTTTGGGAAGACCAATTAGGAGAAAGTTGCAATAATCCATGCGGGAAATTACTAGAGCATGGACAAGCTCCTTGGTAGCATATTGCGTAAGAAAGGGGTGTATGCGGGCTCTGTTTTTAAGATGGAATCTACAGAATTTGGCAACATATTGGATGTGAGGCTCAAAGGTGAGGCCAGAATCAAGTATAATGCCAAGACAGCGTGCTTGCAAGGATGGACTTTTGTGGATACCACTAATTTGAAGGGAGAGCGAAAGAGGGGGATCAGTATTAGGAGGAGGAAAGACAAGGAGCTCTGTTTTAGAGAGATTGAGTTTCAGAAAGTGGGAGTACATCCAGTCAGAGATGGAAGAAAGGCAAGCAGTGACATGTTGCAGTAAAGAGGACGGCAGGAAAGAGGTCCGGGGAGGAGAGATATATATTCACTGAAATTCCAATCTAGTTGAGAGAAATACAGAGACAAAGTAGGATCTACTTTGTCTCTGTATTTCTCCTCTGCCTGACATTTCCTGACACAAGGCAGAATCTATTTGTCAAGACTTGCAGCCGTCATCAGTCATCATAAGTGGGGTCTCCCTGCCGAGGGATCTAAGAAGAGAAATGTTAATGTATTAAAATTGTCTGTTACAAGGCTGGATACAGACTGGTTACTGTTCTGGAATTGAATATAGGTAAAGTTTCCAATACAGTAGTCCTTGTGAAGGGCTTATTCTATTATTTTTCTGTTTAATTTTTACCCAACCACAAGTTTATAAGGCTGATTATGCAGTCCTGGTGCACTCAGAGCAACATTGATGCATATCTGCAAAAGCTTCATGAACAGTCTCCTGCCAGGGCTCATGCAGTATCTCCGTTATTTGGCAAGAGAAACGAATAGCTCTTGCTTCTCTGAACATGTTGTTGCTCAGTTTTGGTACATTGTTTTAACATAGATGTCTTCTCTTTATTCACAAAATGAGGGCAAATTCAGCAATATGCCCTGGATATCCAGAACACATTACGAGTCATGATAACCTGATACTCTAGTGATTCTTAATTTTTATTTAAATCCAATATATTTTGCAATGCCCACTTTTTCATCGCTAGAGCCCTCAAGACTGCCAGTATTCATGTGTAGAATGGGGAGTAAAACAGTCTTGGCTCTAGATTTTACAAAACTGCTGGCTTTATTACTTTTCTAGATAAATCTATACCTCAGATTATTTTTCTCCTATTTAATGGAATGTCACCCAGTGTGTGATACAAGTAGAAATTACTCACCAAGTATGTTATCCAATCCTGACCTTTCATGAAGTCTGTTAATTCAGTCACCCATCTGTTTTCTTCTGAAAAGCCAATATTTCACAGAAGAGAATCTTTAATGTAAGCTAGTTTCTGCTAACATGGTGCTTTAGGGATATGCTTATATATATATATATATATATATTATATTTTACAAAATACACAATCCAGCACACTTGCTTATTCACTAAACAATGATTTCAAATCTCACAGATTTTAATAGTTTTATTTAAGAACACCTCACCTAGGCAAAAAATAATTGGGGTTTAGTTACATTATATGATCATATATTGCATGCCTCCCACAATGTCAATGTACTATAGTACTGAAAGAGGAGCACAATCAGCTAAAATATAAAGCTTTTTATTGTACATGTACAAACGTAACAGTTATCACCAATGTCCAAAATATACATTAAAGTATAAATGTAGTCATACATATACAATCAATATGCAGGCTCTTACCAAAACAGAAATCAGGAATAAGCAATCTAGGATATGCATACTAAGAAGTATTCCCCCAAATACAAAAAAGAATGGATACCAATATACAAATGTTAACCAAGTAGTACATACCAGAACCAATTGAACCTGTTAAAGCAACTGAGAGGAGGGCGAAATGGTCACAGAATATCCCCCAACGATCCGGCGTTGTCCACCTTTATCAAGGAAGCATGATATTATGAAAAAAATATCCCCTTTATATACCAACACATTATAACAACATAAATGACTCGTTTGTTTTGAGTGAGCCTCCATATCTGTATATCGATTGCTTCAATCTATTGCATGTGGCTGACAGCCGGGTGTGCCCACCATTTTGTTGTTAATACAACGTCAATGTATCCCATTCTCGGCAGGTCCTACTCTAGCAGCCTAATGCCTGCCCTTGTTTTATTTTTATATATATATATATATTCTTATCATTACAAAACACTGCTATTCCTACTAAAAATAGACAAGTTATAGCAGTACACAACATGTCCTTCTATATTAATAAACATACAAACACAATTACTTGAAGAAAAAAAAATATATATATATTATGTATGTATATATAAGGTGGATAGTCCATACATTGTTAAACACAAATCTGCACACACCAGTCAAGCCAAGACTTGCTTATCTCACTTTAACAATGCTCTCTGTACTGCACAGGATTCTGGGTGGGCATATGCAAATAAGCTCAACAAAAAACTAATTTTTGCCTCATTTTCCACTTTATACATGGATTCCTTAGAGCATGTATCTACTGTATACACCATCTTTGAAACATAACTCAGTAAGAGGTGAGATTTCTGTGGGAAAAGCAAGTCTTATAGCTTGACTGGTGTGTGTAAGTTTTAACAATGTATTAATGTGTGTGTGTGTGTATATATATATATATATATATGTGTGTGTGTGTGTGTGTATAGAGATATGTATATGTATATATATATATATATATATATATATATATATATATATGTATAATCATTTGTGTAGATTGAGTACAGCAGTAACTTGTACATGTTCAGTAGGACTAGCAGTGTTTTGTAATGATGATATCTTGCCATGCAAGTCCAAGCTGTGATACAGAAGTTAAACTAACCACAGGGCAGATAAAACATAAATCTGTGTATTACACCAGGGAATATACCTCTGTATACCTCAGCAGTGCTGGATTCCCAAACAATATTCTTTGTTGTTATTTTTTGAGATTTCCTAAGGGATTCTAGGCAAACACTAAACCACTTACAAAGCTGTGTTTAAGGAAGACAGAATCTGGTGCTCATATCAGTAGATGGTCATAGTTTACAAAATAATAGAGAAATTAAACTGTGAATGAAGAAAGTCACTTGGCTTAATCCTGCAAACAAGACAGAATACCACCCAAAACATGCATTTCTCCCCTTGTGTGGGCTTACTGACTCTTTATTTACATTTAAAATTAAACTATTGCCATCTAGTTAATTATTTTGTTTGCAAGAGAAGCCAAACTATAGGCATCAAATCAACTTTATGTGTGATAGTGAGTGGAGCAATTTCACCATATATGAGACAAAAAATAGAAGTATATATATACAAACTGTTGTCGGTGTGTGGTATATCTTCCAGTAATAATGATGTATATAAAAGGAAAAAAAGAAACTTACTTACTTAACTTACACAATTATTATTGAACTTTGGTTCAAAGATACATCAATCTTTAGAAAATCATTGAAAAGTCATTCATAACAGAGAACAATTCTTAACTTACACAATTATTGTGTAAGTTAAGAATTGTTCTCTATTATGAATGACTTTTCAATGATTTTCTAAAGATTGATATATCTTTGAACCAAAGTTCTATTGAGTATCAAGTTAAAGTGTTTCAGTCGATTTAATTGAAAATTGGACGCTTTTTAATTCAATAACCAATCACGAAGGACTGATGCCCTTTTTAAGCCCACAACCAATATGGAGGTTGTGAGCACGTCCTGAGGAAGCCGATTGGTGAAACGCGTTGACGTCATAGAAGGGGGAGGAGCTTGCAGACCACGGAGTCCTGAAGCGTTTTTTCCGGTACACGGCAACACATGTGGAGAATCTTTTGCAGCCGAATAAGGAGAACGCCGGACTAAGCAGCCTGCTACCCTAACATATTAAGCTCTCATAGTGAGTTGACACCCTATCTTTTATTCCTTTTATTCTATTTTATGTATATGTTTACTATTTTTTTTCTGCATGTGGCAGATAATAAATTTATGTCCTTTTTTCCTATTGGAACTCCATCTTAGTATTCCCTAAAACGATACTTTTCAACCTGTAAATTATTACCAATGCATATGTTTATATCTTTCATGTAGACAATCTGCACTACTACTGTTTTCTTTTTTTTCCTTTTATATACATCATTATTACTGGAAGATATACCACACACCGACAACAGTTTGTGTATATATATATATATATATATATATATATACATACTTCTATTTTTTGTCTCATATATGGTGAAATTGCTCCACTCACTATCACACATAATTTTCTCTTTTTGGTGGAGTTTGGGGTTACACCAGAGTGTGAAGCAATTGTTGGTAAATTTAGCACCCAGATTGTATTTATCTATATTGTATCAAATCAACTTTAGTTTAATGAAGCAGTTTTGGTGTAAAGATCATGTCCATGCAGTCTTACCGTTCAACCCTATGCCATTTAGGAATGAAATCACTTTTGTTTTTGTCAATGCTGCCCTAGCCACACCTCCTCTGGCTGTGACTGTCACAGCTTGCATGAAAACATTGGTTCAATTTAATAGAGAAATGTAATAGAATGTGCAATAAGGAAAGTTTAAACATTAGATCTCCATTCACAGAAAGTGTATAGGAACGATCTTCTATCCAAATGCAGGGAGGTGTGACTGTTGCTGTATAACCAAAGTGATTTAACTTCTATATGGCAGATAATTGAACATTGAGACTGCATGGGCATGATCTGTACACCAAACTGTTTCATTATACTAAAGTTGTTTTGGTGCCAATAGTATCCCTTTAACACTGTGGATGAGTGAGTCTGGTCATAAACCTGATCATTTAATTTTATTTTTTACTCTTAAAATTTTATTTTATTTTTTTTTTAAAAAAAGACCGACAAAACTAAGTAACATTACCAGAAATTAAGGCATATTTACTCTCCAATCCTTCCACCTGTCTAACAGCTGTATTTTTAGCTTTGTCCCTAAGGCCACCTAGTTATATGGACTGCCATTAGAAGCACTTTCTGGTGCCTAAAGACATCGATCGGTCCCCAGAGAGGTGTCTTGATCAAGTTAATATCTTTGAGATATCAGAGATGCAGATAAACGCAGCACAGCAATTGACATGCATGCTTTTCTATGGATGATCCAAGGATATAGAGGGGGAAAAAAAACTGTTCGGTTTCCTCTGCAGGAGCTAAGGAGTAGTGAGCACATGGAATCTGGTATCATAAGTTTATCCATGGCTACTACTGTGCTGGCATTGAATCGAGTTGGACAGTCATGTTTTTTTTTGTCAATTGGAGACAGGCAATACTGGGCCAGCCGGGATAGCCCAAAGGAGAGTGGGGGAGCCAGTCCTGCCCCCTATGTCACTCCCCTAGTTGGCAATGTCACTAGTCACCCATGGGTTTCATATATTTTCTGATATTTTCAGAGGTCCCCTGACTGTGGCTGTTAACTTGTCCATAAGATATGTCATTGAGTTTCGTAATAACTGTCTTAATGGAAGGGCGTTCAGGCTTAAGCCTGTCTAGCGGCAAGCGTTACTTTGTGTATGAGTTTTTGCTCATGTTTCATCCACCCCTCCAAGGGTCTGGATCAAAGATATACCCAGGTCATCTGGTGTTTTTTCATGTAATAATGTTTTAACTGGTGTGGTGTACCATCAGAACATCGTCTACTAAGACTGTTACTGTAAATTCACACATATGGAGGTTGTTTTGTTAGATTTACATATTTCTTCCCATTCTGTGCCCTCTATCCCTTCCCCTAAATCTGTCTCCCATTGTTCTGTATAGTGTAATCTACCCCAGTCAGTGGAATTTGAACTAAGGTAAGCATATAAAGATGTAAAGAGGCCCTTGGGAGGTGTTTCGTCTAAGCACATATTTTCAAAAAAAGGTCTGTGGTTTGTGGGCAGCCTCTCTAATGTATACGTGTTTTGCGAACTCCCGAGTTGAAGGTATCTAGAAAGAAAGGGAAAAAAAAATCAGATGTAGTGAGTTCTGCTCTACTTTTGAGAAATTCAAATGACGATATCTTCCCTCCTTCATATAAGTGAAAAATTCTCTGAAATCCTGTTTGTTAAATATTTCTAAAATCATGAGCTTTCATTCCTGGGAGGAAATGGGACAGGGGATGGGGTGAAAGAATGCTGTGGGACAGGGGATGGGGGGAAGGAACGCTATGGGACAGGGGATGGGGGGGGAGGAACGCTATGGGACAGGGGATGGGGGGAAAGAACGCTACGGGACAGGGGATGGGGGGAAAGAACGCTACGGGACAGGGGATGGGGGGAAAAAATGCTATGGGACAGGGGATGGGGGGAAAGAACGCTATGGGACAGGGGATGGGGGGGAAATAAACACTATGGGACAGGGGAGAGGTGGGGGAAGGGGAGTTTTTCATATTGGTTGAATTAAATTCATTAAAAAGTCTAATATTAATACAATTATAGGAAAAAAAAAAGTTTTTAAAATCATGTGGGGAAAAGTCACTTTCGGTTTCGGGTTTCGGCCAAGGGCATCCCGAATTTTCGGTTTTAGCCCTGAATTTTCGGTTTCGGTGCATCCCTAATATTAGCTCTTTGATTTCCACAGAACTGACCACAGGCAGTTGAGTGATTTATAAATGTCTAGAAAACCTTTTGATGGCATTTTTTTCCCCTAATACCGTGTTGCTATTATGTATGTTGTTTGTTGAGTATCATTAGGTTAAGATTAGTGTTTGGGGGTTGTGGAGCAGAGAGAAAGGTTTATTTCTTAAATTTTGCTTTACATTGCATTTTTCATGATTATAAATGCATGGATGTTGTGGGAGATATATTTATCTACTGTATCACTGCTTGTTCTTTCACTTCCAACAGAAAGTTAAGACCTTTTCAGCACTAAGCGTATCTCTCTTAAATGCATGTGCAGCATTTTATTTATTTCTTTACAGTTTTTTCATTGCATATGGCACACTTGCCTTCATTGAGCAATTAATGAGTGTTCTGTATTTACCCGTATGAATGGGGCCAGGAAATTGATGCAATATTTTTGAAGTGGTATTCAGTGGCGAAATATGACATCTTAACTACCACTCTTTTACATTTTAAGGGTAAAGGCTAAATGTTATATGTAAAAAAAAAAAAAATAATTGTATTTGAGTTTGTATGATCCAATGTTAATTGTTGCACTTGAGAATTGGTAGATGAATTCTAAGCTTTATCATTAAACTCTTCTTGTTTGTTCACAGAAATACCAGATATTGTGAATGCAAAACATCTGAACTTTTTCAGGTAAGCGTATTAAACTCCATTGTGTAATGCGGTTGATCAAAAAGAAATGGATGATAATGTAAATTGCCATCACAAAGGAGTGACACATAATTGTCTCAAAGTAGGGGGTAGCCCTGTATTTTAGTAGATGTATTTGAACACTTATGAACTCAACCCACAAAGGGCATTGTTTTTAAATGAAAGAAAACCTAAAAATTAAAAGAATAATTATATTATCACTTAAATCATTCTATGAATAAATTGCTTGAAACACAAACAAAAATTATGAAACACAAATTATACATCCACCTAACAAAAAGCTGTGTAGTGAATATTTGTATAGATTTATTGAAGGATTACTCTGACCACTTCAATGATTTAAAGTGGTCATGGTGGTGGGATTCTGAATGTGCAGTGATTCAGCTTTAAAACCCTGCACAAACAGAGATATGGTTATTGTGTGCCAGGGGCTAGTTGCACTATGTCAATTATGTGCACATTTTACATCTGTTGTCAGTGCTCCTTCCCCTCCCTCCTGCCTCCCTCCATTCAAAAATTGGGAGAAATCCTCCCTTCTGCTTTCTCACCGTCTCTCTTGCCTCGCCGGATCAAAGTGTGCAAATGTGCTCTGAGCTAACAAATCGGTCCAATCACAGTCTTCTTTTTTGAGAAAATTGAAAGGTCTCAATTTCCTTAAAAATCCTAATTTTTAGGAGTTATATTATTATACATGTGTTCACTGTTTTATAGGTAATCATAAATATGGGAAATAATATATGATGATATCAAGGGGATCTTAGAGTGCACACGTACCATGATTCTCTATCTGGAAGGATTAAAACTTTTTGCCCACATGTGTAACCCCTTAAGGACTGAGCCAAATGTACACGTTTTGATAAAAATAAAACGTAAACAAAACTTGGAATTGGACTATATTTCTGTTCAACCGTAATTCACCTCTTTCTTATTAAGTGCACCCACACTTACTATATATAATTTTATTCAGGAGAAATAGGGCTTTCATTTATCATCAAATATTTAGCTATGAAACATAATTTAATATAAATAAAATATTTAAAAAATTGAGAAATTAAGCAAAAAAATATTTTTAGTTCTGCATGACATTTTAACTGTGAATGTCAAAATACTGTTGCTGTCATAATAATCCATCTTCACCCAGCGAGGGCACGGCACAGGCTGAGTTGCGCAGGGCGGGGAAAGGCTTATAAAGCCTTCCTATGCCCTGCAATTAGGCTCAGAGTGCTCTGACAGGTAAGCCTCTAAATTTACGTGTTACAGCATTCTGATTGGTTGGCTTGAATATCAAACAACCAGTCAGTGAGTTATTGTAACATATTCATCCTCACTTTGCGGTATCTGCTCTCAGCAGCCACACGTCAGTGTACCTGACTCCTGCAACATGTTGGTGGATGCCAGCCACTGCGGATCCACGCCAAATTATGAATAAATGAAATTCCCGTTTGCATGCCCAAGTGTTTAACTGGGCATGCGCGGGAATTTCACAACGCTATCTAGTGTGGTCAGATAACGTGTCCCACAGGGACTTCATCTACCCACATAAAGATGGCGGTGCCCAGGACCTAGATTTGGGCACAAAATAAAGATGAAAAATTAGGTAAGCTGGGGGGCTTAGGGCATTTTGGGAGTGACTAGGGCGACAATTAGATGTAGTGGAGTCGCCCATGACGGTGCCGCTTTAAATTGCTATTTGTGTCAAAAAAATCAACATTTTTTTTTTTTTTTTTTTTTTTTTTTTTTTTACACATTTGGCATAGATTGGTGGTAAAAGGGTTGCATGAAAAGTCAAAATACTCCAAGTTTAATACCTTTGTCTTCTTTAAAAAAATATATACATGTGAAGGGTTAATCAGGGATTCCTGACAGATATTTGTGTTATAATGTAACTTAATTACATTGTAATTACATTGCGTTAATTTTGGGGAAACAATTGGTTTGGAAATAGTAAAGTGCTACGTGTACTCATAGAAATCTTTTCTCATAGAAATCAGCACTTTTCTAAACTGGGGTTTAATTAGGGTAATTCTCACCCATAAAGCACTTCAGCAAGCTGAATGGTCATTTAAAATGTGGTAGTTTTGTTCTCATAAGCAGCTACTTATAGTGCTCCCCCCTCCCTCCGTGAAGGGGTTAAAAGTGCACTAAGATTGATGATCTCCGCCACGGAGGTGGGACCAGGCAGGACCAGTCACTGGAAAACCGGTATGGCATGGAAGTAAGATCACCCTTAATCTCCAGACAGAGGGTGGTCAAGGACTTAATGCTGCATTCCAACACTGTAGTACACAGGAGTACATGTTTATATTCCTGACACTATAGTGTTCCTTAAATAATAAAAATCTGAAAATCTCACTGTCTTGTAAGTAGTATACCAAGATAGTGGGGTTTTCAGATTATTTTTATTTTTTCTCCTTTTTGGTAATGGGGTATGATTGTGATTATGTTCAGCAGTGCCTAGAACTTAATTGCTTGTTCCAGCATGGTATCTAGAAGTTATACACTCAGGCTTGGTATGATGTATAATGCTTTGAACACGGTCTATAAGTTGAATCTCACAGACTCTAGGGTTCTGATTTGAAACCAATTTGTGTTTCCTCTGTATTAGAAAAAATAATTTTATTCTGCTGTTATATTACATCCCTAAAGCACAGGGAGGAACGTCATTTCCAAGAAAGGGTTTCATTAGTTCCAGGTTGACATGGGTTAATTAACTTGGTGTTTTATAGGTCTTGATACTTTGAACTTATTTTCTACCTGACCTCCTGTTTCTCAAGGGTGGTCCCTGTGATTGAATACCGTGGGGTTGCTGACTAGCAGCCTCAAGAGCAGGAGTAGGTAACCTTTGGCACTCCACATGTGTGGACCACATCTTCCAAGATGCTTTGCCAGCATAATGGCTGTAAGAGCAGCATCAGAAACATAGTCCACAACATCTGTAGTGCCGATAGTTAACTACCCCTGCTCTATATAGTAAGTATATAGCAGTCTAGTGCTTTGTCTGAGGAGATATAGTGTTAATGTCGCATTGATTACTCAGCTGGCTATTTTGAAAATGTTTATTAGATTTATTTTAAATTCGCTATATCTGAACTCGGCCACCCCAGTGTATACCACTTTATTAGCTGTTGGTTAATGCCGTCATGGGGTAGTAAACAATCAGGAAAACATGTTTTATGACCATTATTTTTTAACAATCCGCATGGATGCAGTATGTTCCCACCCTCCTCTTATGGTAGTTGTGGAGCTATTGACAAGGATTTATCTGTGGAAATTATAAACCACATTTTATCCAGATTTTAATTTTAACTGAAGCAATTTACAGAAGAAACCTAAAAAAGGTTAAATAACTGTTTATTTATTTTTAGTTATTTTGTCCGCTCTGCAGTGTAAAAGGAATGTTAGCATATCTGAATTATTTAGATTTTGTTTTCTCTTTTTCTTATAGGACCACTATAGTGCCAGGAAAACATACTTGTTTTCCTGGCACTATAGTGCCCTGAGGGTGCCCCCTCCCTCAGGGACCCCCTCCCGCCGGGCTGGATGGAGAGGAAGGGGTTAAACTTACCTTTTTCTCCAGCGCCGGGTGGGGAGCTCTCCTCCTCCTCTCCTCCTCTTCGGCTGAATGCGCATGCGCGGCAGGAGCTGCGCGCGCATTCATCTAGTCCATAGGAAAGCATTACTAATGCTTTCCTATGGACGCTGGCGTCTTCTCACTGTGAAAATCACAGTGAGAAGCACGCAAGCCCTCTAGCGGCTGTCAATGAGACAGCTGCTAGAGGCTGAATTAACCCATTTAGAAAAAAGGGTTAACTGTAGCTGGACCAGGCACCCAGACCACTTCATTAAGCTGAAGTGGTCTGGATGCCTATAGTGGTCCTTTAACAAGTTTTCACTTAAATTTCTGTATCAGCTTTTCCTATGTTTCTTATTTCACCCCAGTGAAATACAGCAAAGAAGTTTAAAAGGCACTGCTTAACCTTTATTATTGTTATACAAATAAATAATTTCATGCATCTACATGTGGAAAATACTATTATGTTTCAGAAGCACGATTCACCTTACGCAAGTGTGTATAATGTGCCGATGACAACCATGTCACTTCTGTCCTTCAACATTTTATTGAGGTTTCAAGGAAATGGAATGCTAGATATGTCAGTAAATTGACTTGCAGATTAGAAATATGTGTTACCTTCTTTACTTTGCTCTATTCATGAAAAGGGTAAGTGAAGAGGGTTAACTGGAAAATGAGGCAGGTAGAAGATATATTTGAAATTGCACTCCCACTCGCTCCACTCTTATTTTGGCTCTGCAAGGTCTTAAGTGGTACATGTCTCTTGGCTAATGTATAGTCACAGAAACAAATGGTTGCTGGGAAAAATGGAAAAACAAAAAGGTTACAACATAATACAAGACCATGATATTTCTAAATCATAAAAGGCTTCTGTGTGAGATATATGTTGTTCATTCAAAACATGCTATTGTAAGCATGCAAAACATGTGACAAAGTAAATTTTCCAATTATGCTTCAAGGTCATATTTGTGATATGTTGGTTCCAAATGGATCATTTAGAATAATAAACCAATGTTTTTTGTTTTTGTTTTTGTGTTGCATGATGAGTTCTGCAAGGCCATTTAATTTTTGTTTATTTTATTCCTCTTGGAAAATATAAGATGTCTATAAAGTGATTTTAAATATTAAATTAATTTGTAGTGTTTATTTCTTTATTTTTTTTTAGCTCCTTGACCATCTAATGCCATTATTTACTTATTAGAACAAAATTGTAAACTGAAAAAAAAATCACTGACTGTACCCACATGAGCTATTCCATTAAGCTGCAGTTGTTCTTTAATACTAATATTTTGCTATAAAAAGACACAATTAACATTCTAATAGGTTGTAAGCACAAGTTAGCTAGGATTGAGGGGCAATATTAGGGAATATGTTGGATGTTGAAAAAAAAAAATTGTGCTAGAGGTGAATTTATATGGTAGTGGCTTAAAGGATATATATATTATAATTACACTTTCCTTTATCTGTTTAGATTTTAGTGCTGCCCCCTTTTGTTTTCATTACAAAAAAATAAAAATCCTTTGAAATAGCCATTAAACTTGGCTGTAACCCAGCACCAAGACAAGATCAGTGCAGCCTGATCCTCTTGTGAAGTCCTAAAGTCTAATGAAAATGCTTCTCACAGGAAAGCAATGAAATACACATACCGTATATACTCGAGTATGAGTATATACATTTTTTGTGCTGAAAAACCCCAACTCGGCTTATACTCTAGTCAGTGTCTGTATTATGGCAATTTGCATTGCCATAATACAGACAGGGGGCTGTGGGGGCTGCAGAGCTGTTACTTACCTCTCCTGCAGCTTCTGTCAGCTCCCTTCTCCTCCGCGCCGGTCCGTTCAGCACCTCGTCAGCTCCCAGTGTAAATCTCGCGAGAGCCGCGGGGTCATAGTGTGGCTCTCGCGAGACTTACAGTGTAAGCTGACAGAGGAGCTGACTGGACCGGCGCGGAGGAGAAGGGAGCTGACAGGAGCTGCAGGAGAGGTAAGTGCTCCCTGCCAGCCCCCCTCTTCCCCCACTGAACTACCAATGTCACTGGACCACCAGGGTAGGAGAGCCCCCCTCCCTGGCCAACTAGGAAGCAGGGAGGGGGGACGAAAATAAAATAAAAATAATAATAAAATAAAATAACAAATAATAATTATAATAATAATTCAATATAAGAAAAAATAATAATAAAATTGCCCACCCCCACCAAGGCTCTGCATTCATACACACACACACACTGCATTCATTCATACACACACACACACACTGCATTATATACACACACACTGCATTCATACACACACTGCATTCATACACACACTGTACTCATACACACACTGTACTCATACACACTGTACTCATACACACACTGTACTCATACACACACTGCACTCATACACACACTGCACTCATACACACACTGCACTCATACACACACACGCTGCATTCCTACACACACACACACACTGCAGTCATACACACACACTGCATTCATTATATACACACACTGTAAATAAATATTCAATTAATATAATTTTTATAGGATCTAATTTTATTTAGAAATTTACCAGTAGCTGCTGCATTTCCCACCCTAGTCTTATACTCAAGTCAATAAGTTATCCCAGTTTTTTGGGGTAAAATTAGGGGCCTCGGCTTATATTCGGGTCGGCTTATACTCGAGTATATACGGTAGTTTATAAATCCACAAATCCAGTGCTTTCTCTATGAGAAATATGTGGAAATTGCAAATTGTAAACAGTGTCATGCTTACTAGCTATATATTAATGGCTTACTAGGAAGCATGGTGGTATCTTTGTAACACACTGAGGACCTCTTTGGTTCTGTACTGAGATGTCAACAAAAAGTACCCCCACCCCTCCCCCCAAACAAAAATATATGGGGGCACCAATTTTACTTGCAATAAAATTGTAATGCTACTATTATCCATTAAGGGCATTATATACAGTGTTATTCACTAAAGTGAGAATTTAAGGTGAATTCAAAGGGAATTTTCAAATTTAAGAAATAACCAAACTGGTAAATTTCTATAACTCCGCTAATCTTTCCATTCCTAAATTTTAAATTCTATTTGAATTCACCTTGAATTCCCTCTTTAATGAATACACCTGTTAATCTCTCACTGCAATTAAACTTTCTCTTATTCTCTCATGCGTGGCAAAATTGTAATACATTTCTTACTTTGTCCATGTGTCATGCCATGTACAGACAGCAAATACGGTGATATAGAATTAATGAGAATAATTGCATGCTCTAGTCCTCCATCATTATTGAACTAGAAATATGGTCACCTGCTGGCAGATGGCCACGTCCTCCTATCCACACGTGATAGTGCATACCAAAAAAGAGAAGAACTAGAAAAAAAATCCCTCTTTTGTATAAAATGTATCTTTTAGTCATACTTATTTAAACAATGTGTAAATATCCAGAATCAGTGGTTAAAATTGCTAAAATCTCAGCTCTAGACCAAAAAGATATTCGTCAGAAATTCTATATGGAATACATTGGTTAAAATGTATAGCTGTCAGTTATCTGGTCTATTGTGAGTATCCTTAATCAATATAGGTGTAGTGAAGAGTGGGCAAGGATTATGTTTCTGGGGTAAAAATCTTGTTAGAAAATTAAATAATCCGCTAAACAGACCTAAAGAGCCATAAGAGAAGGTCTTAGAAACACATAAGTGATGGTGCAAAATGACAGAGGGGTATGTCCATTAAGCAGGGTTTCCCTTAAGCAGTGTTTCTTGAACTTAAGATGTATTAAATTATATCAAGTATATAGATAGTAAGTGGGGACAACCCTAAATACGTGCCTTAAAGAGCACCCCTCTAGAATGCCACACCCACTAAGCCTAAACTGGATACAAGTCCATAATCTTAAATAGCCAAGAGCAATTCTGAAAAAAGCAAAGCCAGTTTTAATGGTGTGGTCCAAATCCATTTTAAATCAGTCAAGGTGGATAAAACGACCATGGTCTCTAGTATCAAGGTGAGGGGGCTGTTTTTTGTTTTTTTTCTAGTTCTTCTCTTCTCTTTTTTTTTTTTTTTTTGGAATGTAATTTTAGTTAGAAGGGGTTATCCCCAATGGTGGGATTCAGCCGGTTCTCACAAACCTGTTATTAACATTTAGCAAGTTCTCCGAACAGTCTGCGAAACCGGCCCCCACCAGGAGTGCAAAAAAGGTTCCATAAGGGAACCGCACGCTCACTAAGCCAGCTGGGGACCGCCTCCCCCTTACACCCAGCGTAGGAGCACTGGGTGTTACGTGACTACCTGACGCTCAGTGTGAAAGAGGCAGAGCACGCTGGACAACGAGAGGCCCCTCCCCTGCCTAGACAGGTAAGAGGGGAGGGGGCCCATGTATCGTTAGGTAATTCTTCCCCAACTGGCTGCCTGCCAGTTGGGGAAGAAGTGAGGAGAGACACATCAGTGTGATGGTGTAGGGGAACATGGACAGAATGTGTAGGAGGACATGGAGAGGAGGGGGCATAGAAGGAAATGGTAAGTGGACATGGAGAGAAGGGGGATATGGATGGAATTGGTAAGGGGACATAGAGGGAAGGGGGAGATATGGAAGGGAGGGATACATGGCTGGTAGGAGTACATGGAGGGGAGGGGAGGGGATGGGAAGGGGGACATGAAGAGGAGAGACATGGATGGAAGATTTAACAGGGCATATAGGGAAGGGGGATGGTGAAATGGATGGAATGGGGGATGTCACTATCCCACACACACTCTCTATCACCACAAATTGCCACACTGTCACCCTCATTGGAGGCAGAGAGGCTAGTGGTAGAGAGATGGCACAGAGGGGCTGGTGGCAGAGATGGCACACACCGGCTAAGGGCAGAATAGCATTGGCAGGCAGTTTGGGGGCACATGTATCATTGGCATGATATACACATTTTATGAATTTATTGCTCTTTGGCATGACATACCTAGTTTATGTATGTATTGCTTCATTGGCATGATATGCCAAGTATATGCGCTTACTTTCCATTGGCATGATATTCAAAGTTATGTATTTATTGACAAATTGCAAATAGAGTGCACAATTCAAAGTAATTAGAATGTGAAAAGAGCTCTAAACACCTTGAGTTGTATCCCCTAAACCAACTCTACAAATATACAAAACATACATACATAAGGTGGGGCTGGTATACATTTGTAAAGATAAAACAAAACAATGGTGCAATATTGCCAGTATAAATGTTTAAAGATTATGAAATTTGGAGTGTCACTCACAGGTAAAGTAACCTATATTGCCAGTAACCTTTAAACATTTGTACTGGCAATAGTGTACCATTGTTTTGTTTTATCTTTACAGATTTATACCAGCTCCACCATATGTATGTATGTTTTATGTATTTATTGCTCATTGTATAGTATACCTAATTTTTTATAGTCTGCTTATTGGCAAGATATACAAAGTTTATGCATTTAATGCATTAATAGCATTCCTTTTGTCCCCAGGAAAGATATATATATATATATATATATATATATATATATATATATATATATATATATATATATATATATATATATATATATATATAAAATATTCTCAAAAATAAAGGCTTGCACTCACGGTCTGTTGTTAGGATTAAAACATTTCTTCTTTATTCCATATTGTTAAAATATAGTTGCTGTCATCTTTGTCAACGTTTCAGCCACTTCAGTGGCTTTCATCAGGACCAACTCAGCTCACAAAACTATTACATATACAAAAAACCGCTTATATATAGCTAAACAGACTTATTAAACAAATTAAAAACACTTACCACCTGTGTATTCAGGCGCCCGGCGTCTCTCGCTTCCGTGTGCGCATGTGCGAACATGCCGAAACCGGAAGTAGCGTGTCCGCGTCATTGTGCCGTTGCCAGGGTAACCCGAAATGTAAACAAGGCACCCGGCAATGAAACACTCCTACACACTGCTCGGGCGCCTGTTAGGTGGATTAAACAGATAAAACATCATGTGTACACATCTTATTAACCCCCCTGCAGCACCAACCTTATGTGGCTAGCTGTAGTTGTGTCATCTCGGACACCTTTTTAATATATCAGCTGCTCACTTTCATTTTCTAAATTCAAATGTATTCTAATTATAAAGTATTATAGCAATATTTTAATAGGATTAAATATTAGTGAGATTCTAACTTACTTTTGTATATATCGGCTAGGACCGTCTTCAAAGCCATTTTTAAAGATATACCACCCCTCTAAGCTCTATTAGTCATCTCTCTCTAAAAAGGGGTTACTACCTTTCCTATTAACTATTAAAGTGTTAAAGTATTTGTTCACACTTTTACAACTATACCCTTTCAAAGTGGTAAACATTATGTTTGAAGTGATACTCAGTGCTTACTTATATGAATGTTTGCTTTAAATAGTGTCATTATGTTTGTCACTAATATCTAAATAGTTAAAGTGATACTATGTTGCACTTATATACATTAAAGTGCTATCATTTAATATTAAAGTGATACTCTGTGCTTTTTATGTACATTTTAAAGTGATACTGGTTGCGTTTATGTACATTAAAGTGCTCACTGTAACTTATTACAATAATACCTGGTGTTATTTATGTGAATCATTAAAGTGAAACTGATTGCATGTTATGTACAATAAAGTGCTAACCTAGTTTATTAAAGTGAAACTTTGTGCCGCTTGCGTTTGTTGTTAAAGTGATACCTCTTGCATTTATATACACTAAAGTGCTTATATTAAACATTAAAGTGATACAATGTGCTTATCTATTTACAGATACTACGGTGATATGGATGTCCCTCCTTTTAACGTATATATAATTAGGTCTGATCTCCCTTCTCTCTCATCTAATATTTAATAGGTCCTATATATAAAGACCTATGTTGTGCTGCAATGGGGGGTAATTCTATTTTTAAAAACAAAACTTTGCTCAAGAGGATTGACATATAGTTTAAATCAAATGAACGGGGCATATGATAACTGCTCATTTAAACCCCAGGGTGCAACTGTGTCCAGTTCAAAAATCCAGAACGCCTCCCTGCGTAGTAATATATTGCCTCTATTCCCACCTCTTCTTGGGAGTGGAACGTGGTCGATTGCTACAAATTTTAGAGTGGCCAGAGAGTGTTTGCATTCCAAGAAATGCTTCGCAACCGGTTTATCCGTGACTCCATCCCTGAATGCCGTTCTGATATTGGACCTGTGTCCCCTGATCCGTTCGCATATTTGTGTTTCCGTCTTGCCGACGTAACATAAACCACAAGGACATGATAATTTGTATATGATATACGTAGATTTGCATGTAATTGTATATCTGATCCTGTAGATCTTGTTTCTATGTGGATGAGAGAATGTGCGTGCTGGCACCATATGGCCGCACGTCACACATCCTAAGCATCGTACACATCCTCGTATCTGTGACGGCTGGGATTTGATGTAACTTTCAACTGGATCCGTTTTTATTAACATGTCTTTTAAATTTCTGTTCCGGCGAAAACAGATTCTTGGGGGTTCTCTAAATTCTTTGGGTAATGAGTCTTCATGTGACAACATGTTCCAGTTTTTCTTAATAACCTTAGATACTTTATGAGCTTGGTTATGAAACGTGATGGGAAAAACCAGTGCTGGTTTCCTTAAGGTGTCCTGTGGCTTGGTTGCTTTCTCTTGTGCTTTTTCCAATGCTGCTTCTAGGACTGTACTCCCATATCCACGTTCCATGAATTTACTTTTCATCTGGTCCAATTGTTGTCGTCTGACATCATCTTTCGAATTGTTCCTCATTACTCTGAGAAATTGGGCTTGAGGGATCGAGTTCTTTAAGTTTTTCGGATGGGCACTCGTGTAATGTAAGATCGTGTTCCGATCCGTGGGTTTCGTATAAAGCGAAAACTCAACTTTCTTATTTGTTATAGACAGTTCTACATCCAAGAAGTGGACTTTTTCTGTGCTTATCTCTGCTGTCATCCTTACTGGTGTGGGTAATTCATTAATGGATTCTACCATCTGTTTGGCTTGTTCCATTGTACCACTCCATAGAATCAGTACATCGTCGATAAAGCGAAAGTATCTTATAATATTATGGCCATAGGGTTTCAATATGTGCTCTTCCTCAAAGATATACATGTATGTATTAGCATACATGGGCGCCATCGGGGCCCCCATCGATGTGCCCGAGATCTGCATGTACCATTGTTGTTCGAACCTGAAATAATTATTCTTTAGTACTGTTTCCAGGATCTCCAGGGTAAACTCGATCGGCGGGCCACTGTATGTAGTTGAGGCGCACAGGACCTTTCTCATAGCCTCTATACCATCATCATGCGGGATGATGGTATAGAGGCTACTCACATCCATAGTTATCAAAATTGGGTTTTGTACCTCAATATGAAGGAGACGTAACTCTTGTAGCAATGAGGGGGTGTCCTTTATACATGTATGAAGATTCAGTACTGTTTCCTTGAATTGGGCATCCAACCACTTCCCCAGTGGTTCAAGGACTCCGCCAATCGCCGAAACTATGGGTCTTCCTGGTGGTGCGGTTTGGTCTTTATGTATTTTTGGTATTGTGTACAACACCGGTGTTCTGGGAAATTTTTGAATGAGGTATGTATACAAATTCAAATCTATATAATTGGCTCTTACTCCCATGCTTAGTATGTCCTCTATTCTTGCCTGTATTGTGATGGTAGGATCTCCTTCAAGTACTTGATAAGTATTTTCATCCATGAGTTGTTTTCTGATTTCTTCAGCGTATTTAGTATAGTCCATTACGACTATACCCCCACCCTTATCTGCGGGGCGTATAATGATGGATGTGTCCTGTGCCAATTTCTTAATAAGGGCATGTTGTTTTCTGCTTAAATTGCTCCGTGTCTGACCTGTTTGTTGTAGTATTTGAGCAGATTCTGCCTGAACAGTGGATAAAAAAGTTTTGATACTTGCTCTATTATTTTGAGGATCAAAGTAAGATTTTGGTCTAAACCTTGTAGTTGCCTGTTCTGGAAAAGGAGTGTTTGTTGAAAATTTGTTGAAGTGATCTTTTAGTCGCATTGTTCTTCCAAAATTATATAGTTCCACATTCCAGGTGAATAAATTTGGACTGGTCCCAGGAACAAAAGATAGTCCTAATTGTAGGATCTCAATTTCTTCTTTAAGTAATGTTCTCTGGGATAAATTAAATACCGGTACTAGCGTCTCAGTGGGGGTCTCCCACGGACATTGGATCTTCCCCTTGTGGCCTCTCCTTGTTCTATATCGTTTCCGCCTCATAATGACACTATTTAAAGCAGACATTCATATAAGTAAGCACTGAGTATCACTTCAAACATAATGTTTACCACTTTGAAAGGGTATAGTTGTAAAAGTGTGAACAAATACTTTAACACTTTAATAGTTAATAGGAAAGGTAGTAACCCCTTTTTAGAGAGAGATGACTAATAGAGCTTAGAGGGGTGGTATATCTTTAAAAATGGCTTTGAAGACGGTCCTAGCCGATATATACAAAAGTAAGTTAGAATCTCACTAATATTTAATCCTATTAAAATATTGCTATAATACTTTATAATTAGAATACATTTGAATTTAGAAAATGAAAGTGAGCAGCTGATATATTAAAAAGGTGTCCGAGATGACACAACTACAGCTAGCCACATAAGGTTGGTGCTGCAGGGGGGTTAATAAGATGTGTACACATGATGTTTTATCTGTTTAATCCACCTAACAGGCGCCCGAGCAGTGTGTAGGAGTGTTTCATTGCCGGGTGCCTTGTTTACATTTCGGGTTACCCTGGCAACGGCACAATGACGCGGACACGCTACTTCCGGTTTCGGCATGTTCGCACATGCGCACACGGAAGCGAGAGACGCCGGGCGCCTGAATACACAGGTGGTAAGTGTTTTTAATTTGTTTAATAAGTCTGTTTAGCTATATATAAGCGTTTTTTTGTATATGTAATAGTTTTGTGAGCTGAGTTGGTCCTGATGAAAGCCACTGAAGTGGCTGAAACGTTGACAAAGATGACAGCAACTATATTTTAACAATATGGAATAAAGAAGAAATGTTTTAATCCTAACAACAGACCGTGAGTGCAAGCCTTTATTTTTGAGAATATTTTATATGTTTTTGGCTATGGCTTAACTGCACCCGGCATTTTTTGACAATTTTTGAGTGTGTGTGCTGGGTACAATTGGATACACTATATATATATATATATATATATATATATATATATATATATTTGCAAGAAAAAGTAGTTGCAAGAAAAAGTAGTTGCAAGAAAAAGTATGTGAACCCTTTGGAATGATATGGATTTCTGCACAAATTGGTCATAAAATGTGATCTGATCATCATCTAAGTCACAACAATAGACAATCACAGTCTGCTTAAACTAACAACACACAAAATGAAATGTTGCCATGTTTTGATTGAACACACCATGTAAGCATTCACAGTGCAGGTGGAAACAGTATGTGAACCCTTGGATTTAATAACTGGTTGAACCTCCTTTGGCAGCAATAACTTCAACCAAACGTTTCCTGTAGTTGCAGATCAGACGTGCACAACGGTCAGGAGTAATTCTTGACCATTCCTCTTTACAGAACTGTTTCAGTTCAGCAATATTCTTGGGATGTCTGGTGTGAATCGCTTTCTTGAGGTCATGCCACAGCATCTCAATCGGGTTGAGGTCAGGACTCTGACTGGGCCACTTCAGAAGGCGTATTTTCTTCTGTTTAAGCCATTCTGTTGTTGATTTACTTCTATGCTTTGGGTCATTGTCCTGTTGCAACACCCATCTTCTGTTGAGCTTCAGTTGGTAGACAGATGGCCTTAAGTTCTCCTGCAAAATGTCTTGATAAACTTGGGAATTCATTTTTCCTTCATTGATAGCAATCCATCCAGGCCCTGACGCAGCAAAGCAGCCCCAAACCATGATGCCCCCACCACCACACTTCACAGTTGGGATGAGGTTTTGATGTAGGTGTGCTGTGCCTCTTTTTCGCCACAAATAGTGTTGTGTGTTTCTTCCAAACAACTCAACTTTGGTTTCATCTGTCCACAGAATATTTTGCCAGTACTGCTGTGGAACATCCAGGTGCTCTTGTGCAAACTGTAAACGTGCAGCAATGTTTTGTTTGAACATGGGATGTTAGCATTTGCCAGTGACTTTTGTAAGTCTTTAGCTGATACTCTAGGATTCTTTTTCACCTCATTGAGCAGTCTACGCTGTGCTCTTGCAGTCATCTTTACAGGACGGCCACTCCTACGGAGAGTAGCAGCAGTGCTGAACTTTCTCCATTTATAGACAATTTGTCTTGCCGTGGACTGTGTGGGGATATTTATGGGATAATAATAGTAAACAGTTGAGAATTGCCCACTATTTCAATTCTCAGATCCCAAAGATCGTTATCGTGTAAGTGAAATGTATTCCATATAAATAAAATCACAATTTGTTATAAAAATAGATACAATTTATTGTGACAAATTAACTAATAATAATATGTAACATGAGTGATAATAATCAATGAATATTCAGTATAACATAAGTATGCAATACAATGGCAATACGTTCCAATGGCTAACACAGTATAGAATCTACAACATTAGCTGTCAAGAGAAGATTTATGACGGTAGTTCACAGAAAGGAAGTGAAACTTACACACAGACACAGAGCTTGCAGCTTAAGGCCATAAAACTTAGCTAACAGTTAGAATAACCCTTTCAATGCTGGTTAGACCTCCTAGGTAATTAAGACCTATTCTCATGTAATTTTAAATAAAATAACATTTAAACCAGCTCATTAGTCATTTCCTGGAACCATCCAATAAGAGTAATCTACCATGTTCTATAAGCAGAATTTTAACTTGCCTAAACAGATATTTTATCTTATTTTAGAGCAAATCAATACACCGGGATAAATATCACGATATGCTAACATGTGATAAATCACATAAATACATAATTATTCTTTTCTATCTGCAGAATAGAATGGTTATAACTATATACTTCTTAGTGAACTAAGATTTCTAAATATCGAAATCTGATCGTGATTTATCCAGTCATATATCATGCTATTAGAAAATTTTAATTAATTTAGATTAATTCGATTAAACCAGTATAATTACCAGTTCAAGAGATGTTCTCATCAGATGTTCTCAGGAATTTGAATGTCATGGGTCTCTTTCTCTGTCTCCTGACTTAGCCTGCTTCCGACTGCTTCCTCTGACTCCTTCCCCCGACTGCTCACTCCTTTGCTTCCTTTTGCATCCTTTGCATACCTCTCTCTTCCCTTTGTCTTAACTTTTAAAGGGAAAAAAATCTCTGTTCATCACTAGGTAATAGACCAATAGAAAACTGGAGGTGTGGTTACCTTCCAGATAGCAATTTAAGTATTTGGTCTATAGAGGGCAGTCTCGTCCCACTAAACATTCCTATCCAGGAAAGAGTTAACTTTTCCTGGTGGCTATTTTGACGTCATTTAGCTTATCTTTATGGTTGTCTATAACTTAAGTTTTCTGTCGGTTCAAAGAGTTTTTTTAGGCTTTCTTCAGACTATGTGTCTCCAATTCCTGCTGTAATTTCTAATATGACAGTTCGTAAACTAAGTTTCACCTTTCTCTTACAATGGGAATCTTATACAATATCGAAAGTTAAATTTAATTATTTAATCTTCTCTGTCACAAATGTCTGGGTTTAGAATTGATTATATTCCATTAGCATTTAGACAGTCTGTCCATCCCCCGTTCTCATCTCTTATCAACAGGTTTGTATATACTAAGCATTCCTTTAGCTCTGGCAAAGTGGTTAGTTTTACAGAAAGGATAGAAATCTTGTGTCTTTTGTTAGCTTGAAGATAACAAAATGGAGTCTGCTCTGTTCAGAATGATTTAGGCAATATACCATTTAATTTCTATCATAGCACAAAATGTCTGCCGAGATAAATACCCTGACAACTGATGAACAGCAAGGCTTTTGGACATACTTGTATAACCCTTTCCAGCTTTATGCAAGTCAACAATTCTTAATCGTAGGTCTTCTGAGAGCTCTTTTGTGCAAGGCATCATTCACATCAGGCAATGCTTCTTGTGAAAAGCAAACCCAGAACTGGTGTGTGTGTTTTTTATAGGGCAGGGCAGCTGTTACCAACACCTCCAATCTCATCTCATTGATTGGACTCCATTTGGCTGACATCTCACTCCAATTAGCTTTTGGAGATGTCATTAGTCTAGGGGTTCACATACTTTTTCCACCTGCACTGTGAATGTTTACATGGTGTGTTCAATAAAAACATGGCGACATTTCATTCTTTGTGTGTTATTAGTTTAAGCAGACTGTGATTGTCTATTGTTGTGACTTAGATGATGATCAGATCACACATTATGACCAATTTGTGCAGAAATCCATATCATTCCAAAGGGTTCACATACTTTTTCTTGCAAATGTGTGTATGTATGTGTATATATATATATATATATATATATATATATATATATATATATGTGTGTGTGTATATGGAGAGGGAGGGATAGAGATATATTGTGTGTGTGTGTCTCTCTCTCTCTGTCGGGGGAGTGTCTTGGACCCAGGCAGTACATTGTCTTGGGCCAGTCCTGTGGAGTTGGAAACATATGAAAAGTCGGAACTGGTTACTAAAATATTTGAATACCACTACTGGTTAACCCCAATAATGTTTCTAGCCTGATACTCTCTCCCTGACTTTATCTGTCCTTGTAGAAGTTATTCACAATTGACACACACACATTATCTGAGAAACCAGCCAGATGCTTTCACAAACTGTATAGGCTGATGCAGTGCATTTCTCCAGCCATTTTGAAAAAGTAAAAGCAATCTTAAAATATAATATATAAAATATAGGCGCTAGTACTATTTGTCTAAGAATAATACATATTTTAATACCAAGAATCGTATTAAAAAAAGCTGCATCTTAAATAGTGTTAAGCTCAAAAAAACCCACAAACTATAAAAACTCTAAAATTAGGTGTGCTGTGCCTTTAAGACAAAGTTACATAAAGTGCCACAAGTGCTGTGCAACATGTGATTTATATAAAGTGCAAAAAGTAATTAATGTACATATACTGTGCACAAATGTGTATAAATGTGATGAAATATACAAAACACTCACTTATACATATATATATGTAAGTCCTCTCCAAATACCATAAAACGGAGAGAAAAACAATAATAGTGTAAATCCGTTACATAAAAAAACACAAATGATAATATGTAAAGTGTTCACTCACAAAAGTAGATCTGATGAAGCCGTGAACACGGCGAAACGCGTCATCAAGCTGACCACGTACTCCCCCCCCCCCCCCCCCCCCCGAGTCTTTTCCTGTTGCGTTTTCGGCTTCTCACAGGAGAAACTAGCCTGCACTCATACTGTGACTATTGAACTGGCATTTCTGTTATACGGAGGAAAGGAGGAGTAAGCTGCTAACATTTGTGCAATAAAATTGTGAAGTGGAACGTCTTGTCTCTGCCGTTTTTTATCCCAGGAGGGATCATTTCTGGAAGCTGTTACAGTTAGAGCAGGCTTTCTCTGCTCTACTTTTGTGAGTGAACACTTTACATTTTATCATTTGTGGTTTTGTGTTTTTTATGTAACGAATTTATACTATTATTATTTTTCTATCCTTTTTATGGTATTTGGAGATGACTTACATATATAAGTGTTTTGTATAATTCATCACATTTATACACATTTGTGCACGTTAAATTAATTAATTTTTGCACTTTATATAAATCACATGTTGCACAGCACTTGTGGCACTTTATGTAACTTTGTCTTAAAGGCACAGCACACCTAATTTTAGAGTTTTTATACATACTAGAATCTGACTATTTTGTGTCTGCATTTATATCTATGTTTCACCTACATCTCTAGATTATAAAAGTTGGTGTGTTTATGTGGAACCTGGAAAGGTAGTTTGTATATATCTGGATTTGAGCAGTTTGTTGGCACTCATTGACACTAACATTGCTAATAATCAAGGCATTCTCATGAGTATAATGCTTCAAAATTTTCTTAGACAACTTTGTACAGTTGTGATGAATTAATAAATCATTTAGGGTTATTTTTTATTTTATTTTAGGGACTGGGATTTGGATCTGAAAAAGCTGCCAAACATCAAAATGCGTAAGTTTTCAGTCAGTGATTCACTTCTCAAAAGTGATAAAGATATTCAAAGTGGAAATGGCAAAGGTGAAGAAAAAACAGAAAGTAAAGATGAAATTTTTCCTGACTCGGAGGAAATTGGAAGTGAATGAAGAGTACCATGGGACCATTTAAATGTATTTCTAAGAGCATTCATTTTTGAATTAAGTTTGAGATGGAAATGTTTTGAATTTGTCATAAGTTAAAATGCTATTCTTAAAAGACTATAAAATTCGAAAGTGTGGTTTCTGCAAGTATATGACTTTATTAATAATTCAAAACTGAAGCAGTTGTGTTTATACAGAAAGTATAAAAAGAAAAACCTTGCATATATTGCATGAGATGTACTGTAGAGCATACTTCAATAAGTGTTGGCTACAAATGAAATGCTAAAATTAATTGCATCCTTGAAATAAGTTTTTCATACATATTTTAAGAGAGTCACTTTGAATAGATCATTTGAGCAAAGTATACTTTTATATATTTAATATAGATCTATTTATATGGCAGTTATATTGCAATTCATTTTTTATATGTTCTACCATTCAATTAAAGCTAGCTAAATATATAAGGGTGAAACATACATGCCTTATAAAATAACAGAATTAGATCTTTTCACGAGCCGAATCCTGATTGCTATCTCCAAAGTTTTTTATTTAAGTACAACTAGGCAATGTGAATTATAGGGACACTATTGTAACCAGAACAACTACAGCTTATTGTATTTGTGCTGTTGAGTAGAATCATTCCCTTCAGGCTTTTTGCAGTAAACACTCTTTTCAGAGAAAATGCAGTGTCGACAGCCTAGGGATACCTCTACTGGCCACTCCTCAGATGACTGCTAGAGGAGCTTCCCGGGGCACTGCTGATTAGTCACTGTGTGGATGACATTCAGTGTCTCCACCCTCTGCATGATTCAGTGCATCTCTATGATGAGATGCTGATTGGACAGGGCTGTTTGGCTTGTGCTGGCTCTGCCCCTGATCTGCCTACTTGACAGGTCAAGCCAATCATATGGGAGAGCATTGTGATTGGCTCAGAGAATCACTTCTGAAGATGTCAGCCAAGCAGGCAGATCAGGGGCAGAGCCAGCAGCTGCAGACTTGAGTACAAGTAAGATTTTACTATATTTAGGGGGCAAGGGGGGAATACATGTTTGTGTTCCTGACCATATAGTGTGCTTTTAACTAAAGTGTATATTGAAAATCAGTACCACATCATGATAACTTGAAAGGATAATCTGTATGTTTTTTTAAACAACTAGTAAACTGTATTTTAATAAAGCTTGATCTTTGGGTTTTATTTATTCTATAACTGAAACAAACAGAGTTAGTTTAAGTGGGCAAACATAATTTTGTAAATCTCTTATGTTGAACATATTCAACCTTATAATTATATCCACAAAATTTGTCTTTACAGTCTTCCTTTCTTAAGGATAGATACAAGACTTTGTTCAATACATATTCAAACTTAACTAGAGCTGTGAAGACATACTCATTAAACATTCACAAGAAATGTCTTTCAAGAGGAACTGAGTTGGTTCAGTATTAAGATATTTGATGACATGTCATATTTTCTTCATATTAATAAATATTTTCTTGGGCTTTCTAAATAAGTCCACTGACGTTTGACTTTTTCCACTTGAAATTACCCTTGAAATAGTCATACAAGCAGATATCTTGTACCTTCAGACGACCTCCTAAGGCTGAAAAAAAGTTCCTCGTCTCCAACTTCACATGTTCTGACACACTGCAAAACATCAACTTAATTGACACCTTCTTTAGCTCTCTTTTTCTACACTACACACTAAGAAATCCTTCTGAAATTGCCTCTTTGATATCTTCTCATAATGGCAGAAGCATTGATACATTGGGCAGACTAGATGGGCCGAATGGTTCTTATCTGCCGTCACATTCTATGTTTCTATGTTACTTTACTGAAAGTATTCTGAGCATCCTAGCTTATGGGAATTGATATATTACGTAGGGGATATCTGAACAGTGGGGCTTAATGGTGGCCTATCTGAACAATGCAAATATAAATTTGACTCACCAGCACCAGAAACTTCATAAATGTCCAGGAGTCTCAGCTGTGAATCTGGATTATACTTGCTCATCCACTTCAGGCACATTATGTCACCACTCATATTCAGTACTGCATCACATTCCTAGTTTCTTCTCCTTCTGACATATCAATGCTCACTATCTGTAACATTCACGTTTTGGTGGCATTTTGAAGGGGTTAAAGTCTACAATTGCTACCACCTGGTCATAACTGATTGCACACTTAGTCCTACTTCATTGCATATAGTTATTGATTTTATGTGTCCAAAATATATTACACGTTAACCCAAACTGCAACTTTGTTACCGTGATGCGGTTTATAGATGTTTACTCACTAAACCATTCTATAAATTTCAGTATTTCTACACTACTGGGAATATATGTGTGCATTTGTCTGTTAGTATGTTACATTGCACTTAATTGTCAGCTTCGTAGAATATTGTTATTATTACTGGTATTTATATAGCGCCAGCTTATTCTGCAGTGCTTTACAATAAAAGGGGAATTTACCAAATGAGACAAGAACACAATGTAACAGGAATAATAGGTAGTTGAAGACCCTGCTCAAACAAGCTTACAGTCTAGAGGTATGTATAACATACCCAAGGATTATGGTTGTTAAAGAAAAAGGGGAAAAAATAAATATATATAATACACATTGTCACGAAATTACCCTACTCCAAGAGTGTGCGTGACGTAGTTGTGGTGGTGAAAGGGTTAAAGTACACTATTTGTCTTCACTAGACCGGAAATAATGACAAAATCCCCCTTTTTAACACCACCCACACTTAAACATAATAATATAACTATTACTATTTTAACGCTGCCACCCCAAGACAATTTATAAATGGGGTGCCTTGGTCCCCCAGGTAAATCAACAATAAAACCCACAAAATATTACTTAGTACAATATTTAAGGAATTACAAAAATACTAACTAGTCTCTTCAGGTAATGTGATTCTTAACCAGACAAAGGCAGAACTTAATAAATGAATGTTTATTATGAACAAAGAATAGTCACAGTGCATATAACAATATATGATAAACAAGTTGTTTACACCAACAACAGATAAAAACAAAAAGGATAAAATACAGAAGTCCTAATTACTCACTGTAGCGGAGTAGCAGTATAATCCGGTATCTCTGCTGGTAGTCAGGAAAAAGCAGGTAAAACACAGGCAGCGTAATAATAATCCCTCTTCCCCAAGGACTAGACGACACAGTCTGGGAGACAACTGTCAACTGACCTCTGTGGGGGATCCCAGCTTCAAAAGATGTAACCCCTGTTGACCTCAGCAATAACATCTCTGTAATTTGTGCCATTTACTACACAAACTACATTAAAGGATAATATTCCAAGGGTGTAATAATAAATTATACACCCTTGTCGTGACACCTCCCCCAAATAAGAGAAGCAATGGGAGGAGGCTCCTATGCCTCGACCTTGCGCATTAGGTGGAGTCTTCCCCCTGGCGGGACAAACCATCAGCATTGCCATGTGTACTTCCCTTCTTGTGCTGTATGGTAAACTCATATTGCTGGAGAACCAGACTCCACCTGAGGAGTTTCCCATTTGTCCCAGCCACCCTATGTAACCAATGTAGGGGGTTGTGATCGGTAATCACAGTAAACTGGCGCCCGTACAGGTGCGGTTGCAGTTTTTGCAAGGCCCAAACTATGGCCAAACACTCTTTTTCTACAGTGGCATAGGCCACTTCCCTAGGTAGCAGCTTCCGGCTGAGATACACAACAGGATGCTCATCCCCCTTCTCATCCACCTGACTCAGCACCGCTCCCAGGCCATAATTAGAAGCATCGGTCTGTACTAAGAACCGTCTGTGGAAATTAGGGGCCTGTATTATGGGAGAATCAGTAAGGGCCTGTTTTAAGGAGTTGAAGGCCACTTTACACTCAGGTGTCCACTTAATCACTCGTGGGAGTGCTTTCTTAGTGAGATCAGTTAGGGGTTTGACCAGGGTACTATAATGTGTTACAAACTTCCTATAGTACCCTGCAGTACCCAGGAATGATATCACCTGCTTTTTGGTCTGGGGGGCAGGCCAGCCCATTATAGCCTCTACTTTACTGGGAATGGCAAGGGGACCGACAATATCCACAGCTATTCTCTCAAATGGTTCCCTAACTATAGGAAGGGGTATTAGGGGGGGCCTTACCCACTTCCCCAGGCTTTCCCACCCTCTGACACTCAGGGCAGGAATGGCAAGAATTTGCCACTTCTGTGCCCATACCAGGCCAATAAAAATGGTGGGACAAGCAAGACTTAGTCCGTGCCCCCCCTAGGTGCCCAGCCATGGGGATGGCGTGAGCTACATTCAGCAGATGGTCCCGGTACCTCTGAGGTACCACCAGCTGCCTTTCTGTTACCCAAGGCTCTTGCCCCATTGTAGGAATGGTTTCTCTGTATAACCTCTCATTATCCCAGTACACTCTCTCTCTATCCCTGTCTGTGAGTGGCTGCCTAGCACGTTCCCTCAATACCTCTAACTTGGGATCTGTCCGTTGGGCCTGCTGGAATTCAGGACACCGCGCCTCGGTCTCAGAGTCAATAGGGGGCTCGGACACAGATTCCTGCCCCATGACTACAGGAGGGGATGGTAACAAGGTGAGAGACTCCCTGGTTCCCCCATCTGGGTGCTCTCCTGTTGACATACGCTCTGAGTCTGCAGGCTGCGGCAGGCCCTGCTCCCTACTCGGGTAAGACCGCTGCCGGGTTACCACAGCTACAGTGGAAACCTCTGTCTCCCCCTCCCCGTGATTTGCACTTGGCACCTCCTCACAGGGTACCACAGACAAGTTTGGTTCTGGCACAGACTGATTCACACACTCACTCTGCCCTCCCGCCCAGTGACTCTGTCTTGGCACACTCTCACATCGTATTGCAGACATATCTGGTTCTGGCACACATGCTCGCTCTGCCCTCCCTCCCAGCACAATTGTCTACATACCTTATTACACAATTCCACAGACACCTTGGGCTCTGGCACAGACTGACATACATTCTGACCTCCCTCCAAGCACAGTAATTTACATAAACATTTGCACCCTGTCCTTTCCACAGCAGGGCCCCTACAGGGCTTTGGTTGGTAACACATATCACTCTCAGGCACATACTGGGATAACAACCTACCTAAGTCGGTACCAAGCAATACATTTGTAGGAATATTATCCGATACCCCCACATCCCTCATACCCCTGCCCGCTCCCCAATCCAAATATACACGTGCCATTGGCACTGCAGGACGTATTCCCCCAATCCCTTTTACAGCTAAAATCCTGCCAGGAATGAAGTCCTCAGAGCGCACTAGCTCTGAACGCACAAGAGTCACATCTGCCCCAGTGTCCCTGAGTCCCACAGTTACCTTTTCTCCCACTGTAACAGGCTGCAGGTTCACATTGTTGTTGCCCTCTGACTTGGTCACGAACAACACAGAAGATGGGGCTCTTGCAGGTTGAACCCCTCCGGATAAGGGTGCTGGCCTCCTTTTCTCTGGGCAGGTATTCCTCAAGTGCCCCATTCGGTTGCAAATAAAACATATGCGACTATCTCCTTGCGCAGACATGGCACTAGCTCCCCCTCTCCCTGAGGTAGGAGCTGAAACAAAAGATGGCCCGCTAGGCCTGGTGATGGGGAGTCGTGGTGGTGTGGTCTTCCAGCTGGATGTTCCCTTGGGAAAACCTCTGCTCCGGTCTACTGTTGCTCGATTGGCAGTGTGGAAATCTGCCAGCTCACCCGCCTCCAATGCCGTTTTGGGGTTCCGGTCCAGCAACCATTCCTGTACATCGGCTGGGCAGAGCTGCAAAAACTGTTCTTTTATTAACAAGTCTTGCAAAGTTTCCAAAGTGGTAATCTCCAGCCCTGTAGTCCACTGTCGGAATGCTGTCACCAGGTGCCACACAACTGCTGCATAACTTTCTGTGGGATGCTTTTGCAAAGTCCTGAATTTCTTTCGGTACACCTCAGGAGTAAGTTTGTACCATTTTTGTAAGGCAGCCTTAATCACATCATAGTCCTGGTCAAATTCTGCTGGAAGCGCAGCAAATGCTTCCAACGCAGGACCTCTGAGACCAGGGGTGAGGTATTATGCCCACTGGTCCTTTGGTAGCTGGTACTGCCTGCAAACTTTTTCAAAACTGCGCAGGAAAACATCCAAATCATCATCTTTGTCCAAAGTTGGAAAATTCTCTGCACGTGGTTTGGAATTAATACTTATAGGGGAGGCAGTCAACCTCTCCAACTCAGCCATTTTTAGCTCATGCTCTCTGGCAGCTTGTCGCTCCGCGGCCTCTCTCTCAGCCTGCCACTCTGCAGCCTCTCTCTCCCTCTCAGCGGCCTCTCTCTTCCTCTCAGCTTGGCGCTCAGCAGCCTCTCTCTCGCAGCTTGGTGCTCAGCAGCCTCTCTCTCTCTCTCTCAGCCTCCTGATATTGAAGGATAAGCTGTAGTCTTTGGTTTGCGTCTGCTGAGTCCACATATTTTAACACCGTTTGTAAGTAACAATCCAAAGGATCTCCAGATCTCGGTACATCACGGACAAAAGCTACAGGTATCTCCTCTGCAGAGTTTGAGGCATCACTTTGCACCGCTTGTTGCATATCATCGTCCACCAGTGCTTGCAATAGTTCCTCTTTTGTTTTTTCCCGACAGGGAATAGATCTCTCCCGGCAAAGCTGGTCTAGCGCTGCCTTGGATTGTGCCTGGTACTCCATTTGGTAAATAAAAGAAAAAACAGAGAAGGGGGGGGGGACTGTTGAGGTGTAAATATATTATATATGCACTGAGTTCAGCCTTTGGAAATTGAGACACAATTTCTTTTAGTGCCTGGATTAACCAACAAATCCAGCAAGACTAAAATCTGGTACAAAAAGATAAAAAATCTTTTTAATTATCCCACCGCTATGCCACCAATTTGTCAGGAACGCACCCTACTCCAAGAGTGTGCGTGACGTAGTTGTGGTGGTGAAAGGGTTAAAGTACACTATTTGTCTTCACTAGACCGGAAATAATGACAAAATCCCCCTTTTTAACACCACCCACACTTAAACATAATAATATAACTATTACTATTTTAACGCTGCCACCACCAAGACAATTTATAAATGGGGTGCCTTGGTCCCCCAGGTAAATCAACAATAAAACCCACCAAATATTACTTAGTACAATATTTAAGGAATTACACAAATACTAACTAGTCTCTTCAGGTAATGTGATTCTTAACCAGACAAAGGCAGAACTTAATAAATGAATGTTTATTATGAACAAAGAATAGTCACAGTGTATATAACAATATATGATAAACACGTTATTTACACCAACAACAGATAAAAACAAAAAGGATAAAATACAGAAGTCCTATTTTCTCACTGTAGCGGAGTAGCAGTATAATCACGGGATCTCTGCTGGTAGTCAGGAAAAAGCAGGTAAAACACAGGCAGTGTAATAATAATCCCTCTTCCCCAAGGACTAGACGACACATAGTCTGGGAGCTGTCAACTGACATCTGACCTCTGGCCTCTGTGGGGGATCCCAGCTTCAAAAGATGTAACCCCTGTTGACCTCAGGAATAACATCTCTGTAATTTGTGCCATTTACTACACAAACTACATTAAAGGATAAAATTCCATGGGTGTAATAATAAATTATACACCCTTGCCGTGACACACAGTATCTCACAAAAGTGACTACACCCCTCGCATTTTTGTAAATATTTTATTATATCTTTTCATGTGACAACAGTGAAGAAATAACACTCTGCTACAATGTAAAGTAGTAAGTGTACAGGCTGTATAACAGTGTAACTTTGCTGTCCCCTCAAAATAACACACAGCCATTAACCCCTTAAGGATACAGCTTCAGAAGCTTGACTTATGCTTAATGACACAAGCAATTTTTGCATTTTCTTGCTGTTTGCGTTCAACTGCAATTTGCATCTCTCTCATTTATTGCACCAACACATATTATATACTGTTTTTTAAAGGACAGAAAGGGCTTTAATTTGATATAACATATATATATATGTATATATATATAAATGCTTACTTATTATAAAAAAAATGCAAAAAAAATGAAAAATATTGTTTTTTTTTTACAGTTTTTGCAATCATAATGTGTGCATAATTAGTGCAGGTTAAGGAAAGTAATTAAAAATAAATTCATTTATTTGTTCTGATTTACAGAATATATAATGTGTCTGGGATTTTAAGGTTTTTTTTGGTAGTTACAGGTCACAAAGCACAAGGAGTAAAATAAAATTTTAATGTGGAGCGATTTTAGAATTTGGTATGTTTGTCTTGTAAGCCTAATAGCCATAAAAGAAAACAAAATTGCCACACAAAAGTATATATTTATATAAAGTAGACATCACAGGCTATTTACCTAAGGTTGTTTTGACACTTTCTACGTAGCCATTTTACCGCCAACCTCTGCTAAATATTGAAGTAAAATTGTGTTTTTGGGGGGTTTTCGCACACAAACGTATAACAAAGAACTTCTCATGTGTATTTTGTAAAGTTGGTGTGTGCTATTCCTGTACAAAGTTTTATTATGTGTTCAGTTACTTCTGCTGAGTACAACGGTACCCCCATTGCATGTCTTTGGCACTATTTTGTGAAGCTACAGTGCCATATAGGAGACCTGTCCTTTTCAGTATTCACAGTAGAATTTTGAGAGACGGATTTAATGAGCCTATGCTTCCATTTGGGGTATTATAACAGTTTGACTGTTCAAAAAAAAACCACAAATGCCTACCATTTGTAAAAGTAGACACTCCAGGGTATATCATAAGGTGCATATTGTGCCTTAGCATGCCCCCATTTTTTTCACCAATATATGCCAAAGTATGTGGTAAAAAATAATTTTGTGCAGTTTTTGACATACGGATTGCATTTTTGCTGGGCATTTTGTATATTTCATATGTGCCACTAAGTTCAAAACCTCCAAATTATGCTCAGCTAAGTCTTATGAGTAAAAAGACATCCCCAATGAATGTCTTTGGCACTATTTTGTGAAGCTACAGTGGCATATTGGAGACCAAGCCATATCAGTTTTTACAGAACTTTGAATTTTGAGGCTGGGCCTATGTGCAATTTCCAAGCATCTTCGCAGGTTTTAAATTCAAACTACCCTACAAAGGCCTACCATTTCTTAAAGTAGACACCCCATGGTATTTCAAAAGGCATATTTTGAACCTTAGCGTGGGATCATTTTTCCGCTAGCTTGTACCAGGTTTAGTGGTCATAAGCGTTTTTTCTGCCTTTTTGACACACAAAGTGAGTTTGCACAGTATATTTTGCAAACCTTATGTGTACCACCACTCTATAATACTTTATATGTTGCTCAGCTATGTCGGCTGAGTACAAAAATACCCCCGTATGTACCTTTGCCAGGTATATGTGGACATCGGAGGGGCACATTTGGGACACAGCCATTCCATTTTTTTTCAAACTTAAAATTTTTACGCTGTGCCCATGTCCCATTTTAGAGTATTTTACCAGGCTATATAATCCAAATGCCCAATAAAGCCATACTATTTCTTAAAGAAGACATCCCAGGGTATTTTGAACCTTAGCATGGGATCATTTTCCCGCTAGCTTGTACCAGGTGTAGTGGTAAGGAGCGTTATTAAATTAATTTTTTAACTTTTTAAAACTTTTTTTACTTTTTAAAACTATTTTTTAAACTTTTGTTTTGCTTATTAATTTTTTTAAAGTTTCCTAAACTTTCGTAAAACTTTTTTTTACAGATTTAACATTTTTCTAAGCTTTTTCTTTTACCGTTAACCCCTAACTAGCAGTAAGCAGCACTAACAGTAAATTCCCCATTTTCCCATAACTCCCACCCACCCCAGCTAGCAAAATATTTAATTATACAATATTTAAATTAGTTAATTAAATAAATTTAACCCCTGAGGGTTAACAAATAAATAAAAGTTAATCATCAGGGGTTAAAAAAAAATTAGATCACAGTATAATACTGTGATCTGTATTTTGATCACTGTAGGCAGTGATAGACTGGCAGGGAAGGGGTTAATTTTTATTTGGACTGGGTAAAGGGTTTATTTTTTTTAATTTTTTACTTAAACGTTATTAAAACTTTTTTTTAACTTAATTTTTTAACTTTTTAAAGCTTATTTTAAAACTTTTTTTAACGTTAACCCCTAGTTAGCCTAACACTAATTCCCCCAATTCCCCACTAACTTCCACCCTCCCCAGCTAGCTAAATTTATAATTTTAAAATATTTAAATTAATTAATAAAATAAATTTAACCCTTGAGGGTTAAAAAAAAAAAAAAGAATTAACCCTCAGGGGTTAAAAAAAAAAAATCAGATCATATTAAAATGTAATCCCTGCCAATTGATCACTGTAGTCAGTGATCAATTGGCAGGGAAGGGGTTCATTTTTTATTAATATGGGTAAAGGGGGGTGGGATTTTAATTTAACTTTTTTTTTTACACACCAGGGGGCAGGATCACTGAAGATCTGTCTCCCTGCACTTCACACTGAACCCGGAAGTGCAGGGAGGCGGAGGTGAGTATACAGAGCACATGTGCTCGCTCTGACATGCTGTCAGAGCGGGCACATGTACTGGGGCAGCCCGACCCGGTGCTCCCGGTCTGCATCTAATCCAGAGGCAGACCGGAGCACCATTAACCCCACGATCGCTGCGATTGCGGCGATCTGGGGTTAATTTTACCGCGTGACGGACGAGGTCCGTCATCCGTCGTTAAGGGTATCCCCTGGATGACGGACCTCGTCCGTCACCCGTCCTGAAGGGGTTAATGTCTAAACCGTTGGCAACAAAAGTGAGTACACCCCCTAAGTGGAAATGTCCAAATTGGCCCCAAACTGTCAATATTTTGTGTGGCACCCATTATTTTCCAGCACTGCTTTAACCCTCATGGGCATGGAGTTCTCCAGAGCTTCACATGTTGCCACTGGAGTCCTCTTCCACAACAACATCACTGAGCTGCTGGATGTTAGAGACCTTGCGCTCCCTAACCTTCCATTCGAGGATGCCCCATAGATGCTCAATAGGGTTTAGGTCTGGAGACATGCTTGGCCAGTCCATCACCTTTACCTTCAACTTCTTTAGCAAGGCAGTGGTAGTCTTGGAGATGTGTTTGGGGTCGTTATCATGTTGGAATACTGCATTCTCTGAAGGGAGGGAATTATGCTCTGCTTCAGTATGTCACAGAACATTTTGGCATTCTTGGTTCCCTCAATGAACTGTAGCTCCCCAGTGCCGGCAGCACTAATGCAGGCCCAGATCATGACACTTCCACCACCATGCTTGACTGTAGGCAAGACACACTTGTCTTTGTACTCCTCACCTGGTTGCCCTCACACACGCTTGACACCATCTGAACCAAATAAGTTTATATTGGTCTCATCGGACCACAGGACATGGTTTCAGTAATCCATGTCCTTCGTCTGCTTGTCTTCAGAAAACTGTTAGGTTTTCATCCACACTTTTTTCCCCATCACAACTCTTTTGGGATGTACTTCACTAGTAGCGCCAAGCCTCCATAGCAAGCCAGTAACCAACCTCATGCTGATGAGTTGCATTAACAACGAAACGGCTGTCAATGAGTGGTTCACTGGCTTTGCTCCTCTTCCTAAGTTGTGTTTCAAAGCTGTTCTATACAGCAGACACATACTCCAAGGAATCCATGTATAAAGTGGAATTATGAGGCAAAAACGTGGTTCTTTGTTGAACTCTTTGCATATGCATATGAGAGCACTGGTGAGATTTCTGTGGAAAAAGCAAGTCTATGGCTTGACTGGTGTGTGTATTTGTGTTTAGCAATGTATTAACTATATATGTAAGGCTGGGCCTGTAGTTGTGGGAGGGGCTTTATTTTCCTTCTTAAGGGATGCCAGACCTCTCCTCACTACCGTTTCAGGTCTGGCAATTTGCATACAGTGACTTCCGGTCAGTGCAAATCGCCATTTACCTATCTTCACCTTGTGAGAATTCTTACCTGGTTCTTAAGTCTCTTGTGATCCGGGTTTGCTTTCTTCCCAATGCCCCAGACCCTTGCCAGGACACCCGTACCTTCTCTGGTCTCCTAACAGACTGAATCGTCAAAACTGTGAGTCATATAGCCAACTGTCGTGCCTCCGTAGCAGGTGCTCAGTGTCATCCTGGGTCGGCTCTATGCTTTACTTACCAAAATTCGTACGCATCTGTTCATTTCATATATCTCTGGATTATCAATGGCTAGGTTACTTTGAATCTTTTGGCTATTTTCAGCCTAATTCGTGGTTCACGTACGTTAGTGAGCATTCGGGAGTATGTGCATGTGCGCAACCTGTTCGGCCCTGTAAGCTCAAACGTAATAGATTATGTATACTCGTATGATTATATTTCGTATATAAAATGTTTAATTATGGAACGTTCGTTTATATGCAAATCTTGCCCCACACGCGGGCTGTTGGTGTATTTATAACCAAACGCTCTATTATATCCTTAGGCATTTAGACATTACGAAATGCTTTTGATTTTATTTGTTCAGTTATTGCTGAATGTTAATGTCTGCCTCTAGTGGTCAGTTCGGTTATTGCCTAGCCTATATTTCAAATTTGTCTGCTATGTTGAAGACTGTATCTTCAATATAGTTAACCAAGTGCATTGCTTGTTCATTGTTTTTCATGCTTTATCAAGTAGATTATGACGGTATGCTTGTTCTTGTTTAGGTGACTTAATTGCTTTGTCTCTGGCTATGATCTGGGTCTAATTTATCTAGAGACCATAGGTGAGGTTCCATTTACCAGTTTTAATCTAGGTTATAATAAGGCCATTGGCCCTCCTGTCAGGACTCTATGGTAAATTTACTCTCTGTATAATCGTATAGGTTACATATCATGGATTCCTGGTTAGAATTCAGCAATCCACCAGCACTTAGGTGGGTCTATATGTAGAGACTAATGATAGTCATATCATTATGTTTTGGATTCTGAATTATAATGCATTATATATTTCAGGTCCACAAAGCACTTGCCATTTGAGCACCATCACTACTACCCCTTGTACTTCACTGTGCATATAGGTTAGTGGTAACAGTTTATTCTGATCTGGCCCTCATTATCAATCCCAATCCGAACGTATTAATATTCTACATTATTAGGTACTAGGTCACCGTCCATGTGTAATTTATTGCCGGTCCAACTTAAATGAGTTGTAAACCGGGAGGTATTGCTATTTCAATAACTATACGATTTTGGTACTACAACACTACCATTACGCTCGTAGGTACTGTTGGAGGCTGCGTTATCCAAGACTTACTTCGTTCCTATATATTACATCAGGTATGTCAATCTCAATCATTCTCAAATTCTGAGGTATTTTCGCCCATTAGGCCAACTCATATTTAGTCGCCTTGCCTGGTTGCATAGAGAGGACCTCACCTGTCACTCCCATTATATCTTATGCTTTACAAGTCACGGAAAGGCCGACACCCCGCCACATCGTTTGGTGGCCACGAAATCCCCTCAGGCCAACTCCTAGATAGAGCCTCTCAAGCCGCTTGGCAATTAGCAAGGCTTCACTTGTCACCAAATATAGGTAATTTTTTTGCCACTTGGAAATAGCTAGCCAACCAGTTTAGAGAAGGTACCCGTCATAACCTCCTATTCTTTAAATCATTTTAGTAAGTAGCAACAACCAGAAGGTGGGGAGGAATTATCTATCCTTAGCACTCCAGTTACATCTGTCACTCCATCACGAGGAGGTGACAACGCAAGCCCATCATCACTCAGATCTTGGACTATTCTAAGAATCACAGTGGAGTTTACCCTACTACTGCCAGAAAAGCGGAACTATATAGACTTATAAACACTCCGCAAACTTTTGGCCCAAAACAGCATATGTAAAGCTTAACCCGGCTACTTATTAGCTCACATCGAACCCCCCGACATGGCCAACCAGAAACACAAGAAGCAGGCAGAAAAATCTGACCGCTTAGGCTTCTTCGCAAACAGGGCATCTTCCCCGAAGGCCTCGGCCTACTAGACCAGGACCAAGATGGCGACGGCGGGAATGACATGATGCCATTACAGACATTCCCCGGGCCTCAAAACCTGCCAGTGACCCAAGACTTCATACAGAGTTGCCTGGAGGAAATGTCCAACAAAATCCTGGCGAACATACAATGAACCCTGTTGTGGACATGAAATATTAGTCTAATTTCTCTAGTTAGTAAAATGTCTATTTACTTTATATAGTTCTTGAATCAGCATTTATAACTTCATAATATGATTTACTTAGTTTACCTAAAATGGCCGCTAGGGCCAGGGAGTTTCCCTTAGTCATCGAATAACATCCTCACTAACAAGATGGCGCTGGAATCTGGGGGAGACCCGCAAGATACCAGTGACATCACACCGGGTAGGACGAGCAATGAATCAAGCACTTAACCCCTAACCAATTATTGATGTATAAATCAATGTTATCTCTGACAATGCATATCAAAGATTTAATTAACTGCTCCACGGAAGGGTTAATTTATCTCATAACGTGCAATAAGTCTTATAAACAATATGTAGGACTGATTAAACGGAAATTAAAAATCAGGATAGCCGAACACATACACAATAACAAACATGACACTATGAAACAAACAACAGTATCAAGGCACTTCCAGTCTTGCGCTGGAACTGACTTGTCTGAATTAAATAACGTTTTCTCTTTTTCTGGAATACAAAAATATAGACTAGGCAAAAGAGGAGGCAACATGGAAAAATGCCTTCTGAAAAACAAAATGTATTGGATCTTAACCTTACCAACAAGGTTCCCTTTGGGTCTAAATGTGGAGTGGGATACCAATTCAATTTTTCGGCATTAATGCTAACTTTCTTAAATATCAAAATTTCCTTCATTTTCCTTTACCCTAGAAAGGAATATTCAATACTATTAGAAATATTTATATTCTTGTTATAATTTAACCCTCCATACTGGGACCCACAGGGAGCTTTGTTTTCATTGCTTTAACGCATCTGCTCATATTTCTTTTGGGCTCGTTCTGATAATTGTTTGGGTTCATATTTCCGATACATCCCTGAGACCTTGTTGGGATTTTAGATCAATGTTTACCTAAATCACTGATAAAATCACTCAGCAGTAATATTGGGCTATATCATGTGATCCTTTTGTATTTATGAGCATGTATATTTTAGTCATATCATTTAAACTGAATTAATTAATAATTAATGGCATTGCTATGTGGCTTAATATATATATACACATATATATAGTGTTGAAAATTGCGGGTTCGCGACAACACTATATATATATATATATATATATAGTGTTGTCGCGAACCCGCAATTTTCGGTTCGCGAACGGCGAACACGAACTTCCGCAAATGTTCGCGAACCGGCGAACCGCCATTGACTTCAATGGGCAGGCGAATTTTAAAACCAACGGGGACTCTTTCTGGCCACAAAAGTTATGGAAAAGTTGTTTCAAGGGGACTAACTCCTGGACTGTGGCATGCCGGAGGGGGATCTATGGCAAAACTCCCATGGAAAATTACACAGTTGATGCAGAGTCTGCTTTTAATCCATAAAGGGCAGAAATCACCTAACATTGACACCTGTCCTCAAAGCCCCTGATACACACTGACACAGAGCAGAATAGAGACTGTTCCCCCTACATAGGGTCACTTGGCAGGTATGGATTGACATTTGACACCTGTCCTCAAAGCCCCTGATACACACTGACACAGAGCAGAATAGAGACTGTTCCCTGTCCACAGAGACCATGATACACACTGACACAGAGCAGAATAGAGACTGTTCCCCGTCCACAGAGACCATGATACACACTGACACAGAGCAGAATAGAGACTGTTCCCCCTACATAGGGTCACTTGGCAGATATGGATTGACACCTGTCCTCAAAACCCCTGATACACACTCACACAGAGCAGAATAGAGACTGTTCCCTGTCCACAGAGACCATGATACACACTGACACAGAGCAGAATAGAGACTGCTCCCCCTACATAGGGTCACTTGGCAGATATGGATTGACACCTGTCCTCAAAACCCCTGATACACACTGACACAGAGCAGAATAGAGACTGTTCCCTGTCCACAGAGACCATGATACACACTGACAAAGAGCAGAATAGAGACTGTTCCCCCTACATAGGGTCACTTGGCAGATATGGATTGACACCTGTCCTAAAAACCCCTGATACACACTGACACAGAGCAGAATAGAGACTGTTCCCTGTCCACAGAGACCATAATACACACTGACACAGAGCAGAATAGAGACTGTTCCCTGTCCACAGAGACCATGATACACACTGACACAGAGCAGAATAGAGACTGTTCCCCGTCCACAGAGACCATGATACACACTGACACAGAGCAGAATAGGGACTGTTCCCCCTACATAGGGTCACTTGGCAGATATGGATTGACACCTGTCCTCAAAACCCCTGATACACACTGACACAGAGCAGAATAGAGACTGTTCCCTGTCCACAGAGACCATGATACACACTGACACAGATCAGAATAGAGACTGCTCCCCCTACATAGGGTCACTTGGCAGATATGGATTGACACCTGTCCTCAAAACCCCTGATACACACTCACACAGAGCAGAATAGAGACTGTCCCCTGTCCACAGAGACCATGATACACACTGACAAAGAGCAGAATAGAGACTGTTCCCCCTACATAGGGTCACTTGGCAGATATGGATTGACACCTGTCCTCAAAACCCCTGATACACACTGACACAGAGCAGAATAGAGACTGTTCCCTGTCCACAGAGACCATGATACACACTGACACAGAGCAGAATAGAGACTGTTACCCCTACATAGGGTCACTTGGCAGATATGGCGGGGTCGTGGGAGGGGGAGGATGACTTTCACCTCTTCCCCTGTTAGATTCCCGTTGTGCTGTGACATCACCCTTATAAGCTGTGTAAAGCATACTTTTTAATTTGATCAGCATGGCCACTTGAGTTTTTATAGTTTTCACACTGCTTTTAGTTTATATATGGTTCACAAAAATCAAACAAACGATAAAGTAAACATGTAAGGATTCAGAATATTCTTTCAAACCCTTACACATTGTGTGTACGTATTTTTTGTCTTAAGTTTGTGGCTTTAAAGAGGTTCACGTTGTTTCTATGATGTGCATAACATGTTCTTGTAAATGTTTGTTAAATTTTTCCTGGAATTTTAATTTTTGAATCTGAATAAAGATAGTCAAATCCCTGATACACACTGACACAGAGCAGAATAGGGACTGTTCCCCCTACATAGGGTCACTTGGCAGATATGGATTGACACCTATCCTAATGATCCCTGATACACACTGACACAGAGCAGAATAGAGACTGTTCCCCCTACATAGGGTCACTTGGCAGATATGGATTGACACCTGTCCTCAAAACCCCTGATACACACTCACACAGAGCAGAATAGAGACTGTTCCCTGTCCACAGAGACCATGATACACACTGACACAGAGCAGAATAGAGACTGTTCCCCCTACATAGGGTCACTTGGCAGGTATGGATTGACACCTGTCCTCAAAGCCCCTGATACACACTGACACAGAGCAGAATAGAGACTGTTCCCCGTCCACAGAGACCATGATACACACTGACACAGAGCAGAATAGAGACTGTTCCCCCTACATAGGGTCACTTGGCAGATATGGATTGACACCTGTCCTCAAAACCCCTGATACACACTGACACAGAGCAGAATAGAGACTGTTCCCTGTCCACAGAGACCATGATACACACTGACACAGAGCAGAATAAAGACTGTTCCCCCTACATAGGGTCACTTGGCAGGTATGGATTGACACCTGTCCTCAAAGCCCATGATACACACTGGGGGGGAGCTACTGTCCTCCCCAACCCCTGCGCGGTGGGTGGGGGGCCATAAATCACAATGGGGGGACCTACTGTCCTCCCCCCCTCGGCCCCCACCCCTGCGCGGTGGGTGGGGGCCATAAATCACAATGGGTGGCCTACTTTCCTCCCCCCCGGCCCCCATCCCTGCGCGGTGGGTGGGGGGCATAAATCACAATGGGACGGACCTACTGATAGGAGTGGAGTATTGTTCATATCAGTTTAATACCTTCCGCGTCTCCTATCAGTGGACGTGTATATGGCAGCCATTTTAGGAACCGCACACCTGGGACCCGAGCAAGGTCACCTCGTTCAAGCTGCTCTGGTTCCTTGATGAGCCAGCTGCCCGTGAGTTAACATGTCCCGTGGAGAAGCACTCTGTCCTGTAAAGCCTCACCACAAAAAAATTAAATAAATAACAGCACTCGGAGTGGTGAGTTTAGTAAATGTTCATATCAGTTTAATACCTTTCGCGTCTCCTATCAGTGGACATGTATATGGCAGCCATTTTAGGAACCGCACACCTGGGACCCGAGCAAGGTCACCTCTTTCAACAGGCGACATGATTTGGCCCTGTAAAACTATCCTGGATATTCTCTACAATTTCTATGGATATGGCATTGATTTATGTAACAGGGAGATGGAAGAAGATGCTTGGTCGGTCCTCTTACTTGAAATTTGGGGCACTGCGCGGGCAAGCTAATGTGCCACCAGATAGGAGTGGTGAGTTTAGTATTGTTCATATCAGTTTAATACCTTCCGCGTCTCCTATCAGTGGACGTGTAAATGGCAGCGATTTTTAATTGTGGAATCACCTCCCCTTTTTAGGCCAAGGTGGGAAGATGCTTAGACCACTGGTATATTGGTGCCATCTTGGAGGATTTTTTTTTGGTTTGGTTTTTGAAGCCACAGTGCTGCACCAGTGGGCCTAAAAATTAGGCATGTACACATGCCTGAAAAATTTGGTATTGTAGCAGCGGCCAGAAAAATTGATGTTTGTTTCACAGGCAGAAAGTGGCCTAAAACATGGCGGCTTGAACCCTAGTTGGTGGCGGATAAGTCACGCAAGTCAAACATCATTCAGAGCCATATTAGGAAAAGGAAGATGGCTATAGAGCTAGAAAGGTCCAGCTCTGGAGCCAAGGCAAGGACTAAATGGGCAACAACTAAAGGGCTTACCCCAACGCAATAAGTATTAGAAAATAGAATAAATCCCAAGAATTTAGGTGTTCGGAGAGGAAAGCAAAATCCATCTACCAGAACACACTCGACTGAGGGTGTGCCCACAATAGGGTATTCACTCCCTTGGTGTACAGAGTAACAGATGTACAGAGTAAGGAAAATAATAAATCTTTAATAGAAAAACGTACAGAGACAGAGAAAAAAATCATGGGGTATAAGAGTGGGGGTTGGTCCATATGGCTGTACTGACGATGGGGGGGTACTGGACAGATCACTGTAGAGAGTACTGTACCACAACCCCTAGAGGCTATTTGCTCATAGTAGCATACGGTAAAAGAGTATCTACCTAAATGTATAAAGCACAAGAACACAGATCAACCCTATAGTGTCAGAGTGTCTGCATAAAATGTAGCCCAACTGTATATTCTGGGGGGGATACCCCAGACCCCAGGGTGTCCTTCCCTGGAGTATATGGTAAACCGTGGGGATGCTGACTGCACTGGTGAGATAAATCGGGATCAAAGGCATACAGTGTGGGGGAAAAACAATGAAGTCATAATAGAATTGGAAAACTTCCCCCTGTATGTAAAGATACCCAAGTAGGTCGATTTAACTGAGTAGTAGTCAGCCCCAAATTACAAAGGTAGTGGATTGCTTATACAAAAATAATGTAGACAAAGTAGCTGGGACGATCTGTTAGTGCTTATTGATAGAACGCTAAGGTCCCAGAGTAGTGCTATTAGGGAAAGATACAAAGTTACAATAGTATGAAGTTGCTAGTTTGTGAGCTTTCCCCAGAGACACAGGAGCTGCCCCTGTCTCTCAGATGCAGGGAATGTCTCCCATCCAGCCAGGACTCAGATGCCCACTTATTCCCAACCCCTTGTATTGTAAAAACAAAACAAAATACGAGCTCAGCCTAAGTCTAGGTATTGGTAGAAAAGTGGATGCCTAACTAGGCTGGAAAACTTTGCGAAATAAAAGTGGAAATCAAAAGTTCTATCCCAGCCTAAGTCTAGCTTCTAAGTAACAAAGTAGCAACCTGACTAAGCTAAGCGTCTTCTCATTCAGAGCTAAAATACAGCAGCGTGTGGACCATTTTTAGCCCAAGGCAGCTCATCTCATCAGGCCTTTTTTAATCGAATGTATCGCCCAGTGTCAGTCCCTTCGGGATCCATCCCTCATTCATCTTAATAAAGGTGAGGTAATCTAGACTTTTTTGACCTAGGCGACTTCTCTTCTCAGTGACAATACCTCCTGCTGCACTGAAGGTCCTTTCTGACAGGACACTTGAAGCGGGGCAGGCCAGAAGTTCTATCGCAAATTGGGATAGCTCAGGCCACAGGTCAATCCTGCACACCCAGTAGTCAAGGGGTTCATCGCTCCTCAGAGTGTCGATATCTGCAGTTAAGGCGAGGTAGTCTGCTACCTGTCGGTCGAGTCGCTCTCTGAGGATGGATCCCGAAGGGCAGTGGCGATGCGTAGGACTTAAAAAGGTCCGCATGTCCGCCATCAACAACACGTCTTTAAAGCGTCCTGTCCTTGCCGGCGTGGTCGTGGGAGGAGGAGGATGACTTCCACCTCTCCCCCTGTTAGATTCCCGTTGTGCTGTGACATCACCCTTATACGCTGTGTAAAGCATACTTTTTAATTTATTTTGCAAATGCTGCATCCTTTCCGACTTGTTGTAATTCGGTAACATTTCCACCACTTTCTGCTTATACCGGGGGTCTAGTAGCGTGGACACCCAGTACAGGTCGTTCTCCTTCAGCCTTTTTATACGAGGGTCCCTCAACAGGCAGGACAGCATGAAAGACCCCATTTGCACAAGGTTGGATGCCGAGCTACTCATTTCCCGTTCCTCCTCCTCACTGATGTCATTGAAGGTATGTTCTTCCCCCCAGCCACGTACAACACCACGGGTACCAGATAGGTGACAACGAGCACCCTGGAATGCCTGTTGTGTTTGGTCTTGCTCCTCCTCCTCCTCCTCAAAGCTACAATCCTCCTCTGACTCCTCTTCCTCACAATCCTCTTCCAGCGTTGCCGCAGGTCCAGCAAGCGATGCTGATAAGGCTGTTTCTGGTGGTGATGGTGACCACAACTCTTCCTCTTCACGCTCATCTACAGCCTGATCCAGCACTCTTCGCAGGGCACGCTCCAGGAAGAAAACAAATGGTATGATGTCGGTGATGGTGCCTTCGTTGCGACTGACTAGGTTTGTCACCTCCTCAAAAGGACGCATGAGCCTACAGGCATTGCGCATGAGCGTCCAGTAACGTGGCAAAAAAATTCCCAGCTCCCCAGAGGCTGTCCTAGCACCCCGGTCATACAAATATTCATTAACAGCTTTTTCTTGTTGGAGCAGGCGGTCGAACATTAGGAGTGTTGAATTCCAACGTGTAGGGCTGTCGCAAATCAAGCGCCTCACTGGCATGTTGTTTCGCCGCTGGATATCGGCAAAGTGAGCCATGGCCGTGTAGGAAATGTCCTGTAAGCCTGTGTACTTATGCACAAAGCGTTGTGCGATCAGATTACACACATGTGCCATGCACGGCACATGTGTCAACTTGCCCAACTTCAATGCCGCTATCAAATTGTTTCCATTGTCACACACCACTTTGCCGATATCCAGTTGCTGCGGAGTCAAACACTTTTCCACCTGTGCGTTCAGGGCGGACAGGAGTGCTTGTCCGGTGTGACTCTCTGCTTTCAAGCAAGTCAAACCCAAGACGGCGTGACACTGCCGTATCCGGGATGTGGAATAGTACCTGGGGAGCTGGGGGGGGGGGTGCCATTGATGTGGAGCAAGACGCAGCAGCACAAGAGGTCTCAGCCGAGGAGGTTATGGAAGAGGATGGAGTAGGAGGAGTAGAGGAGGTGGCAGCAGGACTGCCATCAATTCGTGGCGGTGTCACCAACTCCTCTGCAATGCCACGCATTCCTTGCTTGTCAGCCGTCAGCAGGTTTACCCAATGCGCAGTGTAGGTGATATACCGGCCCTGACCATGCTTTGCAGACCAGGTATCAGTGGTCAGATGGACCCTTGCCCCAACACTGTGTGCCAGACATGCCATGACTTCCTTTTGCACAATCGAGTACAAGTTGGGGATTGCCTTTTGTGAAAAGAAATTCCGGCCGGGTACCTTCCACTGCGGTGTCCCAATAGCTACAAATTTTTTGAACGCCTCAGACTCAACCAGATTGTATGGTAAAAGCTGGCGGGCTAATAGTTCGGACAAGCCAGCTGTCAGACGCTGGGCAAGGAGGTGACTTGGTGACATTGGCTTCTTACGCTCAAACATGTCCTTGACAGACACATGACTGTGGGCAGATGAGCGGGAACTGCTCAAGGCGGGAGACGGAGTGGCGGATGGTTGAGAGGGGGCAAGGAGGACAGCAGTGGTTGACGTGGCTGAAGATGCTGGACCAGGAGGAGGATGGCGGCTTAGAGTAGGAGTGCTGCTTGTACTCATGTGTTGATCCCATAGGCGTTTGTGATGTGAGATCATGTGCCTACGCAAAGCAGTTGTACCTAGGTGGGTGTTGGACCTCCCATGACTCAGTTTCCTTTGGCACAGGTTGCAAATGGCATCGCTGTTGTCAGAGGCAGACACACAAAAAAAATGCCACACTGCTGAGCTCTGCAATGACGGCATTCTGGTGGTGGACACAGCATGCGTTGATTGGCGTGCTGTCGGGCTGACCCCGGGTGCCGATGCATGCTGTCTGACTGTGCCACTAGCTCCTTGCGACGACCCCCCCTGCTTCCAACTCGTCTCCTCCTCCTCTCTGTCTCCCCATCTGAACTTTCGCCCTGTTCTTCTTCTTGCCGAGCGGGCACCCACGTGACATCCATGGACGCATCGTCATCATCAACCGCTTCGCTTGTATCTGACAACTCAGAAAAGGAAGCAGCAGCGGGTACAACATCATCATCATCACACCGTACCTCCATGTGTTTAATGCTGCCTGCCTGAGACATATCCCTGTTATCTACATCCTCTAGCAATAATGGTTGCGCATCACTCATTTCTTCAAACGGGTGTGTGAATAACTCCTCTGACATACCAAGTAAAGCGGCTGTGGTGCTAGTTTTGGTGGTGGCGGCAGGCGGGTGAGTGGTATCTTGAGAGGTGCCTGAAGCTAAGCTGGAGGAGGATGGTGCGTCAAGGTTCCGAGCGGAGGCTGTACAAGATTGGGTGTCCTGTGTTAGCCAGTCAACTATGTCCTCAGAACTTTTCAAGTTCAGGGTACGTGGCTTCTGAAAACTGGGCATTATTCTAGGGCAAAAGGGAATCACAGCACCACGACCACGACGGCCCCTGCGGGGTGGCCTGCCTCTGCCTGTCATTTTTTGGGGGATTAGTGCTACTATGCGTGCAAGCTACTGTGAGACCAGATATGATTGGCAATGTGAACTGTAACAGTTCTGCAGAGCACACACTGTAGGCCTGACACACCCGCTTGAAGACAAGTAACTGCTATTCAATCTATAACAGTGAAAAACAAATGTTGGTTTTAAAAGCACGCTATAGAGACACCAGATATGATTGGGAATGTGCACTGGAACAGTTCTGGAGAGCACACGCTGAAGGAAGGACTGACAGAGCCGCTTGAAGGACACTGACTGGCTGCTATTAGCTTACACTAGAAACCTTTTTTCTTTGTAAAAGCACGCTATAGAGACACCAGATATGATTGGCAATGTGCACTTGAACAGTTCTGCAGAGCACACACTGTAGGCCTGACACACCCGCTTGAAGACAAGTAACTGCTATTCAATCTATAACAGTGAAAAACAAATTTTGGTTTTAAAAGCACGCTATAGAGACACCAGATATGATTGGGAATGTGCACTGGAACAGTTCTGGAGAGCACACGCTGAAGGAAGGACTGACAGAGCCGCTTGAAGGACACTGACTGGCTGCTATTAGCTTACACTGGAAACCTTTTTTATTTGTAAAAGCACGCTATAGAGACACCAGATATGAGTGGCAACTGTCAAAGTACGCTGGCAGGGTTGTGCAGGGCACACGCTGAAGGAAGGCCTGACAGAGCCGCTTGAAGGACACTGACTGGCTGCTATTAGCTTACACTGGAAACCTTTTTTCTTTGTAAAAGCACGCTATAGAGACACGAGATATGAGTGGCAACTGTCAAAGTACGCTGGCAGGGTTGTGCAGGGCACACGCTGAAGGAAGGCCTGACAGAGCCGCTTGAAGGACACTGACTGGCTGCTATTAGCTTACACTGGAAACCTTTTTTCTTTGTAAAAGCACGCTAAAGAGACACCAGATATGATTGGCAACTGTCAAAGCACTCTGGCACAGGTCTGCAGAGCACATGCTGAAGGAGGCCTGACACCCAGACGCTTGCAGACAACTAACTGCTCTTCTATTACAGTGAAAAAAAAATATTTCTTTTAAATCTAAAGCTTAAGCTATTGTAAAAACAGATACGAGTGGTGGCACTGGGCAAGAGGGCACAGTATCCACTGTGAACCTGACACAGAAGCTGGCAGGCAGGCAACTGCTCTTCTATTACAGTGGAAACAAAATTTTGGTTTTAAAAACACGCTATAGAGACACCAGATATGATTGGCAATGTGCACTTGAACAGTTCTGGAGAGCACACACTGTAGGCCTGACAGAGCCGCTTGAAGGACACTGACTGGCTGCTATTAGCTTACACTGGAAACCTTTTTTCTTTGTAAAAGCACGCTATAGAGACACCAGATATGAGTGGCAACTGTCAAAGTACGCTGGCAGGGTTGTGCAGAGCACACGCTGAAGGAGGCCTGACACCCAGACGCTTGCAGACAACTAACTGCTCTTCTATTACAGTGACATTTTTTTATTTATTTTAAATCTAAAGCTTAAGCTATTGTAAAAACAGATACGAGTGGTGGCACTGGGCAAGAGGGCACAGTATCCACTGTGAAACTCTCACAGAAGCTGGCAGGCAGGCAACTGCTCTTCTATTACAGTGAAAAAAAAATATTTCTTTTAAATCTAAAGCTTAACCTATTGTAAAAACAGATATGAGTGGTGGCACTGGGCAAGTGGGCACAGTATCCAATGTGAACCTCACACAGAAGCTGGCAGGCAGGCAACTGCTCTATTACAGTGAAAAAAAAATATTTTTTAAATCTAAAGCTTAACCTATTGTAAAAACAGATATGAGTGGTGGCACTGGGCAAATGGGCACAGTATCCAATGTGAACCTCACACAGAAGCTGGCAGGCAGGCAACTGCTCTTCTATTACAGTGAAAAAAAATTATTTCTTTTAAATCTAAAGCTTAAGCTATTGTAAAAACAGATATGAGTGGTGGCACTGGGCAAGTGGGCACAGTATCCAATGTGAACCTCACACATAAGCTGGCAGGCAGGCAACTGCTCTTCTATTACAGTGAAAAAAAAATATTTCTTTTAAATCTAAAGCTTAACCTATTGTAAAAACAGATATGAGTGGTGGCACTGGGCAAGTGGGCACAGTATCCAATGTGAACCTCACACAGAAGCTGGCAGGCAGGCAACTGCTCTTCTATTACAGTGAAAAAAAAATATTTCTTTTAAATCTAAAGCTTAACCTATTGTAAAAACAGATATGAGTGGTGGCACTGGGCAAGTGGGCACAGTATCCAATGTGAACCTCACACAGAAGCTGGCAGGCAGGCACCTGCAATTACATTACACAGGAAAAAAAATAAAAGCAGCCTGATGTTCTAGCCCTAAAAAGGGCTTTTTGGGGTGCTGTCCTTACAGCAGAGATCAGATGAGTCCTTCAGGATTGTAGTGGACACTGAATACCCTAGCCTAGCTATCAATTTCCCTATCTAATCAGCAGCAGCTAAACTTTCCCTCCTCTCACTAAGCATGCAGCTTCAGAATGAATCGAAAATGGATGCTGGGAGGGAGTGCTGCTGATTGGCTGTAATGTGTCTGCTGACCGAGAGGCACAGGGTCAAAGTTTGCCCAATGATGACGAATAGGGGGCGGATCGAACTGCGCATGTGTCCGCCCGCCGCGGCGAACGCGAAGACGCTAAGTTCCCCGGCGGACAGTTCGGTACATCACTATATATATATATATATATACCGTATTTTTCGCTCCATAAGACGCACCTCACCATAAAACGCACCTAGTTTTTAGAGGAAGGAACAAACTGTCCCATAGTGTTTCTTACTATGGGACAGTTTGTACAGAATATTTTTTTTCTCCCCTGTCCCATAGTGTCCCCCCCTCCCATAGTCTTCTCCGCTCTCCCATAGTCTTCACTCACCCCCTCCCCATAGTCTTCACCCACCCCCTCCCCATAGACTTCACCCACCCCCTCCCCATAGACTTCACCCACCCCCTCCCCATAGTCTTCATCCACCTCCTCCCCATAGTCTTCATCCACCCCCTCCCCATAGTCTTCATCCACCCCCTCCCCATAGTCTTCATCCCCCCCTCCCCATAGACTTCATCCCCCCCTCCCCATAGACTTCATCCCCCCCCCTCCCCATAGACTTCATCCCCCCTCCCCATAGACTTCATCCCCCCCTCCCCATAGACTTCATGTCCCACCCCCCCATAGACTTCATCCCCCCCCACCCCCCATAGACTTCATCCCCCCCACCCCCCCATAGACTTCATCCCCCCCCACCCCCCCATAGACTTCATCCCCCCCCACCCCCCCATAGACTTCATCCCCCCCCACCCCCCCATAGACTTCATCCCCCCACCCCCCCATAGACTTCATCCCCCTCCCCATATTCTTCTCTCCCATACTGTCCCCCTCCCCTTGTCCCATAATCACTTACCTGTCTTGCAGCGTTGGCCGGCAGCACAGGGCGCACCGCGGTAGTGGAACTTGAATTTCATGTTCCGGTTTCCGGCGGGACTGAAAGGAAGTGCGCACTCAGCTTGTGCACACTTCCTTTCAGTCCCGCCGGAAACCGGAACATGAAATTCAAGTTCCACTACCACGGTGCGCCCTGTGCTGCCGGCCAACGCTGCAAGACAGGTAAGTAAAGCTTCATATTCGCTCCATAAGACGCACAGACATTTCCCCTCACTTTTGAGGGGAAAAAAGTGTGTCTTATGGAGCGAAAAATACGGTATATATCTTCCTTTTTTGGTTAAAATCAGTTATGTATGTTTCCTGTTTTCTGTTCATATGGCTAGAGATGAAAAAATTATATTCATAATAATTCTCTTTAGAATGTGGCCAATTATCTTTATAATGTATATATTTAATACATATCATAGGTCCTATTTCATTCCTAATTTCTTTAATAGTTGTTGTATGGGGAGAATGAAAAATGAACATGACATTTTGCTGTTTTTGTATATACCATCTAATGTAGAATTTTTTTCTCTGTTCTCAGCTTTTAACTTTGCATTATAATCATATTCACTCATGTTAATTAATTGTCACTTTTGTTTGGGTGTCTTATTTTGAAATATGGACTGTTTTGGAGATACAAAATTCACTGAAACACAAACGCATATTTATGAACCTGCACCTTTAATTTGACATGTGGATACATTATTTTATTTTCTGAATAATGTTACAAACTAATGTTAAACATTAGTAATTTTTTTACAATATTGCAACATCTTTTCTCAACAATAAGTGCAACTTGTTCCAACAATATTGCAATGTTCTTTCCAGCAATAAACACATTTGCAATGCGGCACCTCAATTGCACATTATCTCTCTTCCAATAATACACATTTATTCAATATCAATTAATGTTATTATTTATATAGCGCCAACAAATTCCACAGCGATTTACAGTGGGTGGACAAACAGACATGTATTTGTAACCAGACAAGTTGGACACACACGAACAGAGGGCTTGAGGGCCCTCAATGAGCTTACATGCTAGAGGGAATGGGGTAAATTGACACAAAAGGTAAGGATAGTATTAGACTAATGACAGTTGCAAGAGAGGTATCAGTTGGTAGCAATTAACAGTTTAATTGATATGCTTTTATGAAGAAGTGGGTTTTTATTTTTTTTTTGTTTTTTTAAGGAGTGGAGACTGGGTGAGCATCTAACGGAGGAGGGAAGTGAGTTCCACAGGAACAGTGCAGCCCTCGAGAAGTCTTGAAGGCGGGCATCAGAGGTGGGAGTACGGACAGAAGATAGACGCAAGTCTTCAGCAGAGCATAAGGGCCTAGACGGGACATACTTGTGTATTAGGGAGGATAGATAAGTGGGAGCAGCATTATGTAGAGATATGAAAGCAAGAACCAGAATTTTAAATTGAGCCCTATATCTTATACGAAGACAATGTAGGGACTGACAGAAGGGTGAGGTGTGGGCGGTGCGGGGGACAGGAAGAAAGGACAGTGGAATGTACTAGCACCTTAGTCGCATTTGGCGTTAAGTAGGGTCGGATGCGCGCAATATTTTTGAGATGGAAGCGGCAGGATTTGGCGATAGATTGAACATGAGGCTTGAAGGAGAGGTCGGAGTCAAAGAGAACACCTATGCAGCGAGCCTGCATGGTGGAGCTGATGGTAGCACTGTTGACTTGGAGCGAGACAGACACCGGAGTAGCAACACTTGAGGGAGGAAAGACCAGAATTTCAGTTTTGGTTAAGTTGAGTTTAAGGAAGTGGGCAGCCATCCAGTTAGAAATAGCAGAGAGGCAGGCAGAGACACTAGTCAAGAGGGATTGGGAGAGATCAGGAGAGGGCAGATTTGCATGTCATCCGCATAGAAATGATATTGGAAGCCAAAGGAGCTTACCATGAGTTTACCAAGGGAGGCAGTATAGATGGAGAACAGTAGGGGACCAAGGACTGAACCTTGGGGGACACCAACAGAGAGGAGTTGGGGAGGAGTAGAGCCAGAGAAAGAAACACTGAAAGAGTGCTGGGAGAGGTAGGAGGAGCACCAGGAGAGAGCAATATCTTGTAGACCGATATTTCGGAGGATGAGAAGAAGCTGTTGATGATCAACAGTGTCAAAAGCTGCAGAAAGGTCAAGGAGAATTAGTGGCCACGAGATTTTGCAGCGAGTTGATCATTGGATACTTTGGTCAGTGCCGTTTCTACAGAGTGCTTAGCGTGGAAACCAGACTGAAGCAGGGCTAGCAGAGAATTGGACTCAAGGAAGTCTGTCAATCTCGCATACACAACTCTTTCAAGGATCTTGGATGCAAAAGGCAGTAGCAAGATAGGACGGTAGTTGGATGGGGAGTTAGGGTCAAGGTTGGGCTTCTTTAGAATTGGGGTTACAATTGCATGTTTGAAGGGTGATGGAAATATGCCAGAGGAGAGAGACAGAAGACAGAGTACAGATGAGATGCGAGGGAATTGGATCTAGGGAGCAATTGGTGGGGCGGGAGGACTGGAGCAGAGCAGAAACCTCTTCCGCTGTAGCGGATGCGAATGAACATAGAACAGCAGAGGGAGTGAGGCTAGGGGAAGTCTTGTAAGGGGAAGAAGACAGATGAGAGATCTCTTCCCTGATTGTAGAGTTCTTGTCAGTGAAGTGAGTTGCAAAGTCTGTGGCGGTCAAGTTAATAGGTGGAGGAGGAACAATAGGGCGAAGAAGAGAGTTAAATGTGTGAAATATCAATAGAATACCTTTCCTTACAAAGAACTTTAGAAAATGTAAGTTGATTTAACAATAAAGCTTGTATAAATATACACACTTATATTTAACAACGTACTGCTAAAAATGTTCCAAACGTCAGATATCATATTAATGCAATACCTGGTTTGGTATTATTGGAATAATACATAAGAACTTCTGTTCCGGGAACTACTTTCCAGTGCATAACACTGATCTGCTCTGATATTAATCTATGTTCCTATTCATTAATTACTTACTTACAGATGTTAATGTTCACATCATCAAGCAGACTCGTTGTGGACTCAGTGTATATATCTCCAACGCTCTCCAATTTCAATTATGTTGAGAAAGCATCAGGGGGTGCGAAACCATCCAGGGTTACACTATCATTTTTGGACAAGTAGTGGTTATGATGGTTTCCCTCATGTTTGGCAACTAAAATGTATTATCATTTCCTTTCCATCTGTTTGCAACTGTGTTTACATTTAGCAAGCATGTCATTTCTGCCTGAAGCTATTTTATTGTCTGAACAACTGAACTTCATACATTTGGCTGGACATACCTACATTTATGAAGATCCTGTATTCAGTTTTCTAACCTTTGCCATAACTATTTTTTTGCTTATGACCGCTGCTATCTTTCCAATAAATGTGGACTTTTTCACAATTTTCTTTGTTCATTACATAGTTACATAGCTGAAAAGAGACTTGCATCAATCAAGTTCATCCTTCCTCACAATTGTTTTTTGCTGTTGATCCAAAAGAGGTTCACTTATTTCTACACTTGATTTTTTTTATTATTTTTTTTACTGTGGATTTCAAGACTTATTTTTTTAGTGCGGACCACGTTCTAAGTTTTATGTTATTCACTTTATGTGTGGGAAGGTCCAGCACCTGTTTTATTTATTTATTTATTTTTTTACATAAAAAACTGGTATTCATTAGTTCATGTTGTCTTAGTCTTTACGACCAATATTTTCAAATTAAAGTTCTCTTTAAACATTGTACATTACTCTGCTTACATTTATATCTGAAAGATGCCCCATAAATATATCTATAGGAGAAAGACAGAAAGATTGCTTTCAATTTTATAACCCTATAGAATGTAAGCTCATTTGAGCAGGGTCTTCTCCAACCTATTGTTCCTGTAAGTTTTTTGTAATTGTCCTATTTATAGTTAAATCCCACCCTCTCATAATATTGTAAAGCGCTACGGAATCTGTTGGCGCTATATAAATGGAAATCATAATAATAATATAACATGTTTTGAAATATTTGATAGACCTTAATAGGTCTATAAGAATATTGTTTTGGACTTTCAGCATTCTAAAATCATTATTATCTAGCCAGATTAACCAGGAAGGCTCTAAGTATTTCAAAGCTTGTTTTTCAATTTCTATCCAGACTGATCTGGATTTTTATAATTTGAGGCTAATAGGTGCGATATCATAATTTTCTATTGTGTTTCATGATTACATCTGGAAATGAAACTCCACTGTCCTTAAAGTTTCGACAAAGATTTTTATAAGAAGTTCTTGGTTTTCTATGACCCCATACGAATTTCATGAACATTTTATGTAACTCGCTCAGGATCTTTTTGGGTATCCTCAATGGAATTGTGCGAATTAGATATTCAAGTTTAGGTATGATGTAATCTTTTATTATGCTAATTTGCTAATATAATACCCAGCCATGAGATATTATGGTTTCCATTTATTTAATGAGTTTTTTTTTATTTCTTGAAGACGAGAATAGTAGTTATTCTGAATAATTTTATTGCAGTTAAATCCCAGACTAAAACCCAGGTAATCCAAATATTCATCAGACCAATTAACGTTATATTTCTATTTTAAGGTGTTTAACTCTAAATCCATTACATTACAATATATATTCAGTAAAAGGTTTTTAAAAGAAGCGCAAACATCACACACATTTACTATGTATAAAAGAAAACATTTTATTTGTTAAATTAAACACATAATATAAATTAAATCTCTATATGTTAGTTCATATTGTGACACAACACTTAAAAGCAATACCTAGTTGTATTTAATTTAGTGTGCACACTAACTGTTTATATTAGAAAAGCCAAAAAATTAAAAAAACAGAATAGAAATCTGATAAATTAAAAAATAGAAAAAATGCAGTAAAAATGAATAAAAATTCATAAAACTGTGAAAACAATATACTTTGAGAGTATAAAGTAAATGAACAAAAAAGTCTGACCTGTTAGTGTGGAGGAGAGCTCTCTGTTCTTTATAGTAGTAAGCTCTGTGTTCGTCTATCAGTATGAAGGTGCAGCTGCAAAAAATATCACATATAGACAGCCTTGCGATGGTTAAAATGTCACCGGCCACGGCAGTTTTCACTTGCTCGGAATTGGTATGTACCCTGATAGTCTGGGGTTGAATTAGCTCCTGGGTGGTCGGTCCAGGGCTAGGGAGAAGTCCTCTTAACTTTATTATCTTACAATATATAGCATAAGATTTAGTTATGAGACCTCTGGATGGGCGAGGGGGTGAATTAGATCATCAACATACAACGAGATTTTATATTGATGATTGTTTATTTTAATTCCCTTTATCTCTTTTGATTGTCTTATAATTGTGGCTAGGGGTTCGATGGTAAGGATATAGAGCATAGGGGCCAGAGGGCATCCTTGTCTTGTCCCATTGTTTATCATAAATATTTCAGATTCTAATCCCCCTCCACAGACTTTTACCGATGGAAATTTATACAAGCTCATTATTCATTCGAATATATTTCCATGAAACCCAAAAGTTTTTAAGACCTCCGACAAGTAAGGCCAACTAACCCTGTCAAAGGCCTTTTCTGCATCAAGAGCTACGAATACCACAGGATCTATATTGCTGTTTGCTTCCTGAATCAAATTCAGAATTTTACGAACATTATCACTTCCACATCTATTAATAACGAAGCCTGCTTGATCATAATGAATTAGTCTAGGTATTGCCTTCTTCATTCTTTCTGCAAGTATCTTTGAAAATATCTTAATATCTATATTTATGAGAGAAATTGGCCCATAATTGCTAACACAATTAGGGTTCTTTCCTGGCTTTAAAATTGGTATTATATGTGTCTGAAGCATTTCTCTAGGGAATTGCATCTGCTTGCTGATTCCATTAAACAGTTTGTGGAGAATTGGTGAGATCAGATAATCAAATCGCTTATAGAACATTTGTAGAAAAAACCTTAACACACAAAGTGCAAGTGAGGTGAGGTATTTCAGTTACTCTCTTAATAGGTGCGACTTCCCCAGTGTTTAAAAACCACTTAAAAAACACAAAGTTAAGATATAAAACAAGAACAGATAGGGGGCGCTCCAAATAGTGAATCAAGGCAATAAAAATACTTATACAGACTGGTTCTTCAATTCATATGTACACCACCTAAATGTCAAAGACAATAGCACATAGCATAATGCTGTATGGTGGAAATAATTATTTAGAACAGTATGTCAATTGCCAACTCACAATCTGCAGAGCCACGTATAGTAGGCTCTGACTATAATCGCATGCTCAGATGCCTCAGGAGATACACCTCCGCTCTCAATGCCCAGAACTCGACTGATCCCAGGAGTCAGCAGAGAAAATAATCGGTAGGTCTGAAGTATTCAAAATGCTAAAAATAGCTATTTTAATCAAAAGTATTTAAAAAAAACAATAAAAGTATTGTATAAAAACACGTTTCGACCCGATGGTCTTTTTCAAAGTGTATTGTCCAACTGTCCGGACATCCTTTAAATATCCTGTCCAAATCATCTTTTCTAGTTGTTTTGGCACCAAATGGTTTCCCCGCCAATCGCTCACTCCTCTGTGTCGCCTTCATTTCCGGCTCTTAGTGATGACGTCTTTCCGTTTCCTGTTGCGTACGGCACTTTTCTTTTGCATCCGTCGGTAACCTTGTGGGCTTAATCGCCATCTTTAAATGTCCACATATCAGGCAACACTGAATTAACTCTTTCATATTGCACAGAAGTCCCGAGATATAAGAGTACTTAATCGATAGCCGTTATTGCACCATATTTACAGTAACATGAAAAATTCATCCTATGTGTCACAATACTATAGCAAATACATCATATATGCCCCATTATACCTATAAAGATATAATTCACTATATACAAATATTTTCTAAAACATGTATATCAAATATATGTAAAATATGTATAAAACAATATAAAAGATATATTCTCATTTCAGTAAAAAAAGAGGAAAAGAAGGGGAGAGTGTTATTATCATAGATATCTTTACACCTTATTATCATCTCTTATATTAATGCGCTCATTTCAAAGTCACAGTTTAACCCTTTCGGTGCTAAAGTATCTAGGTTAAAGATCCAGCCCATTTCACATAAGCTAAGGGCTGCATCGATATCCCCTCCTCTCCAATGACGTGTAATGTTTTAAATAGCATAGAATTTTAGCCCATTTGGGTTTTTATCATGATACTCTAAGAAGTGTAACGAAACACTATGATTTCTAAAGCCTCTTTTGATGTTATATATATATGCTCTCGTACCCGAGTGGCCACACACCTAGTGGTTTTACCCACATATTGTAGACCACACGGGCACTCGAGCACATATACGACATTTTTGGTTTTACACGTCATAAATGATCTTATTCCATACTGTTTAGAACTAGACTGGGAAGAAAAAGTGGTAATTTTCTTTGTTAGGTTACCTAATAGTTTACACCCCATACAGTCTTTACAATAATTAAAACCTTTTGCAAACTCTCTACTAATACTTATAAAATCCTTTTCCGATTTTTCTAAAAAACTATTGGTTAAAACTTGTTTCAAGTTTTGTGCTCCCCTATATATTAATTTGGGTTTTTCTCCTATGTACTTATTAATCTCATTATCTTGTTGTAATAAATACCATTTTTTTCTAAAAATCCTCTTAATTTGGGCGTGATTCTTGTTAAAGTCAACAATCAAAGGGACTACGTGAGAATTATCCCCATCTTTTGGTTTTTTATATTCCAGCAATTCATCTTTATTCATCTGTCTGACCTGCATAATTGACCCACTTAAATCATTTTCAACATATCCCTTTTCTAAAAACTGTTGTTTAAGAGCCTCCGCTTGTAAATCATATTTTCCTATTTGTGAACAATTCCTCCTCAATCGTAGGAATTGTCCTCTAGGGACATTATCTAGCCAGGGACGAAAATGGCAACTATCCTTTTCGATGAAACTGTTCACATCTACTTTTTTGAAAAATGTGCATGTTTCAATATTAGTGCCGTCCCTATAAATATTCAGATCTAGAAAGTTAATTTCCCTGTCACCGATTTCATGGGTAAGTTTAATGTTCCAGACATTATTATTTAGGTGGTTCACAAATTCCAAAGCAGATGCTTTCTCGCCCCTCCAAATGAAAAAAATGTCGTCAATATATCTTCTATAGAGGACCAGGTTTGCCACCCAGTCATGCTGAGAAAAAACATACTGTTCCTCCCAATGGGACATGAACAGATTAGCATGACTGGGGGAAAACCTGGTCCCCATAGCAGTTCCCTGGCACTGAAGAAATTTTTTTTTTCCCTCAAACCAAAAAAAATTATTGGTGAGGATCAATAGGATAGACTCCAAAATTAACTCAATTTGGTCACTATGATATAATTCAGATTGTTCAAAAAATGTTTTACGGCCTCACACCCTCTGGTGTGTTCAATACAGGTGTACAAACATCGCATGTGACGAGCAAGAATTTTTCTTCCCATTTTATATTCTTTAAAAGCTGCAAAAGACTCATTGAGTCCTTCAAATATGAGGGGCATGTTCTCACAAGGGGCTGCAAAAAAGTGTCTACATACTTAGATAATGAAGATAGTAGGGAACCTACCCCTGAAACAATGGGTCGCCCCGGAGGATTTATCAAATCCTTGTGTAGCTTTGGGAGAACATATATCACGGGTATTCTTGGAAACTCTACATTTAGAAATTTATATTCACTCTTTGTTAGAATCCCCTTTAAGAGGCCTTTATCAAGGAGCTGTACATATTTTTTCTTGATCTCCATAGAGGGATTACTCTTTAATTTTTTGTAGGTTTCTTCGTCTTCCAATTGCCTATTTATTTCTGCTATATATGCTGGTCTATCCAAAATGACTACCCCGCCGCCCTTATCGGCGGGTTTGATGACTATACTTTGATAATTTTTAAGTTCCTTCATTGCTTGTTTCTCTTTAATGGTAAGGTTATTGTGATATTTATTATTTTTTGTTTCAATCCTTTTAATATCTTCAACACAAGCTTTCTCAAAAACCTTCATACTTGCAGTTTTGAGATGTATGGGGTAAAACTTTGAGGCTTTCTTTAAGGATGTATGTAAATATTCACTCTCCTCGTCATCCATCTCATTCGTATTGGTATTCACTTTATCCTGAAAAAATCTTTTTAGACAGGGAAAGATAATGAGAAAGTAAAAATCTTTAATTTATCAAAGAAAGTACTGACCCCAGCACATGTGAATATCCTGAGTAAAGGTTTCAAATATGTTCCGAGCTGCCCAGTAAATAAATTTAATGTATATAAAGACATAAACAGGTTCACTAGAAAACTCTGTCTAAAAAGAGAAACAAGCAATGAAGGAACTTAAAAATTATCAAAGTATAGTCATCAAACCCGCCGATAAGGGTGGCGGGGTAGTCATTTTGGATAGACCAGCATATATAGCAGAAATAAATAGGCAATTTCGTAAGAATTGAAGGACCACACCAACGTCCCAAAGTCTAGAGTATTTGGGTTCCGGGGGGTGCTGCAGGCGCATGCCGCGGAGAAGTCTGCAGATGAGCAGATCCTTACCAACAGGAGTCACCTGGGTCGGAGTATGGGCCACTGAGATGGCTGACCGTACCACATTGATGGAACGGTATGATTTTCCGGCAGTGAAAAGTGAGGTCAGGAAATTCATGATTGAGTGGGTAGGTGCAGTAAAGGGATTGAGGTCCCGTCCCACACACCAACTTGTCCAGGAGTGCCATGCTGATAAGTAGCACCTCCTTGTTCCTGGTGCCCATGAATCCCATAGCAGGTCCTTAGTTTCCTGCGATAATTCCTCGGTTCTCCAGGAGCCCCGGAAAGAGTCTAGGCCACAAGGGGCAAGCGTTCCTGCAGGACTAGTGGGTGAGGTAGGCCCAATGGGTTCCTGAGGATGGTTGGGGCATCTTGTAGAAGGAGGGGATCTTTGATTGAAAGTTCCAGCAGGTCCGGATACCATGGTTGGCTCTGCCAGAGTGGAGTGATGAGAATTATCCTCACTCCCTGCAGACGGATCCGGTGAAGGACCCTCGTTATCATTGCGAAAGGTGGGAATGCGTAAGCACCGTCCCGTGGCCATTGTTGGAGGAAAGCGTCCGTTGCGAGGCTCTCCCGGTCCGGGAGCCAGCTGAAGAAAGCCTCTGTCTGTCGATTGTTGCGGGACACAAATAGGTCTATGGAGAGAGGTCCCCTCTGTACATCCAGTAGCGCGAAAATATGAGGGTCTAGTTGCCAATCGCTGGCGTCCCGCCAGTGGCGTGAATACCAATCCGCCGTCGTATTGGAGTCTCCTGGTAAGTGCTCTGCCAGCAAGGTGATGTTGCGTGGTAGGCAGTAGTCGAAGATCTCTTTCGTGAGATCCGCCAGTGTTCGAGAACGAGTGCCTCCAAGGCGGTTAATGTATCTTACCGCTGAGACGTTGTCCATGCAGAGTAGGATGCAGCAGTTGGATCGATCCTTTGCCAGGCTGCGAATGGCGAAGCACCCGGCCAAGAGTTCCAGGCAATTTATGTGCATCGAGAGCTCTTCGGAAGTCCAGACTCCTCCCGTGGACGTGGTTCCGTCTGTTGCTCCCCAGCCTGAACGACTGGCATCCGATTCCAGTACGAAGTCTGGCTGGTTCCCGAATATGGCCCTGCCATTCCAAGCCTGCATGCAGTTCAGCCACCAGTGTAGTTCTTCCCAAACTTCGGCCGACATTGGAACCGGTTGGTCGTATGTCGGTTGTCTGCGAAGGAAACTTGCCTTGAGGCGTTGCATGGCCCTGTAGTGCAGGGGTCCGGGGAAAATGGCCTGGATGGATGCGGAGAGAAGGCCTACGATCCGTGCCAGTAATCGTAGGGGTATGGTTGTCCGACGAAGGACTTTCTGGATCTCCCTGCGGATTGCCGTAATTTTAGTAGCCGGGAGGTGGAGAGTGCATGATGTGGAGTCTATTACGAATCCGAGGAATTGAACTGATTGAGCCAGGGTCATTGCGGACTTAGGGCGGTTGACGACGAAACCCAGAGACTCCAAAAGGTGTAGTGTGTTTTTCGTGTGTCTCCGCAGAGTCTCTGCATCCTCGTCGAAGATCAGGATGTCGTCGAGGTAGATAATGCATCTTATGCCTTGGGATCTGAGCTTCGCCACTACCGGCTTCATAATCTTAGTGAAGCACCACGGGGCTGAACTGAGGCCAAACGGGAGACAGGTGAACTGCCAGGGGGTCCCGTGCCAGAAGAAACAGAAGTAGGGACGGCTGCTTCTGTGTACCGGAATGGTCGTCCAGACGAGTGAACCAGTCGTCGCGTCGAAGTAAGTCCCGGAGAAGATGGATACCTTCCATTTTGAAATGTCGATATACCACGTGAGAATTGAGCTCCCTGAGATTGATAACGGGGCAAAATTTGCCGGTTTTCTTCCTGACCAGGAAGATATTGCTGTAGAAACCGGTGGCATCCGGAGCTGGTTGGATGGCACCCTTGGAGCGAAGTTCTCGGAGTTCCGCGTCTATGAGGCGGGCGTCTGCCCGTGTAGTCTGGATCGGACGTGGAGGGGCCAGCTGGAGCGGGGTCGAGTCGAACTCTATTCGATAGCCCTGCACCGTTTGGATTATCCACGCGTCTGAAGATAGTTCTTTCCAGTTCTGGAAAAAAAGAGAAACACGACCTGCGATATGACAGGAAGTTAGAGGCAGAATAAGATTCCGACTTACCGTTGGAGAATCTTGCCTGTGAGCGTCCTCGGCTGCCTCGGCCACGATCAGATCCTCTGAATTGGTGGAACCTATGTCGGCTAGATGAGTCTGGGTAGAATAGTTGAGTCCTTGTTGTACGGGGGCCGGATGGCCAAAAACGGCTGGCGGCACGGCCCCTCTGCCGTCCAGCCCTTCCAAAAACACCACGGGTGTGAGAACCACGGAAGACTTTCCGCATTGAAGTTTGTGCCTTGTTAAGGGACGTGAATATATTGACCCTTTTGTTTAACTCCTTAAGGAAGGCCTCTCCAAATAATTTACCCTGTGCCAAGGGTCCTACGTTGGTGTTCCCTAGAAAAGGGAACTACGTTGGTGTTCCCTAGAAAACAGAAACACCTTTGTGCCCATTCCCGGGTATCTCGTGCCCATTCATGCACCGTATCTGGGGTAAAAGTGTCAGCCCTTTTATAGGCGTCATCCGCCATATCCATGATTCTAGCTAGTGGCCCAATGGCATCTAGCAGCTTGTCTTGCGCTCCTTTAAAACTGCGCTCTATGCCCTTGCGCTGATCCCGACCCCCTCGGGACATGAATGTAGTCATGAACAGGTCAAACTTGGGGGTGTGCGTCACTTTGTCTGGTAGGCTAGGCCGAGGGCATTCGGATCTCATCCGGTTCCTTACTTCTTTGTCCAGTGATTTTCTGAGCCAGAAGTGCATAAACCTTGCCAAATGCTCAGGTGGTGACCATTCCTCCGAACGGGGGTGCCGGATGTTTCTTGGGTCAAACATTTGGAGGCCCGAATTGTCAAGGAAAATCTCCGTGCCCTCCTGTGGGTTATCCATGGATGTTTCCATGGAGTCCTGGGGCTCACCCAGACCCTGTTCCCTTATGAAGTAAGGGTCAGAGTTGGCCGCAGAATCTCTGTCGGAGTCCCCCTGGTCGGAGGCTGCCGCCTGCCATTCATCCAGCACAGCTAGTGCCTGAGTGGGTTCTACATCTTCCTCACCTGAGGAAAGTTGTGTGAGATCGTGGGTAGCACGAACCGTGGCTTTCCTGCGATCAGCAGGGGCTTTCCCTTTAGATTTGTGTGGGGTTACATTGCCCTTCCAATGGCGTTTAGACCATTGGGAGCATTCCCTGGAGGAGTCGGAGTCTTCGGAGTCCGCTTTATAATGAACCCTTTTAGAGATGGGCCTGGGGACTTCAGAGTCTGTTGGGAGCGACTTGGAAGCGGCCTGTTCCATAGCTGCAGCCACAGCTGCTGTTATCATGGCCTGGAGGTCTGAGGTTTGTGATTCCTCCATTATAAGGAATGAGAATTCGGGGCTCACCCGATAAATTGCGTGAGGGCACTTAGGCACAATTAGTGGAGAGGCCTGGGGACCGGGGTGGTATAGTATCAGGACTAAATAACCTGAGGGTAGAGACCGGTAGGTCGTAGAAGATGGAGAGGGCTGTTTCGCTAGGGCTCACCCAGGTAATAGGAATCCTGCATGAACAGGTCCGTTAAGCAGCATAAAATGGGGGCTCACCCCGGCCAGAATAAGGTACAGACCAACTGGCTAAACCAACCCCAAGTGTAAGGCACTAACCTGGTCCCACTGAGAGAAAAGGGGTAGAACAATTTCTACTTGCTTGCAGGATTAGCTGGAGCAGAAAAACAGGCAGTGTCTATCTCTTTAAGATGGCCGCCGGACTGACAGCCTTAGTGTGGGGAGGATAGTTCCATCCCCCAATTTGGCCGGCAAAGCTGGATGCTTGCCGTTCGTATAACTGAACTGCCGAACGTGCGAATTGAAAGAATGGACGCGAAAAACCTTAAAAAGGCGATCGCGTCAAACTGCCGAACGAGAAGCGTTCGTAGAAAGAAACGAAAAGTCAATGTGCGGTCGCGCAGAAAGACCGCGGGCATTCGCGCCAAATAGGCGAATGTGCAAAAACTACCAAATAAAACATTCGGTAGAAAACAACTGAAACGGTTGTGCGCGAGCGCACAGAAAACCGTTGGCAGAAAATCAGAGATATGGAGGGAAAGTACAGACGGCGGGGAAGCCGTGAAATATACCTAGGGAGCCATGCAAGGTCCCAGGATATACAGTTTGGGTAAAAGAAATACTAGGGTAAATAAATAAGGACACAGTGATAGAACTAAAAGTATGGATAGAGAATAAGTATAAGCTGAAAATTGATAACACAAAATTTTGTACTTAACTTGTGATGGAGCAGCAAAGAAAGAGGAAATGATGTCATATGTCACATGAAATTATGTCATATGTTTAACCAATCACAATGTAGAATAGGGTATAAGAGGTGTGACTCTTATACCCTATTCTACATTGTGATTGGTTAAACGTTTTGTCACTCTTTTCTTTGCTGCTATGGAGATAGTAAAGAAAGATTATGCAAAATACGAAGCCTCCTGTCATGTGATAAAATTTTAATTGTTACCTAGAACTTAAAGGAACAATTAAGATATATAAAACAATTCAGCTTGCTCAAGTCCTTTTTATCTCTGTAACCTGTCCTGTTATCATCAGTTTATAAAAGTAACGATATAATTTGAAACCAGCACTTTTAGAATTTGGTTCAGAAATGCCTCCCTGGTTGTCCCTCAGACAGCTTGGGAGGTTTTCTTCTATTTTTGTTAGCTCCACAGACACAACAGAATTGCCAGGTGTGCTTTGCTAAGGCTTGTCTGACTTCTAACTGAGCTGGTGTACACTGAAAAACATTGCAAAGCTGTAGTTGTGTGAGCGAGCACAGAGGCTTCTCAGTGAGATGCTTCTGATTGGTATATTCCCTGGCACAGCCTGAAAGTGTAGAAAAGAGGTGAAGGATTGCAAAGGCTACAGGCAGTAGGTCTGCAGCTATCGCAAGCTTTTTTTTTTTTTTTTTCTTCTATGAACTCCCAAAGAAAAGATGCTTTATAGCTATTAAGCCGTTTTCAAATAAATATGCAATGCAGTATTACTTTCATTTAAAATTATTAAGATAATCTAGCCAAGGTATGCTTATCTGTCTAGTACGGATTTAAATGAATTATATATTTATAAGCCAAAAAAAAAACCAAAGCAGGTGTAACTTGGAAATGTGACTTTTGTGCTTTATCTTCTATTTTAATGATGATGCTCTATTGTTTTATTTTCCTGTCATTATATTAGGCAACTTTATATTTATAGCTACTCATAGCAGTATTTTCTCTCTTTTTTTGTTAAATTTACTTTCATTGTAAATATTTCCAAGAATATCTTAAAATCGACTTTTGTTTGTCTTGAAATTGCAATGAAAATTCCAAAGCTGTAGACTAAATTTTGTTTGTGCCTCAAGAGAATTGTTGATCCTTTTGTGAGAATAACTGTCTGCAATTTATTTTTGGCACTCTGAAGGCAGAGATATGAAAGTCATTCTTTGAAAAAGCTGAAGCAATCAACTTAAAAATCACTTTTAAAACCTGGTAAAGCTTTACAGTTTCTTGTCACTGAGCAAATCACAAGTGCCTGCTAGTCCTAAAATCTCTGCTCAGATTTCCTATATTTAGGTATCTGTATGTGGAACCAAAAAAGTACAATACTTGTGCATTTGATTTCAGCCTAATTGCATTTTATTTAAATTTAGGCTGATCAGAGCATCATCCAAATTCCGTAACTCCTGAGTGCCATATGGTTATATCACCGAACAAATGAGCCCCACAATGACAAGTATGTTAATATGTTTTGTGATTCAGAATTCTGAGGTCCATTTCTGGTGCCAAGCAAAAGGGATAGGCTGATTTTTATATATATATATATATATATATATATATATATATATATATATATATATATATATATGTGTGTGTGATATATATATGTATATATGTATATATGTGATATGTTATATATATATATGATATGTTATATATATATATATATATATATATATACAGGGAGTGCAGAATTATTAGGCAAGTTGTATTTTTGAGCATTAATTTTATTATTGAACAACAACCATGTTCTCAATGAACCCAAAAAAACTCATTAATATCAAAGCTGAATATTTTTGGAAGTAGTTTTTAGTTTGTTTTTAGTTTTAGCTATTTTAGGGGGATATCTGTGTGTGCAGGTGACTATTACTGTGCATAATTATTAGGCAACTTAACAAAAAACAAATATATACCCATTTCAATTATTTATTTTTACCAGTGAAACCAATATGACATCTCAACATTCACAAATATACATTTCTGACATTCAAAAACAAAACAAAAACAAAAACAAATCAGTGACCAATATAGCCACCTTTCTTTGCAAGGACACTCAAAAGCCTGCCATCCATGGATTCTGTCAGTGTTTTGATCTGTTCACCATCAACATTGCGTGCAGAAGCAACCACAGCCTCCCAGACACTGTTCAGAGAGGTGTACTGTTTTCCCTCCTTGTAAATCTCACATTTGATGATGGACCACAGGTTCTCAATGGGGTTCAGATCAGGTGAACAAGGAGGCCATGTTATTAGATTTTCTTCTTTTATACCCTTTCTTGCCAGCTACGCTGTGGAGTACTTGGACGCGTGTGATGGAGCATTGTCCTGCATGAAAATCATGTTTTTCTTGAAGGATGCAGACTTCTTCCTGTACCACTGCTTGAAGAAGGTGTCTTCCAGAAACTGGCAGTAGGACTGGGAGTTGAGCTTGACTCCATCCTCAACCCGAAAAGGCCCCACAATCTTTGATGATACCAGCCCAAACCAGTACTCCACCTCCACCTTGCTGGCGTCTGAGTCGGACTGGAGCTCTCTGCCCTTTACCAATCCAGCCACGGGCCCATCCATCTGGCCCATCAAGACTCACTCTCATTTCATCAGTCCATTAAACCTTAGAAAAATCAGTCTTGAGATATTTCTTGGCCCAGTCTTGACGTTTCAGCTTGTGTGTCTTGTTCAGTGGTGGTCGATGATAACGCTTCAGAAGCTTTGCGATTTTAAGAGTGCTGCATCCCTCTGCAAGATATCTCACTATTTTTGACTTTTCTGAGCCTGTCAAGTCCTTCTTTTGACCCATTTTGCCAAAGGAAAGGAAGTTGCCTAATAATTATGCACACCTGATATAGGGTGTTGATGTCATTAGACCACACCCCTTCTCATTACAGAGATGCACATCACCTAATATGCTTAATTGGTAGTAGGCTTTCAAGCCTATACAGCTTGGAGTAAGACAACATGCATAAAGAGGATGATGTGGTCAAAATACTCATTTGCCTAATAATTCTGCACTCCCTGTATATATATATATATATACATATAGAGAGATATTTATTTATTGTTTTCGGGGGAGGGCAAAGAAGCAGTTTAGTTTGCCATAATGGACAAGACGTCTTCCTAACAATGTGGTATGTGTCTTCAGGGCCGGCCTTAGGTCATTAGGCGCCCTGTGCGAAAAGACTTCACGGCGCCCCCCCACCAAGTTGCCTGTATACAGTCACACACAGGCACAGTCAGACAGTCAAACAAACAGTTACAAGCAGACAGTCAGACACGCTCAGTTACAGGCCGACAGTCTCAGACACACACAGGCAGACAGTCACACATGCTCTGTAACAGGCAGACAGTCACAGAGCCAAACACACAGTTACAGGCACACCATCGCAAACCGTTACAGGCACACAGTCACACAGTCACACATACAGTTGCAGGCAGACCGTCACACACACAGTCACAAGCAGACACTCACACATACTCCATTACAAGCAGACAGTCATACACACTCGGTTATTGGGATGAAGACACTCAGCACACTAATAGGCACACACACACACATACATTCAGTTAAAGGCAGATAGTCACACATACAGGCACACACAATGGCACAGCTACAGTGACACACACAATTGTAGTCACACACAGGCAGTCACACACACACACACACAGGCAGACAGTCACACACACACAGGGATGCAGTCACACAGACAGTCACACAGACAGTCACACACACAGACAGTCACATACAGGGAGGCAGTCACACAGACAGACAGTCACACACACAGGCAGGCAGACAGTCACACACACACAGGGAGGCAGTCACACAGTCACACACACAGACAGACAGTCACATACAGGGAGGCAGTCACACAGACAGACACACACACAGACAGACAGTTACACACACAGGCAGACAGTCACACACACACAGGGAGGCAGTCACACAGTCACACACACAGACAGACAGTCACATACAGGGAGGCAGTCACACAGACAGACACACACACAGACAGACAGTCACACACACAGGCAGCCAGTCACACGCACACACATAGACAGACAGTCACATACACGCACACACACAGGGAGGCAGTCACAAACACACACACACAGAGGCAAACAGACACACACACACACACACACAAAGACACACACACAGAGAGGAAGACAGGCACCCCCCAACACACACATAGGCAGACAGTCACACACACAGGCAGGCAGACAGTCACACACACACGCAGACAGTCACACATAGTTACCTCTGTTCATTATGGAGGTGGAAGCAGTGCAGCTCCTGGATCTTGGTTGGTGGGGAAGCAGGGACTCCTTCCTGCTTCCCATGCAGAAATTACCCGGCACTTCTAGCCCCGCCCCCATTGTCATTTACCCCCGCCCCCACCATATGCTTAGCCTCGCCCTCACCGCATTTTTTTTTTTATCCCGGGTGGAGAATAATGAAATCCTCCACCCAGGTAACCGGCAATGTGTGAGCTGTGTCAGCCTCAGGGCGCCCCCTGCTCCATGGCGCCCTGTGTGGCCGCACAGCTCGCATACCACTAAGGCCTGCTCTGTGCATCTTCTGTCCAATTGAGAAGTGGGGAAGAAAACAACTATACTTTCAAGAACAAGAAAAAATCATCTGTTGAGAGACTGTTGAGGGACTACTGTTAAGTAGTTAAGTGAAAACTGCACTGTTAGGAGGTCCATTTTTGTTTTTTAAACTGTATGTTCAGTCCATTGTGTGCAGTACACTAGGTGCTCTTTGCAGTGTAGAGTTTCTTAAAATCAAACACAATAATATTACAGATTATAAACTAATTTCTCAACACAAACCTATATTTAACCTTAATAAAGTTGTCTTAGTTTACACAATACACATGTATATCCCATTTTATATGGATAATAAAAACAAACCCAACATCAATGTTACATTCAAATCCCAAAATAAATTTAGGGAGGGTAGAGGTCATCCTCCCTAAACCACTATCGATTTATGGCACACTCAGAGTCTTAATACCTTAATACTTCTTCCTCAGGCAGCACCACTGCCACCACTACTATTTCTAGTACAGGGCAGAGAGCCTTAAATGTCTGTTATGCTTGACTCACCACCAAGGTAGAAATGTTTTTTCTCTGACAGTTTCATGTCACCCAGAGTCTACACTAGCAGACAAATCTGTAGATACAATAGCAATGTCAGCTGGGCACATGAAGATCACCAGCTACATAATACCTTCTGCTGCCACCTCCACTGGCTATACAGTTAATTTTACTAAAGCTAGTTCAAACATTAGAACTTTTTGCATCGCCTTCCCCAAAACTGCCCCACAGGAATTTCTATAAAGCACGCCTCTTTTTGAGCATGCATTATTATAGAGTCAGTGTAAGGCAAGATGGTAGGGAGTGAGAATGAACCCATTTGCAAGTTGTGTCCTCAACAAGAATGCCAACGCACCGTGTTTGGGACCCAAGAGGCACCAGCTGCTGCAGGCTGTGATGAGTTCAAACCCAGGAGACCACAGTCAGAGACCACATGGAACACCATAATGGCGGTTGGAGAAGAGCAAACTCGGTCCTAACATTCTAGTAAATACTCAGAAGCTCAAGTGAGACAATACCTTAGCATAATAACTTTCAATATTAACAATTACTATATGAAATAATACATAAATAAGAGGGTACTTTGTGTAAATATTTGAGGACATAAATTAATGATTACAATATCAACAAATTGTTTAACCACAAAAACAAGGCAAAATACACTCTATCCCTTTGTTTGTGTGAAACCTTTAGTAAATATTGCTAAGCAAATTCAAGTTGAAAGTTTTGCTGCTGTTGACATATAATACGGTTTTATTTTAAGTATAAATGTATTTTCATATCCCTAAATAAATGCACATTAACAGTAGGAGCCAGGAAGCTAAAAAATGGATTAGTCAAAATGGTGGCACTCCAAGTTAAATGCATCAAATTCAGTTTAATTATTATGTAGTACAAAGTGAGACAAAATCCTAGAGGTTGCATATATCACAAATGTCTACATTTGAGATAACAAAAGGAAATTACTACAGCAATGGCTTTTCCACAGTAAAATCAATAAAATATTGAGTCCATTCTACATCACAATCTCTAAAGAAATATAGACGTTCTCTGCTTCCTCGTCTTCTCAACGACGCTAAGATGTTAATTCCAGTATATGCGTAAGATCCCATCCATTAAAGAGTGGATAAGGAACTTAAGATGTATGGAGAAGATTCAGTATTTTCTACACGAATATTTGGGGTCAGTGGCTTACATTTCTCCAACAGTCAGTGCTCTAAACTTTTCTCTTTTAAGGAGGAGCTTTTACTTTATCCAAGACATGGCAGTGACAGTATAATTACCATCACTGGGGATTGTTGATAATTATATCCATGACAACTGGTTTTAAACCCTCTTAGTGATCATATAGGCCCAAACTGCATTTTTTTTGTTCTTTTGTTTTTCCTTATTATTGTATGTCACGTGTAATTACTTAATTTTATCACATGACAGGAGGCTTCGTATTTTGCATAATCTTTCTTTACTAACTCCATAGCAGCAAAGAAAAGAGTGACATAACTTTTAACCAATCACAATATAGAATAGGGTATACGAAGTGTGACCTATGACATCATTTCCTCTTTCTTTGCTGCTCCATCACAAGCTAAGTACTATATTTTGTGTTCTCTATACTTAACATATTTTATTCATGCATTTGTGTCAGGGTACCTGTGGTCTCTACCTCCGAAAGAGGTAGAGACTTAGCTGTTCCTCCATCCAGACGGCCTGATGGCTCCCTTCCCCACGGTCTATCCGGTCATGCAAGGCCGGCCGCGAGGGAGTGACTGCCTTTTACAGCATCTAGGCAGGAAGTTGTCATCAGGACACTCCTCCGGAACGACCTGTCACTCAATTGCTGCAGGACCAATCAGGACGCCTTGGAGGCGTGGTTACTGCTCTGAACAGGGTATTTAACAGAGCTTCTTTCATTAGCTCATTGCCCTGTCGTGGTTCTAGCTTGTTCTAGTCACTCAGTGCTTGTGTATTCTATTATCCCTTTTGGTTTTGACCCGGCTTGTTTACCTTACTCTGCTTATCTCTGTTACCCTTGATTCGGCTTGTCTCTCGCTTACCTGTCTTCTGTTACCCTCGACCTCGGCTTGTCTTTGACCATTCTATACTGTACTACTTACGTTAGTCCGGCCATTCTAAGGTCCGGTATACGTATCTGGCTACTGTTTGTACTCTGCGTGTTGGATCCCTGTCCCGATCCTGACAATTTGTTCTATTACTGTACCTTTTAATATTTACACTGTTATTTCTCATACCATATCTGTATACCATGGGACCTTGACTGGCTCCCTAGGTGTCTTTCACGGCTTCACCGCTGTCTATATTTTCCCTCCATGTCTCTATTTCTGGCAACGGTTTTTCGGTGCGCTTGCGCACAAAATTTTCGGTAGTTTTCTACCGAACGCGTTATTCGGTAGGTTTTGAGCATTCGCCTGTTTTATGCGAATGCCGCGGTTCTTCTATGCGATCGCTCATTGACTTTCGTTTCTTTCTACCGAACGCTTCGTTCGGTAGTTTGACGCGTTCGCCTTTTTAAGGCATTCACATCCATTTTACAGTTCGCACGTTCGGCAGTTTAACTATACGAATGGTAAACTTTCAGTTTTGCCGCCCAAACTAAGGGAGGTACTATCCTCCCCACACTAAGGCTGTCAGTCCGGCGGCCATCTTAAAGGGATAAACACTGCCTGATTTTTTCTGCTCCAGCAATCCTGCAAGCAATTGAATATCTTTGATCTTTTTCATTCAGTGGGACCAGGTTAGTTCCTTACTTTAGGGGTTGGTTTAGCCAGTTGGTCTACATCTTATTCTGGCCGGGGTGAGCCCCCATTTTATGCTGCTAAACGGACCTGTTTATGCAGGATTCCTATTACCTGGGTGAGCCCTCTCTTCTTTACGACCTACCGGTCTCTAACCTCAGGTTATTTAGTCCTGATACTATACCACCCCGGTCCCCAGGCCTCTCCACTTATTGTGCCTAAGTGCCCTCACGCAATTTATCGGGTGAGCCCCAAATTCTCATTCCTTATAATGGAGGAATCACAAACCTCAGACCTCCAGGCCATGATAACAGCAGCTGTGGCTGCAGCTATGGAACAGGCCGCTTCCAAGTCGCTCCCAACAGACTCTGAAGGGCAATGTAACCCCACGCAAATCTAAAGGGAAAGCCCCTGCTGATCGCAGGAAAGCCACGGTTCGTGCAACCCACGAGCTCACACAACTTTCCTCAGGTGAGGAAGATGTAGAACCCACTCAGGCACTAGCTGTGCTGGATGAATGGCAGGCGGCAGCCTCCGACCAAGGGGACTCAGACAGGGATACCCTTACTGTATAAGGGAACAAGGTCTGGGTGAGCCCCAGGACTCCATGGCAACACCCATGGATAACCCACAGGAGGGCATGGAGATTTTCCTCGACAATTCGGGACTCCAAATGTTTGACCCACGAAACATCCGGCACCCACGTTCCGAAGAATGGTCACCACCTGAGCATCTGGCAAGGTTTATGCACTTCTGGCTCAGAAAATCGCTGGACAAGGAAGTTAGAAACCGGATGAGATCCGAATGCCCTCGGCCTAGTCTCCCAGACAAAGTAACGCACACCCCCGAATTTGACCCGCTCATGACTACATTCATGTCCCGAGGGGGTCGGGATCCGCGCAAGGGCATAGAGCGCGGTTTCAAAGGAGCGCAAGACAAACTGCTAGATGCCATTGGGCCACTATCCAGAATAATGGATATGGCGGATGAAGCCTACGAGAGGGCTGATACTTTTACCCCAGATACGGTGCGTGAATGGGCACGAGACACCCGGGAATGGGCACAAAGGTGTTTCTGTTTCCTAGGGAACACCAACGTAGCGCTCTCTTCGGAGAGGCGCTGAGCAGCACTTTACCGTATCGACGAAAAACTGGTCGAACTGGGGGACAAGGAATTAGGACCCTTAGCACAGGGTAAATTATTTGGAGAGGCCTTCCTTAAGGAATTAAATAAAAGAGTCAACATATTCACGTCCCTTAACAAGGCACAATCTTCGAGGCGGAAAGTCTTCCGCGGCTCTCATACCCGTGGTGTTTTTGGAAGGGCTGGACGGCAGAGGGGCCGTGCCGCCAGCCATTTTTGGCCATCTGGCCCCCGTACAACAAGGACTCAGCAAATGTACTACCCGGATTCATCTACCCGACATAGATTCCACCAATTCAGGGGATCTGATCGTGGCCGAGGCAGCCGAGGACGCTCACGGGCAAGATTCTCCAACGGTAAGTCGGAATCTTACTCTGTTTCTAACCTCCTGTCATATCGCAGGTCGTGTTTCTCTTTTTTTTTTCTTCCAGAACTGGAAAGAACTATCTTCAGACGCGTGGATACCCCAGACGGTGCAGGGCTATCAAATAGAGTTCGACTCGACCCCGCTCCAGCTGGCCCCTCCACGTCCGATCCAGACTACACGGGCAGATGCCCGCCTCATAGACGCGGAACTCCGAGAACTTCGCTCCAAGGGTGCCATCCAACCGGCTCCGGATGCCACCGGTTTCTACAGCAATATCTTCCTGGTCAGGAAGAAAACCGGCGAATTTCGCCCTGTTATCAATCTCAGGGAGCTCAATTCTCACGTGGTATACCGTCATTTCAAAATGGAAGGTATACATCTTCTCCGGGACTTGCTTCGACGCGACGACTGGTTCACTCGTCTGGACCTCAAAGACGACCATTCCGGTACACAGAAGCAGCCGTCCCTACCTCCGCTTCTTCTGGCACGGGATTCCCTGGCAGTTCATCTGTCTCCCGTTTGGCCTCAGTTCGGCCCCGTGGTGCTTTACCAAGATTATGAAGCCAGTAGTGGCGAAGCTCAGATCCCAAGGCATGAGATGCATCATCTATCTCGACGACATCCTGATCTTCTACGAGGATGCAGAGACTCTGCGGAGACACACAGAAAACACACTACACCTTTTGGACTCTCTGGGCTTTGTCGTCAACGGTCCCAAGTCCGCATTGACCCCGGCTCAATCAGTCCAATTCCTTGGATTCGTAATAGACTCCACATCATGCACTCTCCACCTCCCGGCTACCAAAATTACGGCAATCCGCAGGGAGATCCGAAAAGTTCTTCGTCGGACTACCATACCCCTACGATTAGTGGCACGAATTGTGGGCCTTCTCTCCGCATCCATCCAGGCCATTTTTCCCGGACCCCTGCACTACAGGGCCATGCAGCGCCTCAAGGCAAGTTTCCTTCGCAGGCAACCAACATACGACCAACCGGTTCCAATGTCGGCCGAGGTTCGGGAAGAACTACACTGGTGGCTGAACTGCATGCAGGCTTGGAATGGCAGGGCCATATTCGGGAACCAACCAGACTTCGTGCTGGAATCGGATGCCAGTCGTTCAGGCTGGGGAGCAACAGACGGAACCACCTCCACAGGAGGAGTCTGGACTTCAGAAGAGCTCTTGATGCACATAAATTGCCTGGAACTCTTGGCCGGGTCCTTCGCCATTCGCAGCCTGACAAAGGATCAATCCAACTGCTGCATCCTACTCCGCATGGACAACGTCTCAGCGGTCAGATACATCAACCGCCTTCGAGGCACTCGTTCTCGAGCACTGGCGGATCTCACGAAATAGATCTTCGACTATTGCCTTCCACGCAACATCACCTTGCTGGCAGAGCACTTACCAGGAGACTCCAATACGACGGCGGATTGGTACTCACGCCACTGGCGGGACGCCAGCGATTGGCAGCTAGACCCTCATATTTTCGCGCTACTGGATGCACAGAGGGGCCCTCTCTCCATAGACCTATTTGCGTCCCGCAACAATCGACAGACAGAGGTTTTCTTCAGCTGGCTCCCAGACCCAGAGAGCCTCGCAACGGACGCGTTTCTCCAACAATGGCCAAGGGACGGTGCCTACGCATTCCCTCCTTTCGCAATGATAACGAGGGTCCTTCACCGGATCCGTCTACAGGAAGTGAGAATAATTCTCACCACGCCGCTCTGGCAGAGCCAGCCATGGTACCCGGACCTTCTGGAACTTTCAATCGAAGATCCCCTCCTCCTACCAGATGCCCCAACCATCCTCAGGAGCCCATTGGGCCTACCTCACCCACTAGTCCTGCAGGAACGCTTGCCCCTTGTGGCCTGGACTCTTTCCGGGGCTCCTGGAGAACCGAGGAATTATCGCAGGAAACTAAGGACCTGCTATGGGATTCATGGGCACCAGGAACAAGGAGGTGCTACTTATCAGCATGGCATTCCTGGACAAGTTGGTGTGTGGGACGGGACCTCAATCCCTTTACTGCACCTACTCACTCCATCATAAATTTCCTGACCTCACTCTTCACTGCCGGAAAATCATACCGTTCCATCAATGTGGTACGGTCGGCAATCTCAGCGGCTCATACTCCGACTCAGGGGACTCCTGTTGGTAAGGACCCGCTCATCTGCAGACTGCTCCGCGGCATGCGCCTACGGCGCCCCCCGGAACCAAATACTCTAGACTTTGGGACGTTGGTGTGGTCCTCCAATTCTTACGAAATTGGCCTCCCAACGAAGAACTGTCACTCCGCCAGCTTACCGCAAAATTCACCCTCCTGCTCTGTCTGGTTTCTTTCCGACGGGTATCGGACGTACGCGCCTTTGACGCCAACGCGTTTACCTTCTGTCCGGCGGGTGTCACCTTTCGGATCTCACGTCGCACTAAGTCCAACTCTCACTCGGTTTTCTACCCTTTCTTCCCTTCTGACCCTCAACTCTGCGTGGTCTCAACCCTCCGTCAATACATGGAAGCCACCGCGACGTTGCGGCAGCCTTCCACTCATCAGCTTCTCATCTCTTACGTCCGCCCTTATGGTCAGGTTTTGGTCACTACACTGGCCAGATGGGTTAGATGGCTATTATCCCTTGCCGGTATTGACCAAGCTTTCGGAGCACACTCTGTGCGTGGGGCAGCGGCCTCTTCCGCTTATGCGGCAGGCGCGTCCCTTTCGGACATCTTACGAGCAGCGGACTGGACCAGAGAATCTACCTTTAGGACATTCTACTTTCCTCCTCTTGATAACCCAGCTTTTTCTTTTTTTTCACAGCGTTGAAATTGCAAAATACGAAGCCTCCTGTCATGTGATAAAATTGAAGATTATGCTAGCTTTAGTGTACATATAATCTTAATTTTAATAATGACAGGAGGCGAGTATTTTCCCTCCTTGTTCTCTTTCGTTCTTCCCTCCCTTTCATCTTCACCTCTACTTATGACACTTGGCTCTCTCATATGGGGGTATAATGCCTAACTCGGTAACACTTGTTTCAATGCCTTATTTTCATTCACTTATGGTTCTATATATATATACTGTTTGGGGTGGGATACTTATTTAACACCATTAGGGGAGGACGTTTAGTTTATTCACATTTTATTAGTCAATATTGAGTTGAATTACGGGACAGACACTCATTGTTTTTAGACAATCATTTCTGGACTATAACGCACCTTATACTTTCGTTTCAGCTTAAACAGAAGTTACACGGAATCATTAAAGTCTCCATACAAGATGTCGTCATCATCGCATCAGGAGATTTATCATCAGGTCTAGGGAGACCATCGTTTGAAAATGGGATGCCTTCATCTGCATTCTACCTGTTCCGGTTCAATTTATTCTGATTGAGTTTCCAGTTTCTTATTTTATGGACTTTTCTAATGTTCTGTTATTTCTACATTATTACCTTGTGATGTCGCAATTTTAAAGAGGAAATGATGTCATAGGTCACACCTCTTATTCCCTATTCTATATTGTGATTGGTTAAAAGTTATGTCACTCTTTTCTTTGCTGCTATGGAGTTAGTAAAGAAAGATTATGCAAAATACTCGCCTCCTGTCATTATTAAAATTAAGATTATCTGTACACTAAAGCTAGCATAATCTTCAATTTGTCATTACCATTTCCATATGCATTGACAGACACTCGTTGTAAAACTGTATCACTGTTTGTATAACACCTATGTTTCTTTTTGTTTAACCCTTTATAGACTAATGTGAATTACCACCCACATACAATTTCTACAAGTTGTACTGTCAAAAAAGAGATTTCTTTAACATCTTAATGATGTATGAATGTGTAGGGTAAGTTGCTACCGAAAAGTGTCTTAATAACAAACAGTTTACCAGCAAGGGGGTGTTCCCACTTAGGTGATAAGTGGTAGCATGTAGTGTGGCCTTGCGGGACTACAGTAGAGTATCTCCTATATCCTTTGCCTCATCTGAAAAATGGCTGCAGCAGTATGTTGAGATTAAAGGGATAGGGTTGCAAACTGCCTGCTCCTTCCGGTCAGACCAGGAAGAGGATAATTAGGATCATCTGCTGTGTTCCCACCAGGGCCAGACTGGGAATTAAGAGCAGCCCTGGAAAAAAATATTTACCAGCCCCATAATGCATCGCGCCAGCATAGTGTGCAGATACAGAGTTAGAAAAGAGAACCTAAAATTAAGAATTATTACTCCAACGTAAAAAAAAGCACTCATAGGCTTCAAAATAAACAAAAGTGCTGATTTATTTTAAGCAGATGTACATGTAATCAATGTTTCAGTCCAACTACCTGAATGAGAGAATAAATAGTTGCGGCGCACTCAGACTACAAAGAGAACAAAGAAGGCTACTAAAATGCCTATCTAAGTATAAATATGGGGATTTGGTTCCACCATATGGCCATATGTTGTTAAGCCCACCACTACTTTCAAAGTACCCCATTATTGGTGGGTCCTACACTAAAATGTGGGGGGCAAATAAATAGTAATAGTGTTAAAAATAAAAGTGTTAAATTAAATACTGGTAAGAGAATAGTGAGTATACAAACATATGTGATTAAAGCAATTAAAACAGTGTTAAAACTAAATAGTTAATGTGTTTGTGCTAAAATGGGTATACTCACTATTGCAAATGACTGTGCTAGCTGGAAAAAATAATAAAAGTGAACTGACTATTGATACACTCCTCCTATATATACACACCTGTGGCCACCTCTAAAGGAGACTCTGAAGCTGGGGGGGCCAGGGCGGGGTGCTTAACCCCTAAGGAATCTGGTCTTAGGGGTTAAGCAGGGGTCTCTGTTCATATTATATTTGGAATCCAGACCAGATTCCTTAGGGGTTAAGCACCCCACCCGGATGCAGCGCCGGGATCCTCCTGATTAGAACCACCCCTACCCTTCCCATGAATATTAGAACCACCCCTACCCCTTCCATGCACAAAAGAACCCCACGTACCCCTTCCACGCATATTAACCCCCTAACCCTTCCATGCATATTAGTACCCCCCTAACCCCTTCCATGCATATTTGTACCCCCTAACCTCTTCCATGCATATTAGAACCCACCCTACCCCTTCCATTCATATTAGTACTCCCCTAACCCCTTCCAATAATTTTTCTACCTCCCCCCTCCTCCCATCCATATTAGTAGCCCCCCTAAACCCTTCCAATTATTTTTCTGCCATTTTAACTAATGCCAGTGCTGGAGTGCCGCCGTGTTTACATTAAAAGGCCTGCAGGGACAAGCTATAGACACCAGAACCACTACATTAAGCTGCAGTGGTTCTGGGGACTATAGTGTTTCTTTAATGTGAGGTAAATTAGAGATTAGTGCCACTAATAAGCTGCTAGATTGCCTACTTACAACCAGATGAGGACGATGATGGGCTCTAGCTGCAGTCTGGCTCCACTGGTCTGGTGTAGAACAGGCTCTCTGGAGGCTGTTTGTAACTGTGGTCACAAAAATCAATATTCTGGAAGAACGGGAAGCAGCTCCCTTTTTTGGGGGCCCTTTACACAGCTCAAGGTCTGGGTCCCAGGGTCCACCTTCATGTTCCACCAATGAGTTTGTTCACAGGGGGTGGAGTGTGTAGGGGATGTCCTGAAATGTGTGTAAGGAATGCATTGTGTGAATCTGTGTTTGTATGTGTAAGGGCTTCAAGGTGTGTTTCTGTGTATGTACGGGATGCAGTGTGTGCGTCTGTAAGGGGTGCATTGAGTGTGTGTACAGGGTGCATTGAGTGTGTGTAAGGAATGCATTGTGTGTTTCTGTGTGTGTAAGGGTTGCATGATTGTGTGTGTGTGTGTGTGTGCACGGGGTGCATTGAGTGTGTGTAAGGAATGCATTGTGTGTTTCTGTGTGTGTAAGGGTTGCATGATTGTGTGTGTGTGTGTGTGTTTGATGGATGTCAATCTCTCTCCCTCCCTTGTCACTCTCTTTCTTCCCCTCCCTCCCTTGTCACTCTCTTTCTCCCCCTTCCTCCCTCCCTCCCTTGTCACTCTCTTTCTCCCCCTCCCTCCCTCCCTCCCTTGTCACTCTCTTTCTCCCCCTCCCTCCCTCCCTCCCTCCCTCCCTTGTCACTCTCTTTATCCCCCCTCCCTTGTCATTCTCTTTCTCCCCCTCCCTCCCTTGTCACTTTCTTTCTCCCCCTCCCTCGTCACTCTCTTTCTCCCCCTCCCTTGTCACTCTTTCTCCCCCTCCCTCCCTCCCTTGTCACTCTTTCTCCCCCTCCCTCCCTTGTCACTTTCTTTCTCCCCCTCCCTCCAGGGCTCGAGTCCTGCAGGAACGCATGGGAACGGCGTTCCTGCACTTTTTCCAAAGCAGGAACGCCGTTCCCGTTACCAGTCCTGCAGGACCTGCCCTGCTAACTGCACACAGGGACCCATCACACGCGGTGTTCTTCTCCAGCTCTAACACTCGCGAGACCCGCAGCTGTAAGAGCGTTGCCACGGGTTACCATGGCAACGCTCCGCACAGGCGAGTCTCGCGGGAGTTAGAGCTGGAGAAGAACACCGCGTGTGATGGGTCCCTGTGTGCAGCGGCTGCCTCCCTCCACCGGACCACCAGGCGATCTGCCCCCTCCCTGACAAGGTAAGAAGCAGGGAGGGGGGAATAAAGTAAAAAAAAACGTAAACACATAAAGGTTAAAAAGCAAATGCATCCCCCCCCATCATCCAGCACACACACACACATAATCCAGCACACACACACACACATAATCCAGCACACACACACACATAATCCAGCACACACACACACACACATAATCCAGCACACACACACACACACACACATAATCCAGCACACACACACATAATCCAGCACACACACACACACATAATCCAGCACACACACACACACATAATCCAGCACACACACACATAATCCAGCACACACACACACATAATCCAGCACACACACACACACACATAATCCAGCACACACACACACATAATCCAGCACACACACACATAATCCAGCACACACACACACACACACATAATCCAGCACACACACACACATAATCCAGCACACACATACATCATCCAGCACACACACATCATCCAGCACACACACACACATAATCCAGCACACACACATCATCCAGCACACACACACATCATCCAGCACACACACACACATAATCCAGCACACACACACACATAATCCAGCACACACACATAATCCAGCACACACACACACATCATCCAGCACACACACATAATCCAGCACACACACACACATCATCCAGCACACACACATAATCCAGCACACACACACACATCATCCAGCACACACACACATCATCCAGCACACACACACACATCATCCAGCACACACACACATCATCCAGCACACACACATCATCCAGCACACACACACACACATCATAGCCCACACACACACACACACATACATCATCCAGCACACACACACACATCATCCAGCAAACAAACACACACACTTCATCCAGCACACACACACACACTTCATCCAGCACACACACACTTCATCCAGCACACACACACATCATCCAGCGCACACACACACACACACACACACACATCATCCAGTGCACACACACACACACACACTTCATCCAGCTCACACACACACACACACACACATCATCCAGCACACACACACAATTCATTAAGCACACACACACACTTCATCCAGCACTCACACACTCACAATCATCCAGCACACACACAGACACACACACACACACACACACACACACTGCATTCATTATACACAATCTGCACTTACTACAAACACACTACATTCATTATACACATTCTGCACTCATTACAAACACACTACATTCACTACACACACTCTGCATTCATTATACACACTCTGCATTCACTACAAACACACTACATACACTGCATTCATTATACACACTCTGCACTCACTACAAACACACTGCATTCATTATACACACTTTGCACTCACTACAAATACACTGCATTCATTATACACACTCTGCACTCACTACAAACACACTACATTCATTACACACACTCTGCACTCACTACAAACACACTACATTCATTATACACACTCTGCACTCACTACAAACACACTACATTCATTATACACACTTTGCACTCACTACAAATACACTGCATTCATTATACACACTCTGCACTCACTACAAACACACTACATTTATTATTCACACTGCACTCACTAAAAAAACACTCTACACTCACTACAAACACACTGCATTCATTATACACACTCTGTATTCACTAGAAACACACTGCATTCATTAAACACACTATGCACTCACTACAAACACACTACATTCACTATACACACTTTGCACTCACTACACACTACATTCATTATACACAGTGCATTCACTACACACACTACATTCATTATACACACTCTGCACTCACTACACACACACTACATTCACTATACACACTTTGCACTCACTACAAACACACTACATTCACTATACACACTTTGCACTCACTACACACTACATTCATTATACACACTGCATTCACTACACACACTACATTCATTATACACACTCTGCACTCACTACAAACACACTACATTCATTATACACACTCTGCACTCACTACAAACACACTGCATTCATTATACACACTCTGCACTCACTACAAACACACTACATTCATTATACACACTCTGCACTCACTACAAACACACTACATTCATTATACACACTCTGCACTCACTACAAACACACTACATTCATTATACACACTCTGCACGCACTACAAACACACTACATTCACTATACACACTTTGCACTCACTACACACTATATTCATTATACAGGGAGTGCAGAATTATTAGGCAAGTTGTATTTTTGAGGATTAATGTTATTATTGAACAACAGCCATGTTCTCAATGAACCCCAACAACTCATTAATATCAAAGCTGAATATTTTTGGAAGTAGTTTTTAGTTTGTTTTTAGTTATAGCTATTTTAGGGGGATATCTGTGTGTGCAGGTGACTATTACTGTGCATAATTATTAGGCAACTTAACAAAAAACAAATATATACCCATTTCAATTATTTATTTTTACCAGTGAAACCAATATAACATCTCAACATTCACAAATATACATTTCTGACATTCAAAAACATAACAAAAACAAATCAGTGACCAATATAGCCACCTTTCTTTGCAAGGACACTCAAAAGCCTGCCATCCATGGATTCTGTCAGTGTTTTGATCTGTTCACCATCAACATTGCGTGCAGCAGCAACCACAGCCTCCCAGACACTGTTCAGAGAGGTGTACTGTTTTCCCTCCTTGTAAATCTCACATTTGATGATGGACCACAGGTTCTCAATGGGGTTCAGATCAGGTGAACAAGGAGGCCATGTCATTAGATTTTCTTCTTTTATACCCTTTCTTGCCAGCCACGCTGTGGAGTATTTGGACGCGTGTGATGGAGCATTGTCCTGCATGAAAATCATGTTTTTCTTGAAGGATGCAGACTTCTTCCTGTACCACTGCTTGAAGAAGGTGTCTTCCAGAAACTGGCAGTAGGACTGGGAGTTGAGCTTGACTCCATCCTCAACCCGAAAAGGCCCCACAAGCTCATCTTTGATGATACCAGCCCAAACCAGTACTCCACCTCCACCTTGCTGGCATCTGAGTCGGACTGGAGCTCTCTGCCCTTTACCAATCCATCCACCTGGCCCATCAAGACCCACTCTCATTTCATCAGTCCATAAAACCTTAGAAAAATCAGTCTTGAGATATTTCTTGGCCCAGTCTTGACGTTTCAGCTTGTGTGTCTTGTTCAGTGGTGGTCGTCTTTCAGCCTTCCCTCCTGTCAGCCCCTCTCCTCATGCTGCGCCCGGGCAGTGCGCCCTCATGGACGCACCAGCCCGGGCAAAGCTGCAGCCGCCTGAGGCTCTCTACAAAGCGCTCGGGCGGCTGCAGCATGAGGGGGGCTGGGGGGGATTTCCCCATAACCTGTCCCCCCCACATGATTTGCTGGGGGGGATGCGTCCCCCCCATCCCCCCCGGTTCCTACGCCCATGTGTATCACAAATTAATGATGTAAAATATTTTGGTACAAACTCAGTTCGCTGCCAGTGCTGCCATGTCCCTAGTTTTTTGGTTGTTACTAGAACACCCAACGTTCCCCAATTACATCAAGCTCCCACTATGAAGCAGGTCTGAACCTATACTTCCTAACCATCGCTACAAGCATTGAATAGGAAGAATCCATAGCAACCACAGCTCATGTGCTGTTTGCTATGCTTGAAGACTAAGATGTCTCTCCTGCTCTCCATTTAACTCAGTTAGTCAGCACAGGAGTCAAAGAGTTGATTGAAAGGTGAGAGAAAGACCTCTTATTACATAGGTTTTTCTTCCAATATATACATTTTGCTAGCGATCCTGCTAACACAATGTATGGATAAAAGTTGTAATTGAGGTGATTCTGACAGCATGCATTCCATTTTAGTCCCATTACCAAACTTCCCTTAATATGTCAAAGTAATTGAACTGAAACATAGATTATATACAAACTCAAATCTGCTTAAAATAAATCTGCTCTTTTGTTTATTTTGAAGCCATATGAGTGCTTTCTTTCATATTGTAGTGATAGTTTTCAATTTTAAGTTATCTTTTCCACCTCTATATCTGCACACTTTGCTGGCATTAGTAGGCTGGTATATAATTTTTTTCCTGGGCTGCTATTAGTTCAAAATCCGGCCCTGACTTGGAATATCTACTACTTCCCCATGTTTATGAATAACTAATTGGAACTAATTATAAGCATTCGTCTTACTAAAAGTCCCCAATTTAAAACTTTGTGCTGAGCTGCGTTGCACATGGCTACTAAGGGTACAGCTGATATAATTAAAGGGCCACACTTAAAATCAAATCATAAGATCACCAAGTAATAAGATCAATAAGATCGCTCGGGCGGCTGCAGCATGAGGGGGGCTGGGGGGGATTTCCCCATAACCTGTCCCCCCCACATGATTTGCTGGGGGGGATGCGTCCCCCCCATCCCCCCCGGTTCCTACGCCCATGTGTATCACAAATTAATGATGTAAAATATTTTGGTACAAACTCAGTTCGCTGCCAGTGCTGCCATGTCCCTAGTTTTTTGGTTGTTACTAGAACACCCAACGTTCCCCAATTACATCAAGCTCCCACTATGAATCAGGTCTGAACCTATACTTCCTAACCATCGCTACAAGCATTGAATAGGAAGAATCCATAGCAACCACAGCTCATGTGCTGTTTGCTATGCTTGAAGACTAAGATGTCTCTCCTGCTCTCCATTTAACTCAGTTAGTCAGCACAGGAGTCAAAGAGTTGATTGAAAGGTGAGAGAAAGACCTCTTATTACATAGGTTTTTCTTCCAATATATACATTTTGCTAGCGATCCTGCTAACACAATGTATGGATAAAAGTTGTAATTGAGGTGATTCTGACAGCATGCATTCCATTTTAGTCCCATTACCAAACTTCCCTTAATATGTCAAAGTAATTGAACTGAAACATAGATTATATACAAACTCAAATCTGCTTAAAATAAATCTGCTCTTTTGTTTATTTTGAAGCCATATGAGTGCTTTCTTTCATATTGTAGTGATAGTTTTCAATTTTAAGTTATCTTTTCCACCTCTATATCTGCACACTTTGCTGGCATTAGTAGGCTGGTATATAATTTTTTTCCTGGGCTGCTATTAGTTCAAAATCCGGCCCTGACTTGGAATATCTACTACTTCCCCATGTTTATGAATAACTAATTGGAACTAATTATAAGCATTCGTCTTACTAAAAGTCCCCAATTTAAAACTTTGTGCTGAGCTGCGTTGCACATGGCTACTAAGGGTACAGCTGATATAATTAAAGGGCCACACTTAAAATCAAATCATAAGATCACCAAGTAATAAGATCACCATATCAAGTAATAAGATCACCAACTTCTATTAGAAGAAGGTTAAAAATATGATGAGCATGGGGGCGGAGCCTGGATACCATACCGAGCAAACGTGTCTAACACGAGCTCCAACCGAGCGGGCAAAACCGGGGCAAAAAGCGGGGGCAAGATGGCCCAAAGTTCATCACGGGTGCACCAACCACGTCGGGGGTGCCCCGCTGAATCGATAGACACTACCCCGAGGCCCGTCGGGGCAGGGAGCACGGAGATCCAGGCGCGGTCTACTGAGGCAGGGGAGAGGTGGCCGCTCTCCTCGGCACTGAGGCCCTCCAGAGACTTGACTTCAGCCTGCCCCCCCCCCCCCCGGGCCGAAGCAACACAGGCCAGCCCGTGGGCAAAGCGCGAGCACAGAGCTCCACTCAAGATGGCGGAAATCATGGGTGCTGAGAGCCCCACCGACGCTACACACGATGTCCTGGCGAAGATTGACAGACACTTTGAAAAGTTTTGGCAGCGGCTAGAGTGCAGACTACTTCAGCCTGCCCCACCTCACAGTGATGACCTTACCAGGCAGAACCCATGACCAAATAGCCGGCCAGCGGCCCAATACCAGGACACCCGATCGACACCACAGAAGGCGCAGAAGCCCCGACTGCCGCCGGGTCACCCTTGCACAAGGCGCAGGCAAATCAGTAACAGGCAGTAACACAGGGGGAATCCCCGTGCAGCAACGCGGAGCCCAAGACGGAAACCCCGGTGCACACTACAGCACCCCGGTCCTAACCAGCCGGGAGAGGGAATACTGCTGCAGCGCGGAGAATACTCTGAGAGGAACCCAGCGCGTAACCAACTGAGCACCGGCATGGCCCGGATTTTGAGAAAAAGCAGTAAAATCCAAGCGATGCCCACTGATGGGCTCTCTCACTGGCTATCGGGACAATACCTGTCGGGTATAGGCTGACCTTCTCTTACCACTGGATGATACCCTGCCTACGGAGGGTGTGGGCTGAGTGGGGCCACATGATGGGACTCTCTGCTATTAACTCTTCCTTCACCCAATAGCTTATTATTTAGTATTTCTCAGTTTAGCAGTTAAACGTGACAAATTATCAAGCATATGACTGCACCTAACTCAATTGTCAGCTACTATAACCTGTTAATGTAATACTGTATGTTGTTAATCTCCTGACATAATTCAATAAGCCTGTTTATATTGCCTACACCGTAGACAAAAAAGTGCTCCTACTCTAATGCCATGCTTGCGAATTACAGTTAAGATGCCGTACTTACCTATGCTGTCGTGGCATCACCCGATATCCTTGGCTAGTTAAGCAATGTTTAATCGTATCTAACCACCACTATATACACTAGAACCACTGTACGTTTCCTGACTCAAGCAAGACGACCCCACCATGACCCACCACAACAGACATACAAAGCTAACCTGTATTTAGCATGTTTATAAACTTAAGTGTTCCCAGCCTGTTATGTTTTCCATAAAAAAAAAAAAAAGTGCTGTTTATTTCTGCCATGACAATGTATGCCATTATAATGCCTGTAATTGCTGTTGTTGCACTGCGGGTACCTATGTTATGTAATCAAATGCACAAGAAAAATAAAGAATTTAAAAAAAAAAAAAAATATGATGAGCATTAACCTTTAAAAAAAAAAAAAATTCAGCATCATTTTTAGCTATTAGTATTATCTAATGCATTATTCTGGCTGTAATATATTCACAATCACTCAGAAATGTACTAATTATGTGATAATTTATTTCGGGAGTGATATTCCAGCTGCAGATAAGTCTACGCATAACACTTTGAATAACACATCTAACATACTTCTGAAGTATTAGGTCATGTTTCACTTTCTGGATGTCTATGTAAAAATACTTTGCCTGCAAACTTAAAAAAATATACATATTTTATATAAATCTATATTCATGATTTATCTTAACATCCTAATTTATAATTGGTCAAATAAAAATAACGTGTATTTTTGGACATTATGTTTCTGTTATGTACAGGTGATACTCGAAAAATTAGAATATCGTGCAAATGTTCATTTATGTCAGTAATGCAACGTAAAAGGGGAAACTAATATATGATAGACACATTACATGCAAAGCAAGATAGTTCAAGCCGTGATTTGACATAAGTGCGATGATTATGGCTTACAGCTCATGAAAACCCCAAATCCACAATCTCAGTAAATTAGAATATTGTGAAAAGGTGCAATATTCTAGGCTCACAGTGTCCCACTCTAATCAGCTAAGTAAGCCATAACAACTGCAAAGGGTTTCTGAGCCTTTAAATGGTGTCTCAGTCTGGTTCAGTAGGAATCACAATCATGGGGAAGACTGCTGATCTGACAGTTGTGCAGAAACCCATCATTTAAACCCTCCATAAGGAGGGAAAGCCTCAAAAGGTAATTGCGAAGGAAGTTGGATGTTCCCAAAGTGCTGTATCAAAGCACATTAATAGAAAGTTATGTGGAAGGGAAAAGTGTGGAAGAAAAAGCTGCACAAGCAGCAGGGATGACCGCAGCCTAGAGAGGATTGTCAGGAAAAGGCCATTTAAAAGTGTTGGGGACTTTCACAAGGAGTTGACTGAGGCTGGAGTCAGTGCATAAAGAGCCACCACACACAGACGGATCCTGGACATGGGCTTCAGATGTCGTATTCCTCTTGTCAAGCCGCTCCTGAACAACAAACAACGTCAGAAGAGTCTTACCTGGGCTAAAGAAAAACAGACCTGGTCTGTTGATCAGTGGTCCAAAGTCCTCTTTTCTGATGAGAGCAACTTTTTAATCTCATTTGGAAACCAAGGACCCAGAGTCTGGAGGAAGATGGAGAGGCACACACTGCAAGATGCTTGAAGTCGAGTGTGAAGTTGCTGTGTTGAATTGGGGAGCCATGTCATCTGCTTGTGTTGGTCCACTGTGCTTCATTAAGTCCAGGGTCAATGCAGCCATCTACCAGGAGATTTTGGAGCACTTCATGCTTCTTTCCGTAGATGAGCTTCATGGGGATGCTGACTTTATTTTCCAGCAGGACTTGGCACCTGCCCACACTGCCAAAAGCACCAAAGCCTGGTTCAAGGACCACGGGATTACTGTGCTTGATTGGGCAGCAAACTCGCCTGACCTGAACCCCATAGAGAATCTATGAGGCATTGCCAAGAGAAAGATGAGAGACATGAGTCCGAACAATGCAGAAGAGCTGAAGGTCGCTATTGAAGCATCCTGGTCTTCCAAAACACCTCAGCAGTGCCACAGGCTGATAGCTTCCATGCCACACCGCAATAATTGCTGCAAAAGGGGCCCAAACGAAGTACTGAGTCCATATGCATGCTTATACTTTTCAGAGGTCCGATATTCTATGTACACTCCTTGTTTTATTGATTGCATGTAATATTCTAATTTACTGAGATTGTGGATTTGTGGTTTTCATGAGCTGTAAGCCATATTCATCGCACATGACAAATCACGGCTTGAACTATCTTGCTTTGCACGTAATGCGTCTATCTCATATATTAGTTTCCCCTTTTACGTTGCATTACCATGACTGTATATGACATAGAGGAAATTCCCTACTTTAATGGCTTGCTAAAGTAACATAAGTAACATAAATGTACCTCTGCACAATGGGATAGAGCCTTGGTTTTCCCCTGACCATTCGTAGTTATATGTGACACAATAATCCTTCAGGGTCTTCTTTTCTAGTAAAACATAGTTACCTCATCCTGTATGGTGTACCAAAATGCAGTGTCCTTGGTTCCCATCTTATTTCCTTTTATATTGTCTCTCTTAGCAGTATAGTACATTTAAAGGGATAACTCGCACCAAGTGTATTGAGGGTTATTTGAAAATATAACAGGACAGATGCATACTTATCGATATTAATACTGTGGTGGCCATATTCCAGCTGTGCCTTCCTGTTAGTATGAAAGGAACACACTAAGCGCACTGTACTGGCTATGTCACCACTCGCCCAATGTAAGAAGCCAACAGTTAGACCTCTTACCTGGGATTCACTATGCGTTGGTCACTGCCTTATTAGGGAGTGAGAGTGTTATATGAGGCATTTCTATTAGCTGACCTGAGTCAAACTCCATCATGCAGGGCCAGATCATGGGCTAAAACAGCTAGATAATTTCAGCAATGAGTTGGGCCAAGCTTTGTTCAGAGCAGAGAGCTTCCAGCTATCAAAAAGGCAGGGAGCGGTGCCTAGAGGACCCCAGATAAGAAGTCAAAATATTATCAAGCAATTGAACTACTTACATTGGGAAGGTGCCAGTGGTCTCATAGCAACATAACCACTAAAGGGCACTGTAGTGGTAATGGTGCTTGGAGTGTTTAATTAAAAAGAGCATAATTTATCAAAATCATTTCTAAATATTTAACTTGCACAATATATGTGTGGAATGCTGTCATATGTTCATATTCATATACTTACATGATTCTAGCTACCTTAGTTTTCAACTTGGAAAACTATAGTGATTTTCAATTAAATTACCAGTGTGCATTGCAGCAAACAGATGTAATTTTGTAGGTGAAGATGTGGTGAGCTAATGAAGTGCTCTTTGATCTCTTTTCTGTTCTTTTCTTAATTTCCATGGGAACAGTTGGGTTTCTAAGAGATAGATCTATCTCAATATCAGTGAAATGATAATCTAGACATATTTATAAAGTATACCCTAGGGAGAAAACACATTGCATCTTGAAATAAGTTAATTATGTATTATTAAATGATCATATATTCAATTTCAAGGAATATGTTTCTAGTTATTATGCTTATGAAGAAATTGTTGGAAGATAAAAAGAATTAGCTCATAGGCAACTAGCAAAAAAATTAAAACATGTAAATGCATACAGGCTATGATGTTTTGCTGCAGTAAGAGGATACATTTAGTTTTCACCATCTTGTTATGAAATTGCACAAATGAAAATAATTAGGCTCAGAAAAAGAAGGCTACACGTTGGTTACCAATAGAAAAGCCCACTGCCACTTTATATAGATGCAATTATTTTATTATAACTTTTCCAATCTTTTTTAATTTTTATTTTTTACTGTTTACTGTTTTTTGGCTCATTGCTAAACTTCTCCACAATAACTGAGATATATAGAAACATATAAAATATTTATCTTAAATTATATACCAATTTTTATTTTTTTTCTGCCAGCTGAGAAAATATATCAAGCAAAATTCTCTCTTTTAAGCTTTCTATGTGTTTTTCATTAAAGGGACACTATAGGCAACCAGACCACCTTGACTAATTAAAGTGGTCTGGGTACAGTGCCCCTATTGCCCTTAGTGCTGCACTGTTAAACATTGTGGTTCCAGAGAAACTGCAATGTTTACATTGCAGCACTAAGACTGCGTCCAGTGGCTGTCTCACAGCACTGTATGAGGACATCCAACGTTAGATTTTTCCCTGTAGGAAAGCATTGATTTAATGCCGCATTTGCCATGCATGCGCATTACCGGCCACTCGTCACTGGACGGAAGAGAAGGAGTCACATTTTTAACCCTTTTATTAACCACCGCAGGGTAGGGCGGAGTCAGAGGAAGCTATACGTTTGTATTCCTGGCACATATAGTATCCCTTTAAGGTATATACAGTACATATTTTTTTTCTGCTCTTATTTGTTTTTAACATTTCGTCATTTTGTTATGATTTTTATGTTTTGCTGAATATTTTGTCCCCTGTTAAACACTAATGTTTTGTAGGATGAGGATAAATACTATTCATGCTTTTGGATATTGTTAACCATATTGCAAACCCTGCATTTTTCTACTAAATTACCTTAAAATTTAAAGAGAATATGCTTAATTGCATGATTTGATTTTTTAAGTGTTTTTGGTGGATTTTTCAGTCTAATAAAGAGTACAAATGTATCACACAAAATGCTTATTTGTTATAATGAATTATTTTTTACTGCCTTCATGAATGCTTAAGGAAATTAGACCTTTAAGAATAAGCAGTAATCTAATGTTACTCCAGAAATAGTGTTTATTATCCACTAATGTTTACTAAGATAAGTAGAACAAAATCTGCAAACTGCTCAAAGTCACGTCCTTTTTACTTCATAAAAACAGTTTATATTCTGTTTAGAAATAGATTCCATTTTATGAGTTAACTCTATTTAATCATATACCATGGTACATATTCTATATGTCGTGTGTGTCTGTCTAGATAAGAGTGACATCAGGACTTAGGAAGAGACACATGATGGTTAATGCTACCTTTAGCTATGGTAGGCAAGCAGATGGTTGGAAGTTATATAGTTGGAAGCAATATATGTTAGAATTTCAGGTTCAATAGGAGAAGATGGTGGATACCATCAAAACAAATTATTCTTTCACTGTATGTTATTACACAAACAATAAAGGAATAATTTGTTTTCATTGTATGTGGTCTTTACATATATCTATTCTTCTGCAATACCTTCATTTTTATAAAACATGGCTTTGTGCATATCTAACCATGTTTATTATTTATTTATAACTACAAGATCATTACATATGGAGACATATTACATAGAGTTTAAAGTCCTTGTCTAATGTTCTCCTGCTCTAACTGCAGTGTGTGTACAGTCTGTATTAACCTCAGAGCAACTTGCGTCCGGTTGCTATGGGTATGAGTCCTGAAACATGAGAGGTGATGACGAGATACCCATACACAGATGCCACTAGTGGTCGGCGGCCCTTTTGAGCAGCCAATAGCCGAATGTTATCGGCGGTTGCCAGGGCGACGCAGAGACACCGGAAGTATGACGTGAAGGGGCGGTCCTAAACCCTGACTTGCAGGGAATCTCCTCGATGATACAATCAGGTGCACTAACGACGATTTGCAGCTCAATGAGACATACAGCTGATAATGGTGAGTCATTAAAATTTGTAATCATGTAGTCTGTATATAAGCCTGTCATTTGTACAATGTTATTGTACACCCAGTCAGACTTTCTCCACTATAGATTCATATTGTGTTCATACAGTGCAGCCCTTGCCCTTGCCAAACAGTCCTACTTTTCCTCTCTCATTAGTTCATGCTCCCGCAACCCCAGGCGTCTCTTTGACACCTTTAATTCTCTTATTCGCCCTGCTGTGGCCACCCCCCAAACTAACCTTACTGCTGATAACTTTGCATGTTACTTCACTGACAAGATTGAACAGCTAAGGAAATAATTCTCCCCTCCTTGCCATTCTGTTTCTCAACCACACATAGATCATGCCTTTCCTACCCTTCAGACATTCTCCCCGGCTACTGACCAAGAGGTGGCTGCTCTTCTTTGCTCCTCTCGCCCCACCACTTGCCCACTCGATCTGGTCTCATCTCACCTTAACAGATTTCTCTCCACTTGTCTCGTGCCTTCTTTAACACACATCTTCAACTGCTCTCTCTCTTCTGGCATCGTCCCTGCTGACCTTAAACATGCCACTGTAGTACCTATACTGAGAAAAACCCATCCCTCGACCCATCCACCCCCTCTAACTACCGTCCTATATCCCTGCTCCCTTTTTCCTCAAAGCTTCTGGAAAGACTTGTCTTTACCCGTGTGTCTCATTTCCTCAATTCCAACTCTCTCCTTGACCCCCTTCAATCTGGCTTCCGCCCTCTCCACTCTACAGAGACTGCACTTATCAAAGTTACTAATGACCTAATCGCAGCTAAATCCAAAGGCCACTACTCCATACTAATTCTTCTTGACCTCTCAGCGGCCTTTGACACCGTTGATCATGCTCTCCTTCTTCAAACTCTTCAATCGCTTGGTCTCTGTGACTCTGTCCTCTCGTGGTTTTCCTCTTATCTCTCCCAACGCTCATTCAGTGTCTCTTTTTCTAATGATACCTCCCCTCGTCCTGCCTCGGTTGGAGTCCCCCAAGGCTCTGTACTTGGTCCCCCTCTATTTTCTCTTCATACTGCCTCTCTTGGCAAACTTATTACCTCTTTTGGATTCCAGTACCACCTGTACGCTGATGACACCCAGCTATATCTCTCCTCCCCGGACCTCTCCCCTGCTGTCCTGCAACGTGTCACTGCTTGCCTTTCTTCCATCTCTGACTGGATGTCCTCCCACTTTCTGAAACTCAATCTCTCTAAAGCTGAGCTCCTTGTCTTTCCTCCTCCTAATACTGATCCTCCTCTTTCGCTCTCCCTTCAAGTTTGTGCTACCCACATCAGTCCATCCTTGCAAGCGCGCTGTCTTGGCGTCATACTTGACTATGGTCTCACCTTTGAGCCTCACATCCAGCATATTGCCAAATCCTGTAGATTCCATCTTAAATACATAGCCCGCATCCGCCCCTTTCTTGCACCAGATACTACCAAGAAGCTTGTCCATGCTCTAGGAATTTCCCGCATGGATTATTGTAACCCTCTCCTGATTGGTCTTCCCAAAAGCCGTACTGCACCCCTACAGTCCATAATGAACGCTGCTGCTAGACTGATTTTCCTCTCTAGTCGTTTCTCTCACACCTCACCCCTCTGCCAGTCCTTACATTGGCTTCCTGTATGCTATAGGAGTCAATTCAAGGTACTAACTCACACCTATAAAGCACTGAACAACTCTAGCCCCTCTTATATCTCCTCACAGATCCATAGGTATATCCCTTCTCGGTCTCTCCGCTCTGCCCGTGACCACCTCCTGTCCGTTGTCCGCACCTGTACGGCCAACTCACGCTTGCAGGACTTCTCGCGGGCGGCTCCCTTCCAATGGAATAGCCTGCCTACCGCCATCAGACTCTCCCCTAGTCTTGCATCTTTTAAGAAGTGCCTTAAAACCCATCTCTTTAGGAAAGCTTATGGCCTCCAAGACTAACCCCTATCTCACAAACCTGTCTCTTGCCCTCTCCTAAAGGGCAGCCCACCTTATTTGACTGCAAATTCCTGTCCTAATGTGTTTTACATCCCACCTCCTATAGAATGTAAGCTCAATTGAGCAGGGTCCTCTTCAACCTATTGTTCCCATAAGTCTATTTGTAATTGTCCTATTTATAGTTAAATCCCCTCTCATAATATTGTAAAGCGCTACAGAATCTGTTGGCGCTATATAAATGGCAATAATATTAATAATAATATTCTTTGTGTCCTGATGAAAGTCCTGAATTAGGGACTGAAACGTCGACCTGACCATAAACCTACTGATATTGGAAACCCAGGAGTGCTGGCAATCGTTTATTCCCTATATTGCAGTATGGCCGAGCACCCGGTACTATTGGATAAGGGAGGTAGGAGTGCAAAAGTTAAATATTTTATATATATATATATATATATATATATATATATATATATATATATATATATACACACACACACATATATATATTAAACAAGGTGAAAAAGGCAGTGTGAACTATAAAATGCACTTATTCCAAGAGTGTCCCTTTAATCACAATTTGAAATAAATTAACATAAACACATAAAACTTAAGTGATCAGAAAATTAACTAGCATGTAGTGAGGATTTAATTGCACCTTATTGCCATGAAATGATTGGCTTGTAACCATTTCTGAGTACTACATTATAATGAAATTGTACACTTACCCTATATTAATACTGAAATTAATAAAAACATACCTTACTAGAGGCAAACTTTAGACATTCTAAGTAAACCAATGATCTGGATGAGGAAGGTTAAGTATACAATGGAACAAGCAGACAAGATGATAATACTGAGAAAGTAGATATGGACATAAGGAAGCTACATGCAACACCAGTGACAGATGAACTGATTGTGTAATGAACTGATTTGGAACAATCTACCTATCAATAAACCCCGAAAAACTTCCTGATTCAACTTGAAGGGTTACGATTTTCCACTGGAAAGCATTACTTAAAACCACATATGCCTGGCACATTTATGGCAATACCAAATTTTCACAGAACAGCCCCAAGGATTGGAGGGATGCCTGCCACTCTCTGCCATTATATATCATTTATCAGTAGAGATGTCGCGAACATAAAATTTTCTGTTCGCGAACGGCAAACGCGAGCCTCCGCAAATGTTCGCGAACCGCCATAAACTTCAATAGGCAGGCAAATTTTAAAACCCACAGGGACTCTTTCTGGCCACAATAGTGATGGAAAAGTTGTTTCAAGGGGACTAACACCTGGACTGTGGCATGCCGGAGGGGGATCCATGGCAAAACTCCCATGGAAAATTACATAATTGATGCAGAGTCTGGTTTTAATCCATAAAGGGCATAAATCACCTAACATTCCTAAATTGTTTGGAATAACGTGCTTTAAAACATCAGGTATGATGTTGTATCGATCAGGTAGTGTAAGGGTTACGCCCACTTCACAGTGACAGACCAAACTCCCCGTTTAACGCACCGCAAACAACCGCAAACGGTCCATTTGCACAACCATAACTCCCCATTTGCACAAGGTTGGATACCAAGCTAGCCATGTCCCGTTCCTTGTCCTCACTGATGTCATTGAAGGTCTCTTCCTCCACCCAGCAACGTACAACACCAAGGGTCCCCGAAAAGTGACAACAAGCCCCCTGTATTTTTTTTTAATGTACACTACTGTTACACCAGATATGAGTTGCACTGGTGTGACACTGTGCCCTGGCAGGCCCTGAAACGCACATGTGTGAAGGAAACTGACTGCTATTATATTACAGTCAAAAAAGATTTTTGTTTTTTTTAAATGCAAGCTATTGTGACACCAGATATGAGTGGTGGCACTGGGCAAGTGGGCACAGTATACGCTGTGAGCCTGACACACATGCAGGCAGGCAGGCAACTGCAATTAGATTACACAGGGAAAAAAAGCAGACTGATGTTCTAACCATAAAAAGGGCTTTTTGGGGTGCTGTCCTTGCAGCAGAGATCAGATGATTCCTTCAGAACTGTAGTGGACACTGAATACACTAACCTAGCTATTGATTTCCCTATGAAATCGGCAGCAGCTACACTGTCCCTCCTCTCACTAGGAATGCAGAAGGCGGGGCCTAGCTGTCATGGAGGAAAGACGCACTTCGTGTGAGCTCCCTCAATATCTCACTTTAAGCACCTATCAACAAGCGAATTTCACCCCAGAAGGGGATGACCCAGCAATGTTGCTCCTACCTGACCGACCCGACATGCTTAATAGCGGTCAGCAACTCGACAGAGTCTTACTTACCTCCTTGTGGCAAGTGTGGCCTGGTGCTCACCGGGCGGGAGAGGCGGCCAATCTCCCGATCCTGGGATGCCCAGGAGCAGCTACTTCCCGGCAGGAGCTCCGTTACCCCTCCCTCGGACCGGTGGGGGTTATCCCGGTCCACCCCTGAGAGGCTGTCTGGAGCTAATGGACGCACAGAGCACAGCTGCCCAGGCTGACATACTCATCTGCGACTCTCCCAATATGGCGGCAGCCGCGTGTCCTCCTGGTACCATCAAAGCATGGCAGGATATTGAGTGTAAGCTGGACAGACTTTTTAATCAATTTTGGAAGCAAATAACAAGCAGGAAGCCCCAACAAGCTCCACCACAGCCCCAACAAGCTCCACCACAGCTAAGCGAAGCAGTCCCCATTAAAATCCACCAATGCAAAAGGCGTTGAAGATGGGACCGGAGGCACAAACAGAAATGCAGAGCCTGCCCCACGTCAAGCACTAGCCTCCACCTTAAGCCACCACAATCCCGCACCGGACGTGAAGCATCACTGGGACAGATCCGACCACCTGACAAAACAAGCTTCCACCACCTCAAGCCGCAAACCCGGCACTCAGCCAGAGACTTGCCTTTGTTGTTCCAGGTATCAGGAACTCCCAGGGTCTGCACCTGGCGCCCAGAAGGATCGGATGAGCACAAGCAGTAAACAGCAGCCTGCCAAGCATGTCCCACTATAGCCGATCCTCCACACCATGCCTTTGATCACATGAACTGCTCTCTGCACATTAACTAATCGTAAAGTAGCAAGCGTTTAAACATGTCATTATTTCACATCCAAAAGAGTTTATTGTCGTAGTTCCTTGCATGCCTTTACCTTAACCGTTCATGTATTATGTTAATCACTAGTCTCATCTCATGGGGCGACTCACACTTGATTTATATCAATATGCAATATCATGCATTTTTGCAATTCCATTTCTGAGTTGCCAAAATTTGATTAGTATATATCTAAATTTAAGAAAGGACGTAACAGAACTTTTATACAGTTTACATTTATATAATAGTGTTATACTATTTGTAATCTCTTTCCTTTTGCTATCTTGAAATGTGAAAAATGGGCAATAGGTTTCATTTTACATTGGAAAAAATGGGATCTATCTAAAAATGAAAAGTGTATGGACAACTGGCCACCAACTCACCACCATCCGGAACAACACTTTCCTTTCTTTAGTGTGGAAAAAGATACCCTGTTAGCTTCTCCCAACTGTGCCTATTGAGGTAACAGAGCTACAAGACTCAGTCAGGCAGTGGAAAATCACTACAATGAAAGGCTTTGGAGGCTCTAATAACTTCCTTAGCCTCTTTCTGCCTAATCTTATATATCTGTCTGTCTTCCTCACTCTGTTTTTTTTTATAATTACTAAATGCTAACTTTTTATTTACTATTTTGGCCACATCTGCGGAGTACCACAGTGGTTTCTTAATCTTTTTGATTTTACTGACTAATGCCTAATGCAATTTTCTGTTGTCTTCAGCAGTGCAACTTTTAAATAATCCCATTTCTCCTGGACTCCATTTAAACTGCTCCAGTCTGACAAGGACTCCTTTATGCATATTCTAATTTTAGAAAAGTCTGTTTTTCTAAAGTCTAAAACTTTTTTGTTTTTGTGTGGTTTGACTCAGTCACTGTTCTTATATTAAACCACACTGACTGATGATCACTGGATCCTAAACTTTTACCTACAGTAATATCGGATACCAAATCTCCATTTGTAAACACTAAATCTAGTATGGCATCTTTACAAGTTGGCTTGTTATGTGGATAAGTGCAAGATAATGCATCTTGGATGTTAAAACTCAAGGGCAGAGTACAGAATATTTGATAGAGTCCTACCCTCAACATGTGAGGAAAGGGATTTAGGAGTAATTATTTCAGATAACTTAAAGGTAGGCAGACAAGGTAATAGAGCAGCAGGATATGCTAGCAGAATGCTTGGTTGTATAGGGAGAGTTATTAGCAGTAGAAAGAGGGAATTGCTCATGCCATTGTACAAAACACTGGTGAGACCTCACTTGGAGTATTGTACGCATTACTGGAGACAGCATCTACAGAAGGATATTGATACTTTAGAGAGAGTACAGAGAAGGGCTACTAAACTGGTTCATGGATTACAGGATAAAACTTACAAGGAAAGGTTAATGGATCTTAACATGTATAGCTTGGAGGAAAGACGAGACGGGGGATATGATAGAAACATTTGAATGCATAAAGGGAATCAACACAGTAAAGGAGGAGACTATATTTAATAGAAGAAAAACTACCACAACAAGAGGACATAGTCTTAAATTAGAGGGGCAAATGTTTATAAACAATTTCAGGAAGTATTACTTTACTGAGAGGGTAGTGGATGCATGGAATAGCCTTCAAGCTGACGTGGTAGAGGTTAACACAGTGAGGGAGTTTAAGCATGCATGGGATAGGCATAAGGCTATCCTAGACTTAAGATAAGGCCAGGAACTATTTAAACTTATTTTGAAATATTGGGCAGACTAGATGGGCCAAATGGTTCTTATCTGCCGTCACATTCTATGTTTCTATGTTTGATGATGCCGGTACAGGTGGTCATATTCATTGTGAAGCTGGTGGTGGTAACATTGGCAGTGGGTGAGCTGTTTGTGCAGGTGGAAGCAGGCACAGCTGATGTCACAACTGTCTGTTTGTGATTGATTTTAATGTAGGTACAGATGGACTTGGAAATGGTGGCAAAGATGCAGGAGGCAAGTGCACACTATCTGCCAGAGAAAATACTGGACTAAGGCATGTCCTCACCTCATTCTCCTCCTCTAATTCATTTATCTCATCATATTCACAGTTGACTATTTCCTTGGCCACCGGTAAAAGTGCTGTGTCTGCAGTTCTAGAGGGGGCAAACAAAAGTGTCATACCTGGATTCATCATTGTCACCACCACCAAGACCAAAATTGGGGACACAACTTAGGTACTCTGCGCTAAGTTCTCATTAAACGGGATCTGATGACCTCAACAAGGTAGACTCTGCTGTTCTCTCCCCTTGTTGTTTCCTGAAGGGCACCAATAAGGCATAATGCTTGAACTATCTGTGGTAGAAGTAGCTGCAGTGCCAGTGGAAGTGGCAACGTGAGTTGCAGCATGAAAATGATACCGGCAAAAAATGAACATTACAGACAAGCTGCAAATTCCCCTGTCCTGAGGGTGAATACAACTAGTGGTGGTGGTGGTGGTGGTGGTTTCGGTGGTGGTGGTGGTATAGGTATATGAATGATTTTGTATTGTGTAAACTAACATAACTGTATTCAGAAAAAAATAGGTATTTGTTTTTGCAGAATAGGTTGGTGCTTGGTGGATTTGTTACTGTAGCATTATTTTGTTTAACTTTAAGAAACAGTAGCTACTGCCCACACACTTGCACAACACATGCTGGACTGAACACACATTTTTTTTCCAAACAGTATAAAAACATCAAAAAACAAAACAAAAACTTACAATAATTGTATATTAATAGCCTAGTCTCACACAAGGATCAATTACAAAATGGCAATCTCCTACGTCCCCCTCAAAGTTGTTTCAAGTGCCCCTGTCAGTAGTTAACTAGATACAGCAGCAAGCTAAATGTAGTCTCACACTAGAATCAATGAACTAAGCTATCTCCAATGCCCACACAGGCACAGCAGGGTAGAACACACACTATCACTGCTGGTCTGTCTCTCTAAATAGCTGCTGTCAGTGTTCCTTGTTGGTAGTATAGATAAAACATTTTTTTTTATGATACCTCTTCATTGGAAAGGAGCTCTAGATCTCTTCCAGAATTTTGACCAATTACCCGATTAGCCCAAACTTGGCCTAATTGCATTTTTGTCTGAAACGTATCTCCAAGTCTAGTAACTATGACTAATACCTGAACTTTGTGGACAGATATGTTTTCTACTTCACTTTGAAAGCAGGGGCTAACATCATTCTTTATGTTTAGTAACGTTCATTGAAATTTGTCATACAATTCAAAAGTCACCTGTACAATGGCATATATTAAAAAGGTAATACTAACTTTACTTGTTATAGCTTGTTTGATAAAGCACAGATCTTGGGAAGGCTTCAAAAAAATGTTGGCTTCTTTGAAGGTTGCCAAGAGTATAGTGGCATAATATTAATTTAATTGCGGCCGTTGCGGACTCGATGGATTAAATGCGCATGCATTATTCGAGCAGTAATGCGCATGCACGGCAGACAGGGTACTAAGTATGGATATAGCCAGCAATTAAGATGGCGCCTGTCAGGATTACAGAATGATCCAGCTAGAGATGTCGCCAACATAAAATTTTCCGTTCGCTAACGGCGAACGCGAATTTCCACAAATGTTCGCGACCGGGCGTACCGCCATAGTCTTCAATAGGCAGGCAAATTTTAAAACCCACAGGGACTCTTTCTGGCCACAATAGTGATGGAAAAGTTGTTTCAAGGGGACTAACACCTGGACTGTGGCATGCCGGAGGGGGATCCATGGCAAAACTCCCATGGAAAATTACATAGTTGATGCAGAGTCTGGTTTTAATCCATAAAGGGCATAAATCACCTAACATTCCTAAATTGTTTGGAATAACATGCTTTAAAACATCAGGTATGATGTTGTATCGATCAGGTAGTGTAAGGGTTACGCCCGCTTCACAGTGACAGACCAAACTCCCCGTTTAACGCACCGCAAACAACCGCAAACAGTCCATTTGCACAACCGCAAACTCCCCATTTGCACAAGGTTGCCATGTCCCGTTCCTTGTCCTCACTGATGTCATTGAAGGTCTCTTCCTCCACCCAGCCACGTACAACACCAAGGGTGACAACAAGCCCCCTGGGACGCCTGCAGTGTTTGGTCTTCAACCTCCTCAAAGCCACCTTTCTCCTCTGACTCCTCTTCTTCAGACTCCTCTCTCTGTGTTGCCTCTTTCTGCTTTATTATAAGGTGTGTTAAGTAGTACTATTCCTATCAGTTTAATCCCTGTTACGTCCCCTATCAGGGGACGTGTATATGGCATCGATTTTAGGAACCGGGAGATGGAAAAATATGCTTGGTCGGTCCTCCTACTTCAAATTTGGGGCACTGTGCGTGCAATCTAATGTGCCACCAGATAGGAGTGGTGTATTAAGTAGTACTATTCTTATCAGTTGAATCCCTGTTACGCCCCCCTCATCAGGCCGAATGTATCGCCCACTGTCAGTCCCTTCGGGATCCATCCCACATTCATCTTAATAAAGGTGAGGTAATCTAGACTTATTTGACCTAGGCGAATTCTCTTCTCAGTGACAATACCTCCTGCTGCACTGAAGGTCCTTTCTGACAGGACACTTGAAGCGGGGTAGGCCAGAAGTTCTATTGCAAATTGGGATAGCTCAGGCCACAAGTCAAGCCTGCACACCCAGTAGTCAAGGGGTTCATCGCTCCTCAGAGTGTCGATATCTGCAGTTAAGGTGAGGTAGTCTGCTACCTGTCGTTCTCTGAGGGTGGACCCCGAAGGGCTGTGGCGATGTGTAGGACTTAAAAAGCTCCGCATGTCCTCCATCAACAACACGTCTGTAAAGCGTCCTGTCCTTGCCGGCGTGGTCGTGGGAGGAGGAGGATTACTTTCACCTCTTCCCCTGTTAGATTCCCGTTGTGCTGTGACATAACCCTTATACGCTGTGTAAAGCATACTTTTTAATTTATTTTGGAACTGCTGCATCCTTTCCGACTTGCGGTAATTCGGTAACATTTCAGGAACTTTCTGCTTATACCGGGGGTCTAGCAGCGTGGACACCCAGTACAGGTTGTTCTCCTTCAGCCTTTTTATACGAGGGTCCCTCAACAGGCATGACAGCATGAAAGACCCCATTTGCACAAGGTTGGATGCCGTGCTACTCATGTCCCATTCCTCGTCCTCGGTGATCTCACTAAAGGTATGTTCTTTCCCCCCAGCCATGTACAAAACCATGGGTACCAGATAGGTGACAACGAGCACCCTGGGATGCCTGTTGTGGTTAGTCTTCCTCCCCCTCCTCAAAGCCACATTCCTCCTCTGACTCCTCTTCCTCACAATCCTCTTCCAGCGTTGCCGCAGGTCCAGCATGCAATGCTGATAAGGCTGTTTCTGGTGGTGATGGTGACCGCAACTCTTCCTCTTCCTCTTCACGCTCATCTACGGCCTGATCCAGCACTCTTCGCAGGGCACGCTCCAGGAAGAAAACAAATGGTATGATGTCGCTGATGGTTCCTTCGGTGCGACTGACTAGGTTTGTCTCCTCCTCAAAAGGACGCATGAGCCTACAGGCATTCCGCATGAGCGTCCAGTAACATGGCAAAAAAAATCCCAGCTCCGCAGAGGCTGTCCTAGCACCCCGGTCCTACAAATACTCGTTAACGGCTTTTTCTTGTTGGAGCAGGCGGTCGAACATTAGGAGTGTTGAATTCCAACGTGTCAGGCTGTCGGAAATCAAGCGCCTCACTGGCATGTTGTTTCGCCGCTGGATATCTGAAAAGTGCTCCATGGCCGTGTAGGAACGCCTGAAATGGCCACACACCTTCCTGGCCTGCTTCAGGACGTCCTGTAAGCCTGGGTACTTATGCACAAAGCGTTGTACGATTAGATTACACACATGTGCCATGCACGGCACATGTGTCAACTTGCCAAATTCAATGCCGCCAACAAATTTCTTCCGTTGCCACAAACCACTTTGCCGCTCTCCAGTTGGTGCGGAGTCAGCCACTGATCCACCTGTACGTTCAGGGCAGACAGGAGTGCTGGTCCAGTGTGACTCTCTGCTTTCAGGCAAGTCAACCCCAAGACGGCGTGACACTGCCGTATCCGGGATGTGGAATAGTACCTGGGGAGCTGGGGGGGGTGCCGTTGATGTGGAGCAAGACACAGCAGCAGAAGAGGACTCAGCCGAGGAGGTTATGGAAGAGGATGGAGTAGGATGAGTAGAGGAAGTGGCAGCAGGCCTGCCTGCAAGTCGTGGCGGTGTCACCAACTCCTCTGCCGAGCCACGCATTCCATGCTTGGCAGCCATCAGCAGGTTTACCCAATGCACAGTGTAGGTGATATACCTGCCCTGACCATGCTTTGCAGACCAGGTATTAGTGGTCAGATGGACCCTTGCCCCAACACTGTGTGCCAGACATGCCATTGCTTCCTTTTGCACAATCGAGTACCGGTTGGGCATTGCCTTTTGTGCAAAGAAATTTCGGCCGGGTACCTTTCACTGCGGTGTCCCTATAGCTACAAATTTTTGGAATGCCTCAGACTCCACCAGCTTGTATGGTAAAAGCTGGTGGGCTAAGAGTTCAGACAAGCCAGCTGTCAGATGCCGGGCAAGGGGGTGACGTTGTGACATTGGTTTCTTATGCTCAAACATGTCCTTGACAGACACCTGACTGTGGGCAGATGAGCAGGAACTGCTCAAGGCGAAAGACGGAGTGGCGGATGGATGAGAGGGGGCAAGGAGGACAGCAGTGGTTGACGTGGCTGAAGATGCTGGACCAGGAGGAGGATGGCGGCTTTGAGTTTGTGTGCTGCTTGTACTCATGTGTTGATCCCATAGGCGTTTGTGATGTGCGATCATGTGCCTTCGCAAAGCAGTTGGACTTCCCACGACTCAGTTTCTTTTGGCACAGGTTGCAATTGGCATCGCTGTTGTCAGAGGCAGACACACAAAACAAATGCCACACTGCTGAGCTCTGCAATGACGGCATTCTGGTGGTGGCAACAGCATGCGTTGATTGGCATGCTGTCTGGCTGACCCCAGGTGCCGATGCATGCTGTCTGACTGTGCGACTAGCTCCTTGCGACGACCTCCCCCTGCTTCCAACTCGTCTCCTCCTCCTCCTCTCTGTCTCCCCATCTGAACGTTCCCCCTGTTCTTCTTCTCTTCTAGCGGGCACCCACGTGACATCCACGGACGCATCGTCATCATCAACCACTTCACTTGTATCTGACAACTCAGCAAAGGAAGCAGCAGCGGGTACAACATCATCATCATCACACCGTACATCCATGTGTGTAATGCTGCCTGACTGAGACATATCCCTGTTATCTACATCCTCTGGCAATAATGCTTGGGCATCACTCATTTCTTACAACTAATGTGTAAATAACTCCTCTGACAAACCAAGTGAAGCGGCTGTGGTGCTAGTGTTGGTGGTGGCGGCGGCAGGCGGGCGAGTGGTAACTTGAGAGGTACCCGAAGCTAAGCTGGAGGAGGATGGTGCGTCAAGGTTCCGAGCGGAAGCTGTTGAAGATTGGGTGATGCTCTAGCCCTAAAAAGGGCTTTTTGGGGTGCTGTCCTTACAGCAGAATCAGATGAGTCCTTCAGGACTGTAGTGGACACTGAATACACTAGCCTAGCTATCAATTTCCCTATTAAATCAGCAGCAGCTACACTGTCCCTCCTCTCACTAAGAATGCAGCTTCCGAATGAATCTAAAATGGATGCTGTCCAGGAGGTGGGAGGTCCTGGGAGGGAGGGTCTGCTGCTGATTGGCTGGAATGTGTCTGCTGACTGTGAGGTACAGGGTCAAAGTTGACTCAATGATGACGAATAGGGGGCGGACCGAACATCGCATATGTTTGCCCGCCGTGGCGAACGCGAACAAGCTATGTTCGCCAGGAACTATTCGCTAGCGAACTATTCGGGACATCTCTAGATCCAGCACGTAGAATTGCGTAACACAGAGGACTGACAGGAAACGTATACCAGACCTTAGGATGGCCAGACTAACGTACCAAAGAATAGTCAGGAATAGCCGAGGTCAAGGGAAACAGAAAGATACACAACAATAAGGAAAAGCCAGGAGTCAGGGATGCCAGAAAACAGGGAAGTCAAAAACAATGCCAAAGTCAAATAACCAGAATTACCAGAATCAATAACACGCTCTCGGACAACCACAAGGGATGTGGTTTATATGCGCATGCATCATATTAATAGTAATGTGCATGCGCGACAGACGGGATATCAAATATAGCCAGCAACTAAGAGGGCGTTAGGAAACTAGTAGGATATCCTGTGCACATGCGCAGGGACATTTGCGGATTCAGGTATGGGAATGAGCCTCCATTATATTGTATATATGTATATACAGTCAGGTCCATAAAAATTGGGACATCGACACAATTATAATCTTTTTGGCTCTATACACCACCACAATGGATTTGAAATGAAATGAACATGATGTGTTTTAACTGCAGACTTTCAGCTTTAATTTGAGGGTATTTACATCTAAATCAGGTGAACGGTGTAGGAATTACAACAGTTTGTATATGTGCCTCCTACTTTTCAAGGGACCAAAAGTAATGGGACAATTGGCTGCTCAGCTGTTCCATGGCCAGGTGTGTGTTATTCCCTCATTATCCCATTTACAAGGAGCAGATAAAAGGTCCAGAGTTCATTTCAAGTGTGCTATTTGCATGTGGAATCTGTTACTGTCAACTCTCAATATGAGATCCAAAGAGCTGTCACTTTCAGTGATGCAAGCCATCATTAGGCTGAAAAACAAACCCATCAGAGAGATAGCAAAAACATTAGGTGTGGCCAAATCAACTGTGTGGAACATCCTTAAAAAGAAAGAACGCACTGGTGAGCTCAGCAACACTAAAAGACCCGGAAGACCACGGAAAACAACTGTGGTGGATGACCGAAGAATTCTTTCTCTGGTGAAGAAAACACCCTTCACAACAGTTGGCCAGATCAAGAAAACTCTACAGGAGGTAGTTGTATGTGTGTCAACAATCAAGAGAAGACTTAACCAGAGGGAATACAGAGGGTTCACCACAAGATGTAAACCATTGGTGAGCCTCAAAAACAGGAAGGTCAGATTAGAGCTTGCCAAACAACCTCTAAAAAAGACTTCACAGTTCTGGAACAACATGCTATGGACAGATGAGACCAAGATCAACTTGTACCAGAGTGATGGGAAGAGAAGAGTATGGAGAAGGAAAGGAACTGCTCATGATCTAAAGAATACTACCTCATCAGTGAAGCATGGTGGTGGTAGTGTCATGACGTGGGCATGTATGGCTGCCAAGGGAACTGGTTCTCTTGTATTTATTGATGATGTGACTGCTGACAAAAGCAGCAGGATGAATTCTGAAGTGTTTCGGGCAATATTATCTGCTCATATTCAGCCAAATGCTTCAGAACTCATTGGACGGCACTTCACAGTGCAAATGGACAATGACCCGAAGCATACTGCAAAAGCAACCAAAGAGTTTTTAAGGGAAAGAAATGGAATGTTATGCAATTGCCAAGTCAATCACCTGACCTTAATCCGATTGAGCATGCATTTCACTTGATGAAACTGAAGGGAAAATGCCCCAAGAACAAGCAGGAACTGAAGACAATTGCAGTAGAGGCCTGCAGAGTATCACCAGGGATGAAACCCAACGTCTGGTAATGTCTATGCATTCCAGACTTCAGGCTGTAATTGACTGCAAAGGATTTGCAACCATGTATTAAAAAGTAAAAGTTTGATTTATGACTGTTAATCTGTCCCATTACTTTTGGTCCCTTAAAAAGTGGGAGGCACATATACAAACTGTTGTAATTCCTACACCGTTCACCTGAATTGGATGTAAATACCCTCAAATTAAAGCTGAAAGTCTGCAGTTAAAGCACATCTTGTTTGTTTCATTGTGTTGGTGTATAGAGCCAAGAAGATTAGAATTGTGTCAATGTCCCAATATTTATGGACCTGACTGTATGTTTCAGTTCATGCACACGTTTTTGCTGGTAGTTTTTTTTCATTTAGCTAGTTTATAGAGTTATGCTGACACCAAGGTGATAATGTCACATCCAGGATTGGCTATAATTGCATGCTGATAGCCATCAGCTGTTTAGGGGGTATTATAAACAGACAAATTAGGACACAGGTACAGATACTCTTGATAAAGGCAACCAGTAGGTGCCGGAACATAGGTGGATTGGTGGCTCGTGTTTCTGTCTTGAGGCTTGTGAGGTATAGACATATTACTGTTTGCCTTATTTTGTTACTTTGTCTTTTTATATATTGATTTTTTTAAGTTGTTCTAATTAAAGATTTATATTACTAATTGTGGCTGTTATAGTGTGCTGTTATAGTGTGCAAGAGTACAGTGGCTGCCATAATTCTTAAATGGAAGAAGTTTGGAAAAACTAGGACTCATCAAATAGGTTAATTTTGCAGAACTATTAGTAATTTAACCGATGTACACTTAGGTAAAGTTCAATCCTTTTTAGCATAATTTCCAGCATAACTATACTATATGAATATATATATGGTTATTTTGCCCTAAAGATGGCATACCATTATGCAAAGGGTTAATGCAAATAGAATGATTATATTACATAAAGCTGTTGAGCCCTTGTATGGTCCTGCTCTGTCACCATGACAACCTGAACGATTTGCCTTAGTATTGTTCCCTTGGTACTCACACCTCCAAAAAAACTGTTGTATCTTTCCAGAATGCTGTAGGTAAAATACTGCTGACCAGTGGCACAGGAATATTTCTTTACATAAATTAATTTCAGCAGCAGGAATACTATATGCATCACTTCAAGTTTTGCTTGTTAATGTGACTCTGATTTGTGCCTACACAGTCTTGGAATGACTAATTATTTGTTGCAGTTGCAGTTTTTGTTTTAGTATACAATGAAACATTTTTATAAAATATTGAAAGTGAAAAAAAATATATTTATATAACATGTTAAGATGACAATTGCTGTAAGTACATAAGGAGTTATCAATTTTATCCTTGTCAATCTGCAAACCTTGAGTAAAGGTGGCAGAAATCATCTTAGGAATACAGCTGCACTTTAAAGATAGTTATTGATGCTTTCTGTGTTCTATACACAGTTTCTTTCTAAAAACGTAATAATAGTTAAATATAAAAAAATCCTCATAGAGGTCAATGGAAGAACTACTATTTATCAGTTAAAGGGACACTATAGTCACCAAAACAACTTTAGCTTAAAGGACCACTATAGTGCCAGGAAAACATACTCGTTTTCCTGGCACTATAGTGCCCTGAGGGTGCCCCCACCCTCAGGGACCCCCTCCCGCTGGGCTCTGGGATGAGGAAAGGGTTAAAACTTACCTTTATTCCAGCGCCGGGCGGGGGACTCTCCTCCTCCTCTCCACCTCCGATCCTCCCTTTCGGCTGAATGCGCATGCGCGGCAAGAGCCGCGCGCGCATTCAGCCGGTCTCATAGGAAAGCATTTACAATGCTTTCCTATGGACGCTTGCGTGCTCTCACTGTGATTTTCACAGTGAGAATCACGCAAGCGCCTCTAGCGGCTGTCAGTGAGACAGCCACTAGAGGATTTGGAGGCTGGATTAACCCTATTATAAACATAGCAGTTTCTCTGAAACTGTTATGTTTATAATAAAAAGGGTTAATCCTAGAGGGACCTGGCACCCAGACCACTTCATTAAGCTGAAGTGGTCTGGGTGCCTAGAGTGGTCGTTTAAGGAAGCAGTTTTAGTGTATAGATCATGATCCTGCAGTCTCACTGCTCAAATCTCTGCAATTTAGGAGCTAAATCCCTTTTTTTCTGTCCATGCAGCCCTAATCACACCTCTCCGGGCTGTGATTCACACACCATGCATGAAAAAAAATGGTTTCAGTTTCAATTAGTTGTAACTTACTTTAAAAGTTCTTACTGCCTGCTCTAAAAAGTGAACTTTAATCATACACAGACGGCTTCTGTGGGGTCTAGCAAGCTATCAATAGTGCAGTGGATAATATATTTTAAATTAAATAGAATTTGCAATGAAGGAAGTATAAACATTAGCTGACTCTTTACAGGAATTGTTTAGGAAGGCTGTGCAAGTCACATGCAGGGAGGTGTAACTAAGGTGCATAAATAAAGTGATTTAACTCCTAAATAGCAGAGAATTGAGCAGTGACACTGCAGGGAAATGATCTACATGTCACGTATTCATCCGCACATAAAAATGTGGTTAATGGCATTTACCGTCCTGACAGGAAAAGTTGTGCCGAGCAACAGTACTGTCCTGACAGGAAAAGTTGTACCGAGCAGCAATCATGCACATGGAAACCTGGTAATTGCTTTTGGCGTCAAAGGCCGGTTACAGCCAATCGGATCCATCGGAGGGCTATTTAAACCGAATATTCCCTTTGCTCATTGCCCTGTTGTGGTTTAATTCTGATGGTAATCCGAGAGTGCGTTCCTGATCTTGATTTTCTGGTATATGACTTTGGCTTCGTTTTGACTTCCCTGAATTCTGGTATCCTTGACTTTTGGCTTTCCCTCATCATTGTGTCTGATTCTGTGTTCCTGATCTCGGCAAGTATTTTGACTATTATTGGATACATTAAGTCCGGCCATTCTAAGGTCCGGTTATACGTTATCCTTAGTGCTAGGTGTGACACAGTTCTGCGTGCTGGATCAACTTGTAATCCTGACATTACGACATGGCCATAGATCCAGAATTGTGTCAGCACATAGATCCAGAATTGTGTCAGCACATAGCAGCTTGCGAGAGAAAGCTAGAGGAGAATAATCACCGTATGGATCAATTTGCCCAGGCTTTTAGCATGCTCCTTACTAGGACGTCTCATTTACAACCCGAGGCTTCTCCAATTATGTCACCGCTGCCTAATGTACCTCAACCTACAGTATATAAGGCACCTACCTTAAGGGGACAGGTCTTAGGTGTAATGGATATGTCCTCAAGCAATTCCCGAAGCAGATTTGACATTTCCACCTTTTGCAATTAGAAGAACTTTTTATGCAAAGCCCTGGTTGACTCAGGTGCGGCTGGTAACTTTATTGATTTATATTTTGTTAAGAAACACACTATACCAGTCAAGGAGAGATCATCACCTCTAGCGGTTGAGGCTATTGATGGGGGAGCCCCATCTCAACTATTGATTACCCATGAGACCTTGCCTATTTGCATTACGATAGGAGCTTTGCATTAGGAAGACATTACCTTCCAGATAATCACTTCCCCTTCTTGTCCTATCATATTAGGTTTCCCTTGGCCTATCAAGCATAGCCCTCATATTGACTGGATTAAAGGGGAAATACTGGAATGGGGTAAAGACTGTCAGGAAAACTGCATGTTTCACATGTGGGCATTGTTTCTTTACCCGCTGCTACGTCTCTGACCCCCAAAATTCCCATACAGTATTAGGAGGTTAGGGAGGCATTTAGTAAAAGCCAGACTGATGTTCTTCCTCCACACAGGTCATATGATTACGCCATTGATCTGTTGCCTGGGGCATTGCCTCCTAAGGGGGCAGTATATCCCTATCCCGACAAGAAAGTAAGATCATGGATGAGTACATCAAAGAATCGTTAAGAAAAGGCCATATATGTAAATCATCCTCCCCTGCTGGAGCAAGATTCTTTTTTGTAGCTAAAAAAGATGGAGAGTTACATCCTTGCATTGACTACAGGGCATTAACCCCTTAAGGACCAAACTTCTGGAATAAAAGGGAATCATGACGTGATTAAAAGGGAATAAAAGGGAATCATGACATGACACGTCATGTGTCCTTAAGGGGTTAAACAAGATTACTATAAAGAATGCCTATCCCATTCCCCTGATATCCAAATTGTTTGATAGACTCCATGGTGCTAAGATCTTTACTAAACTTGACCTTAGGAGTGCATAGAATTTGGTGAGGATTAGGGAGGATCACGAATGGAAGACGGCATTTAACACTAGGAGTGGGCACTATGAATACCTTGTCATGCCCTTCAGATTATGCAGTGCTCCGGCCATGTTTCAGGATTTTAGTAACGATATACTCAGGGACTATATCTATTTATTTGTTCTAGTTTACCTGGCTGATATACTTATTTATTCCCCAGACCTCCAGAATCATCATTACAAACATTGCTTGATAATGGACTTTATTGTAAACTTGAGAAATGCATATTTGATGAGCATGAGGTTCAGTATTTGGGGTATAATATTTCTGCCTCTGGTTTCCAAATGGATCCTCGCAAACTAGAGGCCGTTCTACACTGGCCGTTACTCAATGGGTTAAAATCCATTGGTATCCCTAACTATTATAAGAGATTCATCAAAGGTTTCTCTTCGGTAATAGCCCCCATCACCAATATGACACGCAAGGGGGCTAATTGTACTAAATGGCCTAAAGAGGCTTTTGAGCTTCTTAAACAAATGTTCGCATCTGCTGACATATTAAGACATCCTGACACTAGTAAATCTTTCCTACTTGAGGATGACGCCTCCGAGACAGGGGTCGGGGCTGTTCTTTCTCAGAGAGTCAGGATGCCCCTTTGCATCCATGTGGATTCTTCTCCAGAGAGTTGTCTCCTGCCGAGCGTAACTATGACATTGGTAATAGAGAACTGTTAGCCATCATACTAGCGCTTAAGGAATGGCGACATCTTTTGGAGGGTTCCAAGGATACCATTTTGATTATTACTGATCACAAGAACCTGGTATATATGGGGGATGCCAAACGACTGTCTTCTAGACAAGCTACATGGTCATTATTTTTGTCTCTCTTTAACTTCATTATCACCTACAGACCCAGTTCTAAGAACGTTAAAGCTGACGCCTTGTCTAGGCAATTTGACGTTGAATCGGATCTAGAACAAGAGACTTCCACTATTATTTCTCCTGAGTGTATTATTGCATCCACTGTCCTTTCTTTATCATCCCCTTTGCTCCATGCTATCATGGCTCAGCCCCAGGCACCTTGCAACAAACCTCAAGATAAATTGTTTATTCCATTGCCTGACAGGAAAGAGGTGCTGAAGGTATTCCATGACAATGTGACCACTGGGCATCAGGGTATTAATAAAACTATATCTGCCTTTTCAAGGTTATTTTGGTGGGAGTCACTCAGTAGGGATATTAAAGATTATGTAGAAGCCTGCTCTGTCTGTGCAGTTTCAAAGGTTCCTCATAAACTTCCATGTGATTCTTACAGTCACTTAATATACCCAGTATCCCATGGTCTCATTTATCGATGGATTTCATTGTTGAACTGCCTAGTTCCAATGGGTATACAACCATCCTCATGGCCGTTTTTCCAAAATGGCACACTTTACTCCACTTAAAAACTTGCCATCACCTCAGGATCTGGTGCACATATTTATATGCGATATTGTCAGGCTACATGGTATTCCTCAAAATATTGTGTCTGAAATGTGTTCCCAATTTGTGTCACGGTTCTGGAGGGCATTCAATAAACAGTTCGGCATTGAATTGTCATTTTCCTCCGTTTACCATCCCCAAACTAATGAAAGAGCTAACCAATCACTTGAGCTGTATTTACTTTGCTTCATGAATAGTAAACAGTCTAACTGGGCTGAATTATTGCCATGGGCCTAATTTGCAAGGAATAACGCTACCTATGACTCAACGCTACCTATGACTGGGCATAGTCTGTTTTTTGTCACTACCGGCCGTCATCCGGCTGTTCTACCTGCTGTGTTTTCTGATACGGCTATCTCTACTCTGGATGATCACCTCACCTCTATTCGTGATATCTGGACTAAGGTTCACTCTGCTCTTGAAACTGCGGCTGCTCGCTTCCAGGGCCGGACTGGGAATTAAAAGCAGCCCTTGAAAAAAATATTTACCAGCCCCATAATGCGTTAATCAGCATAGTGTGCAGATACAGAGTTAGAAAAGAGAACTTAAAATTAAAAACTATTACTCCAACGTAAAGAAAAGCACTCATAGGCTTCAAAATAAACAAAAGCGCTGATTTATTTTAAGCAGACGTGCATGTAATCAATGTTTCAGTCCAACTACCTGGACATATTAAGGAAAGCTTGGTAATGGGACTGAAATAGTGAATGTATGTATGGCACAACTGTAAAAAATTTACGTTATCTTATTTATATTGAAGTCCTGTGGGTGCGCGCTTCACTTTAAATATGTTATTGTAAATATAAAAGGCATAATTTTATATATATATATGTGTATATATGTGTATATATGTATATATATATATATGTATGTATGTATGTGTATATATATATATATATATATATATATATATGTGTGTATGTATGTATATAACTAATACACACATTAATATACATGTCATATAACATTGGAGGATCCAGAGCCTGATCCCGGGAGGGGAAAAAAATCCATGTACAATAACCAGTACTGCTCTGTGTAGTGGTTATGGTGCAAGGAGTGCCGGGACCCCTTCACAGAGTAAGAAGTCAAACCGTTTAAAACCCCTTAAGGACACATGACATGTGTGACATGTCATGATTCCATTTTATTCCAGAAGTTTGGTCCTTAAGGAGTTAAGAACAGTGTGACAACTTACCTGGGGTCTGCTGGGATATGGGGCTGTAGTAGGGTATAGGAGCAGTGGTGCAATGTGTGAGGGGTGCAGTGTGTGTGTGAAAGGTTCAGTGTATGTGTGTGGGGGGGGTGTAGTGTGTGAATGCGTAGGGTGTGTGGGGAAATGTGTGTATGGGGGGGCTGTGAATGTGTGTGTGGGGGGCTGTGAATGTGTGTGTGGGGCAATGTGTGCATGTGTATGGTGTGTGTGTGGGGGTAGTGTGTCTATGGGGCTAGAATTCACTTTCAACACTGCGACCACCAAGGGAGAGCCTCGTGGGGGGGGGGGGGAGGGGGGAAGAGTCTCCCCTCTCCTTCCCAGTCTCTCTCTTCCCCCTCTGCCTTTCTCCCCCTCCCCTTGTGTGTGTCTCTCCTTTCTCCCTCTGTTTCTCTCTTCCCCCTCCCCTTGTGTGTCTCTCTCCTTTCTCCCTGTCTCTCTCTTCCCCTCTGTCTCTGTCTCCCCCCTTTCCCTGTGTCTCTCTCTCCTCCACATCTCTCTTCCCCTCTGTCTCTTTCTCCTCCCTTTCCCTGTGTCTCTCTCCCCCACATCTCTCTTCCCCCCTTTCCCTCTCTCCCCCCCACATATCTCTTCCCCTCTGTCTCTCTCCCCCCTTTCCATGTGTCTCTCTCTCTCTCCCCCACACATCTCTTCCCATCTGTCTCTCTCCCCCACATATCTCTTCCCCTCTGTCTCTCTCCCCCCTTTCCATGTGTCTCTCTCTCTCCCCCACATATCTCTTCCCCTGTCTCTCTATTATCCCCCCTCTGCCTCTTTCTCCCTCCTTTCCCTGTGGCACTCTCCCTCCCCCTCTGTCTCTCTATTCTCCCCCCTCTGTCTCTCTATTCTCCCTCCTTTTCCTGTGGCACTCTCCCTCCCCCTCTTTCTTGCACCCCCCCTGTCTCTTTCTTGCACTCCCCCCTGTCTCTTTCTTGCACTCCCCCCTGTCTCTTTCTTGCACTCCCCCCTGTCTCTTTCTTGCACCCCCTGTCTCTTTCTTGCACCCCCCCTGTCTCTTTCTTGCACCCCCCACCCGTCTCTTTCTTGCACCCCCCATTCTTTCTCCCCCTCTGTCTCTTTCTTGCACCCTCCCCCGCTGTCTCTTTCTTGCACCCCCCACCACCCATTCTCCCTCCCCCTCTGTCTCTTTCTTACACCCCCCACCACCCATTCTCCCTCCCCCTCTGCCTCTTTCTTGCACCCCCCCCACCCATTCTCCCTCCCCCTCTGTCTCTTTCTTGCACCCCCCACCCATTCTCCCTCCCCCTCTGTCTCTTTCTTGCACCCCCCCACCCATTCTCCCTCCCCTTCTGTCACTTTCTTGCACCCCCCATTCTCCCTCCCCCTCTGTCTTTCTTGCACCCCCCATTCTCCCTCCCCCCTCTGTCTCTTTCTTGCACCCCCCCATTCTCCCTCCCCTTCTGTCTCTTTCTTGCACACCCCCCATTCTCCCTCCCCTTCTGTCTCTTTCTTGCACCCCCCACATTCTCCCTCCCCTTCTGTCTCTTTCTTGCAACCCCCCATTCTCCCTCCCCTTCTGTCTCTTTCTTGCACACCCCCCATTCTCCCTCCCCTTCTGTCTCTTTTTTGCACCCCCCATTCTCCCTCCCCCTCTGTCTCTTTCTTGCACCCCCCCCATTCTCCCTCCCCTTCTGTCTTTCTTGCACCCCCCCCATTCTCCCTCCCCCATTCTCCCTCCCCCTCTGTCTCTTTCTTGCCCCCCACCCCCCTACCTGAGAGGAGTCAGGGGGGCAGCGCGTTCCACTACAGCCTCGCCGGTCCAACAGCATTTCTAATGCTGGGGGCTGTACCATGCTCCCTTGCGGTTCCCACAATTCACAGCACAGGAACCGCGAGGGAGCATGGTACAGAGACATGCTCCTCCCTCCTCCTTCAGGCTCAGCCCCCAGCATTAGAAATGTCGCCGGACCGGCGAGGCTGCCACCCGGTCCGGCGGCTCCAGCGTGGTATGCGGCCGCCGGCCGGCCCCCTCAGAGTATGTGCCACCGGACCGGCCACCCGGTGGCACATATATTGCCAGAGCAGCCCGCAGGTGCCACGGCCCACCGGGAAATTTCCCGGTATCCCGGTGGGCCAGTCCGGCCCTGCTCGCTTCATGTGGATAAACGGCAGAGTGCCAATCCAGTTTACCAGGTGGGTGATCGGGTTTGGTTATCCTCACGCAACAACAGGTTAACGGTTCCCAGCATGAAGTTTGCTCTGAAGTTCCTTGGTCCTTTTCGTGTACTTAGGAGAATCAACTCTGTTAATTATTCTCTGGCCCTTCCACCATTCTTACGTATACCTAATACTTTTCATTTGTCCTTGCTCAAACCGCTTATTTGCAATTGCTTCACAAGTCTGGTTGTTCCCTCTCCTCCTTTGGTCTTTTCTGGACAGGTGGAGTATGAAGTCTCCTCCATAATTGATTCCAGGTTTTCTCGTGGTTCCTTACAGTATTTGGTTGATTGGAGGGGGTATGGGCCTGCTTGACCATTCTTGGGTTTTGGCTTCTGATATCCATGCTGCCCGTAAAATGTATTCTTTTCATGCCAAGTTTCCTCTTAAACCTGGTCCTGCCGGCCCAGCGGGCGGTCTTCAAGTGGGGGGTAATGTCATGTATTCATCCACATATATAAATGTGGTTAATTGCATTTACCGTCCTGACAGGAAAAGTTGTGCTGAGCAACATTACCGCCCTGACTGGAAATGTTGTGCCGAGTAACATTGCCGTCCTGACAGGAAAAGTTGGGCCACGCAGCAATCATGCACATGAAATCCTGGTAATTGCTTTTGGAATCAAAGGCCGGTTACGGTCTATCAGATCCACATGAGGGTTTGTGCTGAGCAGAAATCACGCTCATGGAAGACTGGTAATTGCTTTTGGGGTCAAAGGCCGGTTACGGCCAATCTGATCCACAGGAAGGGTATTTAAACCAAATTCTCCTTTTGCTCATTGCCCTGTTGTGGTTTCATTCTGAAAGTAATCCAAGAGTGCTTCTAGTATTTGACTTTGGCTTTGTTTTGACTTCCATGAATTCTGGTATCCTTGACTTTTGGCTTTCCCTCATCATTGTGTCTGACTCTGTGTTCCTGACCTCGGAAAGTATTTTGATTAATCTTGGATACGTTAAGTCCGGCCATTCTAAGGTCCGGTTATACGTTATCCTTAGTCCTAGGTGTGACACAGTTCTGCGTGCTGGATCAACTTGTAATCCTGACACTATACACCAAAACTGCTTCAATAAGCTAAAGTTGTTTTGGTGACTATAGTGTTTCTTTAAATTTATGCAAATTCCCCTAATTGTTTACATCTATTTCAATCTCAAGTTTGTGCTAAAATACTGTAATGTGTAAATTTACATTTACTTAAATCATTTCCCTTTTAACATTGTGTACTCATTTAAACATATTAATCCGAACACTGAATTTCCCCTTACGCACCTTGGACATCCATCTGTGTTTTAATGTTGCCTCATGGTTTTCAATGTAAATGTTGCTATGTATCTAAGATGTTTGTGTACTAAAAGCACAAAATATAATTTACCTGAAACAACATTGCTCGCACTTGTTACAATCTTGTAATATTAAAACTATTCAAATCGAAGTTCCTGGGCTCCAAGGCTATTAAAGGTGTTGTGGATCAGAATGTTGATTTTTTTATCAGAGGAAACCCAAATTGTTGTTACAAGTGCACTTGGAGAAGCGAGAATTAGACACCAGACACCTGTTGGTATTCAAAATAAGCCTCTGACGTTTTATTTATCAGCTGGGTTTTATACATTAAAAAGTAAGTGCTTACGTGCAAATACTCTTAGAACAAAAATAGCAAGGGAATACAGATAAGACATAGGGATGAGCGCCATGTATACATAACAAATAAGTTTCAAGGTAAGAGAGAACAACAAGATTAGAGTAGAGACATCTTAGGTGGGGGCTCTCTGCTCCCGGGACTTAGACATATATGGTCTTAAGTGTTGTTCAAGCATCAAGCAATCAATCCTAATTCCAAGTTAGCCAATTTTAATATAGGATATCATTATATGACACCTATAAGCGTGAGCCTTGGAATCAAGATAAATTATATAACAATCCCCTCTTTTGATCCAAGGGTCACCCAAATGTCCAAGGTATATCCAGGCCTGCGAGCCAAAGCCTGTGGGACTTTCATTTATTGCTTCACCACGGTTCCCTTGGACTGAGAGACAACCAGAATCAGCAGAGGAGAGTTCTTTCATTTGTTAGGCGAGGTAACATCATAAAACCTTTCCGAAGTCAGAGCTGGAATGTAAGTTAAGGTACGACCAACAGTAGGTTTGCTTTTACATAGAGAGGTTAGTAGACATGAAAAAAATCTAAATGTTAGAAAAATAGCCATAATGACAAATACAGCTAATAGCAAAAAGTACATTTTCTTAATTAGTAAAGTCAACCATGTTCCTAGCCCAAATGTCCAATCCCAATCCCCAAAGAAGCCGTTATCCTGTTTTATATTCTGTACTAAGTCATGTAAATCTTTTATATGTTTATGTATCATAGTGCCATGGTCAGATAGGTTAAAACAGCACATACCTTCAATAGCTTCACATCCTAAGTCATGTTTCATTAGTAAGTAGTCAATGGCTGCTCTATGTAAAAGCCTTTGCTATCTGCAACCATATATTTTCCTGCCATGCATTATTATTTTCTGGTCTCAAGTCAGAGTAGCATATCTGAACAGAGCACAAAATGGTAAAGGATATGAACAGCTTCATGTTGGTGGATCAGTCGGAGTGACTTGTTTACAGTGACTGGCGTGTATCCACGTGGCTTTTCCTTCTAGTTTTACCGAGGTAGCCGTAGTCAAGAGCACTTGGAATGGACCGTCAAAGTGTGGTTCAAGTCCTTTCCTCGCATGCCTCTTTATCACCACCCAATCACCAGGCTGCAGTTTGTGAGTTGCAGAGTCAGAGTCTGGATCTGGAATCGAATCAAAGACTTGTTTATGCACCCTGTTTAATCTTTGGTGTAGGGCCTGAACATAGGCAGTCATACTACCATGCTGCATCTGGAGGGTTTGGGGAAAATAGAGGCCTGTCTTTGGGGCACATCCAAACAGGATCTCAAAAGGGGATAGGACATGTCTGGGGTGAATCTCATAGAAAAGAGTGCTAGGGGAAGGCATTCAGTCCAGGGCTTCCCAGTGTCTTGCATGGCTTTTGCAATCTTGTTCTTTAACGTGCCATTTGCCCTTTCTACTTTACCACTACTCTGGGGGTGATAAGGGGTGTGGAAGGCCTGACTGATCCCTAAGGCTTTAATAATTTCTTGCATTATTTCCCCAGTGAAATGGCTACCTCTGTCACTTTCAATCACTGCAGGTACTCCATATCTACATACCAGTTCCTTCAGAAGCTTACTTGCTGTGACCTTTGTTGTGGCTTTCGACACTGGGTAGGCCTCAGGCCAACCTGAAAAGAGATCAATGCACACCAACACATATTCATACACTCCTACCTTAGGTAGTTGAATATAGTCTATCTGCAGTCTTTGAAACGGGTAAAGTTGCCTTGGTGTGTGCTTACTGTGTTTTGACAGCCTGTCCTGGATTGTTTCTAGCACAAATCATGCAAGCTTGGGTGTGTTTAGCTGCTACAACAGTAAATCTGGGTGCTACCCAATGGGTGTTTACTATGCTGTTCATGTGCATCTTGGATAGATGTGTAGGTCCATGGGCAATCTGGGCCATCATGGGGTACAATACTCGTGGCAAACACAGTCTTTTACCTTTCCTCCACATTTTGTCATCATCAGGTTCTGCATCTTGTTTCCTCCAGAGGTCATGTTCTTCCTTGCTTGCCTGTCTTTGTAAGCTCAACAGTACATTGTAGTCAACGGCGTCATCTGTAAGAACAACTTGTAGGAAGGTTTTACCTGTAGAGGGATGAACTTGAATTGCTGCTTGCTTGGCAGCTTCGTCTGCTCTGTGGTTTCCTCTTGACATTTCATCTGTGATTTTCACGTGAGCTGCCACCTTGATGATGCCTACTTGAGTGGGTAACAGGATAGCGTCCATAAGTGCACTCACGGCTTCAGAATTCTTGATTGGAGTTCCTGCTGAGGTGAGAAAATCACGAGCCCGCCATATAGGGCCAAAATCATGGGCTATACCAAAAGCATAGCGAGAGTCTGTAAAAATATTAGCAGTCTTACCAGAAGCCATTTTACATGCTTCAGCGAGTGCCTTCAGCTCTGCCTCCTGTGCAGAGCAGTGAGGAGCGAGTGGTTCAGCTTTTATTACCTCATGTGCAGAGACTACAGCATATCCAGTGTGGAAATTACCCTTCTCATCAGCATATCTGGAACCATCTACAAAAAACTCAAAATCTGCATTAGATAATGGAGAATCAATTACATGCAAAAAAACTGCTGTTTCTTGTGCCATTAGTGCTGCACAATCATGGGGTACCTGGGCATCAGCTAACTCATCTGGTGAAAGTGAATTTACAAAAAGATCAGAAGTACAAGTACCATTCCCACTCCCCTCCCCTTTTAAATCCAGGGGAAGTAATGTAGATGGATTTATCACCATACACATTTTAAGAGTAACATTAGGTGGCATAAGCAAGGCACATTGCATTCTGAGATTCCTTGCAGTATGTATGTGTTTTGGTTGAACTTGTGACAGTTTGCTGTTGATATCATGCGGTGTGTATATGGTCACCGGATTATCTAAAACAATATCAGTGGCTTTGTCCAGGAGGGCAGTAACAGCCGCCACTTCCCTAACACATGAGGGGGCACCCCTAGCAACAGGGTCCAATCTGGTGGAATAGTAAGCTATTGGTCTTTGTTTACCACCATGGTCCTGTGTAAGGACAGATGTAGCATAACCTGATTGCTCAGTACAGAACAGGTTAAAATTCTTTCTGTAATCTGGGAGACCCAGTGCTGGAGCTGACGTTACCAGTATCTTAAGTGTATAGAAGGCATTTTCTGCCGCATGGGTTAGTTTAAATGGTTTGTTTTCGTTGGCAAGACAATCATACAGTGGTTGCATGTAGATATCTACTGAACACAGCCAAGGACGGCAGTAAGATACCAAACCGAGAAATGTACGAAGCTGGGCTAAGCTGCGGGGGGGTTTAATATTTTGAACTGCAGTCTTTCTACTCTCTGTGAGATGTTTTATGCCCTGGGAAATGCAATGTGCTAGGAAAATAACTTTCTCTACACAAGCTTGCAGTTTCGTTTTTGACGCTTTACAGCCTGCTTTTGCTAAGAAATTTTGCAAGGAAAGAGTGTTTACAATACAAGATTCCATATTATCGCAACATAGGAGTAGGTCATCGATACACTGCAATAAAATTACATTATTTGGCCTTTCCCATTCTTCAAGAATCTGGGCCATTGCCATGCTGTACATAGTGGGTGAATTTTGTGCGCCCTGTGGCAATACTGTCCAAGTGTACTGCTTGTGTTTATGTGTAAATGCAAATAAAAACTGACTGTCGGGATCCAGGGGGACACTGAAAAATGCATTTGCCAAGTCAATAACAGTAAATACCTTAGAGGAAGGTGGTATTTGTGCCAACAAGGTGTGTGGGTTGGGAACATTAGGGGCAATCAGTTCAGTTACAGCATTAATTGCCCTCAAATCATGGGGTACCTGGGCATAGTGAAAGTTGCCAGAACATTTGAAAGAGATATCATTTGTTTGTCCTCCAAAGGCACAGACAATGTTACTTTTCCAGTGGGGCTATACTGGATATTTGCACTAAGAGCAGACAGTATATCACTGCCTAGTAGATTAACAGGGGCATGAGGGCTGACAAGTAGCCTTGTTACAAGGGCAGTAGAGTCGTGTAGCTTCAATTTCAGCTTGTGGGTAAGGGGAATGTCATTTTCGATACCATCCACCCCTACACATGATAATACATCATTAGATTTCTCATACGGGAACACATATTTTTCCTGTAACATCGATTTAGCAGCGCCAGTGTCCAACAGGAAAGGGACTATTCGGTCCCCAGGTAGTGTAACATTGAAAATGGGTGAGGGTCCTGCAGAGTCAGGGATATTTATAATATGTAGGGACACTGGTTTGCCAATTTACTATTGGGGAGGGGGAGGTGGTGGAGGTGGTTGGCTGTCTTGGGAGTTATCATTAGAATCCTGGGGTTTTCTATTTTTAGGAGGACACTTGCAGTTACGTTTAATGTGTCCTTTCCTGCCACAATTCCAGCAGTCTACCTGCCTTCTGTCTCCATCAGCTCAAGGGACAGTTACAGCCATTAGAGGTGTGCTCCTCTTTCTAGTATTTAGATTAGCTTCCACTCCCCTAGCCACCTTCACCAGATCACCATTGGTTAAACTTCTCCACTCAGGTCTAGCATTTTGGAGACCAGTCCTTATGGGTATGTGGATACCATCCATGAAGCAGTTAATAAGCAGTCTGGTCGAAGTGGTTTCAATATCTGTGTAACCCAATGCCTCCCAAGCCATCTGTAGTCTGGTGAAGAATGTTTCTACAGGTTCATCTTTCCCTTGTAATATATCTCCTAATTTATGGGCTAGTTCCTCTGTCTTTACCTTAGCCCATTCTCTCATTGCAGTGACATAGCATGCTCCAGATGCAGACTTGGTTCTAAACCATTAATCTGTTTGCATGTTGCTTTTTCTGAGGTTATCTTCATGGGCATCAGTATATTTAGCAATTATTCTAGCCAAAATGGGGCCAGCTTTTAGTGCCACAATCTGTTTTAAATCCATCCAAGTACACTGGTAAGTAGCTTGAATTGTGGATAGAGACTGGACTAGAGCTAAGGGGGCCTTTTCAACATCTGCCAGCTGCTGTATTATTGCCAGTTGTTCACTGGGTGTCCAGGGCTTATATTCTTCCCAGTATTGGATACCTGAGCTAGGCTGTCTGTTCTCATGGTATACGCTCTCAACTTTGTTTATCATTGGAGTAGAAAATTGCTGAGCTAATGGCCCCACTGGGGTGTCTATGGGGGCAACTAGTTCCTTTAAGTCTGGACTATCTGCCTGCTCTAATGAACCCATAGGTCTTACAGGGGCTGCTAGGGGACCATATGAAGTCCCACTGCGTAATATTACTGGAAAGAGAGGTTTTGATCTCTGTAAAAGGGAAAGCGCCTGTCCTTTAGGGACCAAAGGAGTCCCTGCATTATCCTGGTAAAGGGGTGGGTTTACAAGATTTTTCCCAGGATCCTGCCTACTCTGGCACCCTAGAGGTCCAAAACATTGATAATATGGTACACCTTTCCTGGTGGTTTCTCTACAAACACATTTAGTTAATTCAACAGCAGTATCATGCCATTTGTGCAACTTCTACTAAGTCATTATCTTCTAACCAACCTCAGTAATTTGCCATAAATTTACTCCATATATGTGGGTCTAGAGTGCCCTCTGAGGGCATGCCAGCTTTCTTAAGTAACCTCTTAACATTCTTAATTGCTCCTTGTCCTTTGTGATGCTTAACAATAGTCAAAGCCGTAAATCCCCCTTGGGTACTTTCAGAGCTACCCATCTTAAAACTTGTAAGGGTTAATTACTTCCTTACACAAGACAAACTGTACAATAACAGTGTATAAAACACTTATGACCAATGCAGTGGAATTTTCACAGTTCTGTCTTCTAAACACAGATCAGGAGATCTGCCCTTGGAGGATTCTAACTCAAATTATAAAACAAATGACAAGGTAAACAATAAAAATAACTTACAACCCACAGTTATATTCCACTATCTCAATATTCCTTTCACAAGACATAACACAACCTCCACCTGAATATAACCATAATACCACAGAAAACAAGTTCTTTAGATCAGACGTTTTTAAAATCCTTACCCACCCGGACAGGGGTCTCAAAGAGCACCAGAGAGTCAAAATCATTTATAGGTAGAAAAATAAAAGCTTTTTCTTACCCGCTGCAGCTGATTAACCGCCTGGGCTCCGAGCCAACCCTTCTGGGTCCGGATGAACTTGATTCGTCTGATCCCGGGGTCACGGCACCAAATTGTTGTGGATCAGAATGTTGATCTTTGTTATATTCAGAGGAAACCCAAATTGTTGTTACAAGTGCACTTGGAGAAGCGAGAATTAGACACCAGACACCTGTTGGTATTCAAAATAAGCCTCTGACGTTTTATTTATCAGCTGGGTTTTATACATTAAAAAGTAAGTGCTTACGTGCAAATACTCTTAGAACAAAAATAGCAAGGGAATACAGATAAGACATAGGGATGAGCGCCATGTATACATAACAAATAAGTTTCAAGGTAAGAGAGAACAACAAGATTAGAGTAGAGACATCTTAGGTGGGGGCTCTCTGCTCCCGGGACTTAGACATATATGGTCTTAAGTGTTGTTCAAGCATCAAGCAATCAATCCTAATTCCAAGTTAGCCAATTTTAATATAGGATATCATTATATGACACCTATAAGCTTGAGCCTTGGAATCAAGATAAATTCTATCACAAAGGTTTATTTTTTTTCGTTTTTTTTTTTTAATGATTGTTGCCTTAATGTTCCTCTAGGCTCCAACTGTAAAAAGTCTGCCAAACTCAACACGTAACCAGCAAATTATGTAACACGTGTTTGCATCCTAACCAAACAACCCAATGACACTTCATTTTAAAATGGTCATAACGGTCACCAAGGCACAAACTGTGTAAATTGGCAATGGTTGCCAAAACTGCTAAAAAAAAATCCCAGGTTTATTGTATTATGCTGGTTAATCTTGTAATTTTTTGACACAAATTAGAACTAGTGCAGTGTTCTTTTTTTAAAAGATAAATGAAAATATTGATTCGCAATGAACTGAACTGTAATACAATAAAAACTGTAAAATTATGAACTGTGCATTGAGATATTTATTGTAAAATGCAATTGATAACATACAAATTAACCTATTTAATTTGATGCCTGAAAAAGGTAACCCCATATGTTGGCACTCCATCATATTATTGAAAAGCATTACAAAGTTTGTGTTTACTAGATGCATGCTCCTTAACCCCTTAAGGACCGCTGACGGTTCAGGACCGTCAGCGGTAAAACGTGCGTTTGGACCGCTGACGGTCCTGAACCGTCATAACGGTTTTGGGCTACTTACCTGATCGCCGTCGGTCCCACGGCGGCGATCAGCTCTCCTCCCGGTCCAGGGGGGTTGCCTGTCTGCCCGGGCAGTCCCCCCTCGGCAGATCAGGACCCCACGGCCATGTGATCACTCGATCACATGACCGCAATAGGGGTCTGTGTATCTGCCTGCAGGGGGACTGTCTGTGCTGACAGGCAGTCTCCCTGCATCTGTAAAATCCAAAATAAAGTGTAAAAAAAAAATCTGTGTAAAAAAATAATAATATGTGTATATATATATGCTATATATACATGTATTATATCTATATATACCTATATATAATATATGTATATATATCATATATATATAATGTCACACTAAGTGTATTTTTTTATTTATATATACGTATATAATTATAAAAATACACTTATATTTAAATTACACACGAATATATACAATATATATAATAACTATATATATGGTATATATATATTATTATAAAATACAAATAATATGTTAATAAAAATAAATAACAAAAAATAAAAATAATTTTTAATAATTAAAAAAAAATTATATATATATATTCAGTTTTATTCTAACAGTATTTTGATATTGATATATATATATTTATATCAAAATACACTTAGAATGTAATGATATATATATCTATGTATAAATAAATAAAAAAAATTAATACGAAATATACATATGTCTACATACATAATTACATAAATAATTTCATAAATATACACGTAGACGTCAAATATATAAATATGTATATATATTAAAATTCTACGTGCATATTTATGTAATATTTTTACCTAATTAAGTAATTTTAATGATTGCAATTTGAGGGACCTGCCTGCCAACCCAGGCCAAAAGTCCAGATAATTTAATTTGCTAGCACTGTGTTTAACCCTGTAACTTTCTATGACACCCTAAATCCTGTACATGGGGGTACTGTTTTACTCGGGAGACTTCGCTGAACACAAATATTAGTGTTTCAAAACAGTAAAACATATCACAGCGATGATATTGTCAGTGAACGTGAAATTTTTTGCATTTTTCACACACAAACAGCTCTTTCACTGAGGATATTATTGCTGTGATATATTTTACTGTTCTGATACACTAATATTTGTGTTCAGCGAAGTCTCCTGAGTATAACAGTACCCCACATGTAGAGGTTTTATAGTGTTTGTGAAAGTTACAGGGTCAAATATAAGGCTTGATTTTACTTTTTTTTTTTTTATTGAAATTTGTCAGATTGGTTAGGTTGCCTTTGAGAGCGTATGGTAGCCAAGGAATGAGAATTAGCCCCATGATGGCATACCATTTGCAAAAGAAGACAACCCAAGGTATTGCAAATGGGGTATGTTCAGCTTTTTTTAGTAGCCACTTAGTCACAAACAACGGCCAAAGTTAGCGTTTTTTGCATTTTTAACACGCAAACAAATATAAATGCTAACTTTGGCCAGTGTTTGTGACTAGGTGGCTACTAAAAAAGACTGGACATACCCCATTTTGAATACCCTGGGTTGTCTACTTTAAAAAATATGTACATGTTAGGTGTGTTTCGGGGATTTATGACAGATAACGGTGTAACAATGTCACTATTGATACATTTAAAATATATATATATTGAAACAGCAATTTCCTACTTGTATTTATAGGCCTATAACTTGCAAAAAAAAGCAATAAAGCATGTAAACACTGGGTGTTTTTAAACTCGGGACAAAATTTTGAATCTATTTAGCAGTTTTTTTCATTAGCTTTTGTAGATAAGTAAAAGATTTTTCAAGTAAAAGTCCAAAAACATGTTTTTTTTTTTTATTTTTCACCATATTTTATTATTTTTTTTAAATACAATATATGACATAATATAAATACTGGTATGTAAAGAAAGCCCTTCTTGTCGTGAAAAAAACAATATATAACTTGTATGGGAACCGTAAATGAGAGAGCGGAAAATTACAGCTAAACACAAACACCACAAAAGTGTTAAAACTGCTCTGGTCCTTAACGTACAAACATCGCAAAAACAGGCCGGTCCTGAAGGGGTTAATAGCACTATTAGGGATCAATGCTTTATTGCACCACCAAATAGCTCGCCTTGTTTTCTGCAGAGCCAGGAGAATCATACCTCAGGATATTACGAGCCTCTGTTTCCATGATCGATTATTTTATTGCCTCTAGTCGTTATTTCCCAAGTGTATTTTTCCAACAAAGTTGTTTTCAGATAGATGAATGCTTATTTAGAAAACAGTGATTTAGCAGTGAGTTACTCGTGTTGATAACGCTGTACCATAATTTCTCAGGTTTAACTGTGACATGCAATACAAAGTATTAAAACACCAGTGGAATATCAATGAACTAATCTCCACATCAATCTATAGTAAATGCTATCATTTCCTTACATTGTGTTCTCTTTAGTTGTTAAATACAAAGAGTTTGTTTCTTGCTGTTAAACACATTCACTCGTGTCAATGAAAAGGAATCCATTTACTAGGACATGTATAATTACTGCTTCATATTTTACTGTATCTACTGACTTACCTACTGCATATCTCATTCTGGGAAATGTCTTTATCCGTGAGGAAGGTGTGACTATACTATCTAATCACAACAATTCTCTTTTATTATTATTAATTTTAAAACCTTCAGAATCTCATTTAAAAAAAACAAAAAAACTGTTGCTCTCACTTCTAGTTTTGCTGAGTTCTTTGAAAGGTTGGTTGTTTCTCATTTAAAATCTTGTTTGCACCCCACCCTAGACCCCTATAAGCTTGCCTATCATTCTAATAGGTTATAAAGAGGATACTATTACCACTTCCCTTCACTATGTTTGGCTCATTTGGATAATAACAACGTTTATATAAGGATGCTGTTTTGTGATTTTAGTTCTGCTTTTAATACTGTTTCTCCAATGGAGTTAATAAATAAGCTCACACAGATGAATATTAGTTCTCTTTACAACTGCATATTGGACTTTCTTATAGATGGGCTGCACAATGTGACGTTTGGCACTATGATCTCTCCTCCTGTGACATTGTATACTAGTGTTCCACAGGGATGCTTGTTTAATCCTCTCCTCTATTTTCTATATACCTGTAATTGTGTTTCTGTGCATGGCTTCAAAGTTATAATCAATTTTTCAGATGATACTAATGTGATTGGCCTTATTAATAATGCTAATGAAATGTCCTACAGGAGTGAGGTTTAGTCCATGTTGGATTGGTGCATTTATAACAACTTAGCTCTTAATATTCAAAAAACGAAAGAACCCATTGTGGATTTTCGACGCAGTAAGAGGGGATACACACACCCCTATTCATATATGGTCACTGATTTCAAGTTTCTGGGAGTGTATATCTCAGATGATCAGTGTCGTAGCACAAATTCTACAGCTGTAATCAAGCAAAAACGACAGCATCTCTTTTTCTTGAGAAAACTAAAGAAAGTCTGTTTATCACCACAGGTAATGACAAACTGTTATCGCTGTACAATTGAGTGCATTTTAAACATTGTATCTTATCGTGACACAGAAACTGCTCAGCTGCTGATAGGAAGGCTCTTCAATGAGTAGGACAAGGACTTCAAGGACTGCTCAATACATCATTTGTGTTCAGTTTCCATCAATCCAAGACATTTACAACAAATGCTGTGCTAGGTGAGGGAAATAAATCATTAAGGATACATTTCATCGTAATCATGGATTGTTTACTCTTTTCCTTCAGGGAAACGTTCTAAGAGTCTGTACTGCAGATTGGGAATAGTTTTGTTCCCTCTGAGGTGATGTTTCCGAATTCTAAAGTTAGGCGTTCACTCTGAGGAATATAATAGCATGACTGAGGTTTCTATTGAATTGGCTGGATTGCTTTTTGCCCAGTGGTATATTAGGTTTTGTAACAGTAGTGTACATTTAAAAAAAAAAAAAAATACAATTTTGACTGTAATAGATTGAATAGCAGTTAGTTGTCTGCAAGCGTGTGTGTCAGGCCTACAGCGTCTACTCTGCCAACTTCTGCCAGTGCACAGTGCCAGTCATATCTGTTGTCTCAGTAGTTTGCACGCATAGTACCAGTAATTGAAAAAAAAAATGACAGGCAGAGGCAGGCCACCCCTCAGGGGCCGTCGTGGTCGTGGTGCTGTGATTCCCTTTGGCCCAATCTTCTACAGCTTCCGCTCGGAACCTTGACGCACCATCCTCCTCCAGCTTAGCTTCGGGCACCTCTCAAGTTACCACTCGCCCGCCTGCCGCCACCACCAACACTAGCACCACAGCCGCTTCACTTGATATGTCAGAGGAGTTATTTACACATCAGTAGGTAGAAATGAGTGATGCGCAAGCATTATTGCCAGAGGATGTAGATAACAGGGATATGCCTCAGTCAGGCAGCATTACACACATGGACGTACGGTGTGATGATGATGATGATGATGTTGTACCCGCTGCTGCTTCCTTTGCTGAGTTGTCAGATACAAGTGAAGCGGTTGATGATGACGATGCGTCCGTGGATGTCACGTGGGTGCCCGCTAGAAGAGAAGAAGAACAGGAGGAAAGTTCAGATGGGGAGACAGAGAGGAGGAGGAGACGAGTTGGAAGCAGGGGGAGGTCGTCGCAAGGAGCTAGTGGCACAGTCAGACAGCATGCATCAGCACCCGGGGTCAGCCAGACATCACGCCAATCAACGCATGCTGTTGCCACCACCAGAATGCCGTCATTGCAGAGCTCAGCAGTGTGGCATTTTTTTTGTGTGTCTGCCTCTGACAACAGCGATGCCATTTGCAACCTTTGCCAAAAGAAACTGAGTCGTGGGAAGTCCAACACCCTCCTAGGTACAACTGCTTTGCAAAGGCACATGATCGCACATCACAAACGCCCATGGGATCAACACATGAGTACAAGCAGCACACAAACTCAAAGCCGCCATCCTCCTCCTGGTCCAGCATCTTCAGCCACGTCAACCACTGCTGTCCTCCTTGCCCCCTCTCAACCATCCGCCACTCCGTCTCTCGCCTTGAGCAGTTCCTGCTCATCTGCCCAGAGTCTGGTGTCTGTTAAGGACATGTTTGAGCGTAAGAAGCCAATGTCACAAAGTCACCCCCTTGCCCAGCGTCTGACAGCTGGCTTGCCTGAACTCTTAGCCCACCAGCTTTTACCATACAAGCTGGTGGAGTCTAAGCCTTCCAAAATTTTTTAGCTATAGGGACACCGCAGTGGAAGGAACCCGGCCGAAATTTATTTGCACAAAAGGCAATCCCCAACCTGTACTCGATTGTGCAAAAGGAAGTAATGGCATGTCTGGCACACAGTGTTGGGGCAAGGGCCCATATGACCACTGATACCTGGTCTGCAAAGCATGGTCAGGGCAGGTATATCACCTACACTGCGCATTGGGTAAACCTGCTGATGGCTGCCAAGCATGGAATGCGTGGCTCTGCAGAGGAGTTGGTGACACCGCCACGACTTGCAGGCAGGCCTGCTGCCACCTCCTCTACTCCTCCTACTCCATCCTCTTCCATCCTCTTCCATCCTCTTCCATAACCTCCTCGGCTGAGTCCTCTTCTGCTGCTGCGTCTTGCTCCACATCAACGGCACCCCCCCAGCTCCCCAGGTACTATTCCACATCCCGGATACGGCAGTGTCACGCCGTCTTGGTGTTGACTTGCCTGAAAGCAGAGAGTCACACCGGACAAGCACTCCTGTCCGCCCTGAACGCACAGGTGGATCAGTGGCTGACTCCGCACCAACTGGAGATCGGCAAAGTGGTTTGTGACAACGGAAGAAATTTGTTGGCGGCATTGAAGTTGGGCAAGTTGACACATGTGCCGTGCATGGCACATGTGTGTAATCTGATCGTACAACGCTTTGTGCTTAAGTACCCAGGCTTACAGGACATCCTGAAGCAGGCCAGGAAGGTGTGTGGCCATTTCAGGCGTTCCTACACGGCCATGGCGCACTTTTCCGATATCCAGCGGCAAAACAACATGCCATTGAGGCGCTTGATTTGCGACAGCCCGACACGTTGGAATTCAACACTCCTAATGTTCGACCGCCTGCTCCAACAAGAAAAAGCCGTTAATGAGTATTTGTATGACCGGGGTGCTAGGGCAGCTTCTGCGGAGCTGGGATTTTTTTTGCCACGTTACTGGACGCTCATGCGCAATGCCTGTAGGCTCATGCGCAATGCCTGTAGGCTCAGTCGCACCGAAGGCACCATCAGCGACATGATACCATTTGATTTCTTCTTGGAACGTGCCCTGCGAAGAGTGCTGGATCAGGCCGTAGATGAGCGTGAAGAGGAAGAGGAAGCGTTGTGGTCACTATCACAACCAGAAACAGCCTTATCAGCATCGCTTGCTGGACCTGCGGCAACGCTGGAAGAGGATTGTGAGGAAGAGGAGTCAGAGGAGGAATGTGGCTTTGAGGAGGAGGAGGAGGAAGACCAACCACAACAGGCATCCCAGGGTGCTCGTTGTCACCTATCTGGTTCCCGTGGTGTTGTACGTGGCTGGGGGGGGAGAACATACCTTCAGTGAGATCACTGAGGACGAGGAATGGGACATGAGTAGCTCGGCATCCAACCTTGTGCAAATGGGGTCTTTCATGCTGTCGTGCCTGTTGAGGGACCCTCGTATAAAAAAGCTGAAGGAGAACGACTTGTACTGGGTGTCCACGCAACTAGACCCCCGGTATAAGCAGAAAGTGCCTGAAATGTTACCAAATTACCACAAGTCGGAAAGGATGCAGCAGTTCCAAAATAAATTAAAAAGTATGCTTTACACAGCGTATAAGGGTGATGTCACAGCACAACGGGAATCTAACAGGGGAAGATGTGAAAGTAATCCTCCTCCTTCCACGCCGGCAAGGACAGGACGCTTTACAGACGTGTTGTTGATGGAGGACATGCGGAGCTTTTTAAGTCCTACACATTGCCCCAGCCCTTCGGGGTCCACCCTCAGAGAATGACTCGACCGACAGGTAGCAGACTACCTCGCCTTAACTGCAGATATGGACACTCTGAGGAGCGATGAACCCCTTGACTACTGGGTGTGCAGCCTTGACCTGTGGCCTGAGCTATCCCAATTTACGATAGAACTTCTGGCCTGCCCCGCTTCAAGTGTCCTGTCAGAAAGGACCTTCAGTGCAGCAGGAGGTATTGTCACTGAGAAGAGAAGTCGCCTAGGTCAAAAAAGTCTAGATTACCTCACCTTTATTAAGGGATGGATCCCGAAGGGACTGACAGTGGGCAATACATTTGACTAAAAAAGGCCTGAAGAGGGGGACTACTTAACACACCACTCCTATCTGGTGGCACATTAGATTACACGCGCAGTGCCCCAAATTTTAAGTTTGAGCACCAACTGATAGGAATAGTACTACTTAACACACCTTATAATAACGCAGAGAGAGGAGTCTGAAGAAGAGGAGTCAGAGGAGGAAGGTGGCTTTGAGGAGGTGGAAGACCAAACACAGCAGGCGTCCCAAGGGGCTTGTTGTCACCTTTCGGGGACCCTTTGTGTTTTACTTGGCTGGGTGGAGGAATAGACCTTCAATGACATCAGTGAGGACAAGGAACGGGACATGGCTAGCTTGGTATCCAACCTTGTGCAAATGGGGAGTTTGCGTTGTGCCAATGGACTGTTTGCGGTTGTTTGCAGTGCGTTAAACAGGGAGTTTGGTCTGTCACTGTGAAGCGGGCGTAACCCTTACACTACCTGATCGATACAACATCATACCTAATGTTTTAAAGCACGTTATTCCAAACAATTTAGGAATGTTAGGTGATTTATGCCCTTTATGGATTAAAACCAGACTCCATTTTTTCCATGGGAGTTTTGCCATGGATCCCCCTCCGGCATCCAACAGTTCAGGTGTTAGTCCCCTTGAAACAACTTTTCCATCACTATTATGGCCAGAAAGAGTCCCTGTGGGTTTTAAAATTCGCCTGCCCATTGAAGTATATGGCGGTTTGCCCGGTTCGCCCGTTCGCGGAAAATTTTATGTTCGCGACATCACTACAGTAGAGGTGTGGGTATAGATATAAAAGTTTGTGACAGTTTAGTGTTATGGTTTGACTTTCAGGTCCAGGAACCTATGAAGATTCCTCTTGAGTCCTCCCTTTAACGTAAGGTGAGAATTCTCCCTTTGTAGAGAGATTTACAAGCCAACCAATCATAATGCTCTGACTGGAATTGCATAGCCTGGGAAAACTGGGAAAACATAGAATTTTATTGTTAGAATTAAACATAGAAAACCTTTGATTCCATGTCCGTGGCAAGAAAAATAAAATATGTGAATTTAAAGATTTCATCTTTACTTATTACATTTAATATGATGTACTCTTCTCTTCCTATTTCTGCTTCATTATAATTTTATTACATTGCTCTCATAATCAATCACAACATCTTTTATCTTTCATTTTGCAGAGGTTTGGTTCTAAATATTATTTAGTGTGATTAGAGCTTTACAAAGTGCTAGCATATCTTACTGCATGCCTTATAATCAGAAAAAAATTCTTATCTTCACAGTTTATTCCATCTAGGATGGGAACATAAATTTCGTGTGGAATATACATTCCCATTGCATCTAGGTAGAGGTTTCTGGTGGCCGAGCATCATATACCCACTCATTGCCGAATATAGCGGCGTAACCTATGGCTCCTGCTGCGTCACGACATATTACCGGGGAATCATCAGAAATGGGTGGAATAAATAAGGACCTGCCGTTCCAAGAGGATAAAAAGACCACATTCTTAAGTCAGAATCTGACGCAGACTTGTCAATCCGTGAAACCGGCAGAAGAATCTCTCCATCCACTGAGAGTGAAACATCCTAGAATCTGGGGACCGATCGGCCAGCAGCGTGCATCACCCAGAGTGAGGTCTGGGACGCACGCCAACCTCACAGCCGCCAGCTAGAGATCTCTGTTTCAGCAACATTTTATTTACATCCATCCTAGTCGGTCCCTGCGGTTAACTCGAATTAAGAACTGCATAACTGCTGGTAATATTCTTCCATTCCTGGCTTATATTTTTAATATTTCCATATTTTTAGCGTTTTTATTTGATATACCTATTTTATTTAATAAACGTTGTATTGATTTTTCTAATAATCTTAATTAATTCATTATTTTAAAGCGATACTCAACCTATTGCATTATAGAATACAGTTCCATATACTGTATTTCTATCACATGAAGCTTATATCTTTTGTTACTTAAGTATAGCATCTGGTATATACTTCACTTTTCTCTGTCACTAACAGATTTAAAGATGTATTCACCGTATATAACCGTGACAGCATCCATCACAATATAATATAGGAAACATATAACAGGAAATATAGGAAAGTTCCTTATACTTCTTATACTGTTTTTCTACATCATTTATATGGTCTAAATCTTTTTGCTAAAAGTACAGTATTTGGTGTGTGGTCAAGTGACTCTGCCTCTAGCAGATTTAAAGGCGTACACCCTATATATGTAAGTGCTGCAGTTTATCTAGGATTATTTGAATATACACAAAGCCTTTTCTAGTGAACTAGCTCCTGGATCTATTACACTTGACTTCAGGTGTCAACTTTATTATAACATTATAGATTGCTTCACCGGATTTAATTGAAAACAAAACATATTGTTATGGGGATTTATCCGTAATACTCAAAGCTAGTGATCGTAGGTCTGTAATACCTTTAAACATGGCAGATACCTTGGTGGTTACCATAATTACCATTGCAAGGTTAAGGGACATGGGACCTTGCACCCAGACCACTTCAATGAGCTGAAGTGCTCTGGGTGCATACAGTGTCCATGCATTGGAAAAATTATCTAAGTTCACCCAACTTGACTGGATTTGAACCGTATTGTTTTTCAAATTTTAAGTGGATTTAATGCAAGTGGCTGCTTGAGAAAAATCCTCTGCTGAGTGGGGACACTGCAAACAGTCAGTGACTGCTCACTGTAATAAAAGACTAGCGACTGGGCAGCTATTACTACCCAGTCTCTAGTGACCAACAGGGGGGACAAAGCACATGGATGGGGGCTTCAATTTAAAGGATATGGGGTGGCCATATCAGTTCTTAATATTAGAGTCACCACCATCACCTATGGTATCCTTAATGTATCCCCCCTGATTGATTGCTCTAATAATCCCCTTACACGCCATAAATAGGTTGGCACTGAGGAGGGACACCACCATTGTTCATTGCTGCCCAGTTGCTAGTAATTTATGAAAGCAAGTGAGCAGCCAGTGTTTAGCAGACATGCTCCCACTTGTGGCAATGCAAGTTAAAGCATGGGTGAAGTTTAGCACTGAGACTGAGTTTAGAGAAGATCTAATTATTCATCAGTTCATAAACACTCTTTGCATAGAGGCATTGGGGCTGTTCATTAATTGTGGAGTTCCCAAAAAATCTCCTACAAAGTCTAGAGACACATAGAACAATGTACAATGAAAATACAGAGTAACGACATACATGCCATAACTCTGTATTTGCCACAATGCATATTGTTTGAATGTGGTCAGTACAGATTTTACATCATTATCAGTTCCCATTAAAAAAAAAAATACAATTATTTGAAAGATATGTGAGTAGAGTTTATAGCCTGTGAACCTTACTGAGATTCATGCAGGTTTATCTGTTTACAATCTCTCTCTGTCATTGCAGATAAGATGCATACCAATCCAGCCTGCAAGGGGTTTGAATGAAGTAATTACATAAGGTGTTGGTTTATCTAAATATCTTATCACTTATTTGTTGCCATGTTGCTATAGCAGCAAAAATCAGTTGATTTACTTTGATAACGATGTGATGCATGTTGTCATAGTTACTGTAACAGGATTACCCTCAGAGTCAATTTGTGTATGTCGCATAGATGCGCATAGTTTGTATGGTAATATGCAAAAGTGAAAGATAGCCACAAGCAGCAAAAAAGGTATCAAAGCACAAAGACCCGGATAGAAACATGAGAAGAGTTAAATAGGAAAGATATGTACTTTAAAAACGTATTGGAAGAATTTTCAAAATTGGTCATGTAATCAAATATCATTAGACCTGCTCGCACTGTGAAAGGGTACTCGGACCAGGCAGAGAGCATGTCAACAGTGCTCCCTGCATGGTTCTGTATGGAGGGGGCTGGCCAGGAGCCTGTCTGTCTGGCATGCTTGACACTATGCTGACATAATGTTATGAGCATCACCATTGATGCAAATTACATCACTTGTGATGCCACCTCATGGTCCGCCCACCCCATCTTGATTTCATACCTCCCAATGTTGGCCAACAGACCATGAGACATATGGGCTACACAATGCAAATCGCGAAGTACACCTTAACTATTTTCACCTGTTAAGGAGTTATATGATTTTACTGTTATTTCACAACTGCACTGTAATAGTTTAAATATTTCAAAATGACTGCTAAATCGCATGACTAATTTACCTTTAGAAGGGATCAAGCATAAAGCTTGCATATAGAGAAGTACATTTCAGAAATGTGCATTCATAGTAGACCTCTACATTTTGGCACAGGTTTATGCACAGGTTTCAAATGTTTTTATTCAAAACGGCCACTGACATGTGACCTTGGACCCCCGTTGAGTAATCATACAGGGAGTGCAGAATTATTAGGCAAGTTGTATTTTTGAGGATTAATTTTATTATTGAACAACAACCATGTTCTCAATGAACCCAAAAAACTCATTAATATCAAAGCTGAATATTTTTGGAAGTAGTTTTTAGTTTGTTTTTAGTTTTAGCTATTTTAGGGGGATATCTGTGTGTGCAGGTGACTATTACTGTGCATAATTATTAGGCAACTTAACAAAAAACAAATATATACCCATTTCAATTATTTATTTTTACCAGTGAAACCAATATAACATCTCAACATTCACAAATATACATTTCTGACATTCAAAAACATAACAAAAACAAATCAGTGACCAATATAGCCACCTTTCTTTGCAAGGACACTCAAAAGCCTGCCATCCATGGATTCTGTCAGTGTTTTGATCTGTTCACCATCAACATTGCGTGCAGCAGCAACCACAGCCTCCCAGACACTGTTCAGAGAGGTGTACTGTTTTCCCCCCTTGTAAATCTCACATTTGATGATGGACCACAGGTTCTCAATGGGGTTCAGATCAGGTGAACAAGGAGGCCATGTCATTAGATTTTCTTCTTTTATACCCTTTCTTGCCAGCCACGCTGTGGAGTACTTGGACGTGTGTGATGGAGCATTGTCCTGCATGAAAATCATGTTTTTCTTGAAGGATGCAGACTTCTTCCTGTACCACTGCTTGAAGAAGGTGTCTTCCAGAAACTGGCAGTAGGACTGGGAGTTGAGCTTGACTCCATCCTCAACCCGAAAAGGCCCTACAAGCTCATCTTTGATGATACCAGCCCAAACCAGTACTCCACCTCCACCTTGCTGGCGTCTGAGTTGGACTGGAGCTCTCTGCCCTTTACCAATCCAGCCACGGGCCCATCCATCTGGCCCATCAAGACTCACTCTCATTTCATCAGTCCATAAAACCTTAGAAAAATCAGTCTTGAGATATTTCTTAGCCCAGTCTTGACGTTTCAGCTTGTGTGTCTTGTTCAGTGTTGGTCGTCTTTCAGCCTTTCTTACCTTGGCCATGTCTCTGAGTATTGCACACCTTGTGCTTTTGGGCACTCCAGTGATGTTGCAGCTCTGAAATATGGCCAAACTGGTGGCAAGTGGCATCTTGGCAGCTGCACGCTTGACTTTTCTCAGTTCATGGGCAGTTATTTTGCGCCTTGGTTTCTCCACACGCTTCTTGCGACCCTGTTGACTATTTTGAATGAAACGCTTGATTGTTCGATGATCACGCTTCAGAAGCTTTGCAATTTTAAGAGTGCTGCATCCCTCTGCAAGATATCTCACTATTTTTTACTTTTCTGAGCCTTCTTTTGACCCATTTTGCCAAAGGAAGTTGCCTAATAATTATGCACACCTGATATAGGGTGTTGATGTCATTAGACCACACCCCTTCTCATTACAGAGATGCACATCACCTAATATGCTTAATTGGTAGTAGGCTTTCGAGCCTATACAGCTTGGAGTAAGACAACATGCATAAAGAGGATGATGTGGTCAAAATACTAATTTGCCTAATAATTCTGCACTCCCTGTATGTTTAACAAGTTGTGTTTTAGTTCATCACTATGTGAAATAAATGCACATGTATGCAATCATCAATCGGTCATCTTATATTTCACAACGATTGCTTTGAATAACCATTGTTGTGGACATTTGTGCTAAATTTTGCAAAGTTTTATCAATCAGTTTGAGTAGCAGTTGTTTAAAGAATTTTGAGCAATCCGATATGGCTGCCAAACCATATGACCTATTAACTTCTCTTGAACAAATCTGAATTTAGGCCACAGAATGACCTTGCACAGCAATGTTATACTTCTGAAGCATAGATGATTCTGTAGAAGCAGATTTTAGGATATTGTGTGAAATTAATAGCCAAAATCAAGATGGCTGCTAGGCTATATCACTTGTAACCTTCTTATTGAAAAGGCTATAGTTCAACATTGGTTTTTGCCATTGGGCCAACTTTAAAGAGTTTTTGGTTTGTATAGGTATTTGGAAAAAGCATCACAATAGAAATAATAATCTGAATAAATCCAATACGTTGTCTTGCAAATTCTTTGCCTGGCCCCCTAATAAAAATAATCTTAACAAAAGCAATTAGTTGTCCAGCAAGTTTGTTGCTTAGCCACCTAAATATAAAAATAAGCTTAAAGGACTACTATAGGCACCCAGACCACTTCAGCTTAATGAAGTGGTCTGGGTGCCAGGTCCAGCTAGGATTAACCATTTATTTCTGTAAACATAGCAGTTTCAGAGAAACTGCTATGTTTACTTTAGGTGTTAATCCAGCCTCTAGTGGCTGTCTCATTGACAGCCGCTAGAGGCACTTCCGCACTTCTCACTGTGATTTTCACAGTGAGAAGACACCAGCGTCTATAGGAAAGCATTGTTAATGCTTTCCTATGGACTGGCTGAATGCGCGCACGGCTCTTGCAGAGCATGCGCGTTCATCCGGTGACGGAGGAGGAGAGTTCCCCGCCCGGCGCTGGAGAAAGAGGTAAGTTTAACCCCTTCCACCCCCTAGAGCCTGGCAGGAGGGAACCCTGAGGGTGGGGGCACCCTCAGGGCACTATAGTGCCAGGAAAACGAGTATGTTTTCCTGGCACTATAGTGGTCCTTTAACAAAAAATAGGTTGTCCAGCACCTAAAAACACATTTTGTGCATTTTACAGTAATTTATTTTCAACTAGCACAATTAGAGAGAAACCTGTAAAAAAAAAAAGTAGCATTTTTCTTTTATTCACAAATGATTTTCACTTGACACTTTACAAATCATGCAAGTAGCCATGCAGCAGATGTTGAGTTTAGTTATACTTTCGTTATACTATACTATATATATATACATACACTATACTAGTGAGTATCTCTACCTACCATAACTGCTAAGAAAGCACAATTCTAGTGAAATAGCAGATGTACACCTGTCAATTTTAACTGCAAAAGAAAGCATATTATTGCTGCTTCAGCGATAAACAGTAAAAAAAAAAATGCATGTTAAAGTCTGTGAGACTTTAGCTTAGGAGACCCTGTGTTTTTGGATAGAGCATTCGCTTAAAAATAAAGTACAGAGAGGTGTCCTCAATGGTAAATTTCATTCTTAAATGTCATTGGCTCAGGGTGGCCATTTTGAATGTCATGCCAATTTGCTTTGAACAACCATGGTAGAAACATTGTTGTGGAAATGTGTGCTAAATTTTGCAATGTTTTAACAATTGGTTTCAGATAAGAAATTGTTTAAAGAATTTCGAGCAATCCGATATGGCTGTCAAACCATGTGATAAGTGGTGTCCTTCAGGATTCTGTTCTGGGACTGCTTCTAGTTAACATATTAATAAATGATCTTGAAATAGAAATTGGAAGTCCTGTTTCAGTGTTTGCAGCTTACACAAAACTCTGTAAAGTAATATAATGTGAGCAGGTTATTACATTGCTGCAGAGGGCTTTAGATACCCATAGATTGGGGAACTGGAGACTAAAATAGCAGATGAAATTAAATATAGAAAAATGCAAAGTTATACACTTTGGGATGAAGAATGCACAAGCAACTTACACCCTAAAAGTTAGTGAATTAGCAATAACAACACACAAGAAGGATGTAGGAATTGTTATAGACAACAAACTAGGCAACAATGTGCAATGTCAATCAGGTTTTGCTAAGGCAAGTAAGATACTGTCATTTATAAAAAGTGGCATACATTCTCAGGAGGAAAATATATTTTTGACACTTTTTAACTCACTAGTTAGACCAAACCTTGAATATGCTGTACAATTTTGGACACATGTTGTAATGAAGGGCATTATGGCATTTAAAAAAGTGCAGGGACAGGCCCCAAAATTAATAAAAGGAAAGGAACATTTTAGTTATGAAGAAAGGGTAACCAAAATATGTCTCTTTATCTCTATAAACCAAATATACTTCAATGCTTAAAATAAATAAAACATAAATGTTACAATATTACACAACGCGTTTCACCAATACAGGCTTTTTCAAGTGTAAAAACCTTAGGGTGGAAAAAGGTACAATATTACACAACACATTTCACCAATAAAGGCTTTTTCACATGTAAAAACCCTTTTACACTTGAAAAAGCCTTTATTGGTGAAACATGTTGAGTAATATTGTAACATTTATGTTTTATGTATTTGGTTTTAATTCACTTTGTTGTGATAGACCATTTATTACTAGAGATGTCGCGAACATAAAATTTTCCGTTCGCGAACAACGAACGCGACCTTCCGCAAATGTTCGCGAACGGGCGAACCGCCATAGACTTCAAAAGGCAGGCAAATTTTAAGACCCACAGAGACTCTTTCTGGCCACAATAGTGATGGAAAAATTGTTTCAAGGGGACTAACACCTGGACTGTGGCATGCCAGAGGGGGATCCATGGCAAAACTCCCATGGAAAATTACATAGTTGATGCAGAGTCTGGTTTTAATCCATAAAGGTCATAAATCACCTAACATTCCTAAATTGTTTGGAATAACGTGCTTTAAAACATCAGGTATGATGTTGTATCGATCAGGTAGTGTAAGGGTTACGCCCGCTTCACAGTGACTGACCAAACTCCCCGTTTAACGCACCGCAAACAGTCCATTTGCACAACCGCAAACTCCCCATTTGCACAAGGTTGGATACCAAGCTAGCCATGTACCGTTCCTTGTCCTTACTGATGTCATTGAAGGTCTCTTCCTCCACCCAGCCACGTACAACACCAAGGGTCCCCGAATGGTGACAACAAGCCCCTGTATTTTTTTTTAAAATGTACACTACTGTTACACCAGATATGAGTGCACTGGTGTGACACTGTGCCCTGGCAGGCCCTGAAACGCACACGTGTGTAGGAAACTGACTGCTATTATTTCACAGTCAAATTTCTAGTTTTTTTTTAATGTACAATACTGTTACACCAGATATGAGTTGCACTGGTGTGACACTGTGTCCTGGCAGGCCCTGAAACGCACACGTGTGAAGGAAACTGACTGCTATTAGATTACAGTCAAAAAAGTTATTTTTTTTTCTAAATGCAAGCTATTGTGTATACGCTCTGAGCCTGACACACACGCTGGCAGGCAGGCAACTGCAATTAGATTACACAGAAAAAAAAGCAGACTGATGTTCTAGCCCTAAAAAGGGCTTTTTGGGGTGCTGTCCTTACAGTAGAGATCAGATGAGTCCTTCAGGACTGTAGTGGACACTGAATACACTAGCCTAGCTATCGATTTCCCTATTAAATCAGCAGCAGCTACACTGTCCCTCCTCTCACTAAGAATGCAGCTTCAGAATGAATCTAAAATGGATGCTGCTGATTGGCTGGAATGTGTCTGCTGACTGTGAGGTACAGGGTCAAAGTTTACTCAATGATGACGAATAGGGGGCGGACCGAACATCGCATATGTGTTCGCCATCTGTGGCGAACGCGAACAAGCTATGTTCGCCGGGAACTATTTGCCTGCGAACCGTTCGGGACATCTCTATTTATTACACTTTTTATGCAATTTAAAAATGTATTTGTTCCTAGCATACCTAACTCCAGATCTGGACAACAATTTACCAACATATTACTGGTGGTGATTATACCACCCATGTGCTGATGTTTGAACGACTTAACGCTCTATCAAATGTGAGTATAATGCATTTTTGTACTGCATCACATATTTATGTTTACAGTGAGCACTACTGGATATTTTCTTTCTTTTATATACCTACCTGCATACCGAGATATTAGCCTCATAAGTTATATCCACGAGTAGGGATTATACCGCTACAAGCAATTTTACTTAGAGCTAGTTTAAGCTCCATAACATATGAGTGTTACCTCATATGCCACTGTTGTGAGTCCTATTTTCCTGCCAAAATAGTCTGCATTATTATTTGTCACTTTGTGTCTCCCTACATATATTTGAAAGCATCTTAACCAAGAACCAACATTCCCCAAGAATCCAGAAATGGCTGGGATTGCGATATTTGGACTGTGAATTTTTGGACTTTTATTAATATATATATATATATATATATTTTTTTTATTATTTCATTTTTTTACACCTTTTGGCATTTCCTGTTTTCTTGTATTTTATAATAAGTGAATGAATACTTGCAAAAACATAACATTCATGGATATCATTTTTAATTTGTTGGTAATAGCTTATTGGCTTCTTGACCAAGGAGAGATCTGACTGACATTCTGAGGTTAAGAATGATTTCTTTGCTAGTTTGCTACACCATTGGAAGTGCTTCAAGCTGTGTCTTTTGCCTTCTTTTGGATCAACTGCACAAACAGGTGCGAGAAAGCCTGAACTTGATGGGGACATGTCTTGATTCAGCTATATTACCCAATGAATACTCTGAGAAAGCCAGTCCACTCTATTTTACATAGGCATAGAGACTAATATATAGTATTAAATAGAGTCCAAAAGATACCCAGTCCTTTGTTCTATGCAGTTATGAACCCTTTATTAAAATGTACACCCTCATTAAAGGACCAAGAAAAGGCCCAGTCTAGCCCATTGTAGTAGTGACCACCCCTCCCACCGCGGGGAAAATAGTAAAAAAAAAAATTCAGGACACCTTTAATTTCCATGAACAATGTCTAGATTTTGAAGATGGTTTTGCTCCATTCATTACTGGGCCATTTAAATGTTGGTGAATAACCCTGGAAGTCTTTTTTTTTTATTATTATTTGTCTTCCTTCTTTAGCCCCAAAAAAGGGCAAACAACACCATAATAACCTGATGAAACAGTTCAAAGTGGTAATAGATGCCTGCAATGCTCAGCTAGCAAGCTGACCAATCACAACACTTTTATGTGCTGGCCTTTTTGCTTTTATTTTTTCTTTCAAAGAGAGAGATAATTCTCAGATTTTACTATTAACATGACGTAAAGTCATGATTTTATTAAAGACACGGAGGCGAGTATTATGCATATCTCTTTCTTTATTACTCTCAGCAGCAAAGATAGAGAAATATAAATATATCAAAATGAAAGAAAAAACTGCATAGGCACACAGGCAACCAATCACAAAACAGAGGAAGTGACTATAAAAGGCCTGTGTCACCCACAATCCCCCTCTTTCTTGCGAACCGAAGACCAGGAAACATGAACCGACATCACACACCGGTAAGAACAGGAACGGCAACAAACCGAACTCCAAGCTACAAAAGAGAGAGAAATATGGTAAAATCTAAACTCCAAACTGAAACTCACCAAATAAATTCGTCAGGAGCAGTCTAGGAAACCAAACCTATAGTAGGAAAAATTACCATTAGAACCAAACCATGGAAAATTTAAACTTCTTTAGTAAATATACACAATAAATACATACAACAAACAGACTGGATTGCCACATACCTGTAAGTCCAACAGCATCTCATCCCAAACCCAACACCGGGAGGGTGGGCGGGAATAATACTCGCCTCCGTGTCTTTAATAAAATCATGACTTTACGTCATGTTAATAGTAAAATCTGAGAATTTTATTAAAGACACGGAGGCTCCTATTATGCAAGTTCAAAGCTGAGCCACCATATGAGATGCAATGTGATCAATCGGTCTGGAATATAGAGTCACGAAACTCAACACTCGCCACTGGAGAACAGCCCGTAGTGTATCCTCCAAACGACAACCGCCCTCCAAGGCCCCGTATGTCATACCCTCGTGTACCAAGTGGGATGCATCAGATGACATGTCGATACCAGCCAACATAGTAGTCAGGAAACCCATCTTGACAATGTAAGAGCGGACACCAGTAGGTGGGGAGCGTTGAAAGGAAAGAACAAAGTGCACGATCCGGAAAACGTAGTGGCTGTGTAACCTCCAGGTAAGTTCCCAGACACCCCACCGGCCATAGCGTCAAAAAAACGTCCTGAACGTATGGTAAAAATGTATGCTCCAGTTGACGTAGCAAGGTGAATCCTCTATATAGATGATCTACGAAGGTTGTTGACCGACCAGGAAAAATCCCAAATCCAGGGATAGATACGGAAAAACCAGTGGTAGTCCCACGCATCAACCGGACCACACTTGTCATGATGACCTAAGGCCGGTCGATCACCCGGGATCCGTGTTTCACAGAGGAGACGGGGAGTTGATCGCAGAATGGCCAAGATAATCCAAACGTCCCGAAAGGAGTCACATCATCTAATGTAGAAGGTCTTGATCCACGAAGTGTAGTCCCATTCGGTCTAGAAGGGTTCCGAATGCTTGGAATCAAACCTGGCAAATCATCGCCATTCTCAGTAATCGAGGGAACATTGGATGCGACCTTCACAGAGCAGCAATCAATACCAACGCCACCTAGTGCTGGGCCAAGTGCAAGAGCCCGCAAGCAGCCAAATCGAACGGAGGGAATGCATACATCCAAATATCCGATCAGTCCAGAACGAACACGCCAATCGTGACAGTTGCTGGGTATCGCCTTCCATACGTAAAAACCTCGGTAACGAGGTGTAAAGACAAGATGCCAATAGATCCACCTCGAACTGCTTCCACAACCGTTACAAACCGAGAAAAAACGCCATAAACTCTTGAATAAACGTGAAGTCCAAGCGGACCTAGAAGTGTCCAGGTGGAACGTGTTCAGCCGTCACTGAGACCCTGAAGGCAAAAAAGCACCAGAATCAGTACGCTACGATTAGCCACTTAGCTAACTTAGCCCTTAGCTGGTCAATGGAACCCATCGCCGACATATAGCCCACTCAAAACATAACGTAGTCATATGCGCGACCGGGGCAAAACCGCGAAAACAAAATGTTCCCGCCAAGATTTACAATAGTCAGAGTGCACCACATTCTCGATTTTGGACCACTTGTCCCTTGGAGAAAAGATTCACGCCTCACAGAGGGTCCCGCTGATCCAGGTCTACTTATGAGCCAAGCCTTGAATCAGATAGATCCTGGAACCGTCGTCCAACTCCCGCCTTGCCTCATAACAGTGACCCGGACAGAGATAGGAATCCTACTGACTTGAAGGGGTAGAAAGTGAGGTGGTCCTGGAGACATAGCCTGGATGGAAGCCATTGGCAGGTCTGGCACCCGCACTAAATGCCCGACCACCAGGACCACTGTACTAAAAGTCTACATGACAAACTTCATAATGGTTTAGATCTCGGAGCCAGGAAGGAACAATCTGATAGAGTTCCACCGTTAAACCTAAGAAAAAAACTCCATCGACCGTGAGGACTACATAAAACTGGCTCCTAACCGCTCATTAATAAATGGAAAACCCGAAGCATCGTGATCGGACAGTTGACACGCAACCGTAACTGGTACCTGGACAGGGATATGACCAGGACGTCGTCCAGGTAGACATTCAGATGGGTACCCCTAGCACCTCCTGGTCGGACATCCAGAAGCTGATGAGAGACTTAACAGTAGCCCTAGCAAAAGAACAATCTCGAATGTTTCCTTCGCCAGGCAAAACGGGGAAAAAAAACCCGTATTCCGTGTTCATAGTAACAATAACAAGATAGTCTGTCAATTCCAGATGGGCCAACCAAACCTACTCCTAGAAATGATCCCGGAGGCAATGGATGCCCATCAGTTGAAATGGTGGTACCAAAGGGAAAACAAAGAGGACGGGGAAGTAGAATGGGGCGAACCCCTCCCCACCGTTTAGGTACCAAGACTATACTGATCTGAAGATTGGTAACCCCAGGGTAACCCTCAAATCTTCCCTAAGGCGAGCAGGTCGTGGATCCCCGTGGAGAATCACGATACCTGTCCCCCTGACAGGCAAGTGCAATGGGGCCAAAATGCCAACAGGTCAAGACAGAAAAAACACTAGACGGTAGCTCCGTACCGCTCAGAAAAACTACTAAGGCAGCATCTTTAGCAGAAACTGGACCAATCCTGTCCGCCACCCGTCCATAAGGAGGAGGGGAACATAGGGTATCCACCAGAAGGGAGTAACCACGGGGTGGCAGGGGCTTAATATATTCTCCCCCTGGATGGGGAGGAGTGGAGTCTAGAGCTTGTGGAAATCCCGCATAGGGAGTAAGGAGCTTGGCATTCTCGGAACGAGTCCCATAAATCACGGCCAGACGGGCGGCTCCCGTCACGCCCGGCCCCACCAAAACCATTTCTAATTACTTGGGGCTTAGCAATCAACGTGAACGTCTTCACTTATAAAACCCCGGTTCCATGACAAAAAGTCTGCATCTGAACAGCCTCCCTTCAGCTAAGGGCCGGTGCGGAGATGGCCATATTCGCCAATCAGGGTGAACCTTCAAAGAATCGCCTTCTGGCATCCAGTCGTGACGACCATAGAAAACTTGCCAATAGTGCCAACAGGTGATGCACCCGGGCGTTCATATTCACCGCCGTAAGCGGAATCAAGTAGGACATACATTTGTACAGAAAAAAGGGAAGGGGGGCCCATCGCTCTCATAAGTAAATTCTGAAATTCTCCAGGGAGGAGACCAGAGGTATCAAAGTATCAGCCCGATTCGTTAAAGAAAACGGGGCGTATCCAGAGGACCCAAAAGGGGTCGTACCCCTAATAACCGCCCGAGCGGGAGCACCTGATAAGGTAGTAGCCCCAGTAGGGGTCGCCATAGGAAGGCACCTACCATAACCACATAATCCTTCTCCTCACTCCGGTCGGTAACCGACCTCTCAGTACGGTGTCTAGCCCGTATCCACATTGGTCTTTTTAGCCCGACCAGGGGCTCTTATGCGCGGTGGGAGCGCGCCATCTTTGACCGCCTCAGCGAGTCCGTCATATCAGGCAGGATCTGCGTCAATGAGTGGGAGTTATGAGGTTATAATCCTCCGCCGTAGCCTTATGGGCCCCGGTGAGGCAGGGCAGCGGGGGGGGGGGGGGGGGGGAGGAAAGGGTCCCATACCCAGTAGAGCAGAGGTAGCCGCAGGGGGCATTAAGGGAGTTGCGTCAGAAATACTGGGAAAGCGAAGACGACTCCGCACCCAGGATAAAGATAAAAATTCATGGCATGGGATACGACATATAGGAGACTATTAATGTCTGACAGTCAGCTCTGCTGCCCCTGATGAAAAATCATGAAAAACGGCTCTCAGGCTCATCACCCTCAGCCATCATAGGGAGAGGGTTGTTATGTAAAACGAAAATGTATTGTCCATTAGATAAAAACAGATTTGAGAAACTGCAATAATATAGAAAGGGAATACATAATCTTTAAAATAAATAAAATAAATAGTCAGAAAGATCAGGTCCCTCTGGGACGTAAAACAACTAGTAGAGTAAAGGCCCATGTGATCTGGACACATTCATGCAATTCCCATCATTAAATATGGCAAAATACAAAGGCATAACAGGGAGGTAGTATGAGAAAACTGTAAAAACACATTAAGAAAACCAAAAGCATAAACCTAGCAGGACAGGGTTGAGTAACCCATAGGAGAAAAGAAACGGTTAATTAGGCATAATAATAACATTAAACATAACATTAAACAGAGTACCTGAATGGTGGATTGCCCAGGAAAAGAAGAAGCCTCAGAGGCCGACAGAGCAAGGGGAGGACGGCCGGGCAGTAGGAGAGGGAACCCAGGAAGCCTGCAGGAAGATCGCGGTAAAACCGCGATCCAAGATGGCCGCCGCACGAGGTACAGGCACCTCGGGAGAAGCAGAAAGTGCAGGGGAGGGACGCGTGTATGGTACACATGCGGTCCGGTCCGACCTGACTGCACCCAGGGAGCCACCGTCGCGAGGAGCGGAGGCACGCAAACACCTCTCCAACCGCAGCACCCATGGCCACCACCAGGAGGCCACCCAACGAGAAGAGGAGAGGGTAGGAGAGGGTGAGGACGGCGGGGAAAAAACCGACCGGCCGGCAGGGGAGAAAAATTAAGCAGGGCACACCACGCAGGCACAGGAAGGGGCAAAGGTAAGCAGAAGCCCCAGAAAAAAATATATACAAATAATAAACAACCAAAGAAATTCCATAAATAACACATTAGACAGAGAGTGAACAGAGAGTACTTATCTGGTCTGAGAGCAGCAAAGAAAGAGGGGGATTGTGGGTGACACAGGCCTTTTATAGTCACTTCCTCTGTTTTGTGATTGGTTGCCTGTGTGCCTATGCAGTTTTTTCTTTCATTTTGATATATTTATATTTCTCTATCTTTGCTGCTGAGAGTAATAAAGAAAGAGATATGCATAATAGGAGCCTCCATGTCTTTAATAAAATCAGGTCTCTCTTATTACACGTTGAGCAGTTAGAACTGCTTCATCCCCTGCTCTCTTGAAATGGTTTATTTCATAGCATAGCATGTCCGGAATACAGCCACTAGAGGCTGGATTAACCCCAAATGTAAACATAGCAGTTTCTCTGCAACTGCTATGTTTACAGCTGCAGGGTTTAAACCTGAGGGACCTGGCACCCAGACCACTTCATTGAGCTGAAGTGGTCTGGGTGACTATAGTGTCCCTTTAAAGGAAAACTATAGTCACCAAAACAACTTTAGCTTAAAAGGACGCTATAGTCACCAGAACAACTACAGCTCAATGGATTTGTTCTGGTGAGTATAAACATTCCTTTTTTGCAGTAAACACTGTCTTTTCAGAGACAATGCAGGGTCTACATAACAGCCTAGGTATACCTTCACTGGCCACTCCTAAGATGACTACTAGGTGTGCATCCTGGGGCAATGCTGCACATTTCCATTCATTGTCCACACCCTCTGCATTGAGACACTGAACTTTTCTCATAGAAATGCATTGATTCAATACATAACAGCCTAGGTATACCTTCACTGGCCACTCCTAAGATGACTACTAGATGTGCATCCTGGGGCAATGCTGCACATTTCCATTCAGTGTCCACACCCTCTGCATTGAGACACTGAACTTTTCTCATAGAAATGCATTGATTCAATGCATCTCTGTGAGGAGATGTTGATTGGCCAGGGCTGTGTTTAGCTTGTGCTGGCTCTGCCCCTGATTTGCCTCCTTGACAGTCTCAGCCAATCCAATGCCTTCCCTTTGGGAAAGCATGGTGATTGGCTTAGAGTATCACTTCTGATGTCAGCCAAGCAGGGAGATCAGGGGAGAGCCAGCAGCAGCAGACTGCAATAAAGGTAAGATTGTGCTATGTTTATTGGGGGGATGGGAGGGAGAGGGGGGTTTGATGGTGTTTTTAAAACTATAGGGTCAGAAACACGTTTGTGTACACATGACATGGGTGACATGTCATGATTCCCTTTTATTCCAGACGTTTGTTCCTTAAGGGGTTAATTAATCAGTTTTAGTGTATATATTATGCCTCTGAAGTTTCACTGCTCAATTATCTGCCTTTGAGGAGTTAAATCACTTTGTTTCTTTTCATGCAGCCCTAGACATTCTTCCCTGGCTCTGACAGATAAGGCATGAATGAAAACAAAATGGTTTCTGTGGCAAACACTCCCTTGCCACCAGCTACTGGAGGAGTGTGGAAGCTGGCCTCCTGCCCACGGATTATGGGCGGGATCCAGAGACACTGCTTCCCTAAGAGAACTGTTTATTATCCCCTGGTTTGGTACCTTCCCTTCTCCCAAACACTGGCAGTCATTTGGCTGTACAAACTACCAAATAGTCCTCAGCGGTACTTAGCCATGAACTCCATGGAACTATTACTCAGTCACTTCACCTCGTGGTACCGGTCACTTTGGCTACAGTTTTTTCCCCACTTCCCGAAATGCCAGGAAAGCAGTATTTGGAGGGAAGGTACTACAGAGTAAAGAGAACAATCGCTTCCAGAGAGCCAGGGGGATCCCCCTTTTGTTTGGCCGCAGGAGCTCCCGGTACTCAACCAGCAATAACCACTTTTGCCCTGGAACTCTGGAGCGGATCGCGGTTCCACTGCAGGGCACTTTTTGAATGGGAGCTAGAGAAAGTGGTGAGGCATTTGTAGATACCCTAGGCTTGGGGAGCTACAGGAATTCGGGGAAAGCACCATTGTTTTCATTGACCGGGACTTTTACCCAGACGCTATGGTACTATGCAGCATATCGGAAACTAGCTGTGACCTGCTAAATGTTTGACTTCCACCTAATTCGGGCTAGCTACCTAGAATCTGGGCATTAGTTGGACAAATTAAGCGCTGGGAGATGAGCTATCTGGGAGTGCATGACATGTGGGGGTGCTCAACTGTATTATGTGTATTTTGTGTCACAATTTCTGTGTCCGGGAGATAATTGGTTTAACCGATATCTGACTTAATTATGTCCCAGATACAGAGGCGCCTGGACAGTCTTAAGTTTCTGTGCATATAAGCCTGTGGTTCAGACAGTAAAGTGGTCATTGTTTTAACCCACACTAAGTGTCGTCTAGTGTTTAGGGAGAAGGCTGGGATTATAGCACCTATGGGAAAAAAGCTAATTAGAGCTATCAAACTATCTTTTTCCAGGAAAGAGAAGATCCAGAAGGATCCCAGTCAAGCCACGGCAACTGGGGCAGAATCGCTTGAAAGGTTTCCCGGTTCCAGCTAGAGAGTGATCCTGTCAGAGGTACCCAGCCGGGGTACAGGGAGCTCTGCTACAGTATCATTTTTAATCAGAGGTAACTTAATTTTTATGTTTTTTTTTTTTTTTAAATCTCCTGTTCTGTAATTGAACTTAAATTACATACAACAGGCCCCTGCAGGGTCTAGCAAGCTTTTAACAGAACAGAAGATAAGAAAATCTTAATTACTCACTGGAGTTATGGAAGACACAAATTTAATGTTCGTTTGTCATTCATAAAAGCAATCGCATCATTGTATAGTAATCCCATAGCTCATGTAAATGCTTCTGGTTTCAAGTCCGAGACTTTTTCTCTGTCTAATGGAACCAGACAATGGTGCTCTTTATCTCCACTCTTATTTGTCATAGCTATTGAACCCTTGGCTGAGCTCATCAGACTAATTCCAGATATAGAAGGTATATGGTTTGGTGAAACAATTTACAAGATCAGATTGTTTGCAGATGATATTATCTTAGCAATTAAAAACCTGAAACAATCCTTGAGACATTTGAAAGATATATTGCATCAGTTTGGAGAGGTATCATATTACAAGCTTAATGAAATTAAGACACAGGCTCTTCCCTTTCATATTAGTCACTTAGATCTTATGGCTTTAAAGAGTTCATACCCATACGATTGGAGAAGCGAATTCGTTTATGCAAAAATTTAAAAATGCATACTTATAATTTGAATAGGGTGTGGCCCGACTTACAGAAGGAGATGGAGAGATGGTGTGGGTTGGAGCTCTCATGGTTGGGTAGGATTGCATCTGTTAAGATGACAATCCTCCCAAAAATGTAGTACTACTTCAGGACCATACCCCTGTCTGTCCCGTTATCGTTCTTTAAAAAAATGAATTAAGTAATTTTAAAGTTTATTTGGAATAAGAAACCAAGTAGGATCAAACTGACTACTTTGTAACATAATACATCCAATGGGGATATTGGTGTCAAATGCAAAAGGGTAATAAGCGCTCTCTTCTCAAGGGTGAGCAGCAGTTCACCAACAAGGTGTTCCCTCTACCTTGTGATAAATGGACAGATAAAATAGAAAGGTGAACAGCGCTAAAGATCAGAAATTGTACATACGTTTAGTAGAAATACTGACCAGCGGAGTAACTTAAAAAAAAGGAGAAACAAAGATACAAATAATGGTACAGTATGTATGAACGATATAATTCCACAAGAACAAAGGTGTTATATTCACACTCACACTTTGAGGAGCTATATCAGCTCGGTGTTAAGAGCTTGGACGGAATAATCCCCGTCTATGGATTTCTTGAGGTTCCAGATCGTTGGTGAGTTTATAGGTGTAAGTCTTCGTTATATGAAAAACATGAGTAAAATACGCCACATGGTCTAGTACGTAAATATAAAATATTTTATAACTAGTATATAACATATACTAGAGCAACGACCTGCTCTAGTTTGGAGAATTTCAGGTGGAATAATCCCCACCTCGGGATATAGTGGACCCAGGTATAGCAGCAAAGCAGTATTAAATAGGAAGGAGGACAAAAAAAATGACTGGATGGTTTAAAAAATATATATACTTTAATACAATAAGTAAAAAGTGAATAATACACTATAAAACCAGTCCTGTATAAAAGTCCAAAATTCTTCCTCACTTGACGCGTTTCGCCGAAGCTTTCTCAAAAATGAGGGGATATTGGTGTACCTGCAAGATTCGTAAATACTATTTCGCTAACAATGCCGTGGTTGCAGTTAGTTTTAATAACAATTTTAATGAACCGAGATGGCTAAAAATGGAAGAGGTTAAGGCTTTTCCATTTAGACTTAAGGAGATTCTTTGGGTAGGCCTGGAAAAGAGACCTAGAACTACTAGTTTATTTTTTTCAACTAAAACAACACTCAAGGCTTGGGACCTTGTTTTTAGAAACAATAATCATACCAGAGGCTTATATAGAGCTATGCCACTCACAATGTTGAAGGAATATGTGCCGTCCTTAGATACAGATTTCTGGCATTCTTATTCCATAAATCATCTGGATAACTTTTTTTTCATGGCAAGGACGAATCTAAATGTAACTGTTCAGTGATTATAAGTAAGTTGAAAGAATAATTCAATGTTCCAGAAACCGATAAAAACTATAAGACACTTGAACTTTCAACCTTGGAAAAGGTTTTCCTTCATGAACCAAGAAAAAAAGGTATAATTTCTATCATGCTACTCAGCTTATAATGTTGAACCTTCAGATAAGTTACACATGTTGTCATGGGAGACGGAGTTGGGTACACAATACAGCTTGAAAGAATGTTTTTTTTTTTTTTACTGCACTTGGGAATTTCATACTGTACCGACCATTTTGAAAACCATTATAAGATTTTATATCATTGGTACCTGGCTCTGTCTTGACTGCACAACATGAACAATGCGTAGTCGGACTGGTGTTGGAGGGATTGTGGAGGTACAGTGAACATGGCACACATATGATGGTTTTGTCCAAAATTAGCCAGTTATTGAAAAATGATTCACGATTTGATTACTAAAGTGGATAAGAATATAAGTACCTTGACATCAGAGCTAGCACTATTTAAGAAACTCCCAGAGTCTGTTGCAAAAATTTACAAAATAATAATAGGCCACATTCTAATTGCAGCTACTTCATGTCTCCCTAGATACTGGAAGTCTAAAACTTTACCTACACGTAAAGAAGTTTTAACAATGGTCATAGATAGTAAAACAAAACTAAATGTCTTATAGAAAAAAAAACACATTTATTTATAAATCTTCAACATATTTGAGATAAATGGGAAGAAGATATTAAAAAAAAGTTACTGTTTATAGAATAAATATTTTGTTAAGTTCAAAGATGTATAACTAATGTTTTGTAAACTATTTCATATGTTTACTAATAAGGATGGATCCCCCCTTTCGTATTTCCAAGTTCCCCTGCCCTTTACTTCCCCAAATAGTATGTTTGACTATTCGTTAGTATTTGCTGTGTAAAAAAATTATAGATTTAGTAAAAATTATTTGAAAATAAAATCTAAATTAAACAGAATCTGCAGTAAAGAAAGTGTAAACATTAGATGGCTTTTTACAGGAAGTGTTTAGGAAGGCTGTGTAAGTCATATGCAGGGAGGTGTGAGTAGGGCTGCATAAATAAAGTGACTTAACTCCTAAATGGCAGAGAATTGAGCAGTGAGACTAATAAAGCATGATCTATACACCAAAACTCTTAAATTAAGCAAATGTTTTAGTGACTATAGTGTCCCTTTAACTGTGCAACTGTCTGATGGGGTCTAGTAAATCAAGCTGTATTTGAGCTGAAAAAAAGTGATGTTCTTAAACTTTGAACTCAGAGCACCATAAACATTCAAGCTATTGTGGTGGAATCTCGGTAAAAATAAATTTAGTAGGCCGAGATTACCACGTGGCATGTGTACGTGCATATGCTGACGTATCGATCAGTTGGTTGCACGTGGCAAGATACGATCAGTAGTGTACGGAGCATGTGCAAGAATACCGGATGTAGTATTCCCCTCCTCCATTGTGCTGGACAAGCCATGCGGTCAAGCAGGAAGTTAATTCTTATTTGTATTGATTGGTCAAGAGAATGTGCGGGTGGAGCTTAATATGGGAGGAGTTATATGCCTATATAAGGAGCCTGCACTATTGTCCGGGGCTCCGAACTTGCTGTATTTTGGTGACATTAGTCCCTCTGAGTCCCGATCGGTGAACCGAATAAAGAATCTCTTCCTTCCTGAAGAAACCTGTGTCCATCTCTCTGTGCTTGGCTTCCGTCAGTTTCTCCGGTATCATTTGGTGCATTGGTCGGGAAGCTCATCGTTCAACGGTAGCTGAGAAGCAGAGGCGTGAGACGGTCTATCTTTGCCCACGTTCTCTACGGCTGCACCCCTGAACTTCTGCGTGGACCTCCCTTCGTCTCGGCGCCACTGGTCTGTTGTCCAGGAGATCATCGGCCTCTACGTAGTAAGTGCTGGGGTGTCCCCGTCGATGAGTGTGAACTCAGGTTCAGGAACGAGGAGGTAAAACGACCGCTGTTTTAGACGGCGGACCCACTAGGGGTATACCGATTGTGCGGTAGGCCCATAAGGGGTTAAATCTGTGTATGGAATCTGCCCCCTCTGTCGAAGGGAAGGAGCGAAGGCGCACCGCTCAATCGAACGCTCTTTAGTAAGACCGTTTGATTTGGTTTGGAGTCAGGCGGGGTTCTGTGTAAATAGCCCTAGCCGGACACCGGTGTCTTGTCTAGACTAGCGTTCTAGGGTGTACAATATTGTTCGCTAGGTCGGAGGGACCGGGAGACTAAGCGGCGTCTGTGTAAATTCGGTCCGCTAGCTCTCAACCTATCTTGGCTAAGTGGGAAGGCGTGTAAATTTGGAACCCACTAGACTATTGATAGAGTAGAAAGACTAAAAGGGTTCTGTTGTAAATTCCGCCCTCTAGTTCGCTATATGTGGTGCTTGGGCAGTGTGGCTAACCAAAACGGATGTAGATAGTTTTAGGTAGTCCATCAAGGTACTGGCCAATAGTTTAGTTGGGATTGTATATGTGTTAAAGATTGTTAGTAAAGTGTATATCTTGTTAGATAGCGCGAGCTCAGCCGTCTAGCGAGAGTGTTAATAGTGTGTTGCTGTATTATAGTGCACGGTACCATAACCCTGTATATTTACTGACATTGTATATAAGTACTAATCATTGTCGTCTATTGCATGTCTAACACCATAACCACTAATAATTGTATTGTGACCTTAAATTGTACTTTGACGTATGCTAACTGTACTGTAACCGCTGTTTGTAAAAGACGATGTTACTGGGGTGTGTTATAGACGGGTAATTCATATATAGAGAATTATAGCGTGGGTGACTGTATAGTTTCGCCAAAGGGCATAATATCGATTACTTAGTGACTGGTGTAACAGCTGTGTGTGTACGGGAATTCCCTGAGTGATTATCGTGTTATTGTGTACGTTTCACTTGGTAACTGTACCACGTGGTGCTGTTGCCGAAGGAACGGGTGTGACTGTTGAATAGAGCGTGTGTATAGTATTCGTTGTCAACGACGCTCCATTGATAAGTATGGGCGCGTCGGAGTCAACGATTTTGGATCCCTTAGGTTGTATGGTGAAGAATTTTAAAAAGGGATTTACAAAACGTGATTTTGGGGTTAAAATGTCTTCTGTACGTTTGGTCACTTTGTGCACTAGGGAGTGGCCTACTTTGGTCGCAGCATGGCCGCCGCGTGGCAGTTTGGATCCAAATCTGGTACAGCGTGTACACGTGGCTGTATCAGGTAGGCCTGAACTTTACGGACAGTTTCCATACATTGATTGTTGGAGGCAGGCCGTAAACGACTCGCCAAGATGGATCCGGATATGCCACGAGGAGCAATGTCGCCTCATGGTGGCCAGGACTTGTTTGTCCACTAGGACTACGGTTAAGCCCATTTTGGACACGCCCCCTGAGTCCGAGATCCCTAAGCCGCCCCCTTACTTCCCTGTAGAGGGAAGTGATACAAGTACAGGAAGTTCCACACCCACTCGCCCGTTGTCCCCATCCTCCTCCAGTTCAGAATCCACCCCCCGCCGTAGTCAACCTCCCCTTCCGACACCAGCCCCCATTAAGTCCATCTATTCCGATTTGGCGCCATTTCAAGTTTCCGGTCAGGCTTCTTCTAGCCCGGCTCGGAATATTCTATTTACCAACCTTCCCCAAAATCAAGCTTCTACATCCTCATGTCTTACTACCCCCCGACCGGAACCCATAACCGACGCCCCTCCACGTAGCCCTATACTAACCCGACAACTGACCGGTACCCAACAACCCAAACATTATCAGATGCCTCTTCGTTTGAATCCTGGGTCAGCCTATCTTGATGCCACAGGTCAAATGGTGTATGCTGACCCAGTCTTCGTATATGTCCCGTTCACGACTACCGATCTCTTGAATTGGAAGACCCACAATTCCTCGTATACTGAGAAACCACAAGCCATGACCGACCTGTTCACCTCGATAGTCCAGACGCATAATCCAACCTGGGCTGATTGCCAGCAATTATTAATGACATTGTTTAATAATGAGGAGAGGACTAGGATTAATCAAGCGGCCATTAAAGCGCTAGACGAAGAAGCCCGTACTTTAAATCAAGCCAATTCAGCAGCATGGGCCGCAACTCATTATCCTAATACCGATCCCGAATGGAATGTTAATGGCGCAGATATGCGTCATCTAAAGGCCTATAGAGATGCAATAATTGCTGGCATGAAAGCCGGAGGGAAGAAAGCTATAAATATGTCGAAGACAGTTGAGGTGATTCAGAAAAGTGATGAAGCGCCCAGTGTCTTTTATGACCGATTATTGGAGGCATACCGCCTGTATACCCCCTTTAATCCGGAAGACACAGAGAATTCCCGAATGGTAAACTCTGCCTTTGTCAGCCAAGCCTACGGGGATATTAAGCGCAAGCTACAGAAGTTAGAAGGGTTTGCAGGAATGTCTATCACCCAACTAATGGAGGTAGCAAATAAGGTATATATGAATAGGGAATCAGAAAGTAAGAAAGAGGAAGAGCGCAAGATGCGTAGAAAGGCGGATATGCTAGCGGTAGCGATCGCAGGCGTAGATAGACGGGGCCCAGATAGAGGCGATAGTAGGTGGAATAGGGAGCCCCTGAGTAGGAATCAGTGCGCGTATTGCAGAGAAGAAGGGCATTGGAGAAGCGAGTGTCCGAAAAGAGAGCAGTACGAGAGAGACCCACCCAGGGCAGGTTATGGAAACTTTAGAGGCAGAGCGAGAGGTAGAGGAGGTCCCGGAGGGAGTAATGGTAATAGAGGAAGTGTAAGAGAGGATAGATACTATCCCGCAGTGCAAAGGTCCCGCGATAGAGAAGGTAGGGACTTTGTAGGATTGGCTGACACGGTCATGGAAGACTATTGATACCAACCGGGCTCCATCCCCCTTGGTCGAGCGGAGCCTATGGTCGATGTATCAATAGGGGGGAAAAGGAGTGCATTCATGATCGACACTGGTGCTGAACATTCGGTGGTGACTAACCTAGTTGCTCCTCCATCTGGAAGAACTATTACCGTAATAGGAGCAACTGGAAGAAGTGCTGCAAAACCGGTTCTTAAAAGTCGACTCTGTACATTGGGAGGCCACGTAGTAAAACATCAATTCCTTTACATGCCTGAATGTCCAGTCCAATTGCTGGGACGTGATATGCTATCCAAATTACAAGCGCAGATTACGTTCCTACCAAACGGAACAACATCCTTAAAGTTTAATGGACCTTCGGGTATTATGACATTATCCATATCAAAGGAAGAAGAGTGGCGACTTTATACAGCGTTGACTAGCCAAAACCCTAGGAGTGATGAATCCTTATTCAACATACCAGGAGTTTGGGCAGAGAACAACCCACCAGGACTGGCCCGCAATATTCCATCTATTAAAATCGAACTAAAACTTGGGGTTTATCCAGTGAGCCTACGGCAATATCACATTCCGCAGAAGGCTAAGAAGAACATTCAATCTTATCTGGATAAGTTCATACGGTATGGTATCCTAAAATTCTGTACTTCCCCCTGGAACACCCCATTGCTGCCTGTTCAAAAGCCCGGTACAGATGAGTATCGCCCTGTGCAGGACTTGAGAGCAGTCAATGATGCGGTTGTTAGTATACATCCAGTTGTGCCCAATCCGTATAACCTGCTTGCTTTAATTCCGGGCGGGGCTACATATTTTACAGTCTTAGACCTCAAAGATGCCTTCTTTTGCCTCCGAATTGCCGCAGAAAGCCAATGTATCTTCGCTTTCCAATGGGAAAATGCTGTAACGGGCTCAAAACGCCAAATGACTTGGACAAGACTGCCCCAAGGGTTTAAAAATTCACCTACCCTGTTCGGTTCAGCTCTAAGTCAAGATCTACTGGATTTCGAGTCCATCCCAGGAGAGTGTGTATTGTTACAAGATGTAGATGACTTGTTGATAGCCGCAGTCACAAGGGAAATATGTCAGCAAGCAACGCACGATCTACTACACATTCTCTGGAAGGCAGGATACAAGGTGTCTAGGAAGAAGGCTCAGTTGTGTCTGCCAACTGTCAAATATCTGGGATTCCATATCTCTGAAGGTCAAAGGATAATGGGGCCAGAGAGAAAAGAAGCTGTGTGCCAAATACCAACACCCAAGAATAGAAGACAAGTGCAAGAGTTCTTGGGGGCAGCAGGCTTCTGTAGGATATGGATTCCCAGTTACGCGATATTGGCAAAACCTCTGTATGCAGCTATCAAGGGTACAGAACACGACCCCTTCTTATGGACTCAAGAGCAGAAAACGGCATTTGAAGATGTGAAGAGGGCTTTGATGAGTGCCCCAGCATTAGGTCTACCTGATCACACACAACCATTCTACCTGTATGTACACGAGCACAGAAGACTGGCTGTGGGAGTATTGACACAGTACTTGGGATCATGGCAAAGACCTGTTGCCTACATGTCTAAGCAACTGGATGCAGTGGCCAGCGGACTTCCACCTTGTCTAAGAGCCGTAGCTGCAGCCGCCCTGCTGGTAGCTGAAGCCGATAAACTCACTCTGGGTCAAGAACTTTATGTACGAGTCCCACATGCAGTACAGACGTTGTTGGATTACAAAGGAAATCATTGGTTTAGTAATAGCCGTATGACTAAGTATCAAGCAATGTTGTGTGAAAACCCAAGAGTGCATTTAGAGACTGTAAATACCTAAATCCAGCTACCCTTTTGCCACAACCTACTGAAAGTCAACATGATTGTTTGGAAGTGATGGATGAAGTATTCTCAAGTAGACCAGATCTTCGTGATTTTCCCATCCAGAACCCTGATGTTCAATATTACACAGACGGCAGTAGTTACGTGAAAGAAGGGATCCGCTATGCAGGATATGCAGTAACAACGATAGACAAGGTGATAGAAGCTCGGCCACTGGCAAAAGGAACATCAGCACAAAAGGCAGAATTGATAGCACTGACACGAGCGTTACAATTGGCTGAAGGTTTAAGAGTGAACATCTACACGGACTCCAAGTATGCGTTTTTAACCACTCATGCCCACGGAGCTTTGTATAAAGAAAGAGGACTATTGAATTCAGAGGGCAAAGAAATCAAGTACGCAGCAGAAATCCTACAACTATTGGAAGCAGTATGGGAACCGAAAGAAGTCGGTATTATACATTGTCGAGCGCATCTGAGAGGAGATGGTGATGTAACCAAAGGAAACCGGATGGCAGATAATGCAGCTAAGCGTGCCGCTGAATCCGGAAGACAGGAATATGTGGAACATATAGCTGCTCTTATACCAACCCCACTGTCTCAATGGACTCCAGTTTATACAGCTCAAGAAGAAGAGTGGTTAAAGACTGAACCTGGAAAGTATTTGGAGAACAAATGGTATCAGTTAGAAGATGGGAGAATAGTTATCCCAGCATCACTAGCGGTAGAAATTGTCCAAAACTATCACAACGGGACACATTCTGGGAGAGATAGTACAGAAGAATCTCTCAGAAAACATTTCTACATACCAAGATTGTCCAACTTAACTCAAGTCATTGTACGAAGATGTGTAACGTGTGCTAAAAATAATGCAAGGCAAGGATCAGTGAAGCCACCAGGAGTCCAGTATATGGGGGGACTCCCTATGTCCGATCTACAAATTGACTATACAGTAATGCCTAAATCTGGTGGACATCGCTACCTACTAGTAGTTGTGTGCACCTATTCAGGCTGGGTAGAAGCATGTCCTACTTGTACAGAGAAAGCAGGAGAAGTTGTGAGATTCCTGCTACGAGAAATAATACCCCGATATGGACTACCCTGCTCTATAGGATCGGACAATGGTCCAGCTTTTGTTCATCAGTGCCTACAACAACTGACTCATATGCTTGGTATAAAGTGGAGACTTCATACGGCATATAGACCTCAGAGTTCTGGTAAGGTAGAGAGAATGAATAGAACTATTAAGAACCAGTTGGCAAAAATGTGTCAGGAAACCCAACTTAAGTGGAATGTTCTTTTGCCCATAGCTCTGTTACGAATCCGCAGTACACCTACCAGAAGGATGGGCCTCTCTCCTTTTGAAATCATGTATGGGCGACCACCTCCCGTACTTGGTAACTTAAGGGGGGATTTGAGTCAGTTGGGAGAAGGAATTACTCGGCAGCAGGTTGTAGAGTTGGGTAAGACTATGGAGGAGGTACAGAAATGGGTACAAGATAGATTACCTGTGAATATTTATCCCCCTGTTCATAGTTACCACCCAGGAGACCAAGTGTGGATTAAAGAGTGGAATAATGTACCGTTAGGGCCCAAGTGGAGAGGTCCTTATGTTGTTCTTTTGTCTACCCCTACAGCGATAAAAGTGGCCGAAGTGACTCCGTGGATACATCACTCCAGGGTTAAACCAGCAGCAGTCGATTCTTGGCAAGTTACAGCAGATCCAGAGAATCCCTGCAAGATCCGGTTAAAGCGCACGACTCAGTCGGAGTGACGAGGAACCTTGTGGATTACAAATTTTATTGTTTCAGAGATTGGTAAGTGAGTGAGACGGCCATAATAAAGCCTGTCCGCCCACCAACGAGTGATTTAAAAGTCAGGAAAAGTCTCGAAGGGACCCCTGTGAAGACGAGCAGAACTCCATTCCCTGCAGCCCTTACATACTGGAAGCTGAGGTGCCATCGCACGGACGAAGACTGAGGATGCCGATGAAAGATGTGCTTATGATAATGTTTATTTATATGTATTTTTATATTCAGGAAGGTAGAGGTACCAACACTCCTAGCTGTGAGGTATGCATTAAGACTACAAGAACAGGTAACCATATTTCCCAGACCCTAATTTGGCATTCGCAATATGAGTGTAAAGGTGATGTGTCTAGGTGTAGATACTTAAATGTAGAGTATAGTGTATGCCAACTAGGGGTAGGAGAACCTAAGTGCTTCAATCCAGAGTATCAACCCCGTACAATTTGATTGACTCTCAGGAATGGAGATCCTCAGGGGACCCTAATAAATAAAACGGTATTAGAATCCCTACATTCTTCGGGTGTTCTGCTATTTGATGCATGTAAGGCGATATCAAGTGGTAGAAAGCCGTGGAATGTATGTGGGGATCTTAGATGGGAGAGAACGTATGGGTCTAATGATAAATATATTTGTCCCAGTAGTAAAAATAAGTATGTGAGTCCTAGATGCCCAAATAGAAAATATAATTTTTGCCCATATTGGTCTTGTGTGGGGTGGGCAACTTGGGGACAGACAGCAGACAAGGACATGATTGTGACTAAGTTGCCTACCAATCCATACTGTAAGTCTATGGAATGCAATCCAGTCCATATTCTTATAAATAATCCTGACCAATTCTTGGATAGATATGGTAATTTATTTGGGTTTCAAATATACGGGACGGGTTTAGACCCTGGGACAGTATTGTTTATAGGGATAGAGACCGATACGGTAACCTCCCAAACTCATCAGGTATACCATTCCTTTTATGAAGAGATGAGTATAGATAATAAGATCCCCCATAATGCTAAAAACCTGTTCATTGATTTAGCTGAAAGTATTGCCGGTAGTCTTAATGTTACCAACTGCTATGTGTGTGGAGGTACTAACATGGGAGACCAATGGCCTTGGGAAGCAAAGGAGGTAATGTCCGGTTCTGAGGCAGTTGAACAATTAATATCTTCACAAGCCGATTATCAGATGAGTGTTAGAGGTAAATCTGAGTGGAGATTAAAGACCTCCATCATAGGTTATGTTTGCATAGCAAGGAAAGGAATGATGTATAATACTTCTGTAGGAGAGTTAACTTGTCTAGGGCAAAAAGCTTATGATGATGATACAAAGAATACAACTTGGTGGTCGGCTTCAAATGTCTCAGAACCATCTAACCCGTTTGCAAGATATGCCAATTTAAAGGACGTGTGGTTTGATTTATCCATCACATCTAGTTGGAGAGCCACAGCAAATTTGTACTGGATCTGTGGTAAGAAGGCCTATTCGGAGTTACCACAGGACTGGGAAGGGGCATGTGTGTTGGGTATGCTCAAACCATCCTTCTTCTTGTTACCTATGGAAACAGGTGAGACTTTGGGTGTTAAAGTGTATGATGTGAATCATAGGAAGAAAAGGGGACCCATAGAGATAGGCGCCTGGGAAGATAATGAATGGCCTCCCCAGCGTATTATAGATTATTATGGGCCAGCCACATGGGCAGAGGATGGTACTTTTGGTTATAGAACCCCAATTTATATGCTCAACCGTATTATAAGATTACAGGCGGTGGTTGAGATTATTACTAATGAGACCTCACAAGCGCTCAATCTTCTAGCGAAGCATAATACCAGGATGAGGACAGCAGTATACCAAAATAGATTAGCCTTGGATTACCTATTGGCAGTAGAGGGAGGTGTATGTGGGAAGTTTAACCTGAGCAATTGCTGTCTTCAAATAGATGATGAAGGGCAAGCAATAGCTGAGCTTACTAGCCATATGGTTAAACTAGCGCATGTGCCTACTCAGGTATGGAAAGGGTATAATCCAAGTAGTTGGTTTGGTAGCTGGTATGAGCAGTTTGGAGGGCTTAAGGCATTGGTAGGCGGAGTCCTACTGATTTTAATGTTGTGTCTGCTCCTGCCATGTCTTATCCCCTTAGTAGTTAGGTCTGTGCAAAGCCTGATAGAAAATATAGCAGAAAGGAAGGCTGCAGCACAGATAATGGCCATATATAAATATGAGGCTCTAGATCAGGGAGAACCAATGCAGGAAGAGGAGTGTTGAGGGATTAACATCATGGGAAAAGTCTGGTCTGGTTCATGGTAACCTGAGGTGTATGCAAACCAAGGTTAAGTGATGCCTCAAGTAATTGTGAAATATCAAGAGGCATCAAAGGGGGGAATGTGGTGGAATCTTGGTAAAAATAAATTTAGTAGGCCGAGATTACCACGTGGCATGTGTACGTGCATATGCTGACGTATCGATCAGTTGGTTGCACGTGGCAAGATACGATCAGTAGTGTACGGAGCATGTGCAAGAATACCGGATGCAGTATTCCCCTCCTCCATTGTGCTGGACAAGCCATGCGGTCAAGCAGGAAGTTAATTCTTATTTGTATTGATTGGTCAAGAGAATGTGCGGGTGGAGCTTAATATGGGAGGAGTTATATGCCTATATAAGGAGCCTGCACTATTGTCCGGGGCTCAGAACTTGCTGTATTTTGGTGACATTAGTCCCTCTGAGTCCCGATCGGTGAACCGAATAAAGAATCTCTTCCTTCCTGAAGAAACCTGTGTCCATCTCTCTGTGCTTGGCTTCCGTCAGTTTCTCCGGTATCACTATGATTGTTGTAGTTATGGCACCAGCCCAGTAAATGCTATTGAAGTATTTCTTTAACTGAGGTGAATATTGAATATACTTATCTCTCCAGCATGTTTCTGTCATGGATGATATCATTGTATTGTAGTTTAGGCATTCCCTCCAAAGTGCCTATACGCATGCTTGCTCCTTTATGTCTAACACTAGTCAGACAATTTGTTGGCAAGATTGTGATGGTAAAAGACAGGTACCGGTACAGCTTTATTGACTAAACTGTGAATTGACAAGAAATGACTAGGAAGTTATCCAAACTATTGCAAAAAATTACCAAACTGCAAAAAAAGTCTGACTCACCCACATTTTCCCTTTTGACTTTTTTTTGCCTAAAATATGCACAACCTAATAACACTCCTGCTCAATTCACTTGTGAACTAATCAAAGAAAAGTAAAAGGATACATAATAATAAGAAACACAAAACGCATTTTAGGCAACATCCCTTGTTTTTATTTAAAATGCAATACACTGTGAAAATACAGTGTACAAAACATTTGACATCCATGGTTTAAATTAAAATGTGACAAACACATGTTTCACTGTAAATTTATATAGTGATGTGCTTATGCACTTTTGCTTGTTCCTCGTAACAGGAACATTATTAACACTTTTGTATAAAATTTGTTTGCATTGGTAAGATTAAGTAGCATTTTTGAAAGGAGTTATCTCATGTTAAATCCAATCTATGTAGGAATATATCTCAGAATCTATCCTCAAACCATTAAACAACATTGATACACCATACATGTCACATAAATGTGACATACAAATCACAAACATCTTACATTGGCCCTATTACCTTCCTACATCCTAAATTTTATAGACATATATTTCTAATATAATTATGTAATGGTATTTACAAATACACAAATATGAATTACAAATGCACTATCCATATCTCAATGCCAATGAGAGCAGTCATTTAACCGTTTTACACAACATTTTCACGTTTTTCCCTCTACATTACATTTTTCACCCATTTTAGTGGAAGCTTCTTAGCTATTCCAGTCCTTAGCAGAATCATTTTCCAAGAGCAATACTGAGCAGTAACGAGTTATGCAGATTTTGCCCCACAAAAGCAATTCCACTCATTGGAAAAAAACAAACATAAAATACAGCTGTAAGATATTTATAAAATACATTGAAGGACACCAAAAGCTGTGCAGGTAACAGATCATTTTTAACCAAAACAACAACAACAAGAACTGTACAGATTATTTAAAGCAATTCAATAAGTGCGAAGTTTAATATTTTTTTAGTGGATATAACATATTTGTTTGCTTGCTTTGGGAAATTGCTATGCATTTCAACAAAGGAAAATCTAAATTCATTAATTTATTTTCTAATTCTTTTTAAAATTGCTGAACCGTTTAAAATTGGTAATACACAGTCTATAGACAGTTACCTCTCTACTATAAACATGTTTTTAGGTGACTAATCCACTTTAAAAAAAAAACGCTGTAATTTTTAGAGGACAAATGTGTAGTGCATTTTAATATGTCATGTAACTCACTCAATGAGGTTGCATAGACACATCATTCTTCTAGATTATATTTTCTGCTTTTTTGCCTTACATATCATACTGTTTATCTTTTAAAGTTTTTCTGATTGATGTATTTTCTTTCTTTTCTAATTAGTAACAAATAAAATGTTAACTCAATTTTTACTTATATTTTGTAATACTCTGTATCTGAGTTGTTGACCTTTTGCCTCCATGCCCTTCTTCTTTAATTCCTATAACCTATCAGAGAATTACATGCGTTTTAGTCTAGTATCAACAGGGGAGCCACAGTTTTTTACCCCTGCTCTATTCACTTAGGTGATAGAAAATCATGGGCCATATATTTACATCTCTTTAGCATGGCTGTCGTTGGTTCCATTTCAATTAAATAATTAAGTACATTTTTTGATGCAAAGTGCTTTTTTCATCAAACAGGCATTACTTCAGGCACAACTGGTTCAGAACATGATTGTACTGTTGTTGTCTGTAAAGGGGCAACCATCACAGGGTCCTTTTGTTCAGTATTTTGAGTATTTGTAGAGATTTTCTCTTCTAGTTTTTTAGCTCTGTCTGGACAGTTCTGGACAAAAATTACCCGATTGTATGCCTTCAACCGTCTCCACAACTGCATATAAACTTTACACTGAACATACATGAAGACCAAACCCCCTGTAAATCCAATAGCCACCACCACTAACTTTGTCCAAAATGGCCATTCGAGAACACCTATGTGAGAGAAAAAATATATAATTATAATCAAATCAAACCAACTAATCGCATTTTAAAACCAGATTATATACAGTTACACTTTTCCACTAGGCACAGCTACTTTTGCACATCTTAGCTGTACTCATGCTATTCATGACCTGAGTTGACTCTTTTCAAACTATTTTTATTGAAGAATATTTAAAAAACAACAACACATTAATACTTATATATACAAAAGGGGGAGCACACGTCTGATGATTCTAAAAAAAAAAAAAGACAAAATAATATAGTGCAATATTGCCGGCATAAACGAAGTACAGATATTATGGATATCAACTAGTTCTCACAAGCCTGGAGCCAAATGATAGCATATGGCTCTCCTGGGTAATGTAGAGGAACTTTTAATAGGATGTCCCTATCCTTCTTCCAGATGGTCCTTGTATGGTCTTTAGGATTTCTGGAGTAAAGGTGAGCTGGAAAGCTGGGTTCCCATAAAACATACTTTATTTGATGAAATAAAATAAACAAAGTGCACTATGTACAATAAAATAAAATATAAATAGGTAATTGAAAAAAGTTAAAAGTATTCCTTCCTTATTTTTAATTACTTATTATTTAATTATTTTAATGTCAGCATTTGATGTAAGTGTATTTAGTAAATAATAATAAAGTATTTAAAGGCACGTTCAGATTACTCTGGTTTTCAAGTACATCCTTGGGATGTTTCCTTAGCCCAGCCCCCAGGGGATGCTACTGTTACCAAATTTAATGGTACTCATTTTATCTACTTCAGAAGGATGAAGGGCTGAGTCAACCTGGATTTGAACCTGCAACAGATTCTACTAATGATGCATTAGCACACTGAGCTATTTAACCAGCTAAATTAGTCCAATATACTGCCTGGTGGATTCGAAACGCGTTTCACCTTATGGTGGGGGCTTCCTCATTCGGTATGTGATGTGGGGGGCCTCCTTGTCATCCTTTTAAATCATCTCTTGTGGGTACTTCCAGGTTCGGCTCTCCGCACTTGGAACGCATTGTGCATTCCAATACAAACATCATGCGTTCGACTTAGGGCGCATGGTTGGTGTCACTGGAATGCATGCCGTGTGACCATTCCACTGGGGGGATTTTGTGTCTCTGCGAAAATCGCGGTTTAAGATCTTAATCCAGTAGTGTAGATGTGGCGAAACCAACTTCGCCACTGTGAACTGGAGAGGCCTGGTTGCTAGCCTCCTGCCCAGCGATTATGGCCCTGGGAGATTGGGCCCTTTAAAAACAGTGTTCGCCCCTTTAATTATTATGGGAGAAGGATTGGCACTTAGTAGAGGGCACTTCGGATACAGCCGAAGTGCCGAAGTTGCCGAAGTGTCGAAGTTACCGAAGTTGTCGAAGTCGTCGAAGTGACCGGCATCGGACAAAGGACCACGTGGCGGCGGCCATTTTAACTCGAACACCGCCGACCCGTACCATCGACTGCACTTCGACACTTCGACTAAAATCGAAGTACCGAACACACTTCGAACGGGACTTAGTCGTTTTATACCAGGAAGGGACCGACCGCACAGCCCAAATCCGTGTAACTCTTTATTTACTGAAGGGATTGGTATGATTATTGAGAGTGTTTATGTTTAAAGTATGCTGAGTCTGAATATGTGATTTTTATGTGGATGCGATGTATGGTTTCCAAGTTATGAAAGTTGTGTAAAAGTATATTTTAAGCTGTATGCCTAATGGGATTATGTGTCACACTAAGGGGAGGGGATGTGTGGGATGTAACATCTATGTCATTGGTTCTTTTATGCCTCCCCCTGGGTGTGGCCTGTATGTGTGAGTTAGACATAAAAGCCAGGCTGGATGAGCCAGTCCAGAGTTCCTGCTTAACCCTCAAAGCGATGTGTCGTCTCGTTCTTTGGGGGAATTGGATTGTATGCTGACTGCCAGGAGTGTAAGCGGATGGTATGCTTTTCTTGTTCAGCTGTTCCAGTGTTCGAGTGTTTCCAGTCGGGAGAGTGGTGTTTGCAGTAACTGCCTGTGCATCTGGAAAGGGGGATATCGCCTAAACGGATTTTAACCCCTTGTCTGCTGAAACGGTCCGTTACAATTGGTGGCAAGCGGCGGGATCGTTCCTACAGCCAGAAGGACAGCTACGGACAACACCATTCCTGGATTACAATTGAGGGCAATGCTAGTACCCGTACAGCGACCCTATCTACAAAGGAACTCAGAAAATGGAGGAGAAGTTTCAAGTTAGATTGAACGATTACGTCCCGGGGTCTGGTGCAGTCTCAGAGGAGAACATGTCGATGTACAGAGAGGTTGTCAGAGCCTGGTTGTGGGACGAAGCCCTAGAGGAAGTACAGTATTCGCGAGGGGATCGGCGCCGCAGCAGAAGGCAGCGAATCCTGGCTCGAATGGCAGAGCGGATGCCCCTCCTGAGAAAACAGAGCGAGGAAAAGTGGGTGACTAGACTCGAGATTTTAGTATATGCAGAACTGGCGCTAGACGACGCATACCAGGCGATACAATGGTACGCAGCTCAGTGTGTCCCCGAGATGGCGGAGTATGAGTTCCCAGAAGGCGGAGATTACACTGACCGTGGCCGATTTTGGGATAATATTGACGATGAGGACTTTGGGAAAGTGACCGACTCTCGTTTTTGGGACCTGTACTACGACCGAGAGGCCATGCTGGGTCTCCCTAGCGCTATTGACCTCGAGGCAGACCTACATTTTTTGGTTGCCAAGGAATGGAACCTGGAGGGGGATTACCTGCGACTCATCAATGAGGCCCGGGAAGAGACAACCGGTCCTCCTTCCCAACAGCAACCAGCAGTACCCGAGGTAGCAGATCTCCTAGACTGGTCCTGTGAGCAACCCCAGCAGCAAAGTGATATGCCAGGAGGGCAGTGTGAAGTGCAGGGAGAGGAGAGCAGCGTCCTCCCTCCTTAGCGGCAGGCTGAGTTACAGGGGGCGGAGGTAGTTGTTCCTGCCCCCCAGCAGCAAAGTGATATGCCAAGAAGGCAGTGTGAAGTGAAGGGAGCGGAGAGCAGCGTCCTCCCTCCCCAGCGGCAGTGTGTACCCCCGGGAGCTGATGGTGTCATCCATCCTCCCCAGCGGCAGTGTGTGTCCCAGGGAGCAGAAGGTGCAGTCCTTCCTCCCCAGCAGCAGTGTGTACCCCAGGGAGCTGATGGTGTCGTCCATCCTCCCCAGCGGCAGGCTGAGTTACAGGGGGCAGAGGTAGTTGTTCCTGCCCCCCAGCAGCAAAGTGATATGCCAAGAAGGCAGTGTGAAGTGAAGGGAGCGGAGAGCAGCGTCCTCCCTCCCCAGCGGCAGTGTGTGTCCCAGGGAGCAGAAGGTGCCGTCCTTCCTCCCCAGCGGCAGTGTGTACCCCAGGGAGCTGATGGTGTCGTCCGTCCTCCCCAGCGGCAGTGTGTAACCCAGGGAGCAGAGACAGTCAGTCTCACACCCCAGCAGCAGGACAAGAGAATGAAAGGGGAGACAGCTGGTCTCCCTTTCCACCAGCAGAGAGAGTGGCAGGGAGAGGAGCCTGCTAAACCCTCTCTCCAGCGGCAGCCTAACCCACCAAGGGGAGATGTTAAGCCCCACAACTGTGCAGATGGGACCGTAGTCTCTGCACTTACAGCACAAGGGGTAGGGACGGTCGGTCCTGTTCCCCAGCCACAGAGCGGTGTATCCAAAGGGGAGACAGTCAGTCTCCAGCAACCAGGCTCCAACCAGACTACTCCCGTGGTAGTGCTGGCAACCGGACAGAGTACCGCTGGTCTCTGCCCCCTCAGCAACCCACCAAGGCAGCCTACCAGTCTCCCACCCAGCAGTGGTGAGGCACCTGAACCTGGACAAGATTCTCCCTCACCCAGGTGTAGTAACCGTTTATTGTGGGTGGGCTGCTCTGCTGTTTCTGTTTTGTGGGTGGGTTGCTGGACTAACCAGGGCACTGACCGGCAGGAGGTAAAGGGGAGAAGTGTGGCGAAACCAACTTCGCCACTGTGAACTGGAGAGGCCTGGTTGCTAGCCTCCTGCCCAACGATTATGGCCCTGGGAGATTGGGCCCTTTAAAAACAGTGTTCGCCCCTTTAATTATTATGGGAGAAGGATTGGCACTTACTAGAGGGCACTTCGGATACAGCCGAAGTGCCGAAGTTGCCGAAGTGTCGAAGTTACCAAAGTTGTCGAAGTCGTCAAAGTGACCGGCATCGGACAAAGGACCACGTGGCGGTGGCCATTTTAACTCGAACACCGCCGACCCGTACCATCGACTGCACTTCGACTAAAATCGAAGTACCGAACACACTTCGAACGGGACTTAGTCGTTTTATACCGGAAGGGACCGACCGCACAGCCCAAATCCATGGAACTATTTTGGGCAAGAAAAGGTGCTTGCGGTCGGTCATAAAAGGACTTCCGTGTAACTTTTTATTTACTGAAGGGATTGGTATGATTTTTGAGAGTGTTTATGTTTAAAGTATGCTGAGTCTGAATATGTGATTTTTATGTGGATGCGATGTATGGTTTCCAAGTTATGAAAGTTGTGTAAAAGTATATTTTAAACTGTATGCATAATGGGATTATGTGTCACACTAAGGGGAGGGGATGTGTGGGATGTAACATCTATGTCATTGGTTCTTTTATGCCTCCCCCTGGGTGTGGCCTGTATGTGTGAGTTGGAAATAAAAGCCAGGCTGGATGAGCCAGTCCAGAGTTCCTGCTTAACCCTCAAAGCGATGTGTCGTCTCGTTCTTTGGGGGAATTGGATTGTATGCTGACTGCCAGGAGTGTAAGTGGATGGTATGCTTTTCTTGTTCAGCTGTTCCAGTGTTCGAGTGTTTCCAGTCGGGAGAGTGGTGTTTGCAGTAACTGCCTGTGCATCTGGAAAGGGGGATATCGCCTAAACGGATTTTAACCCCTTGTCTGCTGAAACGGTCCGTTACAGTAGATAAAAGGAAACTTAATGCTTTCAGTGCACATTAGGACTAACAGTATTCTATTAGGTTTAGATAATATGGTATTAAGTAGAAAGCTAGCTATACTGTCAAAATCCAAATACATTTTGTAGGTAAGAATATTGCTCCTAAATTTAAAGGAGCCAAAAATACTTAAAAAAAAAGAATAAAAGGTAGTAGTAGACTCACCAAAATACAATTCTATTAAAATATTCAACAAAGAGATATAATAACATTCCATAATACATCTCATAGTATAGAAATAATAAAAATAAATACAAGAGAGATGAATGATTATATAATATACCATCTAAGCAATGCATCAAGCACCTATTACAACACCACAATGTGAGAAAGTGGATAATAATGGATGAAAATTATTTCTTTAAAATATCCAGTGTTTAATTATAGTGTGGAATCCTACTGTAATATGCTTTTGAATATAGATTTAGTTAAAAGAAATGACAGACCTCAAAGTCTGAATTTAAGCTGTTAGGGATAAGTGTATCAAAATTGAAAATTAATTTCATTTCTTCTGTTCCTATTTTCCAATTTGTAATCTCCCCCTCTCCAATCTTTCTTAACGAACTTCAGAGGACAGAAAAACAAATTCTCTGGATTCTAATTGTGCTGAATCTTAAAATGGTTGGAGACACTTTTTTAATATTTCTTACATGCTCTGATATTCTGATGTTTACACATCTGATGGTCCTTCCAATATATAATAAATTACAAGGGCATTTCAATATGTAAATTACCCCTTTTGAGAAGCATGTAAGTTGATCCCTGATGGTATAATCTATATTGATGTATTCATTAATATTGATTAGATGTATTTTTTTTACTTTTGGTTGACCTACATGTTAAGCATGTCACACAGCCATAAAAGCCATTCTTCTGATTCAAAACGTGTCTTGTTATTTGCTGGCCCTCACTGCTATGGACTAGGGATCTCTTAAGATTGGCAGCACATCTATAAACAATTTTTGGTTGTGTGCGTAAAAGATATTTAAGAACTGGGTCACCTTGTAAAATATACCAATTTTTTTATTGCCCTATTTACTTTTCCATTATTGCTATTCAAATTACATATAAAGAGTGCATATTTTGTGCTCATTTTCTGAGTACTTTTATGTTTATAGACCAATAGTTGTTCTCTTGTTTCTCGCTTCTTCCATGGCTGTTATTAGTTTGGTCTCTTTGTTACCTTTTTCCAGGAATTGCTCTTTTATTTTCATTGCCTGACTTATATAATCCTGTTCATTTGAACAATTGCATCTAATTCTTAGAAATTGACTTTTATCTGTTAATTTTTGTATGAAGGTCTAAAAAATTAATATCTGTTTGACTATGTGTTGTAGTAAGGATAATCCCCCAATTGTTCTCATTTAAAAAAGACAGGAACATCTCTAAAAGGTCTGTGGGGACATTCCAAATTAAAAATAAGTCATCTATGTAACTGCGATAGGACACTAAATTCGACACCCAGGGATGCTCAGAAAATATAAAATTCTCTTCCTAGTATGCTATGAGTAGGTTGGCATAACTCGGTGCAAATTTTCTGCCCATCGCCGCACCACGAATCTGAGGTAAAAAGTGTCCTGAAACCAAAATAATTATTGCCTAAAATAAGATGGATCCCTTCTAATATATACTCCATCTATTCTTCTTTAAAATTTGATTTGATTAAAAAATGTTTCACAGCGTTAAGACCAATGTCATGGGGAATAATGCTATATAGGGATGTAACGTCACTGGTGACTAGATAGTTATTTTTGTCCTATTTGGGTGTCTCTAAGAGTTGTAGTATATTAATAGTGTCTTTAAAATAGGCTGGATTTTTCACTTCTATGGGCTGTAAAAGAGTGTCAATGTATTCGGAGACTCTGGAGGAAATAGAATCGATCCCTGATATGATAGGGTGGCCTGGTGGAGTTAGTGCATTTTTGTGTACATTGGGAAGATAATAAAATACTGCAATCTTAGGGTGATTGCTTTCCTTCTCGGTTAATATTGCCTTATCTAAGCCTTTTTTGGATTAATTTCTCGAATTGTCCTTTCACTCTACTTGTGGGATTTGAGCTTAGCGTTTGATAAGTGCTATTGTCTGAAAGCATTCTTTCGGATTCTTCCATATATTTTTGAGAGGACTACTACTCCTCCCCCTTTATCGGACAGTTTTATAACTAGATTTTCATTTTGTTGCAACTTTTTGAAAAATGTTTTTCTTGTAATGACATGTTGTGTTGAAATTTGTTTAATTTTGTTTTACTTTATTTATTTCTCCCATAACCATGGTCTTGAAAGTTTTCATTTCATCAGAGATCATATTTCTGGGAAAAAAAAAGGATTTCTCTTTTAATTGTGTATGTATATACTCAAGATCCTGTTCTATATGTATTGGTTCCTCCTTATTATGGAAGAACTTTTTTAAACACAATTGTCTTATACATTTGTTCATGTCTATGAAAAATTCAAACTTATTTAATTCAAGTCTTGACATAAATTTTAGGCCTTTTTTGAGGACTCTTATTTCCTCATTAGTTACGGGATGTTCTGCGAGATTAAAGATGCCTTCTGAACTTATTTCTTTCCTGTCTTCTCCCTGTTTCCTCTCTCTTCTTCTATTTTATATTCTGTGGATCTTTGGCATTTGCCTGGGGATTCCCACGATTTGGGTTTCTCCTGCCATTTGAGTCTCTCTGTGGTTGGTTCCTTGGGAAAAAACAAAGAGGCGGATTCTTGATGGTCTCCCAGGTCCCTAGATTCTACTTCTGGAGCTGATGGTCTACTTTCGCTATTTCTATAGGGAGTTCTGCTTTTTCTTACGTCTCTTCTTTGTTCTCTTGTGGGGCTTATTTCAGCAATAGCATTGCTATGAGAGCCATATGCTATTATTTGGCTCCAGGTTTGTGAGTACTTGATATCCATAATATCTGTACTTTGTGTATACCGGCAATATTGCACTATATTTTTTTAGAATCATCAGACATGTGTTCCACCTATTGTATGTATTTTTATTAATTCTTTAGAGCGGTATAAGGGGTTCCCACAAAGGTGGTTTGTAGCAGTTACCGCTACCACACATATCCATTCACTTTGTATTTCACCTTTTCTACATTAATATTTATATAAAAAACATTTTAATGATATATAAATCACAATGTATGTTATACATGTTATAATATATCAACGTATACAAATCGCATACAGTGAGGTAAACATTTATTTTATCCCCTGCTGATTTTGAACGTTGGTCCACTGACAAAGAAATGATCAGTCTATAATTTTAATGGTAGGTGTATTTTAACAGTGAGAGAATATCAAAAATAAATCCAGAAAAACTCATGTCAAAAAAGTTATAAATTGATTTGTGTTTCAATTAGTGAAATAAGTATTTGAGCCCCTATCAATCAGCAAGATTTCTTGCTCCCAGGTGTCTTTTATACAGGTAACAAGCCTAGATTAGGAGCACTCTCTTAAAGGGAGTGCTCCTAATCTCAGCTTGTTACCTGAATAAAAAACACCTGTCCACAGAAGCAATCAATCAATCAGATTCTAAACTCTCCACCATGGACAAGACCAAAGAGCTGTCCAAGGATTTAAGGGACAAGATTGTAGACCTACACAAGGCTGCAATGGGCTACAAGACCATCGCCAAGCAGCTTGGTGAGAAGGTGACAACAGTTGGTGCGATTATCCGCAAATGGTAGAAACACAAAATAACCGTCAGTCTCCCTCGGTCTGCTGCTCCATGCAAGATCTCACCTCGTGGAGTTTTAATGATCAGTGATCGGTGAAGAATCAGCGCAGAACTACATGGGAGGATCTTGTTAATGATCTCAAGGCAAACAATTGGTTAAACACTATGCTGTGATCTAATGAAATCCTGCAGTGCCTGCAAGGTCCTTCTACTCAATAAAGCACATGTACATGCCGTCTGAAGTTTGTCAATGAACATCTGAATAATTCAGAGGAGAACTGGGGGAAAGTGTTGTGGTCAGATGAGACCAAAATCAAGCTCTTTGGCATCAACTCAACTCGCCGTGTTTGGAGGAGAAGGAATGCTGCCTATGACCCCAAGAACACCATCCCCACCGTCAAACGTAGAGGTGGAAACATTATGCTGTAGGGGTCTTTTTTTGCTAAGGGGACAGGACAACTGCACTACATCAAAGAGACAATGTACCGTCAAATCATGGGTGAGAACCTCCAGGGCATTGAAAATGGGTCGTGGATTGGTATTCCAGCATAACAATGACCCAAAACAGACAGCCAAGGCAACATAGGAGTGGCTGAAAAAGAAGCACATTAAGGTCCTGGAGTGGCCTAGCCAGTATCCAGACCTTAATCCCATAGAAAATCAGTGAAGGGAGCTGAAGGTTCGAGTTGCCAAACTTCAGCCTCGAAACCCTAATGACTTGGAAAGGATCTGCAAAGAGGAGTGGGACAAAATCCCTCTTGAGATGTGTGCAAACCTGGTGGCCAACTACAAGAAATGTCTGACCTCTGTGAGGGTTTTGGCACCAAGTACTAAGTCGAAGGGGTCAAATACTTATTTTACTCATTGACATGCAAATCGATTTATAACTTTTTTGACATTCGTTTTTCTGGATTTTTTTTATTTTTTTATTCTCTCTCACTGTTAAAATACATCTACCATTAAAATGATAGGCTGATAATTTCTTTGTCAGTGGGCAAACGTTCAAATTCAGCAGGGGATCAAATACATTTTTCACTCACCGTATGAGTATTCAATTTACGTATTAAACAATTTCATCAAACATCAAAATTGGGGGTAGGAAAGGGGTGGGAGAGGGCAGTCATCATGAAAAAACAAGTTGTAAATTATTTTTCTGAGAACATTAGTATCTGAAGATGTTAGGCACAAATATAATGCAGTAATAACTGGTACAATATATTGCATGAAAATGACAATGTTTCCCTTTTATTTTCCTTATAGTACAATAAATATTCAGAGTCTTTATTCCCTTGTGATCTATTTTTCCCATTCATCCTAGTAATACCTAAGGTTATCCTGCGAGACAGACCAGATTATCTATAACATCAATATATCATGTTCCCATTCAGTTCTTTATTTAATTTCTTTTTAAATTTATGATATATTTTGTTATATTCAAATGTACTTAACCCCTTAAGGACACATGACATGTGTGATTCCCTTTTCTTCCAGAAGTTTGGTCCTTAAGAGGTTAAGGGGATTGAGAGGAGATTTAAATATGTTGTATTATAAGCAGCCATTCCTGCAACCTTTTCCTAGCTATAAATGTTATTCCCATTTCCATTTTTAGTTGGTATTTCAGTTGTTCTTTAACTAATTCCCAACAAGGAACCTTAGTAGATTTCCAGTTTCTTGCCACAAATAATTTTGCAGCCAGCTGTGTATAACCAATGCAGAAAATTGCTGAATATTTGATGCATATTTAGATGCAATAAAAATGGACTAGGTAGTAAATCAGACTGAATATTAGTTAGCTTTTTTATTTTCATCATATTCCAAAAAATAAATATTGACCCGCAATCCCACCAGATATGCATTAACCCTTTATTATGAGAATCACATCTACAGCATCTATCAGCGATATTCAAATACATTTTTGCTAATCTGCTTGGAGTTAGGTATCATCTATTTATGATCTTACACTGAACCTCGGACAAATTGAGACAATGTATATATATCTTTGAAACAATAGCTATAGATCGTTTCTATTCCTCATAACTTATATTATTATGTATATTTTTTTCCCATTCATAAACAAATAAGATTTTCAGAATCTTTCATATAGATCTAAACAGTTTGACACCATTTTCTTTATAACATTTCTTTTTTAAATATTTTTTTTCAAGTTTTACTTGTTTACTTGATTTATAAATAAGTAGATGATCATTCAGATAACCCTGCACCCTTATATATGTAAAAATCTACTTGCTATCAATATTATATTCCAGGTTTAAGGAACTAAAATCTTTAATTTTACCGTTCCTTAATATATCATCAATTAGACCTGCTTCTGTCTGGATTCCGCGCTCATCACTCTGTTGAAACAGCTGTGACAAAAGTATCCGATGATCTACTCGTTGCAAAATCTCGTGGTCACTATGTATTGTTATAATAGGAACCACTGCCTAATTTGTTCAAATTGGTTTTTATTAACAGATTTTTATAGAATATTGGAATAAAATAGAAACTTAACAGTTATAACATGGGGTAACAAGAAGCAAAGGGGGGGAAAAAGGTGGATTTCATCCTTATCTATCAAAATTGCAAATGACAGTTTAAAGTCATGATGTATAATACAGAGTACATTGAAGTAGATCAAAAGAAAATGCAATAGTTATCATATAAATGGTATTGCAGGGTGTGTAAGATTGATTATATCCAATATTTTTTCTTTATTTCATCCACCCAAGTATCCCAGTGAAACCGTAATATAGCATTATTAGGGGATGGTTGCCTCAATGCCAATTCACATCTTTAGTTTTCCAATACCAAAAGAAGCCCTTCCTTTATGGATGGCCACTGTCTAATTTGCGTGTGTGGATATGTATATTTTTTATTTATTTTAATGTTGTACACACTGAATTCAAATATTCATAACCACTGTCTAATTTGCGTGTGTGGATATGTATATTTGAATTCAGTGTGTACAACTCAAAACGTGGCATTAAAATAATATTCCCCTCCAATATCTAATCCATAGTATGCACTCCCTCTACAACTCGCTTGGCATACATGTGAAGAATATCCATTAACTTGAGGAAATGTACTTTCATTCAGGCTAAAAACAAAACACAGTTTGAATAAACTGATTTCAGTGCTGACAGTCTCAGCACAGCCTCTAATAAACTTGTGCAAAAAAAGTCGACTTCCAGCAGTTTTAATTGGCATCATACGCTGTGAAGCAAGAAGGAGGGAGATGAAAAGTAATTTTACTTCTCTTGCTCACTAGATCCACAGAGTCTTTGCAAACGCACATTTCCATGTACAGAGTAAAACTTCAATCATCTCTCTCAGTCTTTATGTTATGCACAAAGATACATCAATAGCTGTAGCTGATTAACCCTTTCAGTTCATATAACAAATTCTCACCAATTATTTAGATCTGTAAACCCTGTACATATAAGCATTGCGTACTCAAAAATAATTGGTTGATTTCTGATTTATTGTGAAATAAAAATAATTCACTTGGTGTAAACTGGCTTATAAACACTAGCGATATAAAAGATGAATACAGACAGAATTGTAGATATGTTTTTTTTTTTTTTTTAATTCTTTATTTTTGTAGCGCATAGATGTAACATAAGCAGGCAAGAGGTGCCCCAAAGGCAGTCCTCCAGCTTATCCCACGCGAAACATGCGGGGCACAGAGTATCATGCACATTTTAACAGTTAAAACCGGTTTTATGCATAAAAATACCGTAGTAGAATGTAAAAGGTAAAAATAGTTTTATACAAAGGAACAGTATGCAGCACTATAACATGTAAAAGTGCGCCCGAGTGTCGGTTCATGTAATCAAAGCAACTGTCGGGTGTCAGACTCATAGTAAATGAGGGTTGGCATGTCGATACGTGTAATAAATGGATTCATGTGTAATATGGCGCTCAAGCCTGAGTACCTTCAAAACATAGTAAGTGGATATAAAGAGGATATCAAGAAGCAGTGGAAAACAAGAAAAATAGTTAAAAAAAAATAAAAAAAAATGTTAGTGAGCATATAAGAACGTAATCATGCGATGTCTCACTCCTAAAGTAGTTTCGTGATATATGTCATCGTGTATTGTATATGCTGTTGGGCTAGTGCAGTCAATATCTCGGTAGAGGCTTCCCTCTTTGCATGTGTGACCGGGCAAGTAATGAGGGGAACATACTTGGGAGTATGCCCTAGGTTAAGACCGGGGTCTTGTAAGTATAGCATGCCCGCAACGTGTGAGGGCTACGTGTGGATAATACCACATCAGTTGGGTATACAGAAATCTCACTAGGTAAGTATACGGACGGTCGATGGGGCCAACCGGCTAGTGTCTGCTAGTATAGTCGGCTGTCAGGGCGTGTGTTCATAGGCCCACTGCGGTTACAACATCAAAAATAAGAACATGACATTAGAGGGACCATGTATATATAAGAACATAACTAGAGATTAGATGAGAGGAGACTAAAAATATGAAGAAACATATAAAAAATATAAAGAGTCACATAGCGTATTGTACTTGAGAGTGTCTCAGACTGTCTCAGTCCTCAAGTCATCGGCAGGTACGCACAGTGTCGTGCAGCCAATCGTGGTAGACCTCCAAGATACGTCCGTTTTCAAGTTGTGACTTTGGCATATGGGTCTGCGGGTGTTCTCCGGGGCACGAACTCCGGGGCTTCAGCAGGATGTCTCCCCAGTGGGTGTACTTGGCCTGCTGGACGTGTCGGCTGGGCCATTGCGTTCAGGGGGAGGCCGAGCAGGCTCAGCTTCTCAGTTGCCTCCTGTAAGTCGCGGATGCCCCATCAGTACCGGATTTGTTGGAGAGCCGTGAATGGACTCATTTGTCTCCTCCACCCTAGGGTTCCACCCGACAGGTCCGCGTAGAACGATATGGACATGTCTTCGAAGGAGTATGCAGGTTGACCTTTAACAGCTTCTAGGACCGCTTGTTTGTCCCTGAATGACTGGAACTGGAGGATCAGGTCCCTTGTTGCAGTTGGTGAGGCCGAGGCAGGTCGCGGTATGCGTAACAGACCCTCCAAAACGATCGCCTTTGCTGCCTTTGGGGTGAGTAGTGTTGCGAGTAATCTCCTGACAAGATGTGGCAACTCAGCTTCGGGGATGGAGTCTGCGACCCCTCTTAGTTTTAAATTGTTCCGTCGGGCCTTGTCTTCGTGTGCGGCAATTTGTTGCTCATGCTGCCAAATTTTATGTTGCAGGTCCCTTAGTGCTGTCTGGAGGTCTGCAATCTGTTTAGTTTGGCTGGTAGAGGTGGCTTCTACTGCAGTCAATCTGTTGGTAATGCCCTTAATGTCCCCTCTAATCAGGGCAACGTCGTCCGCTATTTTTTTGTGATGGTCCGCCATGAGGGCCCCAATTGCCTCCATGGTCACTGGGGTATGGGGTTTTGTGGGTGGTTTTGTCTGTGGTGCTTGCGGGGTCGGCATGGGCAGCGAGGGGTCTCCCCCATCTTCGTCCGACGACCCATCAGTGAAGTCGGAGCAGCCGCCATGCAGGGACGCCATTTTGGCTCCTGCAGCGTCGTGTGCCTGCCGCCATAATTCCCCGATATCCATGCCCTGGCGGGGTTTGTCGGGTTTTACCTTCTTGGTTTTCCTGCCCATCGTGCCCGTGGAATCTCGGGGTCTCCCCTTGTAAGGTTTGGCAAGGGTTTGAGCGCTGGTATTGTGAGTTATTTCGCTTGTTGGTCCGGAGCTAGAAGGCCATGCGACCATCCGCTTCAGATGCTAGGCTCCGCCCCCTGTAGATATGTTTTGCAGTATTCTTATCTTATTTTTTTTTAATATGGCATGAACACATTTTGCAGCAGTAGACACAGAGACAAGGGTAAAACTAAATTATCACAGACAGAAAAAAGCAATATGATAGGACATCCATATTGAAATTATAATGAGTCGTATGTAGTAATAAGGTACTGTCATTCTTAATATTATGAATTCTTCTGTTTTTTTTTAGATATCTTTGGCAGTTTTATGCATGTTGCGATATTTTTTTGTATATTATGACATCATCCACATTTGTCACTGTTGTACATATTACAATTACAAATAATATATATATATATATATATATATATATATATATATATATATATATATATACACACATACATACACAATATATACAAAAAGGATGCACTCTTCAGTCTTGTGCAAAAAATAGAAAGGTATTTATTCCATCAACAGGTTTACAGTCATCTAATCGACTTTTCGACCCATTCGGGTCTTCCGAAGAGTGCATCCTTTTTGTATATATTGTATATAACTTCAGCGTGGGATTGCACCAGGGCATTTAACTAACCACTGAGTTACCAGCAAGGGTGAGTGCCATTACACTTGTTCTTTATATATATATATATATATATATATATATATATATATATATATATATATAGTTGCAACATTTCAGCTATTAAGAGATATAATTTATACTGCACTGCTTGTCAAGTGTGTTAACTTGATCAAGGCTTTTATTAGCCGAAATGTTGCAACATAAATCTGCCTGGGATTGTATCGAATTTTTGCCCAAACATCTTCTGTTTTGTGGATTGCCTAGTAGTGCAGTCACTCTTGCCTATGTTCTTAGGTTGCTCAAGTCCTAAATATCATTTCTGTCAGTGAAAGTCAGGATTGTCTTCTCTGACACGTTGTCCGCAGCACTATAATTACTCTTTTAAGAATGTAATGTACTAATTGTTCAGTCTTTCCATTAGTACGGTTCGAATGATAGAGCCTAGTGACTTGTGCAAATAGAATATTTATTTCACCAAAATGTAGACCCATGTGTGGCTTCAGGCAATACATTCATGGTGGTTTTAAAATCTAGTGATAAACTGGTGCATGGCCCAGAGATACATAAAGACATTCTTAGAGACGTATACGACACGTTCACTAACAGGGAGTTGGAGAAATATATATGTGGGGATATCTGATAGACAACAATTAAAAATGGGGGGGAGCTTACAGACATATATAAGTTATTGACAACCACAAGTAGACTGACAGAAACAAGAGGGTAATGAAGGTTATGGGAGTGAAGCTGGGAGACGAAGTAGTGATTCTGAAAGGCATACTAGAGAACTAATGGAGACAGAATGAACTGATTGATACAAAGAAAGCAGAAAGACATAAAATTATAGCTCTGCTAGTCTTTATTACCTGATAAGCTACAAGTGCTCAGTGCTCATAATGAGCTACAAAAACGCTCAGATGCTCTTCGTAACATAAGCTAGTAATATGGAATTATTTCCATGCCACGTGTAAGAGAAATGCATCCAGTTGTTAGACTTGTATAAAAGCACGGATAGTCTACCAAATGCTCATTAAAGAGCAGTGCATAGAGAGACTAGAGAATGTATTTCTCTGGAGGCAGCTGCTAAGAATATGTCAAATGTTGATGTCAAGAACAATTAGATATGAGCAAGAAGAAATACATGAGAGATCTTCGTAAATGCTTCTGTGCTTTAGCCCATAGTCAGAGAATGGGAAGCCTACTGGGATTTATTTAAAATGGAACAGAATTCCAGTGGATAAGTTATAATTTGTGTATTGCTATGCTCTTAAATATGTAAATGCAAAAAAATAAAAAATACTAAACACAGTATAATGTATACTGTCTCAGACGTGGACTGAAACGTTGATCTATTTTTTTAACAGGTATCAACATTAAAATTTACAACTTTTAATCTTCACTTGAAAACCATGAGTGCTGGTCATCTCTACTACTGCTATATATATATATATATATATATATATATATATATATATATATATATATATATATATATATATATATATATATATAAAAAATAAATAAATATATATATATATATATATATATTTATTTTTTTCTGACAATACAATTAGGAATTTGCACAGTTTGCAAACCCTGATTGTGTTTGATATTTCTAAATCAGTGGCTCAGAATTAACAAGGATTAATTCACAGATTTAAATTCTGACATTGTAAGACATCTGTTCATTATATTTTTTCTTACAATGAACACACTTTATGTTCTGATATTCTGAGAAAAAAAAATCTATTAAAGAAAAAAAAAAAACATTATTTTTATGAATTTCCAGATATGTCATGCAAATCATGACACTTTGACCCCTGTGTCTGGCAAAGTATTACCAGTGCTTGTGTCAGAGTTACTCGATAAACTATAACGGTTGGCAATTCATCAAAGAAAGGCACATTTAAGGCCAAAATAACTGATATACTGACATAGTTCACAGAGTGAAATATTTTTATTTGGATATTATGGTCTAAAATTTGCAATTCTCTGCTTAATTCCTGACAGCTAAGAGTTTAGCCCACAAACCATGTTTGTGTATGTATAGATTGCTGTAGTCTATGAACCTTTATTTCTTGTCATTTTTTTAAGTAGGCATGTCACCAATTGGTACAAGCATTTCAAAATTCCAAAACATTACAATACAGCTAAGGGTGATTAAAAAGCTACCCAAAAGCTTTAATATGTTTTAATTATCCAAAATCTTCATTATGAAATGTTCTTTGTAGAGGAATAAAACTAAAATATGGAGTTTACTAACACAGCACTCATAGCATTTTATTTTAGTATGGCAATAGTAGTTTTATAGATGCTTAATACATTTACTGAGTATATAAAATACATGTAGTTCTAAAATAGATCTAAATATCTGCATGTTATAACCAGGTGTTTTGCTTTTTCAGGTGTTTTGATGAGGAGGAAAAATGCACCTGCAATTTTAACTTAAAATTAAAAATAAAACATTCCAAAATAATCCTTATATTATTCTTTTAAAATCTAAATTATTTAGCAAATGATGACATTTTAGTACTAGCTTGTGAATCTGTAACGAAAGATATAAATAATGCTGAATTTTGTATGCAAACGTGCTAAAATGGAAATTATAGACTGTTTGAGAACATTTTTAAACACTCATTACACATATATGCCATGTTTAGATGTCAATAACATAAATGAACACTCAATCACCATAATCAATGCAGCCATCTGTAGTAGTTATGGTAGTAATTATGGAGCCAGGAATGACCTAGCATCCTCCCAGGGAAGGTAATCAAGAATTTTGGGACACACTTTTTTTCGCTCCACTAGGCTCCATTCTGGCATGCATTGGCTGAGAGTGCCAATTGAGCATTCTCAAACAATAGGTGCTCCCTGCACCACTGGGCTTGGCTCAATGCAGGACCTCTTGACTGTAGAGAAGGAGACAGCGAGTGCCTTGTGGACCCCAGTTAAGTTTTCAATCCATTTTCAAAAGGTTTGACTACTTAACATCTAGCAGTTGTGGTGCTTTAACTCCTTCAGGGCTGCTACAAACACATTTTTGTAGCAGCCCTTTTGTAGCATTTTGTTGCATCTCTTTAATACTTTTAACTCTCTTCTTCACCCTACTATGGCCACCCCAAAAGCTAATCATACAGCTCGTAGCTTTGCATGTTACTTTATGGACAAGATTAAACAGTTAAGGAATAAATTCTCCCCCCTTCTCCTCTCTCTATCTCAACCTCACTTGGACAATATTATCCCTACCCTCCAAGACTTCTCTCCAGCTACTGAACAGGAGGTGGCTGCGCTTCTCCTTTCCTCTCATCCCACCACGTGTCCGCTTGATCTCATCCCGTCCCACTTCATCATATTGTCAGGAATATATGGGGATCCAACGTGCAGAGCATAATAGAATAGTAACAAATACTGGACCTTAGAATGGCCGGGCTTACGTCAGAGAGTAATCAGGAACAACAGAGGTCAGGGGAGCCAGAAATCAGGAACAGCGAAAGTACAAGAGCCGAGTCAAAGGAATACAGAAGGTAGAAAAGTCAAAGTGAAAACCAAGAGAAATACACAATAATAACACGCTATTGGGACTATACAGAACCACAACAGGGCAATGAGACATGTCCTGAACTCCCCTTATATACTGAGTTCCTTTAATTACTAGCCACGCCCCCAAAATGGACGACTTCAAACGATTTGGTGGGCCGTGACATCATTAGCATCATGACGTCGGCACGCCGCGTCATTAAAAGTTGTGGGGCTATCGCAGCCGACACGCGAGAACTGCTAGAAACAAGAGAAGCAGCACTGGAAAGGTCCCCAACCTCCTGCAGGATGGCTTCAGCATGTGGCACAGCCTGTGCCAACACACAAGGTACCCTGACAGATCTCTCGCCTCTTGTCTGGGGCAGTCGTTAACACACATCTTCAACTGCTCTTTCTTCTGGTATTGTCCCAGCTCCCCTTAAGCTCAAAAAGCCATTTCTTTACTCTACTTCCCCTTCCAACTATTGTCCCATATCCCTGCTCCCTTTCTCCTCAAAGCTTTTGGAGATACTTGTCTTTACCCATTTGACTTGCTTCCTCAAGTCCAACACTCTCCTTGACCCTCTTCAGTTTGGATTCCACTACCTCCACTCCACGGAGACTACTCTGAATAGAGTTACAAATGATCTAATTGCAGCTAAATCCAAAAGCCACTACTGCATACTATTTTTTTTTACCTCTCTGCTGCCTTTGCACTGTTGATCATAGCCTCCTACTCCTAACTCTTTAATATCTTGGTCTCTGTGACACAACCCTATCATGGTTCTCCTCCTATCTCTCCCAATGCTCCTTCAGAGTCTCTTTTTCCAATTACCCCTCCTCTCCTTGTTCTGTCTCAGTCGGAGTCTCTCAAGGTTCAGTTCTTGGTCCACTTTTGTTCTCTCTCTATACTGCCTCTCTTGGCAAACTCATTAATTCATTTGGATTTCACTACCACCTGTAAGCCGATGACATGCGCATTAGGTCTCCCCATAGGAAAGCATTGAAAACGAATTTCAATGCTTTCCTATGGGGATTTGAGCGACGCTGGAGGTCCTCACACAGCGTGAGGACGTCCAGCGATGCTCTAGCACAGGTTTCCTGTGCTATGGACCAGGAAGAGACCTCTAGTGGCTGTCTAGTAGACAGCCACTCGAGGTGGAGTTAACCCTGCAAGGTAATTATTGCAGTTTATAAAAAACTGCAATAATTACACTTACATGGTTAGGAGTAGTGGGAGTTGGCACCCAGACCACTCCAATGAGCAGAAGTGGTCTGGGTGCCTACAGTGTCCCTTTAAGTATACATGTATACCTGTCTTAATTGTCTCCTTTTCTTACATCTTGTTAAATGAGGATCCTCTCTGTCTTCTCCCAACTGCAAATGTATTTAAAGTAGCAATAGTAAAGAGGGAAATGTTCTGTATAACAAACATTTAGAAATCACACATAGCAAAAAATAAAATGATCACAGAGCAAATGGCAATTGATGTTCAAATATGCTCACACCTAAAGTGATAAAGGTGTAAAATCCAATTTTCATATGTAATGTGAATTTATTCACGTTAAGGAAAGAAGGAAAAATGGAAATCACTGTAGAGTACAAAAGGTTATGTGTGTTGTAAAATATTTAACAATCACGGTACCACAGATATCTTAGCAATGATCTGCTTTATAATTACACTTGTTCAAGAAGCAAGGGTATGGAAGGATAAATCTCCCCAAGAAAATCTAGTCGGGGGATGAAAGGGTTAGAATTAGACTTTTTTTTCAGTTTGTCCGAATGAATTTGGATGAAAATACATTTTTGTATTCTTTATTTGTATTGACAATCAGTACAAAAGAGGTCAGAAAACATAGCAATTTCACACCTTGAGGTAGTTGTAATCACAAAAAATACATGTCATTATAAATAAAGAACAGTCTTGGTAGAACATGTAGAAGTGACTCTGGGTGTACCTAAATTTGGGCCATTGTAAAGGACCAATAGTTTTATCTAAACATATAATGAAGAAGAATACAGAAAGAAAAAATGCTTATGTAGTTGGTAAGCAGCCAAAACATTCATTGGATAGCTGCTTTTCATTGCTAGTTAAATATTGGTGAACAGAAAACCTTGCGCAACTCCCTATCAATTAAGTTGTTGTAGCGTAGTGTTGTGAAAAGGAAGAGAGGATAGGGAAAAGAGGCAGAGGGTTGAGGATAGAGAATACAAACAAAAAACAACAATATATGTGAACACAACCCAGTGAATATATATGTAGTTTAAAGCAAACCAGGACTTCCCTTTGTGTAATAGGTGAAGTATCCAGGTAAATCCCCGAAGACTTCCTCTTGTCTTCAAATAGATATATGCAAATAGGATAGGGGATGATCTGCTAAATGTAGATACAATAAAAGAACATAGCGTTTAACTGTGTGGGGACTGATACTTAATGTGAAATCACAATTGGTCACTCACAGATTGGTAGAGTTAAAAAGGCCTTCAATGGTATCTTTTCTTTTCAGTATCCAGTATGTTGTCCCTCCTCACATATTCATCATAGAGTGGATGTATATATCTCAAAAGAGAAAGATATATACACAAATGTAGTGCACTTCCAGAGTTCAGATAAAAAAGTATTTAATAACTTACATTTGGGTATAAAACAAAACAGCTTGTCACCGTACACGTCCTACGCGTTTCGTCCTAAGTTTGGACTTCCTCAGGGACTTGGTGCAATAAGGTGCAATAAAAAGTAATAGCAGCATTTCAAACAATCCCTCCCACAGTCCTTTTATACATCCCCTTTCAGTATAAAACGTCTGTCAGCTGGCGTTCAATTTTCGTTTTCGCGGTTTGGAGCCGGATGTCGTCATCACGTGCGTCGCTGTGTATAGCCGGGTGACGTCATCACGTCCGTCGTGTGCGTTCCGCCTTGCGTTTCACGGACCCGGAAGTGGGTCACAGCCGTTAGTCTGTCTGCTCATTTTATTACACAGACTCAAAGCATATGTAAATGGATGAGCAATCGGGAAGGGGGGAGAGAGAGGCAATTAAGAAAACTCTGGCTAGCACTACTTTTAAAATTCAGAAAGAATATATATTTATATTCCAATCTTTAGTTTATAAATCAGCAAATATATATCTAGTTTTGATGAATAAAGGTTTATATAAAAACATATGTTATTAGTCTATTTAACATGAATATATGTATCATTCGTCTATTTCACAAGCATATGTCGTTATATATATGTATAATTCATCTATTTTACAAACATACATCGTTCCCACAATTTATAAGCCTCACATAAAGAAAGGTTATATGGAGTATATCAGTATTGCCATTATTTAACATCTTATTCATTTGTAATACAGTGTATATTGTTTCTACATACATATAGTTACTAATATGGTTGGTGAAACCCTTTTGTATTGCACTTTTATCTTTTTCTACTTAAAGGTAAATAAAATACATTTATATCTTTAAATAAATAAAATATGTGAAAACAATAAAAATGTATGAAATGAAATGAAAATGAAAATATATAAGAAGTAAAAATAAAAATAAAAATAAAGATAAAAATAAAAATAAAAAAATAAATAAAAATAAAATTAAAAATAAAAGTGTAAAATTAAAAAATAAGATAACAATAACGATAAAAATAAAAATAAAAATACAAATTAAATAAAAAGAAATAAAATAAAAAATATAAATAAAAAATGAAATAAGAAAAAATAAAAATAAAAATAAAAATAAATAATAAAAATAGAAAATATATTAATGATTAATAAAAAATACAATAAAAATCCTTAATTTTTCGAATAAGAGAAAAATGCAATGATACCCACACTCAACAGAAAACAGAATATAAAAAATTGGTGGTTCATTTAATCTTCAAAAAAGCTCCACAAATCAATGTCTAAATTTAAACCAAGAGGTTGAAGTGTTTTTAATTTATTGATCCAAAAAGTCTCTCTTTGAGAGAGCTTCTTGGTCAAATTTCCTCCTCTCCAATATGGGTCCACCTGCTCTATGCCCAAAAAGGTGAAGCTTTGCCAATCAAATTTATTGCAAGCATTGCAATGTAGTGGTACTATATGTTTCGTTGATTTCTTTCTAATATTGTTTTGATGTTCTAGTATTCTTTCTTTTAGTTTCCTACATGTTCTCCCCACATACTGTTTCCCGCAGGGGCATTGTAGCATGTATACCACGTTTCTTGTATTGCAATTTATATTAGATTTGATTTTAAATCTCTCTTTTGTGGTGAAGCTTATAAATTCTCTTTTTTGTACAAATTTTTGTTTTTTACAGGCTTTACAAGAATTACAGGGGGTGAAACCACCAATATTTCGAGTTATACTTTTGCGTGGAATTTTTAGAGCATAACTTGGGGCTAATACATTTTTTAAATTTTTTGTTTTCCTGAAAATAACTGGTGTTTTTTTTGGTAAGATTTTACCTAAAATGGGGTCTTGGCGCAAGATATCCCAATGTTTATTGAGAATCTTTTTTATTTTCCAGTGTTGTGTGTTGTATTGAGTAGTGAAAGAAAAATTATAATTATCCTTATAGTGTCTTTTAGAATTAGATGCTATTAAATCTCTTCTATTCTTTTTTCCTATTTCTTTAATTTCTTTATCTAACAATGTTGTTTCGTATTTTTTTGCTACAAATTTGTTTTTTAAATGCTCAGCTTGTTCTCTGAAATCTGAGTTCTTTGTACAATTTCTTCTCACTCGTATTAGCTGGCTTTTTGGTATGGTCTCCAACCATTTATCCTTATGGCAACTCTTTCTATGGATAAAGCTATTGCCCTCTGTTTTTTTTAAAAAAAAACATTTTGATTGAATTTGATTGTATTCTACAAAGAGATTTAAGTCCAGAAAATTAATGGTAGTGGTGTTTATTTCGTGTGTAAATTTTAAACCATAATCATTTTGGTGGATGTAATCTATAAATGATGACAGATCGTCCTGTGATCCTCGCCTTTTTTTATATTCTGTTTTCTGTTGAGTGTGGGTATCATTGCATTTTTCTCTTATTCGAAAAATTAAGGATTTTTATTGTATTTTTTATTAATCATTAATATATTTTCTATTTTTATTATTTATTTTTATTTGTATTTTTATTTTTATTTTTATTTTTTCTTATTTCATTTTTTATTTATATTTTTTATTTTATTTCTTTTTATTTAATTTGTATTTTTATTTTTATTTTTATCGTTATTGTTATTTCTTATTTTTTAATTTTACACTTTTATTTTTAATTTTATTTTAATTTATTTTTTATTTTTATTTTTATCTTTATTTTTATCTTTATTTTTATTTTTATTTTTATTTTCTATTAATAATTTTTTATTAATATTTATTCTTATTTATATATTTTTTATTTTAATTTTTATTTTAATTTTATCTTTATCTTTATCTTTATCTTTATCTTTATCTTTATTTTTATTTTTATTTTATTTTTATTTTTATTTTCACTTCTTATATATTTTCATTTTCATTTTCATTTCATTTCATACATTTTTATTGTTTTCACATATTTTATTTATTTAAAGATATAAATGTATTTTATTTACCTTTAAGTAGAAAGAGATAAAAGTGCAATACAAAAGGGTTTCACCAACCATATTAGTAACTATATGTATGTAGAAACAATGTACACTGTATTACAAATGAATAAGATGTTAAATAATGGCAATACTGATATACTCCATATAACCTTTCTTTATGTGAGGCTTATAAATTGTGGGAACGATGTATGTTTGTAAAATAGATGAATTATACATATATATAACGACATATGCTTGTGAAATAGACGAATGATACATATATTCATGTTAAATAGACTAATAACATATGTTTTTATTTAAACCTTTATTCATCAAAACTAGATATATATTTGCTGATTTATAAACTAAAGATTGGAATATAAATATATATTCTTTCTGAATTTTAAAAGTAGTGCTAGCCAGAGTTTTCTTAATTGCCTCTCTCTCCCCCCTTCCCGATTGCTCATCCGTTTACATATGCTTTGAGTCTGTGTAATAAAATGAGCAAGACAGACTAACGGCTGTGACCCACTTCTGGGTCCGTGAAACGCAAGGCGGAACGCACACGACGGACGTAATGACGTCACCGGGCTATACACAGCGACGCACGTGATGACGACATCCGGCTCCAAGCCGCGAAAACGAAAATTGAACGCCAGCTGACAGACGTTTTATACTGAAAGGGGATGTATAAAAGGACTGTGGGAGGGATTGTTTGAAATGCTGCTATTACTTTTTATTGCACCTTATTGCACCAAGTCCCTGAGGAAGTCCAAACTTAGGACGAAACGCGTAGGACGTGTACGGTGACAAGCTGTTTTGTTTTATACCCAAATGTAAGTTATTAAATACTTTTTTATCTGAACTCTGGAAGTGCACTACATTTGTGTATATATCTTTCTCTTTTGAGATACATACATCCACTCTATGATGAATATGTGAGGAGGGACAACATACTGGATACTGAAAAGAAAAGATACCATTGAAGGCCTTTTTAACTCGACCAATTGTGATTTCACATTAAGTATCAGTCCCCACACAGTTAAACGCTATGTTCTTTTATTGTATCTACATTTAGCAGATCATCCCCTATCCTATTTGCATGAGGATAGAGAATGTAGGGGAAAGAGAAATGGGTTTTAACAGCTAGTTTTATGAGCATAATCTGCTGAGAGTCAGGAGAGCAAGATGGCGAAAGCCTTTTGTGTAGTTCTTTGATTTTTTTTTTCCATGTCTTTTTTTTTTTGCAGGCTCAAAGGTAATCCGGTAGATGTCCAGTTGCACATATAAACTACATCATTATCAACATAATGAAGCATATTCGGCTTTAAGATGTTAAGATGATAACATGGTGAGCATAATACCAGTCTAAAAATTAAATCTATCATCATAATCTTAAACATTAATATCAGTGTTTTTGTCATATCGCAATTGTGACACTGTCTTTTGTGGATGAGGTTTTCCGTCTTGCATTACTGCTGGGTACAAAATATCAACATTAGTGTAATTTAAGGTAATGAGAGTATTTTATCGGTAACCGTTTTACATGACATTTCCATATGTCATCACGGTTCCAACTATTTACAATTTAAATAGTGTTAAGTATCATAAAGGACATAGTGGAGAATGAGTGAAAGAGAGGGTGAAGAGAGGGGGGAGATGGGAGGAAGTGGGAAGGAAATAATTCTGACCACAGGGTAGAGGGGTGGCAGAGAGCCCGTCACCGAGCACTCTTGCCTCCTGCACTGCATTTCATATATCTATGAGTCAATGTAGCCCTCCCAGGATTGCTAGATCTTTACAAACTTTGTTTCTGTGTTTCAAACTTGGGAGTTCAATTTATCCATGAGGTAAGTATCTTTAATTTTGAAGATTAGTATATTTAGGGTGGGTGTAGAGTTTTTGAGCCTTGATTGGACCAGGGCTGCTAAGGAAATTTTGTTGTGGAGCTTTTGCTCTTTTGATGTGAGGCCTTCCATTGGTTTGGACAACATTGCTACATATCCATATGTCTATCAAATATGTATTTTAAGAGAGGTTGGACAAGAGGTTGTCCACCACATGTGTATATTATTACCGCATTCTCTCCATCAGACATCAGTGGTAGTCTTACCCATTCTGAATAGATTTACAGGGGTGGTGTACCACCTCATCCGCATATTAAAAGACTGCTCCTGCTGCATGATGCATATAGAGGTTTTGGTGGCCACCTCCCAAATGTCTGCCCAGTCCTTCCCCTCTAGTGTTTGTGCAAGTTCTGCCTCTAATTGGTCTATGTTATGGGGATTATCTTTCTCACCTACTGGGGCACTAAATTGTCTTTAGAGCAGTGATGAGACCTTTCTGGGTGGCTTCCAACATGCAGAGTTTCTCAAAGATTGTCATTGCGCCTGTTGGCCCCTGGAGTAGTCCCTACGTTGAGTTGAATATAGCAGAAGTAGTATTTTGTGGTCAAAGGCGCTAACATTGTGAGGTTGTCAAAGAATCTGAATGTGGCATTCTCAAATAACTGGCAGTGTTGTTGTATACCTGTGGCTTTGATGCCTCTAAACTCCCTGGCACTTCGAAAGCCTTATTTCTGAGGTATAGCATCATTGGGGAGGGAGTGTGTTTCAGAGAGTGTTCGTGAGCTGTCAAGTCCCATATTCTAATGAAATTTAGGCTAACAGGGCATGATGTACATAACTCTGGTCTTTCAGCTATGGATACCCAGACCCAGAATTGAGGTAGGTCAGTGGCCATTAATAGGGTTTCCAGGTCCACCCATCAGTAAGTATCTATTGGTAAATTCCAGATCACCTCTTGTGCCAATCAAGCAACCAGGTAATATAGGTACATATTAGGGAGTCCCAAGCCACCCCTCATCTTTGGTCAGTATTGCACTTGTCTTGCAACCCTATGTCTCCTACTAGCCCAGATAAAGTGATCTATCATGTTTTGTAAGTGAATCAGGTCTCGTTTAGTTACTATAATTGGTAAGGCGTAAAAAAGGACTAGTAATCTCAGCAGCAGATTCATTTTAATGTCATGCAATCTTCCAATTCACAAAATCACTTATTCATGTCACATTTCCAGGACGAGTATCAATATAGAGATTAAGTTGGTGCAATTTTCAGTGTTTTATTTGTCAGGATCTGCTGTGAGTTTGACTTCCAGGTGTTTATTAAAAGTAATTGTCATTTTAGTATCATGTGAGGATCCCAGCAGGATCTCCTCTCCCTGCTCCAACTCCAGCGGCATACAGATTTGTCTAGGTTAATCTTTTAACAGGAAACATAACTGTAGGTGTCAAGTATATTTTGTAGAATGAATAGAGAGGTAGTTGTCTCCACTAAGATGTGCAGCACACATCGTCTGCGTATGCTGAGACTTTGTACTCTTCACCTGCTACTTTAAGGCCTTTAATGTAGGAGTGCATTCTTATCAGCTGGAGGAGTGGTTCAAGGGCTATTACAAAAGGAAGGAGGGAGAGTTTGCACGCCTGTCTGGTACCATTTCTTAGTGTGAACGGGATAGGGGTTGATCCCTGGATATAGGTCTGAGTTCTCGATTCGGAGTAAAAGGCTTTGATCCCTGTGAAAAACGGCTGTGGTAAGCCTATATGTTGTAGTAAGGCAAACAAGTAGTGCCATTGGACCCTATCAAATGCTTTCTCAGAGTAAAGTGATAGAAACTGAGAAAGCGTACATGTCCGCCTTTCCTACCGAATTAGACACAAATCTACACTTTGTCTAGTATTTTTTTAAGAGCATGTATCAATGTTGTTAAGAGTGGATTTAGCTGAGAAGTTAGAATTTTTGCAAATATATTAATCTCCATCTCCATTGGGATGCGTACCCGGCAATTGGAGGCTTAGCACAAGGTCATGTTCACAAGGTCAGATCATGAGATAAGATTTATATGAGAGGATTGAACTCATTGCATACCTACATGATTGACAAGGAATTAGTCAATACAAAAGTACGTGGAGTTGGCAGCAGAATAAAATATATAATCAAGTACTCCCAGATGTTTGATGAATCTTTGCGATAGTTTATCGTGTTCCCTTCTAACGTGGGACCTCTGGAGTCTGCCACTGCCACTGTGGTCAACATGGCACCACATTAAAGTCTACACCCATCACCACAACCCTGTGGAGGAGACCACTGGTTCTATCTGGTCCCAGAAAATGGCGTCAGGGTGATTAGGTGTATTAGGCTTAATAAGTGGTGGTATGTCCATGTGAGGACTACATATCTGTGGTGCACACATTTTCGGTCAGTTGAACCCCGGATGAGTGCTATATGTGAGTCTCCTGTATAATCAGCTTTTTGTCGTTTAAGTTCTCATAACAGAAGGCATCCTTTATTAGGGACATTCAGGCCATTGACATTCAACAAGGTTAAATTCAGTGCCATTGGCTGACTATAGGTTGTGTGTTAAGGTGTTGTGGGGGCTGCACAAAAGTCTCTGGGAACTTGCGCCCTTGGCTCACTGCTCTTGGTAGTTGGCTCTCTTTGTAGTATCTGCCCCCCTCCTCCAGCGAAGGGAAGGGAGGATGGTAGGAAGGAAGAGGAAGGATTGAGAAGTGTTAGAAGTGGAGAATAGTAGGTAGAGCGAGAGAATAGATGAAAGATTTAAGATTGGGGAGAGTGGAAGAAGAAGAGAGAAAAAGTAAAGTGGAAGGAAGATAAGAAAGTGCTTAGTAGCAGGTATGATGTTAAATGATTGTACAGAACTAGTAAACACAAATTCCCGGTCTTATGTTACAAAAGGCCGATCAGGGGTGACTATTTGTTCCATGGAGGGAATCACCACAAGCAGAACGGATATCCAGCCCGCTGAGCACCCCATCGAAGCTCCGTTGATATGAACATTGAGCCAGGCAATTTCCAGCTGTCAGGTTAAATAAACAATAACACATTATCCCTCAGTTATCACTATAATGTCACTGTGAACAATACAAATCCATTTTAGCTTCCGCCGAGGTTCAGTGGAGCCCCTACAAACTTGGCTCATCAGATCCTATAATTCTTTTCTTATTGTGTCTGCATCTATCCCTGGGTTAGGGCAGTACATGGATGCTTACCCTCTGTGCGCTGAGATATACAAGAGCTTTACATGGTACTACATGTCTAGACTCCCGTTCAGAGGTCGGAATGGTGCGAGACGGGGAGACACATGTGTCGGGCATAAACGATTCAACTCTTTTTACGTTTTTTTTTATTTTTATTTCTTTGTTTTACGGGAATATTCAATGTCCCGGTGCGTTTTGAATTTTTTTTATAATTTCGTTTTTTCTCCTCATTTTACACATTAAATGTTTACTAGGGGTGAGGAATATGATAGTTAATACTAGCCCCACAAAAGACCAGTACCCTCTAGCCCAACTTGGTTGCAGACACCTTGCTATCTTAGACTAGGCAGCAGCATAGGGCAAAAGCCGTACAAATTAAGCATATTTCATGTTACATTCATTTGACCACTCCTAGAGACCTATCCATATGGCCACGTGGCAAAAATAATAACTAAACTAATAAACATTTTTTGAAAACCGTAATGAAGCTAATGTGCAATGAGTAATACACTTGTGTGTCTAGTCTATAATATTCTTAAAATTATTGTGGGCCTGAAACACTGTACCACATTAGGGAGCTGTTTAGTAAATAAATCCTGAATAAGGATTGGTAATTTCGCATAAGAGTAGCGATTTTACTCAAAATAACTAATCAAATTTTATTTTTTTGGAGCAATTTGATTATTAGTTCATTCATCCATTGTGCCATTTAGAATTCAGACGAATACTCTAACAAGCTGGTTTGTGATTCTTCCAAAAACATATGCCCAAGTCTAATTAAGATCTCAGATATAACAATAATTGTGAAAAATAGGAGCTTGGTGAATAACCATGATAAGTAGCAGCTGATAAAACACTCAGTGGATACCCCAAAAACCACAATAAACAAAAATACAAAAAATTCCAACTTAATTTTAATTTCTTGCACCAGGGCCCATTAGTTCCGCCACTGAGTCTCTCAGGTTTGTGACAGTTTATAAAAGTCATAATTTCAACAGAAAGCCAGGGAGGTTTTCTTCTTCTTCTGTTAGCTCTGTAGAAGCAGGTGCTGTGGACAAGCATGCTCTGGCTGCCCCCTTCTTAATAAATATATTACAGATAATAGAAAAGGCACACTCGTTTCTACATGTGCATCTGCTTGTTGCATCAGAATGAGAAGGGGAGGAATTGCAATGGCTGCAGATAGCAGGTCCGCAGCTTTTACTAGCTGTTTATATGTAACCACAAAAAATAAAAAACATGCGGAAAAAAGAGAAAATACATGTGAATGGCTGACATTTCCTCTTTTTATGTTTGGGTATATCTAGTAAATTGTAAAAAAATAAAATTAAATAAAACCCATTTCAATGGCGTATTCTGTTTAGGTCACATGAAGCCTTTGCTTCAGTCCTGGGACTGTAACTCACCACAATTGTGTTTTCTTGCCTACATTGGCAGTGATATCAAAGCCTTTTAAAATATTTAAACAAAATATTTATGGCTTTTACAACTTTGCAAGAGGGCATTAATTATACAAAATCTGTTTTGCCATAAAATGAAATGAGTTAATGCGTGAAAAGTTGCAGGAGAGTAACTGTGGTAATGCAATACTCATGGCTGACCTTTCCTCTTTTTGTTAATATATTAATTATTATCCTTCAGTTTTTACTGGTCTATGGAAACCCTCAAAGGCACTTCACTGTCATGTTTCCTCTGCAAGGTATTAAGATTCTGTTAAAATATATTTATCTGTTGAGCGGACCAACAGCCAGTTAGAAAATATCTAATATTGTCTAGAGACATTCGATAATACTCTATGTATTTAAACAATAAGAGTGCTGGGCCTTTTTTTTTTTAATATAGTATTTATATTAGAGCCATGGTAGTGTGTTTTATTATCCACCAGGAATGTGTTTAATGTGAAAGAGAGAATACATTCCCTGGAGACATGCTTAGACAGTGCCCTACCTCCACATGGAAAACTCCTTTCTGTCAAGGAGTGGTACATTTTTTTTTTTTTTTCTTCAATATCTGCTTTCACATCTGTGTCTCCTTTTGATCAAACAACCTTTCCAGAAAAAGGCTATATATACTGCAGCAAACAGATGAGGAAAACTGCACTTGGTAAAGAGCTTACTATAGACGGGAGTGATGTGAGAGGATGTAGGAATGCACTATGTAGTATACTAATCCACTTTTTTCCCACATATATTTTAGGTTGCCCTTTCCCCTTAGAAAATAAATCTTAGTGGTCCTACACTACTGTCAATACAATTTTATCCACCTAAAAACTGGTGAGGTGTTGCCCCCGAGTGTCCCCATGAATGTGCCTCAATTGATCTGTATCACTTTAGCGAACGCAATAGCAAAGTATGAAAACTCTAGAAACTTATAAACAGTCTAATGTCCATCTGCTGTATTATAATAGCATTATCACTTTTGTCTTTCTGTCTTCATTTCCTTACCCACTTTGCATCTTAATGATTATACTCCCTTTTTTCACTATTGCCTTTTTTTAATATTTATTATATTTTCTTAATTAGACTTGGTATCTATACCAGATGCCACAATTTATTCTCTTCTGTTCATGCTTTCTACAGTATACACTCCTGTAAGGTAGATTTACCTGATGGATTGGGGGTAAATTAGCATAGCAACCGAAATGGGAAATTAGTCCCCACTCTTTACTAGGTATAACTAAAAAAAAATATAGATGAATTTGAGGAAAAATACAAAACAAGGAGAAAAGATATGCTAGTTCTACCACATCTCTTCATAATGAAGTCATTACTTTTGTTCACATATTTTTGTTATGTTTTTATTAGTGCCAGTACCCATTGAAATAAGTATTTACTTAGAATACCAATGCCTCTCGAATGAAAATGTGAATAATAGTAAATAGACTCTTTGGGGTTCCTTTTTATTACATATTAAATGTCACCAATTTTATTTGAAAACTATTTTATTTTTAGTTTCTCTAGTATAGTAGAACCCAAAGGAGTTTAAAACATGCTCTCTCAAAGATATCATATATAGTTTTATCATATATTGTCTCTTGTCTCTTTTAATTTAATGCCTTTTAATTTACCTTTTCATTTTATTTCTGTTGAAAGGAACGTAAATGCTAAATGTCAGGGATTTTGTTTGTAGCCGTAATTCTCTGCAGGTATTGATGACCTTTCAAGGTGCATTAAGGTATTCAATTTAGTTGCAAATCCCCTTTGATCTCATGTAGTTAATTATTATCCTCCAGCTGTGAAAAATAAATATATATATATATATATATATATATATATTTTTTTTTAAAAGATATCTTGATATATTTGAAGAACATCTAAATCTGTAGAGGTAGTTAGGTTTATATTACCATTAATTTTAAATGTAATTGCTGTGTTTTAAATCCATTGAGAGCGAAAACATAATGTATTAACATAATAACACTTAAAGCATTTGTTTTACTGAGAAATGCAACAATTATTTTAAGAATATAATTATCTCTACAGTTAGTGCTTTAATCTCGATAGAGTGGTGCATGATAAATGCCATACTTAGAGAACATGTTAAAATAAAGAACAATACAGAGATTGTGTGTAACAATAATGCCTTGTATACTACTGCTGACAGTGGAATTACAGAGGAAGCCTTTATACAAACCATCATCTAATAAAGCATGATGATCAATATTACTCGATAACCAAAACTTTTCAGGATTCAGGGATAACTGTCGCCAGTTAATTGGGGTTATTAATAGCATCTGGGATATTTGGGGATGGTTCGAAACACATTTATGTGTAGGCTTGGATATTGCGTTTTAAGCAAATTGAAATTCATTCAAATTTTGGGTGATTTGAAATTCATCCTAAATCCCAGAACTCTGAAATGATATATTGGTGAAACGTGAAGCCTTATAATTTGTCTTGTGATTCAGAGTTCCGTCCATGGCGCCAAATATAAGATTATTGATAAGGGGAACAATTATTGATGGTTAGGGGATAGCCATTAGATCTTGAGTTCATTTATCGATCGAGTGAGAAGTTACTAATAGAGGGAAAAGAAAGAGGAGCAGAAAAAATAAACAAATACATATCTATATTTGTTTACTATGTATTTAAGAAATATATAGATTTTTTTTTTTTTACTCCTCCTCTTTTTACCTCTAGTGGTCATTTCTTCTCAGTTGATCTTTAAACCAAATGTTGTGAAAATGCACCTATCAGTGTACTGTATATGCTTTTTGAGATACTTTTGTCGAACAGGCATCCAGAGTGCAAATATAATTTAGCTTACAAAAAATAACAACATGGTTATTTACTTATGTCAGCATTATTAGGCATACATAGTGAATTTTACATTTTAGACTAAAATAGCTCAGCTGGAAAAATATATTTGAATTTGAATAATTTGAATTTCACATTGATTTCCTGGTTATGCTCCCTTTGCAGAATAGCCATGTAAATATTTCTGAAAGCGTCTGTGTTTTACAGGTGATGGTGATGTGAATAGCATGTGGATGTACAAAAAAACATTCACGCACGATTGCTCCTTGTAGAAGTCATTTCCATTTATATATGATATATTATTGTGTTCCTTAATCTTTTTAGAATACCCCCAACCACTTTTTTTTTTTAAATTACTAAAAAAGCTATGAAGCATACCTGTAGTTCATCATCAGAACACACTCTTGACTGTGCTATTAATCCTCATCTGGTGACATTAGCAATCCTGATGGCTTTGGTCAAATCAAATGTATTGAGGACACATATTTGCAACCCACCAACTGAATGCTTCTCTCTGAGAAGCAGTGGACTCACACAGGGATCAGCAGTAGTATACTTTGGGTGCTGATGCTGGAGGGTAAATAGATTCAGTTATTGAAACTAAGTCCAGAGCAAGTCCCTGCCTAGTAGTGTCTGACAGCCACTGGTAGGTAAAGACATTGCATTATGGAAAGCTTGCAATTTGTTTTTTTAGAAAAAAAAAAACACTGTTTTCATTTACATTTGCAAGTTTGCAGGAGCTGCATTTATGTCACAAAATGACCTTTTTTAAGTATAACATTTTCATTTACATCCTGGCATAATACTGTATAAGGTTAGATTCATATCTTTGTCTGTTCGACAGTTTCTGAAATGGCTATTTAATGATAATATAACTTTATTTCTGTAGTTAACATCCTTTCACCTGAAATTTACTTATTTCCTATACTTTGTCCCAAATTAGTTATACAGTATTAATTTTCAGTTTATAAATGAATATGTAATCCCATGACAGATATTTGATCTTTAGCAGCTATTCCTGGTGATAAATTGAAAGGATGGGCAAAATAACTGCTTAGCCATATTCAACATTTACATTTTCTTCCCAACAGTCTTCTAATCAATCAAGATTACATTTTCCATAGGTGGCACAATTCATTCAGTGTGTTGTTTATTAAAATGCCATTTATGATTTTTCTGAGTAATAAAATCAATGCACAGTATACCAAAATCAATAAAATAATGTATGCTTGAAATCAAAAGAAAGATAAGTGCATTATAAATCAGCTGTCCTCTCGCATTTAATCAGAACACTTTTCACTCCTCAGTGAAGGAAACCTCTTTAGTATGCTAAAATATACACCCACATGCAGCTATATATGAAGTAGTCATGATAACTTTCCAAATCAATCAGGTGATGGTATAGACAAAAGGAAACAAAACCGGGAGGAGAGAGCATCAAAATAAAAGGAATTTTTTAAAACATACATTTAAACAAACATATTTTTTTACACTTGTACACATAAATCTTAGAAAAACAAACAACAAATCTTGCAAATACGATAAGTCCAAGGTGTAAAAAAACAAAAAAACAAACAAACATGAAATCTCATTAAAGGTACTGAAGAAGAGGTACTATGCTACAATTCAAAAATGAAAGTGTGTACTGTAACCTCCTTGCCCTTTGTGAGTTGTTCCCTATCAGGACAGGTGTTCCCTTTCGTTGGCGGGTCTGAGTGTATAACTGACCTCTACAGCAGTAATATTCACAGTAACATGTCTTTAAACTATAATAAATGTGTTTAGAAATCAATCTTCGTAAATAAGATTAATAAGATAAAATTGTTCTTATTCTCAATTATATTTTGGTTGCATAACTTGTGAAAAAGTAAAATAAATTTTTCAGAACAGCTCCATCCGTGGCTACAACCCCACTGCCCCCCCCCCCCCCCCCCCTAACATTAAAGTGTCCTTCTTAGTTCATTTGAAATGCTGGGAGGTATGACGTCAGTGGTTATATTGAGTGTTATTGAATGTTCAGTGGCATTTTATATGTCACACTTTGGGTATTACCAAATCAGACTTCCTCTGTTGCTGGTACTGATGTTTAACATTGGCTTTGATCATCTCCTTCTGTACTTTAATAGTGCTATTAACTTGATATACAATCTTTCTGCCTGACTGAATACATTTATTCAATACATCCATTCCCTGTGCCTCTATAACATTACATTTAACACACAATTTGAGCAGAGCTCACAGTGTGGACTTATGTAAAAAAATGCAGTTCTTTCTCTGGCAACTTGACTTGAATCCAGTCCCTCAGTTCCAACTCTCTCTCCCTGGGTGTTCATGGATTAGTTCCACATTTACCTTGAAGGCTATCAATTTTTATTTCTGTAATAACTGGCACTTACCTGAAGTAGCTCAACTATTAAGGTTTATTACATCTGTCAACCACTGATTGTAATTAGGCTTTATTAATTGCCACTCTTACTAAAACTAGTAATTCCTGTGCTAGCAATTTGACAATTTTATATACAAATGGAAATGTGTTCCCTGTTCTCTTAATGCGTATACATTTATACATTGGTTTATATTCCATGTTTTATACTATAATTTTAGACCAAGAAGAAAGATAAACACTCACAGAGTTAATCATTAAACACCAGATTTTGTCCGAATGCACAAAATCTAGTAAAAGTGGCTAAATTCTGACCGGAAAGGCAACTCAAATTTGCTAAGGCTAATTATGGGCGGAATTCAGACATCCCGATCGAATCTGCACCAATCAGCAGGATGTACTCTGCACATTTTACAATCAGGGATTTTCGCATCTGAACCCGCTGGATTCCAGGTAAGTGGGGAAAAAAACAGTTTGCAGCTCTTATTGCTAAATTCAGGGGACCTATTAAATACTGTCCAATTGGTCATAATAACTTTAAAGTAACCCTTTAATGGTCTATAACAACTGATGCCTATTAAGTAAAAAATAAGGTACCACCCAAATATTTGACCAAAGCAACATCTTCTTTCAGATAAGCTAGGATAGTAGGTACTCAAACATAACACAAGAAGAAGTACTTCGGAAATGCCGCGCATGCACATTACGTCTCCCCATAGGAAAGCATTGAAAAATCATTTCAATGCTTTCCTATGGGGTTTTGAGCGACACTGGAGGTCCTCACACAGCGTGAGGACGTCCAGCAACGCTCTAGCATAGGTTTCCTGTGCTAGAAAACAGGAAGTGACCTCTAGTGGCTGTCTAGTAGACAGCCACTAGAGGTGGAGTTAACCCTGCAATGTAATTATTGCAGTTTATGAAAAACTGCAATAATTACACTTGCAGGGTTAAGGGTAGTGGAAGTTGGCACCCAGACCACTCCAATGAGCAGAAGTGGTCTGGGTGCCTGGAGTGTCCCTTTAACTGTTACAAAGTCTATACATCCCTAACTTCTCAAAACTCAAATGTCATTCTGTCCTGTACCAAGATACAGATGATTATCAAGAAAACCAGTCTTACCAGGACTAACAGCCGCTTCATGTAGTAAAAGACCCATTTGGTAATGATCTATTGAATTGAATATCTCTACAATCATACAAGCACATGCCGAGACCACAAAGTGAAAGAAAATCTCTGTACGGTCAGCCATTGCTTTAATCTCATGAAATAATTTGTTTTTGAAATGTGTATCAATAGTCAGGAATAGTTATATCTAAAAAGATCATATTCACACATATACTATACTTATTTTATACACATTTTTACTAAATGACCTAGATCAGAGATCAAAAATCTGCTATATTAAAGGAAACAAAAAATGAACATGCTTGCCTTTTATTACATTAGACAAAACAGAACCTTTTTTTAGAATGTATTTTTTTTAAAAAAAATCTTAAACTACTCCCCAATAGTATTTAGACATGTGGCTGATTTATTGATGTGCACACTAAAAATAAGGTGTATAGAAAATTGTATGATTCGGAAAAGGTTTTTGTCAGGATTTTGCATAAAATTTAAATGTAAATATCTAACTACTTGAAGGGAGGTAAATAAGTATTGTACCTGGTAATATAGAATTTGTTCATTAAAGCATGCTGTAGTGGTTATAGTGTCAGAAGACAAAAACTTTTGGATTTAGGCTCAAGTATAAAGATAAACATTGTATTGTAATAAACAATAATCCAATGCACCTAATTTAGTAAAATAAAAATATAGCTAGCTATTGAACAAGGTTCTGAAAAGGAAGGGTTTATTCAGAATATAGTAGGTTGTGGTGATTTAACAACTGTCTTCCATCCAATGCCACAGGAAATAATTTGGAACATAGAAGTTTTCAGTATGTTTCCAAATCACTACACCTCAAGCTTAGATTTCTTGATCCCAAAAAAATGTAAAATATAAATCATATGTTCACCATCCATCAAAGCAAAGTGACAGCGTGTTAAATGTCAGAATATATCCAATAATAAATTATCCTCTTCAGACAAGCCTCTAGTCAGCAATAATGTAACTTTAAAAGATGCCATGAAGTATTAGGTATTTTGTATTTTGTAAGACAGTTTTGCAGCAAGTGTCTTCGAATGCATATTATACTATAATATACGAAAAATAAAGAATGAAGGAGAAACCAGCTCGTGACAAGACGGGCCGTTCTCCTTCAAACCACCCCACTGTGAGCGTCTTATAGAAAATAAATACATTTTATTATATTGAAAATAACGGTATAAAAAACCAAATAGCTTTAGGACTCATCAGAAGATCTGGCCCATTCACTGCATGGTATGTCAATCACTAGAAAATGTAGCAATATACACTTAAACAAAGTTGATGCCAAAAGTGGTGATAAAAAGTGTATAAACCACTATTGGATGTGGCAATCAAAGCTTGAATTAAGTTAATTGCTAAGAGTGATGGTCCAGTGGATAGATCAATCACTAATGAATGATCACTAATGAATGTAGCAATATACACTTAAACAAAGTTGATGCCAAAAGTGATGATAAAGGTATATAAACCACTATTAGATGTGGCAATCTAAACTTAATTATAGTTAGTTGCTAAAAGTGATGGTTGCAATATAAACTAGACCTTGTAGAGGGCCACAGAGTTTAAACATTACTTAGTCTGGCCTATTGGCTGCCTGGTATATCAATCACTAATAAGTGTAGCAATATATACTTAAACAGAGTTAGTCTAGCTTATTAGCTGAATGGTATATCAATCACTAATAAATGTAGCAATATACACTTAAACAAAGTTGATGCCAAAAGTGGTGGTAAGAGTATGCAGATCACTATTAAATGTGGCAATCTAAACTTAAATTAAGTTAATTGCTAAAAGTGATGGTTGCAATACAAACTAGACCTTGCAGAGGGCCGCAAAATGCCAAATTCCTTAGCCCCAAAATTCAAGTCAGAAAGGGGGGGGGGGAGGAGGGAGGGAGGTGAGGGAATAATATGTATCAATCGCTTAAGACTTAGACAACGTAAATGCTAGATATGGTAGTTGTGATAACAAATCACTATTAAATGTAGAAGTTTAGCCAAATGGATGCTGAATAGTGGTGATTATAATGCAACCTGGACCTTGTATGGGGTCAGAGAGTTGCAAAGTAACTAGTACATCATAGAAATCGAAAGGATAGAGGAGATCATGTAGAGGAGGAAAATATAGGTTGAAAATGGATTCAAATATACAGAGGCTGAATAGATCAACCTAACAGTAGCTCTATATGATAAACTCCAATACCCCAGCGTATTTACCAGACACAATCACCTCAAAACACCCCAAAAGAATGGCTATAATAGACTAAGGAGTCCACTATTGGTTAGGTAAAATCAAGAGTCAAAGATATACATCGGGTAGAAGAGCCCGACGCGCGTTTCGGCGGACTGACCGCCTTTCTGAAGGGCTGAATAAATTGTGCCAATTTGAGGCACCCCCCTCCTCCATTTAAATACCTCTTGTGATCCTCTTATCAGCTGTAGCTGATCGCCATCCGTACATCGTTCGTGCATGCGCGCCGGTCTACAGTGACGTCCGCGCAGGTGCATGGACTTAAAGTATAGAGATATTTGAAAACGGGCATCCGCGCATGCAAGATTGACGTCCGCGCATGCGCACAGACTTAGAGTGAAAAGTACTCCAGACCGGCCTTTGCGCATGCGCGCAAAAACTGTAATGCCGTCCGCGCATGCGCACGGACTTTAAAATGTACAGACACTCCAAAACGTGTCAGAACTAAGAGAGCAGCACAAATATAGAGATAGATTGGTACAAACAATGACACAAATTGGCACATACAGTGGCATAAAGTGAAAGATGGTTATCTTTATGCCACAGACTATATATATATATATATATATATATATATATATATATATATATATATATATGTAGGCAGATAGTCTCCCCTAGAGGGTTGGATCCTTAGTACGTCCGGGCAACAAATAAGTGCCCTAGCCAGGAGAGACCACAGTTAGTTTATAGAAAGTATACAGGCCAATCCTATTCATTGTACCTCTCTTAGATATGTTAGTAATAGCATGTTTATGATAGTAGATGAATAGACGAAAGACGAAGGAGAAGAGGAAAAAATAGGGAGGGAGAGGAGGGGAGGGAAAATTATTTTACTAAAAACCGTATAAGTAACAAAGAACATAATACATAGTAGATTATATAAATTAAAGACAAAACAAGAGTGGTGACTGGTAGAAATTGTTCCCAATAAGGCTGGTAATGGCAGGTGTATACAGAGAATGACACTGAGAAAAAATCAGAGATGTGATGTTTGTTTATATGTTGCTCAATGTCATAAAAAAGCTAACTCTAATGGTTATATGAAGGGGGCAAAAGAGAAACCCTCATTCAAACCTAGAGGTTGAAGTGTTTTGAGTTCATATATCCACCTCGATTCTCTCTGTCTGAGTGTTTTATCAAAGTATCCGCGTCTGGGAGTCCTCTTCACTAGTTCTAGTCCGCAGAACCTGAGATGATTGGAGTCCCCCTGGTGAAATTCCCTGAGGTGTCTCGAGATAGGTGTCTTGAGACGATTTTTAGGGGATCTCACATGTTCCATGATCCTATCTTTGAATGCCCTGAATGTTTTCCCTACATACTTCTGTCCGCATGTACAGGATAGTAGGTAGACCAGGCCCTTTGTGTTACAGTTAAAGAAGCTTTTAACTTTAAAGGAACCCAGTCCTTGACTGTCACTGACGGTCTTAGAGTTTTTGAGGATGAACTTACAGGCTACACATTTACCACAGCCATATGTGCCCATCGGGGGAGTGCCCAACCAAGTGGCACGTGGTTGTGGTTTAGTAGAGAAGTGACTAGGTACCAGTAAGTCACAGATATTACGTCCCCTCCTAGCTGTAATATCCACATGTGGGCTGAGAGCCCCCTTAAGATGTGTGTCATTCAGCAGGATAGGCCAGAACCTCTCAAGTGACTTTCGTACTTCTGGCCACCCCACCGCGGACGGCATTCCAGTTTTTGCGCGCATGCGCAAAGGCCAGTCTGGAGTACTTTTCACTCTAAGTCCGTGCGCATGCGCGGACGTCACCTCAGTGATCTCCACACTTTAAAGTCCGTGCGCATGCGCGGACGTCAATCTTGCGCGCATGTGCGAATGCCGTTTTCAAATATCTCTATACTTTAAGTCCGTGCACATGAGCGGACGTCACTGTAGACCGGCGCGCACGCACGAACGATGGATGGATGGCGATCAGCTACAGCTGATAAGAGGATCACAGGAGGTATTTAAATGGATGAGGGGGTGCCTCAAATTGACACACTTTATTCAGCCCTTGAGAAAGGCGGTCAGTCCGCCGAAACGCGCGTCGGGCTCTTCTACCCGATGTATATCTTTGACTCTTGATTTTACCTAACCAAAAGTGGACTCCTTAGTCTATTATAGCCATTCCTTTGGGGTGTTTTGAGGTGAGTGTGTCTGGTAAATACGCTGGGGTATTGGAGTTTATCATATAGAGCTACTGTTAGGTTGATCTATTCAGCCTCTGTATATTTGAATCCATTTTCAACCTATATTTTCCTCCTCTACATGATCTCCTCTATCCTTTCGATTTCTATGATGTACTAGTTACTTTGCAACTCTCTGATCCCATACAAGGTCCAGGTTGCATTATAATCACCACTATTTAGCATCCATTTGGCTAAACTGCTACATTTAATAGTGATTTGTTATCACAACTACCATATCTAGCATTTACGTTGTCTAAGTCTTAAGCGATTGATACATATTATTCCCTCACCTCCCTCTCCCCCCCCTCCCCCCCTTTCTGACTTGAATTTTGGGGCTAAGGAATTTGGCATTTTGTGGCCCTCTGCAAGGTCTAGTTTGTATTGCAACCATCACTTTTAGCAATTAACTTAATTTAAGCTTAGATTGCCACATGTAATAGTGATCTGCATACTCTTACCACCACTTTTGGCATCAACTTTGTTTAAGTGTATATTGCTACATTTATTAGTGATTGATATACCATTCAGCTAATAAGCTAGACTAACTCTGTTTAAGTATATATTGCTACACTTATTAGTGATTGATATACCAGGCAGCCAATAGGCCAGACTAAGTAATGTTTAAACTCTGTGGCCCTCTACAAGGTCTAGTTTATATTGCAACCATCACTTTTAGCAATTAACTTAATTCAAGCTTTGATTGCCACATCCAATAGTGGTTTATACACTTTTTATCACCACTTTTGGCATCAACTTTGTTTAAGTGTATATTGCTACATTTTCTAGTGATTGACATACCATGCAGTGAATGGGCCAGATCTTCTGATGAGTCCTAAAGCTATTTGGTTTTTTATACCATTATTTTCAATATAATAAAATGTATTTATTTTCTATAAGACGCTCACAGTGGGGTGGTTTGAAGGAGAACGGCCCGTCTTGTCACGAGGTGGTTTCTCCTTCATTCTTTATTTTTCGTATATTTTGTGCTTTATGCAGGGTTATGCCCTTGTTGCCACCCCGATAACCCATCTCCCTTTGTACCTCCTGCTAGGTTTCCTAGCTAGGGAGTACCATTATCTTCATTATACTATAAACTATATGATCTATTTTAGGGACAATAATAAAATACATTTAATATCAAATTAAAGTATAACAAACAAATAATATCTTATTTTTGTAGTGCATAAATCTATTAAGAAATAATAGATGTGCACTGAGAGGGGAAATATAACAACTCAATAAATGAAGTGTATATATATATATATATATATATATATATATATATATTTGTGTACGGGATTATGGAAGGGGCACACATTAAACTGTGTGTAATTTTAATATATGAGAGTCGGTTGAGGTGTGCCGAAACCGACGTGAGGTTAGGCCTGCAAAAGAGGGCCCACCCAGGTATAATGATATATGAAGAGGGTGTGGTGGGAGGGAATTTCCGAAATCGTCGCAGACAGGTGAGTAAGGGGATTAGCTGGGTTTAAATAGTCATAAAATCCCTCCCACAACTTCAGGCATACGCCTTCTATTTGTGTACGGGATTATGGAAGGGGCGCACATTAAACTGTGTGTAATTTTAATATATGAGAGTCGGTTGAGGTGTGCCGAAACCGACGTGAGGTTAGGCCTGCAAAAGAGGGCCAAAAAGTGTGTGACATTTATTAAACATAACAAAACATTTAGACATATTATAGAAAGCGAGCCTGATTTCTTTCTGGATTTGGAATGTACCGGTTGTATGCCGAGGACTTCCAGCGACCCATCTTCTCTACAAGACGAGTTGGAACTGGACGACTTGAGGCTGCTGTGGCGGCCCTAACACGGAATGAATGTCCCGAGAAGGAATTCGGATTGAGGCCAAGACTAACAAGCAAGGAGCGAATGTATAGCATGAACTGTTTGAGAGATGTGGCAAAAATTGTACGAGCAACCGTTATAATCAGAACGCATTTAGTATCTTGAACCACCTACAATACTTACACATATCGTAGGCCGTGGAGTACGTTTGCTTAGTATTAGTAGGCAAATCTTACCTGCGTAGACTCTAATTTCAGGCGTGATCGATACCTTTTTTGACCTGCAGAGGAAATCTGGACTGCGTGTTATTTTATCTCAACCGTTATGTTTAAGCAAGGTCCTACTTCAGGACTTCGGAAGTGGCTAAAGCGGAGGATACTGCAGGGGACTGGAGCTAGTTCTTGTAGCATGCTGTGAGGAGGAAGGGAACGAAATAAGTTTAAATTATGCAAAATTCAGAAGCCCATTGAGCTTTCTCGTGAAGTAGAGCTGCTAGCTAATGGGTACCAATAGGTGAAGATAAGGACTATCCCGTAAGAGTTGCTAGTAGCCCTGTGTTTGAGAGAAGCCCTACCTACGATTTGGGTCATGTGGACATGTATCATCTATGCGCGGCAGGATATTAACTTCTTGTGGAAGAGCGTTAACCTGACCGCACACGTGCGATTACCTGCATTAAACCATAGCGAAAAAGGACTGAAACAGGCGCCTGATGAAACTGCCGTGATGTGAATCGAAGAACAGAATGCGAAGCCGTGACCCACCGTAGGGAAATGTTTGCACGAGAGAGGAACCTGAAAAGAAGCTTTGACTAAATTCGAAGACGATATGTGCTCGTATAGCAAGTACCCTATAGCAGTTACTTGGTGGGCATGAGATCGTAAAAGATTGTACTCCAGGATGCATAAGGTGTTACGCCTTAAATCAAAACATCCAGCATGACCGAAAGTAACTCCCGATGGACTACTTAAGCATACATAAAGAGAAGCGTGAACAACGACCAATGCGTGACTAATGAATTGACTGCGCATGGAGGACCCTGTGGATGTCAGGCGTGCAGACAAGTCCCTAATTAGTAGATTAAGGATTCGAATTGTATTTGTTTGGCCAAAAAGGAGGCGGAGTGATGCCTCGATGTTCGATATGAAACAAGCGGGAATTCTGTTCACCCGGTCCGATCAGATCGCTAAAGCTTATCCTGCATTGCTTGTATAAGTGACGCCGACGTGAAAATAGAGTGATAGCGTGAGTTGATAAACAGTAATTTAGAACTCAATGTACCAAAGTGCCCCCAAAACGTTGCGAAGAAATAAACGGTATATCCGTAATACATGAGTCCGGAAGCAGTCACTGTACGTCACGTCAGCGCCTGGAGGACCCGACGATGGTCCAATACGAGGCCAAATCTGTACAACGTGCAATGTGGAGGGCAACGTGAGACCCAACATACCTATTTGACTGAATATAAGTAAGAAATGTCTGAAACAAGTCGCCGGAGGAACCGCTGGTCTTGGTGTCTGGTCTGGGCACGTAGTGTACGTGGTACCTAAGGATCGCCAGTGAGCGACAGGTTGGGGTAATATATATATATATATATATATATATATATATATATGTATCCTCGTACTGCTAGAACTAAGCATCTAGCAGACCCATGGCCTGTAAGAGATGACGTATTGAAAGCACCGGAGTAGCCGGGTATGATAGTTCTGAAATACCGTTTTGCATCAATGTAGGAGTATGTAACGCACGATCGAAACAAAGGCGGGAAATAAAGCGCTAGGATACCTGCAGCGGTTATGGGATCTAAAACACAGTGAATATGCTCGACGGGCGTGGGGTGTGCCGCCCCCCCCCCCAGCTTACTAGGAGCGCGAGCGTGAGTGCGTGTGTGTGTGCTGGCCGACTAGCTAGTGCCGCAATGCGGCTAAACGATTACACTAGGTTGGTGACAGGTGAGGCCCTGCTAGTTGCCAAGCGGCTTGAGAGGCTCTATCTATGCGTTGGCGTGAGGGGGTAGCGTGGCCACTGAATGAGGTGGCGGGGTGTTGGCCTCTCGGTGACAGTTAAACATAAGATAGAATGGGAGTGACGGATGAGGCCCTCTCTATGCCACAATGCGAGGCGACTAACTATGATTTGGCCCGAGGGGCATAGTACCTCCAAGTATGAGGATGGGTGTTGGCCTCGCGGGACCACTAACCTATGGCGAAGAAGCCAGGGGGAATAACAACTAGTGGACACCTAGGAACCTAACAGCCAGCAGTTGCTAACTAAGATGGAAGGTCGGGTAGTGAGAGAGGACATGCTACAGAGCGAAACGTGGGTAGCAATGAGGTAGGATCGTACGTTCTGAGCGAAACTGGAGTGCCCAGCGAGCATGTGGGGTCCAGATGGTCGGGACGTATGAACTGGAATGCGTGTTTGATCGTATGTACGGCCCTCGGGGCCTCGTGGTGCCAGACCGTGGCCTTGATTCGAAAATGTACTGCGAAATTTTATTTATTTATTTATTTATTTTTTGTAATATGTACATATATATAAATATATATGCAGACCTTGTACATAGAATAGTTAAAACACGTGCTAGCCGTTGCCGAGGCCCGCTCACTAGAACTGCGGTGTGAAATGAGATGCACTTGCCCGGAACATATGTGCTTGACTGCGTAGGAATACGCCGGGTTGTCATTTAACGCATATGCTACACCGACTGAGGATGAATGAGGACTGGTACGGATAATGCTTTGCTTGTAGCGTAAATGCCGTGAACCAAAGACCCTCGCAATGGTGAGCGGGTGAAGGAAAGCCAGTGCGGCGTTCGCTGCAAACTACCCATGATCGGTGCTCCTAATCGGATGCCCGTATGACGTCCTGCAATGCCACCAGCATGTCAATTAAGCCCTCTGTGGGGATTATGTTTACGTATGAAGGAACTAACCGTGCGGAGGAAGCCTTCACTCCGTTGTAACTCGTCATGAATGTGCAACCGTGCACAGACAATGGGAGAGGGGGGAGTGGGGAGGAGAGGGGGATCACCTTCCCACCCAGTATACAGACAGTGTAATGTAGACAAGACACTGTATACAAAGACTATCCGCATGCAGCGTGTGAGCGGCACCGAGTCTGTGCGTTGCGGGTAGCGCAGGAGGAGCGTAATAGTATTCTAAGGCTGGAGAGTTAGCGATCTAACAGGTGTGCCGAACCATGACATATACGCAGACATGTCCGTTAAATTTAAGCCTTTCTTCAGTTCAGTATTAGTGGAATTCGAGTTCACATGTGAGGGCAGATGACTGGGCTCTTTAATGCAATAATGACTCATTTTGGAACTTTAATTGTCTAGAACGATTTAAAGCGCGTAACGTACCGAATCCCCTGATGTCGAAGTTGTCTGCTCACTATTTAGTGAATAAACGCCCATTAGTGGGTATCATCTTGTCCTCTTTGTCTAAATCACTGTTGAATTAATGAAAAGAGGCAAGACTGTAGATCAATTGCACAATCCATCATGTGACGAATTCTGCACCTGAGCAGTGTTAACGGACACAGAGAAAAATGAACCAGGCATTTTGCCAGTAGAATTTAGAGACGGGGCATTAAACTTTAAAACTCGATGTATTATCGGACTGTGTCCCAAAATTATGAGACAGAGAACTCTGGGAAATGTAGTCGAACAACAGCTGGAGATGGCAGTCTTCAAGCGCTGCCTACAGTATGTGGAGCAAATATTGTATGGTTTACATAAATAATTAGGGCAAGCATTTAACTTCTGTAAAATAATTCGAATGCAGAATTCCGAGCCAAAATCAATTATATACATAAAGGAATTTGAAGTCCGCTGTGCTAGGAAAGGTATGTCAGATATAGGTGTGTAAGATGCAATGCATGTACTTGCCTCACCTGTGTGCGTGTCACGTCTAAGATATATGTATATAGCAAGCATGTACTGAGTCACGGCTGGAGAATGGCAATTAGACTCGATCTGTGGCACTCGGGGGACGGAGAATTCAAAGTAACACTCTCCACCCACCACCAGAAATCCCTCTCCGCTCATGGAGTAAAAGTCGTGCGCTCGCATTAACCCGGAATCAGGGACGTATTAGCCGCGAGGCAAACAAGGCATTTGCCTTGGGCGGCATTTTCCAGGGGGCGGCAAAAAAAGCCGCCCCCAAATGCCCAAGGCAAATGTCTTGTTAGCCTTGCGGCTAACAGACATGCCGGCGGGCTGCTGGGTGATCGGGCGGCACTGCCTGGCGGGCGGGCGGCTGGCCGGCGAGGGAGCACTTCCCCTGAGCTGTCTGCTCAGCTCCCTCGCCAGCCTCAGAGTGAGGCTGGGAGCCGGAATATGACGTCATATTCCGGCTCCGCCTCCCAGCCTCACTCTGCGGCTGGCGAGGGAGCTGAGCAGACAGCTCAGGGGAAGTGCTCCCTCGCCGGCCAGCCGGCCGCCCGCCAGGCAGTGCCGCCGATCGCCCAGCAGCCACTGGACCACCAGGGAGGAAGAGACACCCCCCTCCCCAGCATTCCCAAAGGTAAGGAGGGGGGTGTTAAATTAAAAAAAAAAATGTGTTAAAAATTAATTTAAAAAAAAAAGTGTTCAAAATAAAATAAAAAAAACGTGTTAAAAAAAAATTAAAAAAACAATTTGTTAAAAAAAAATAAAAAAAAATGTGTTAATGTGTTAAAAATAAATTAAAAAAAAAAAAGGGTTAATGTGGGTGGGTGAGTGTGTGTGTCTGTTAGTGTGTGTCTGTGTCTGTTAGTGTGTGTGTGTGTCAGTGTTTGTGTCTGTTAGTGTGTGTGTGTGTGTCTGTTAGTGTGTGTGTGTCAGTGTGTGTGTCTGTTAGTGTTTGTGTCTGTTAGTGTGTGTGTGTGTGTGTCTGTTAGTGTGTGTCTGTGTCTGTTAGTGTGTGTGTCTGTTAGTGTGTGTTTGCCTGTGAGTGTGTGTGTATGTTAGTTTGTGTCTGTTAGTGAGTGAGTGTGTTTGTCTGTTAGTGAGTGTGTCTGTTAGTGTGTGTGTGTTTCTGTTAGCGAGTGTGTGTGTGTGTGTGTATTTAGAATGCGGGGCGGGGGGAAAGGTTGGGTGGGGGTGGCACGGGGGGAGGGGGGGTGCCTGAGTTTTGTCCTGCCTAGGGCAGCACAAAACCAGGATACACCACTGCCCGGAATGTGCCGACCCCCATGAGAGCGAAACAAGCATGTGAAAGTCTAAATACAAGCATGGACCAGCGTGCGTGAAGCATAGACTGACGGAATTACACCAACACTCTATACATTATTGCATGCCGAGACGAACCGGCTGTACGGAGAATGGAATACCGACAAGTGAATAAGCGTACAAAGAGGATGTATATAACGAAAACATCGGAAAGGACTTACAGTTCGAATCGACGGATGGCTTCCGAAGCGTACAAAACTACTCACAAACCGGCGGGCAGTGTACGAGCGTCGCGGGAGAATGACGTCAGAGGTCTGTGAAAACGGAAATGAAGGCGAATTTCCGAAATCGTCGCAGACAGGTGAGTAAGGGGATTAGCTGGGTTTAAATAGTCATAAATCCCTCCCACAACTTCAGGCATACGCCTTCTATATATATATATATATATATATATATATATATATATATATATAATACCTTGCGTCCCGCACTCACAGCTCACGGTCTTGTCGTCCTTGCCTCGGTGCAGCCTCCGGCCTTTTGTATAAAATACTTCAATGGAGTACACTCACAGGACTCGTAATAGTGATAAGATGTAAGTATTAACAAACAAATAATGTCAACGTTTCAGTCCATCCGGACATTTCTCAAGACAAATTATAAGTGATAAAAAACGTTTGAGTAAACAATGCTAAAATGTTCATTGGAGGGTTAAAAAGTGAAAACGAGATATGAGATTAGCACCCTGGGATTGCTTCCCAGACAGCATCTATATTTTGTAATATACTTTGTATATGGCTTGTATCTCTTTCTCTATCATCACTTTTTCACATAAGCAATGTGGTTGTTAGGGTTAATTTGAATTGATGATTTTTTTTTTCACATGTACACATCACTAATGACATCACATAATCTTGTTTTCACTTGTTTCACCCTAAAATGAACACTTTAGCATTGTATACTTAAACGGTTTTTGTCACTTATAATTTGTCTTGAGAAAAACATCTTATCTCTGTTACGAATCCTGTGAGTGCACTCCATCGAGGTATTTTATATATATATATATATATATATATATATATATATATATATATATATATATATATATATATATATAAAAGATTTAACTGCACTCACTGCCTTTTCAATAATGAAGTTAATTTATTATAAACTACATGAAGCCCAAAAAGTAATCACACGTTTGCTAGCACTATTTAAACATAGTACTCACGATTTGTATATTACATGCTGTACCTTATTGCACATTTTTACAAACAATGCTATCCTCGGAGGACACATGAAATCAAGCTTTATAAAGGATTATACTTAATATATAAATATTCATTATTATTACAATTACTACTTAGATTACTCTTCACGAGTCTGGTTAAAAAATATAATTTTGTTTTCTGTTAGACTATTTAAAAGGTGTACTATTTAGCATTTGTGTTATATTGTATTCCACATGAATTACATTTACGTACGTATGTATGCAGTTTTATGGCTCTATAGATCAGCCAAAGAAATGGAGGCCACATAGGGTCGACAAGTATTATTGGTTTACAATGTCTTCTTTTGATTTTGTAAAGCAACAAGAAATATGACTGTGTTTGTCAATTGGACATTATATATTGAATAAGTGTCCTTGAAATGCATTATGATTTTAGAATGGCTGCTTGCTAAAGAAATTCAGATTCATAGAGGGAAATACATATTTATTGCTTTAATTGGCAAACGGCATAGTGATAAATATTAAAAGATGCATGACCTTCTGTGCAAAGAACCCTTACTAGTTGTTTTAAGTATCCTAAATTATTAATAGGCCCATGGTCAAATTAAATGTTGATTGCTAGCTGATGCTACATGAAAGGTCATGTGTAGTCAAGAAAAATTAAAATAAAAGGGCAGTCATGTAAATGATTTAATAAGAGCTTGTATGGGGTTGAAAATGAGGCAGTGGTACTTGTAGTTATTTTTACAGAAAGATGGAATGGCTAATATACTTCTTGACGTTTCAACAGGTGGATCTTTAGACCAACATACATTTATCCAATGTTCTAATACAAGTGTATGATTATCACATTTATTCACAATTATGACTGCCGTATACATCATGCTTCCTGCACTATGGATAACTTTTTCATGATAATGGGGTATGCATGTGAAAATCACTGCTTTTAAAATGTAGCATTCAAATGATGTTCTATTTCTCATTTAATTAACATGTTTCCTACCTGCAGCATTGGAAATGTGTATAAGTGATATATGTCCAATAAAGCATGGGAGATCTAGCAAACCTAATAACCACCTGTCAATTTTCCAGACATAATGCTTCATTAACTCCGTTCCAGTAAACTTTAGCAAAAATAATTTTTAGATGTTGTGGTGTAAAGTACCTCTGTATCATTTTTGATCACACATATTTATCACACTCCATTAAAACAGAACTCACGCTGCTGAGATTTTTTCAAAACCTAACTGGTAAAAGGGGGGGGGGGGGGGGGGGTCTGCCCCGGGTGTCACTAAGTAGGGAGGTGCCATGCTCTAGACCTCTTGCTGGTTTAGCCATAATAATCTCTCCCTCGCTGCTCGGCTCTCAGTCAGTGAGTCAGAGCACAAGGAGGGTATTCCCAGCCTGTGTTCTGACTCACACTGAGCAGCAGGGAGCGCAGAGCCAGGTTTCTCCCCTGCGTGGCCACTCTAAACATGCAGGGGGTCAGAGTCAGCCTGTCTAGATCCTGAGGCTGCACCTGCTGCACTGCCTGACCCTGGGAAGGAGCTGGTTGGAGGCTGAAAGCGCTGAGACAGCCCCTGCTGCTCCTGCACCCCTTGAATGGTGAGTTAATAATATTATACAGCACTTATACCCGCAATCCCCACCTTGTCATAATATCCACCCTGCCATTATACCCTCACCCTCCCTGCCATATATCCTCACACTTCCTGTCATTATACCAACACCATCCCTGCCATCATACCAACACCATCCCTGCCATTATACCAACCCCCTTCCAACCATATATCCCCAAACCTCCCTACCATTATACACTCATCCTCCCTGCCCTAAAGGGCTATATACCCTCATCCTCCCTGCCATTGTACCCCCAATCTCCACCTTGTCATAATACCCTTTCTGCAATTATACCCTTACCCTCCCATTACACCCCCACCCTCCCTGCCCTGTACCCCACTCCCTGTCCTGTACCCCCCCACCCTCCCTGCCATTATACCTCAATCCCCACCTTGTCATAATACCCTCCCTGCCATATACCCCCACCATCCCTGCTATTATACCAACACCGTCCCTGCTATATATCCCCAAACCCAGCTTATCATAATATTCTGCCTGCCATAAAACCACCACCTGGTCATAATTCTCACCCTGGCATCAACCCCTCAACATTTCATATGATACTCACTCTGCTATAATACCCTCCCTGACATATACACCCACCTTGTCATAATATCCTCCCTGACATATACCCTCTCCTGCTGGTAATACTCATATATACCTCCACGTCCTTACGTTACCCCATGCAATATCACACACTAAGTCCCAGACCCCAATCTACTCCCACCCACCCAGGCAAATACAACTGGTCCCCCGCACACAGACTCACACAGACACATTACACACAGGCTCACATTTACAGATTACATATACAGTCACACACATTGCACATACATACTCTGTTACAAACACACATTTTCAAACACAGCACAAGGACAGATATATAGTGGGAGGTAGTGAGATTAAACATTCTTTATGGACTACATAGGAGTTTGTGCATGCCGGCAGCCAGGATATGACATCATCCTGGCATCGACATCACTACTGGGAGCGTGAGTGAGCGATGCAGGAAGAGCACAGAGATCCCAGCCGAGTTAGACACAGTTAGTCAACAGGGGGAGGATCCACTTCAGCCCTCCTAGAGCAAGGTAGGGATGTTGGGTGGACCTCTTAATTACTAAATGTGTTTGTATGAATTTGATTTTTGTGTGTATGCCAGTAATTATGTGTGTATGTGATTGTGTATGTCTGTGATTATGTGTGTGGTTAAGCGTGTGTTTGTTGTGATTGTGTGTGTGACTGTGATTATGCGTGTCTGTGGTTATATGGGTGTATGTCTGTGATTGTGTGTGTATTTATATACATAAATACATATGTCTGTGTGTGTGTATATAAATGTGTATGTGTTTAGTAGATAGCTTCCTAATTTGGTGTCCTTAAATATGTCAATCCCACATAAGGATAACAAATAAGGGAGTTATCTACTAAACAACTGAAAGATTAAAATATAGAAAAAGGCTTTTTAAATTGTTATATTTTAGCTGTTTAGTAGATAATTTCCTATATTGGTGCCCTTACGTGAGATTCCATATGGAAAGATACCAAATTAGGGTGCTGTTTAGTTATATTTGGTGTCCTGAAATATGGAAATCTCACATAAGGATAGCAAATAGGTGAGTTATGCGCTAAACAATTTTTGACTGTGGTATCTTATGTGCCTCCATTGTATATTGTTACTAGAGTCGCCACTGTTTCAGGGGCCCGGTTGTGCGCTGCAGGGCTTTAACAGTGCGACGGGGCTTCGGTAATAATGTAATGGCAGCGCACACTCAGTGCTATATACATTAAAAACATTTTCACAGACATACACAAACACAAATCACATTTTTTACATTTTAAAGTGGGGGAGAGGGGGCTGCCAAAAAGAATCCCCACCACCAGTGCCAAATGCTCTAGGTACGCCCCTGGTTACTATTTTTTAATTTACATTGCCTGAGATGCTTGAGAGAAAGTGAGCATGCACAGGCCATTCATGTCGCGCTGAAGAGATTAGTGTGGTTTACTTTTGAAAATAACTGGGCCTCAATTTAATAATTCTGTTTAAAGATTTCAAATTACCACAATCTATTAGAAAAGCTACCAACAGAGGGTAGGTCCATCCCATATTATAGGCCAAAGGGGAGAAAATAAATGCATAGTCTAGATAACATGTTCTTGTAATATACTTGTGACGGAATGCTGGTACGCCTGTACTTGGGCTCTGGTGGGGAGCAGCCATTTAGACCACACAGACTTAGACCTAGCCACAACAGAGAGAGACAAGATGGCGCCGAACCAGAGACTGGGTGGGGGTTGGGACTTTTCCCTTTGTGACTCAGGGAGCTGAGTCACCTATTGTTGACTGTGTGTTAATCCCTTTACCTAATGCATAATGTTTTCCTGTGTATGCAAAGTAGGTGTTCTGTGATGGCGTGTCCTATTGGTTATTAATGGGTTTAGTGTGATTGGCTGTTTTATGCCTGGTTTGATTGGTTGCTGTTCCAAAACGTTGTGTGTTTACTAATGAGTTTACTTGTATACAAATATCTGGGTGTGTCTAATAAACATTCCTAATTCCTGTTCTACCCTCCAGCTGTGTGTGTCTGTCTGTTCTTGGCGGAGAGGTGTTAGCTGACTGGATCTTTGTGAACGGGCTGACATCTGTGGTTTGGCGGCGGGAAGAAGCTGTTCAGACGGGTGTGCTTAGTCTGGGCACAGGGGACCTGTCACAATACTTTTGAAAGTGGCTGTTACCTCCGAAAAAATTTGAGCTTTTCATAAAGACTGTGGTGGACTTTCACTGAAATTTCAATGTAGTCAAAAGAAATAAGACAAAATAGGGACTGCTTTTTAAATGTAAGTGTTTGGGTTAAATTAATTATCTGTTGTAATATTTACAGGTTCTATCGCGAAAAAAACCCTGAAACCTCAATACACATTCATCAAGTGCACTTAACATTTGTGTTAAATATAGTCTTGCACATAAACAAGTTTCAAAGACAAATATCATTAAAAAAGAGATTTGTGCTGTGTATTGCAAACTGTAGACGTGGCCTACTTTAGGCACTAGTACGTCAATACAGGTGCACTTAAAAACAGAAAAGCTTCTTCAAAGTTTAAAATTAAACATGAAAGCTCAGAACAGAACAAATAGCAAAGTAAACAAATATATTAGAACATTACGTACTCAGAATATAATTAAATATATTTTAGGGGAGCCTGTTCTAAGCAAAAGTATATTTTGAATGTGAACGTGTAAGTTGGCCTTTAACTATGTTCCATTTAGCCCCTTGTGTTACTCCTTCCCATCTTTATCACTTTTATTATTGGTCATCTATATGAGGCCTTTGGCCCTAGTCCTGTCTCCTTCCTAAATGCAATTTAACATCTCTGTTCTACCATTTACCCATTTTGCATGCCACTTTTTATTTTATCCACTCTAATTTTATCTCTTCATATCTATGTGTACGGTATAATGGTTGCCATACATGTTTTATTTATACCTTATTTACACATACACCTTTTATTCTTTCTCAAACTGCTTTTTAATATTTAAAAGTAATTTATCAGCAGAACAATAATGCACGTGTTGCTAATGCAATCTAAGGATCTCTGCCAAAACATCTCTGACAAACTTCCGTGGGGGAACAAGCCTGCACAGATTTGCTCTGTCATGATATAATGGGTTGAGAGATCCATAAGGGAGTTTATGGGGAAGTGAAATTTTAAACCTGTACTGTTCGTTAATAGGCTTATCCACATAATACTGTGAGGGAGCTGGTCTCTGCAGGTAGAGTGGCAGAGATCTATGCGATTTATACTCAATATAAGTGGCACAGAAATTATGGCGGAGATGCTGAGAGATAACAATTGATCTGAGATTGGAGTGAGAGGAGGGGGTCATGGACATGATTAGATTGAGGGAGAGATATGGGACTTAGGGACAGAAATATACAACTGGGATGGCAGGTGGAGAGAAAGATCAAGAGCAGTGGTTGTGGGTGAAGGAAATATGGGACTGGGTGGTTGGGGGAGCAAATGATGTAGAATTAGGGTGTTGGGGTGGTGGGGAAGATAAATATGGGTCTAGAGTGGTAGGGAGAGAGATACAGACCTCTGGTAATGAGGATGAGAGATATGAAACAGTGTTAGAGGAGAAATAGATGGAGTGAAAGGGAAAAGGAGGAACAGAAAGAATATTTGGCATTGTAAATATCAGGGAATAACGTGTGTAAAAGAAAAAGTGTGTGTGTGTGTGTGTGTTGAAATAACACAGAGTAATGTGCTCCTCAGCAGCCAATTTACTGTAGCTTGTGGTAATCTTAGAATTACACTACTATACTAATAAATTCATTTGGAATTATTGTACAGAATACATATTATAATTTATAACCAGGTACTTGTCAGAATGCCCAAAGAACGGTTAACTCACACCTATGTTTCTTGCTCAGTGATGTCATGTCTAATTGATTCAGGTTCTTGTAATAACAGATTGCCTATGTAACTATTGAACTCCTATACTCTCTTTTAAAGTTGGTTACAAGCTCAGTACAACTAAATGGTGGTTTGAATAATCCTTTTTACTACTGGTACCAACTACTTTAATGGATCTTAAAGGAGGTCTGCCGAATCCTCACTTGACCAAGTACCTTTTTATGATTAACTGTGAATCACGCTTACTCAATCGTCACAGTCTATGCCAAGTATTACAAAGTAAAGTATTTTCATTTACTACTCATGTTATTGTGTCCTCACATCACTGCTAAATAAAATGCAAATATTAGCAGGAATTATGGCAGTCAGCCTAAGAAAGTTGTACAGCACTAAACGTCACAGTATGTATAAGTTATCACAGAACTTCACAGTAATACAACTCACAGTAGTATGTGGTGTACGTTAATGTATGTGGTGTATAGTTATGCCTCTGTATCTACCTCCGGCAACACTACATTTTCCTCTGTTGTTCTATATATTTTTACCAACTGAACCCATTCAAAGCTGCTCACAGTACTTTGCCGTACTTTGAGGTAATGTTGCTGAACCACGACTAGAACCAAACATTTTTTGTAAATGTTTATAGTGGTTTTAGTGTACTAAATGTAAGTCCTTTAAAATGAGCCTTGCATATTTTATCAGCAGCTAGTGAAAGTACGGAACTTACCATTGTCATTTCCTTGTCTGATTTCTTCTGCAGTTCGATCTATGAGCACGTACAAAGACCATACTACACACGTGATGGCAATAATGTGAAATGAAACAGAACAAACTATCTTCCTCCTCTCACTTTTTGTCATCTGCAATTTTTCCCACTGAAAGAGAAAGTAATATTATTAAACATTGTGAAATACGGATTCATTGAGTAAAGCTATTAAATTGTTTAAACATACGATGAAGATGATGATGATATAGATCATAGACCATGTGTATAATATAAGTAAAATATTATGAAATGATAATACTGTTTAGAAATTTAGCAAATAAAGTGACAGGAAATGTAGCTTTTAAAATTTATTTTGAATATTCTTAAAGCATAAGAAAAAATGCTTAATGGAACATGAAAAGAATTTGATAGAAATTAATGCACATAAAGTAAATAATTATTTTGTAAAAAAAAAAAATGCAAATATATCTTTTGCACCTTAACTCAACCAAACATTATTTATCTGCATAGGGTATATTGGGAAAAAGAGGAGAAGGTACTTTACACATAAACCAGTGTTCAACAAAACTTAGAAACAGGTCTTCCCACAGTGGTTAGTGTTCCCGGTGTTCTTTACATTAGCTTTTTATTCACAAAAATAATACATGATAACAACTTGAATGAACTAATTAAACATTGACAGTTAGTAAGCATTCACATGGTTGCTAAAAAACTGAACTGAGAACAGGGTGCACAAGTGAAGCCCAAGATCTTGAAACCGTTTCTCTGTTAATGAGAGATTTGTGTTCACAAATAGGTGATATATCTGCTTTCCTAACCCTGCAAAAGATGGCCATTATATATATATATATATATATATATATATATATATATATATATATATATATATCTTTTTAAAAATACTTCATATATTTCAAGGACATATTTTCTCTATCTAGATTATAATGTAGATGACAAATCCATCATGTAGTTTCTCTTTCATGTCTTAAAGATGATATACAAAGATAGTATATCACCACCATTAATAACCTGTTAAAGACTATACTATTGCAGCTGTGGTTCTTGCCAGTCTCAGTGAGACTCAACTACTGATGGTGCCTTTTTAAGGCTTTTGGGACTCCCCTGTTGGTTACACCATGCATTGAATCTAATCATATGTACATTACCTTAGTGCAGCATAGAAGCTAAGACTGAGTAATAACTGTGAGTGATTCTATCATCAATCATTCAGCCTATGGTCTCAGTCTAGCCATATGTTACTGGGTTGGATTAGATTAAGGGCTAGTTAATATTAGGGATAGGGTTAGGGGTTGAGATAGGACTTAGGACAGGTTTACAATAAGAGAAGGTTAGGAGTATGGTATGGGATAGAAGTTTGAAGTGCTGCTCATTCCAAGATATTTTAGATTGCTCTATGACGTGTAACTCTCTGGAAGTGTCATCAACCACTAATGGTGATTAATGTCAATTCTGTGCATATTTTTTGCACAGAGGGTTTTTGACTGGCTGATAGCACACAGGTGATGCTTTCAGTCAGTGAATAAACTATGGAACAGCATCCAGCTTCTGCAGCTCATCAGAACCTGGATCTGCATCACCTGGCATCAGAGAAGGCTATGTGCCCAGTAAGAGGGCAAACCATTGCAAAATGGTTAACTCCATTAGTTTGTAATGATACCAGAGTACAACTGGCATCATAACCACTACAGTGGACCCAACGTGCCTTATTTGTCCATGAAGAGAGGTATGTCTTTTTAATATGTTGGAGGAGCAGAAGGAAAGCACGGGACTGCATGGTCAGAACATGTAAGTATGGTTAATTGTTTAATACATGTTGCAGAGGTAAAGACAGTTCATTAGTCATATTAGAAAATCTTAGTGTGGAATTCTTATAATTTTTTTTAAATTGACAGAGTTTGTGTTGCCATGCAGATGATGAGCACAATCTAAGCTTGCTTATTAAAGAAGTACTTATGTTAGAGTTACTTATACCTTTCAATACATTTTAATCAGTGAAGTGTTCCATTAACTTGATCTAGAAATATGACTGAGAATCTGTATCTTTCGCTCTGTCTATCTGTCCTCAGCAGATTCCATACATACATTATTTAGTATTATTTGTATTAATTTACTTATTTTTAAAGTTTTATTTTTCATGTTTACAATGTCGTATTATTATTATTATTATTAGTGGCATTTATAAAGTGCCAACATATTTCACAGTGCTGCACAATTGGGAAAAAAGACAGTACAATATAAACAGACAAATATAAAAGGTAAAGAGGGCCATGCCTGCCAGCAGAAATCTAGCCCCGGTGTACAAGACATACCTGTGTGTACACACACACACACACACAGATATTATTTATTTTTATTCTGCAAAATTTATTTACTAGTGTTGTTCTTTCTGCAGTGGACATTTGTAAATGGTCTGAATATGGCACCTGGCCATGAAACTATTTGAAGTGTATGTTTCTCTTTTCATTTCTGTCTCTCTCTCTTTGCTGTCGTCCTGTTGTGTGTTTCATAGATTGATACGCATGCCAATTAAACTAGTTCATCATTTAAAATTGTTCCAATTCCCATGTAATGCCATTTTTTTCTCTTAAAAGTGTACTGCAATGCAGTAATGTACCACTACTGCCACCTACTGAACATAAGCATTATTGCAATTAATTACAGATAAAAATATATTTCACTGTATATAATATGAACATATCTGGTAAATTAATAGTATACAGTATGTTTTAAATCATAGTTTCAATTAATGTTATTATAAACATCAGCAGCTAGAAATTGTGTATATTAAAATTCATGTAATCCCGGTTTATGTATCTTCTGTGCTAGACATCTCAAAAAAACACATTAAACATGTTGCTTTCTTGAAGCAAACAGCTAACAGCATTTAACAGGAAGTCACAGCAGACAAGTTAGACATGTTTTGTGTCTTCTTGTACATTATTTCACTTTTTGTTGTTAATACATAATGGTCTGGAGATCCTTTGTGATCTATCCAAGCCAGAGAACCAAAGATGATCATGAAGGGGCCCAGGCAACAGTTTTTGTAGATTTTGTTTCTGATTTGTCTGTGATAATGAATTTATCAGACACAGTCTTGTACGCTATTAATAGTCAGCTTGATTTAGAGTGGCTCTGTGATGATATACTTACAGTATCCCAATCGATTCTTCTTTTCTCTTCTATTTTTCCTAAAATACATAAGACGAAGCAGGGACTACTTTGCCTTATGTATTTTAAGTATGCTTGACAAAAGGTGGATTCGTTTTTTTGGCAAGTGGCGGTGAGGAAAAATACACTGTCTCTTGAGGTTCCCATAGTCTCTCGGATCGTCCATAGACCTCATTGCTGTACTCTCATACATGTGTGAGAGTACAGCACTGACATGGGCTTCTGGCAGATGAGGAGCTGAATAGGACCCATGAAAGAAGATTGGAGTGACCACGAGGGACAGCTTTAGGTAAGTTAAAGTTGCTTACCACAGAAATCATTTGGTGTGTTTACAAAATATGCAAGGACCCCAGAAGGTGACTGTCACACTTTAACCCCTTAAGGACACATGACATGTGTGACATGTCATGATTCCCTTTTATTCCAGAGGTTTGGTCCTTAAGGGGTTAAAGTACGAATATCAGCATTTTTTTCCCAAATGTTGATCTCATGCAAATCCACAAAAAATAAGACTTCGATTTCCTCTGTATGTTTTCATGGATTTCATATGCATATGTCATATATTCATTCTCACTGCTCTATACCTTGTTCTCTACTACTTTGTTTGACAGAGAACTCATTGTGCCCAAGTGCACCATAGTATAAAATTACTAGTCACATGTTCTCAATACCCTACACTATGTAGCATTGCTACTGTGTCTAGCAAGTGTTTCCATGTTTTCTGGAAGTCTGTCCTAGCAACCACACCTCACAATTCATAGCAACTGTGCTATGTTGTGTTGCAATCCTATTTTCAGTAAATCCTGTTGTGACAAAAACCATTCTCTTCCTTCGTTTTACCCTTTAACCCCTTAAGGACCAAACTTCTGGAATAAAATGGAATCATGACGTGTCACACACGTCATGTGTCCTTAAGGGGTTAATCGAATCTAGGCTGATGCTGGGGGAACTTGGGCTATAATCACTACTGCGCTTGGGACTCGGGAGATTTAGAATGGAAATACTGAGCCGGAGTATAGGGGATCCGTTACACTGGTGGCAAGTGGCGGGATTTTTCTCCCAAATGGATATCCAAAACCAGGAAACGCAGTGAAGGGTCCAGCAGCGTCCCTGTCTAAAGAGGAACTCTGGAGATGGAGCGAGCTAGCCCCTGGGCAGCATCCCCATATAAGAAGGATTTTCCAAAGGACACTGCAGGGCACCTTGGCCTCGGAGTATGGCCCTTTTTCTGCAGAAGATGAGCTGGTATGGAAAGAAAGCGTACGGTGAGATCTCTGGCACGAGGCCCTGGAGCAGTCTCAAGCTCAAGGGGGAGAGAGTCTTCCCAGTTCAGAACGGCGCAGGCCGAAGCAAACAGTGCTGAGGCTGCCTTTATTGGAGCATCTACCCCGGGAAGAGTGGATTATAGAATTGCAGCGGCTGTTCAAGAAGGAACAGTGGCTGGATGAGTGAGGCATAAGGGGCACTACGGTGGTACTTGGTTCAAAGATGCCCGTGGATGGTGGAGAACGAGAGACCAAAGGGAGAGGTCTACAATGGCCCTGGTCTACAATGGGAGGCTTTAGAGGAGGAATTACTTCAGCAGAACAGAGCAGTCTTGGTATTGGGGCATCTGGGAATACCGTATGGATGCACTGGAACTCCCTAATGCTACAGGTCTGGGGCCAGATATCACCTGTCTGGTAGCTATAGAATGGGAACTGGAGCAGGAATACCAGAACCTACGAAATGCAGTTCAACAGCAAGCATCCCTGGGAGTGGAGATAGTCGGTCTCTCTAACCAACCCGACAGGGATGCTGGGCAGCCTTCCCAGATCCCAAACAGCAGCAGTAGTTTCAGAGAGTAGAGACAGTCGGTCTCTCTCTCACCCCAGCAGCCTAGTGCCTACCCAGCGGAAGAGCTGGCATCAGGGCAGAGCACTGCTGGCCTCTGCCCACCAGTCCATGAAGCTTTTGGCACAGGAGGGGTGGATGGGACCATGGTCTCAATCCCTGGAGTACAGGGATGCTGGGTAGTTGGCCTGGATCTCCAACCCCCTAGTGTGGGAGCCCAAGTCACCCTTTTGCCCCTTCAGCAGAGCTGAGATATGGTGCCCTCCGTTTCCCTCCCCAATGGCTCTGTGTATCCCTGAGAGGGGAGAATTGCGCCCTTCCCCTCCAGCACGCCAAGCGATGCCGCAGGAGCAGATTCTAGCTGTTGCCCTGCCCAGAGAGACTGAGTTATACCTGGGAGTGTGTGGCAGGAGGCTTTCTGGTGCACGGCACAGTCTGGGAAAAAACACCAGACTAACACAGACCCAAACTGATTTGAGGTCTGGGGTCTGGTTAGTCTCCCCAGGAGGGGGAGATATGTGACAAACACCCCTCTGCCTGGACGTTCGCCATGGGCTCCTGGAGGAGTGTGGATGCTAGCCTCCTGCCCACTGACTATGGGCCAAAGGCCCTGTTCGGGAGTTAAATCTCCCCAACCACCATTAGTGGCTTTCCCTGGGTGTCCCTGGTTCGGCACTTTCCGGAGCTAGAGAAATACCCGGACCGGACATCCCCAAGCCAACCCATTGGGGTCTATGCGGGAATGCCGTCCCATAGAACTGTGGGGGGCTATGTGACTAAAACCCTATTTTGCCTTCCCAGGAACTATTCTCTTCCTTAGTTCGGGAATCCATTTAAACTTTGTTTTTATGTTACTAAAGTTGACTGCTAGCTCTGATTTCATGGAATTGTCTTGGGCATAGGACCACGTGCACGGTCGGTCAAATAATTGACTTCCATGGAAATCTCTAACCCCTGAACCGATCTGGGTGATTTTTGGATATGTTGGTCACCCAGATAGGGGCTATTATGGGATGTAACTTTTGTGGGGTTTTTATGTATTTTAGGGTTTTTTATAAATTGTGTATTTTCTGTGCCAGGAGATAATGGAGTTTGTACAGTTCCTGACTTAATTATCTCTCAGGCACCGAGAAGGGATTACCCTGTTTTGTGTGGGAGTGTCCTGGGTGTGTTTGCTGTGACTCTGAAATGTATAAAAGCAGGCAATTGAGCCTGGATAAAGAGATTAGTTTTACTCCTTCATCAAGTCTAGGCTGATGCTTGGGGGAACTTGAGCTATAATCACTACTGCGCTTGGGACTCGGGGGATTTATAATGGATACTCAGTCAGAGTATAGGGTATCCGTTACACCTGAAGTAACTTTTGCTCATTATTTACCCTAAAAATTTGAGCAAGATAATGCGTAATGTAAATTACATTTTGTTCAGCAAAAATCACTTTTGCCTTTGCTACAAGATGGAAATAGGACTTGGTTAAGGAAAAAACTTACATTTTGACCTACAAAAAATAGGACAAGTGAGTAGGCTTAGATTTCCATAAAGTCTAACAAAAATATTCTGTTGCCAAAGTTGGAGTGACAGCAAAGGATAGAATACTCTTTTTTTATATAAAGCTCTCATGCAGAACATTCAGTAATTTCATGCACTTCATGGTTCTTCATCATCCCATTGTGATGGTGTGAAACGCATCAAAGTAACATCCACATGAATTCCAGGACCCAAGGTTTCCGAGCAGAACACTGACCAGAACATAAAAATACATCTGCCTGCCTCCCTTCTTCCCAGAATGCATCCTGCTGTAATTTCTTCCCAGGCAAACAATGCCCACTCACGCGCCCATCCACCTGATCTAAAAGAAAATATGATTCATTACATCATTTAGTTCTGATGCTCACATCCCCTTACGGCGGTGGTCATGGGTCATCATGGGGACTCTGTCCGGTGTGCGGATACACAACCTCATACGCAGAACACATCAATGCACTGTGCGTTCTGACACCTTTCTATCATAGCCAGAATTAAGTTTCAGCAATTTGGGTTCCAGTAGCGTTACTGTGTTATCGGACCAGATGGGCTAGTCTTCATTCCCCACATTCCTTGGGCACGTATGTCCTTCCTTGCACCACTTTTAGTAGGTACTAACCACTGCATACCGGAAAAACTCACAAGACGATGTTTTGGAGATGCTCTGACCAGTCATCTAGCCATCACTACGTAGCCCTTGTCAAAGGCACTCCAATCTTTTTGCTTGCCCATTTTTCCTGCTTCCAACACATGGAATTCAAGAACTGACTGTTCACTTACTGCCTAATATATTCCATTCCTTGACAGGTGCCATTGTAACGATATAATCAATGTTATTCACTTCACCTGTCAGTGGTTTTGAGGATGTGGCTGATCAGTGTATAGTATTGTATGTATCTGAAAATCTGCACCAATATGATATGCAAAGAGCAATTTAAAGCATCATTCTATAGAGTGACAGAGAATGTTATATACAACCCAGGAGATAAAGCGAAAAAGTGGGATGATTTTATAGACAAATGGAAATGTCCAATTGAATTATAGTCCAATGAAAATCAATTTAATCTTGAGTATTAAAGCAAAACTAGACACTCTTACAGAGTTAGGCCTTAGGACAAAATGTATTTCTAATACACATTTAACACTCAGTGACATGATTTGACTTGCTTTTTATACAAACCTCCAGACCTAAGAAAATAGTTTTCTTTGCACCAAGTAGACTGAATGTAACCAGTTCGGGAACCTATCTGTATATATCTTAATCTTTTTGAAAACGTATATCTAAAAACCCTCAGGCTATAGAAAATAAAGTCAAAGAGCCCAGAAAGTCTTTTGGAATATAGACATGCCATAGGTAATACTTTTTCATTCAACCTATCAAGTGAGCTTTCTGAAACAAACACAATTGTGAAAGTTTGTCTGATAGATCCCAATGAACTATTAGGGTATGTTCTCCCTGTTTGGCACCAGTACTCATAACTTCCTTCACATTTTCTAGCATTTCCTAGTTCACAATATTAATATTCCTGATCACTATACGCATCTGATGGCAGGATGCATGAACAAACCGCATGCTTAACCCCATCAGGACGGAGTCAATCGTGCACGTTCTGATCAAAACAAAACAAACAAAAACTGGAATTTGCGCTATATGTCTGTTCAACCGTAATTCACCGCTGTCACATTCAGTGCACCCACACTTATTATATATCATTTTGTTCAGGAGAAACAGGGCTTTAATTTATCATTAACTATTCATATATGGAACATAATTTATTATGAATAAAATTTTAAAAAATGTGAGAAAATAAGATTTAAAAAAAAAAAAAAATTGTATTTCCGTCTGACATTTTAGCTGTGAATGTTATAATACTGTTAGGTTTTACTGCAAAAAAATGCACATATTTGTAATCAGCGCTGTCTCACATGTATAACAGTACCCCCCATTAACAGGTTTTATGGTGTTTTGGAAAGTAACTACAAGCCAGCTGATACAAGCACAAGCAAACTACAGGCTCACTGATACACACACAAGCACACTACAAGCTCACTGAAACACACACAAGCACACCACAAGCTCACTGATGCACACTACAAGCTCACTGATACACACAAGCACACCACAAGCTCACTGATACACACACAAGCACACTAAAGCGCACCACAAGCTCACTGATACACACAAGGACACCACAAGCTCACTGACAAACACACAAGCTCACTGATGCACACTACAAGCTCACGGATATACAGACAGCGTCCGGATGGGCAAGCTCGTTGTTTAAACAATGAAAGCCTGCTATGCCTTCATTCAGAAAGGGCATCCCACATTTGCACCAGCAGTATACATACTTATTCATAAATATAAACATAAAAATACAAAATACAGAATTATACTCCGAGAGTCTACACGATATTGAGTTCAAGAGCAGCAGCTGACTACTCGCATGCTACCCGGACAGCATCAAAAGGAACTCCACTGACCCCTTAACGAAGGAGACATCTCCCAGTGTGGGAAAGCCTGTTTGTGGGTAACGGGAACATATACCGTTTACCCACCATTCCATCTAGTAAGCAGTAATCTGTTTTATATCTTATGTATCCAGCAGTGATCTGCCTTGTGTTTGAATATTAAGCAATGACCTGCTTCATGTTTGTTAACTAAGCAGTGACTTGCTTTACACTTGTGTTTTTATATTCATTTTTATTTTCTTTTATATTTGATATTGTTATATACTGGTGATAAACTGGTAATAAATTGTTTCATATCCAGCTGATTTAGTAATTATATATACATTTTAAGAAGTGCCAGTTAACCTATACAGATCTGTTCTATGATCTTTTCATATTTTTCTCTTACATGCTGAGGATAAATTGGAACACCATCCAGTCAGAAGTATAAAGTATTTTCTTTTCCTTTTGGAAACTCTGTTGCATGTGGGAGAGGGGCTTGTTGTAGTTTGATATCGCTCCACTTCTCAATACTATACTCTGAATACTCTATATGTGGTGAAGGGATCACTTTGAAGTGTGGTAGCTAGTATCTATTAAATATTTGAGAATTTATATAGTCTATAAATAACTCTATTTTTGCTCCTATAGAGTTTCTATATACTAAGCGCTCCAGTATTGTGTATTTTATTCTGTATATTTGCTTGCTCCCTTTAATTACTGTTTGAGCTGCTTTCTAAAGGAACTTCATAATATGGATGTATTTAATAAACGGATGCTTCTATGTATGGACATAGAAAATAAATTTAAAAATATGCCCTCTAACTATACCAATCAACAAGTAAATGGGGATAATTCAGAAATTAAATCAGTTTGCCGTAAATTAGAAACTTTGTTGGCAAAAGAGCTTAAAATAAAATTAGAAGTGGTCACTTTAGAGAAATATATCTCAGACAAAATAGTCCCAAGGGGTCTGAGGTATGGAAAGCTCCCTGCGTTTGATAGAGATGATGGAGAATTTATGGAGGAGTGGTATACGCTAATGGACAACCTCTCCTTCCAGACTATGACCTTCATTATCAAACGCAGGCAGCTGACCCTGCGAAAACTGGATAAGGACATTTTGAAACTTAAAAAAGAATGTGAGAAATTTAAAAGCGAAAAATAATTTATAGAAAAAACATATGTGAAAAAATTGATCAATTGGAACATGATGTTATATTGGTTAAACAGAAAAAATACTATCGAGATCAAAAAGACTATATGACTAAAACGGCCTATGTGAAATAATATGAAAATGAAAATACTCAGAATAAACCCCTGAGAAAGGGAAATAACAATCCTAATTTCATTTTTAATCAAAGATCTAGGCCTCCATATAATACAGGGTACAGGTATTATAACAGCCCTAGGATTCCCTCAAGGAATGATTTTAGGAGATCAAGTAATCAGTCCGTAAATGAAGGAAAGAGAACAAATGTTTATGCGTCCCAAAAGTGGGAGACTCAAAAAAGGAATTACCAATGACAATATAGGGGCCAAAGACAGGATAATTTCTATATGCCGATTAGGAATCGTTTTGAACCCTTAGGGAAAATGAACGATAACCCCACTACTCCTTTTTTAGAGAAACGAAGGAGGAATTTGGAATTGAGTCCACCCGCAGTGCATACCAAAAGAATGAAAATGAAGGGAGAAGGAGGAACAGAGGGGGGGAAAGAATAAAAAGAGGTATAAGGGACCATAAAGCTCCAGTGGAACCAATAGGGATATTTAATTTGTCTGATAAACAACTAGGAAAAGCACATATTTTGCTACTTTATAAGGGCTTAAAATTCGCTCCCACAAGGAATTTGGATACATTCCAATTCTTTGTGGATCTGAATAAATTTACAAGGAAACTTTGTCTTAAAAAACATTTTAATAAGAACATAGAGATTCCCATAGCTGTAAACGAACAATGTGAACTTGAAAATGAAAGGGTAATACATACTTCATTGAAAATAAAATACCTCTTTTATCCCAAATGGTTGGTGTCTGAAGGGATGATTACTTTTCAGAATATGGTCAATTCAGACATACAAAGATTAAAACCATCAAATAGGGTTGAGTCAAACTTAACCCCCCAGGAACATGCAGCATTTAAGGATTTGAGACAAGATACCAACATAGTGATCAAACCAGCTGACAAGGGGGGTGGGGTAGTAATTATGAATTATAACTATTATCTAGAAGAATCAAATAGATTACTTGGAGATGGTTCCACTTATAAGAAGCTACCCCAGAATCCCACACAAGAAATAAAAAAGAAATTCCTTGAAGTAATAGAGAAGGGATTTAAGGAAGAGGCTATAAATGAAAAGGAAAGGGAGTATATTGAGATCAAATATGAAAGGGTACCAATATTCTACTTCCTCCCGAAACTACACAAAGACAAGCTCAAACCACCGGGAAGGCCCATAATTTCGGGTATAAACTCAATATCGTGTAGACTCTCGGAGTATGTAGATCATTTACTACAACCTTTAGTGAAATCCTGCCCATCATATTTTAAGGATACGACCAGTATCTTACAGGAACTGCAAAACATTAAATGGGACAATGATTGGCTTCTAGTCACAGCAGATGTAGCTGCTTTATATACTAACATTGACCACAAACTTAGCATTCAAGCTATAAGATATAATTTGGAACATAAATCTTCATATCCAAATTCAGTTTATTGTAGAGTCCATTGAGTTTATTTTACGTAACAACTTTTTTTGGTTCAACCACGATTTTTATTTACAAGTCTGTGGCACAGCTATGGGCACCAAGTTTGCTCCCAGCTACGCAAATGTATTTATGGCGCGTTGGGAATCCTTCCACTTTGGAGGAGATAGTGGCTGGGAGTCGAACTTGGTGTTGTATAAACACTACATTGATGATTTGTTTTTTATTTGGCGAGGAGAAGAACTTCTGAAATTGTTTATTCAATATGTAAATTCCAATCAGTGGGGGATACATCTATCTTTTGATTATAGCGATAAAGAGGTCATTTTTTAGACCTCACTGTGTATATAGAAGCAGGTAATATTAAGACCAAATCCTTTTTTAAATCTATCGATGTAAATAGCTACATAGAAATTAGTGGTTGCCATTTTAGCCCATGGCTTACCAACATTCCGAAGGGACAACTAACTAGAATAAAAAGGAATTGTACGGATCAGAATGTTTTTGCACATCAAAGCCAACGGATTTTGTCTGACTTTAAGGAGAGAGGCTATCACGATCATATTTTATGTAAAGCTGTAGAGGACACTCAGAATATAAATAGAGATAATTTGTTGAACTATAGGACTCAGAAAACAACTATGAAACAAGAGAATGATGTTCCTTTCATCTGTCAGTTTTCAGGGCCTCAGAACAATCAAGTCAGAAAAATCATTTCTGAACATTGGCATTGGCTATTAAGGGATCCAGTCCTATCGAAATTCTTACCCCCCACTCCAAAAATAGTACATAGAGGTGTGAAAAATTTAAAAATAATTCTAACAGACAATATTCCGAACAAAAATCAAACTAACTCCAACTTCACTAATCAACTAAAGGGATTCTTTAGGTGTGGCTATTGTAATGCCTGTTGGAACACGGGTAGTGCAAAGCAGTGCATTAAGGATTTTACAGTCAATGGGAAGATATACAAGATAAAAGAGCTCATAACTTGTCAAACACAAAATGTGATTTATATGCTATTTTGCCCATGTGGCTTAAGATATTTAGGCCGTAAAACTAGACAGCTACGAACGAGAATATGTGAACACACATATAATATTAAGAGAAAATATCAATTGCATCAAGTTTCCCTACATTTTGAGGAGTTCCATAATTCTGATCCCTCCCTTTTAAACTTCATGGGGATCCTACAGGTTAATAAGGACTGGAGGGGGAGCAATTTGATTCAAAATTTAGGCCGTATAGAAATGAGGTGGATATTTGAACTGAATACTCTCATTCCTAATGTAATGAATAATAATTTTGAGATCTGTCATTTTTTATAATTTTTGAATTTTTATTAATTTTTATTTTTTATTTTTATTTTTATTCATTGTTTTTTGGGGAGTTATATCCCTTGAATATCATGAGTATGGTTCAGATATCCACTCAGGTCTTGTTTCTGTTGCTAAACAATTGCACTTTGATCTATATAAAAAATGATACTATCACTATGTCACTTTAAATGTTACTTATCACAGTTAAGAGGGTGATGCATTATAAGACATGTGTATATGGTTAAGAATAAGAAGGATCTATATTAACACATGTTCTCTCTCTTTTTTCTGTCTATTTTATTAATTAGGCATTCAAAAGGAAATGCATGTTGATTCAGCTGGAATTTGCACGTATTTTATTGGTTAAATGTATTTTTCTTACAATATAATTGATTCTGTATTTTGTATTTTTATGTTTATATTTATGAATAAGTATGTATACTGCTGGTGCAAATGTGGGATGCCCTTTCTGAATGAAGGCATAGCAGGCATTGATCGTTTAAACAACGAGCTTGCCCATCCGGACGCTCTCTGGACGTCCCACATATGCAAATGAAATAGGCTAGAATGCACCAATTATATGCTGGACTTGCCATATAAAAACCTTTGAGAGTGAGGAGGAATTTAGCACATTACGTCCTGACGAAGCCGTTCGTGAATGGAGAAACGCATAGACACGGAAGCACGTTGAGAAAGGGGGCGGAGCCTACGAGCAAGCTACCCGGACAGCATAAAAAGGAACTCCACTGACCCCTTAACGAAGGAGACATCTCTCAGTGTGGGAAAGCCTGTTTGTGGGGAACGGGAACATATACCGTTTACCCACCATTCCATCTAGTAAGCAGTAATCTGTTTTATATCTTATGTATCCAGCAGTGATCTGCCTTGTGTTTGCATATTAAGCAATGACCTGCTTCATGTTTGTTAACTAAGCAGTGACTTGCTTTACACTTGTGTTTTTATATTCATTTTTATTTGTTTTATATTTGATATTGTTATATACTGGTGATAAACTGGTAATAAATTGTTTCATATCCAGCTGATTTAGTATAACACCATCCAGTGAGAAGTATAAAGTATTTTCTTTTCCTTTTGGAAACTCTGTTGCATGTGGGAGAGGGGCTTGTTGTAGTTTGATATCACTCCACTTCTCAATACTATACTATTATATATTGATTTTTATTTTTTAAAATGGCTTTCTTTTAATAACCTATATTTGTAGGTAACAAGATTGAGTGTGAATAAAATGGTAAAAAAAAATTTTTTAACTTTTTGCTTATGATGTTTTTTACACATCCAGTGCAACAAAAAAAATAAATAAAGAAAATAGATTCACACATTAGTCTTGATTTTTAAATGCCTAAGATATCTGGGATTTAAATTATTTTTTGTATTATTTTTCCCAATGCTATACCAACCATACCCCTTACCCTATGCTGCTTACACTAACACTACCGTAACCTGAACCCTACATATCCCTAACACCGCGTTATTCCTAATCCAGCATTAATCCATACCTTAACACTAACCATACAATTACCCAAACCCTACATGAAACATTAATTGTAACCCTACACCAAACTCCATTCGTACCCTTAAACATAACTCTAAGAAAAAACTCTTAATATTACACTGATATCAGCAGATTTGTTTCCTCGTTAAAACAGTAAAGAGGGGTGTGTTGCCACTATCTACTTACTTTTTCAGTATTACAGCATATTTTATTCCCTGTATTACTGAACTGAGCATGTTTTTTCCAGCCAGGTACACTGTGATCTGTGCTGGGCAGCTGAATGTAGTGAATCTTACCTGAAAAGAGTGGCGCTCACCCTCTGACAGCCTAATGGATGCTGCCTACTTGCAGATGTCGTGCGGATGCCTGAATTTTGTTTATATCTATAGTTTTTTTCTCTTTATTATTTGTCTGTTTGTCCTCTACCTCTACTCACATTACACGTTGATTATATACTGTATTGTTAGTAAACAAATTTAAGAAAACAAGTGTTAGTCTAACACTTTTTTAAATTTGAATTGTACAAATGTTATGATTTCCTTTTGTGTAATTTTTTGCTAATTTCCTTTTAGCAGGGCCCCCACTACCTTGTGATCATGTAAGCCAAGAGTCTTGATAATTATCTAATAATAATAATATTACGACTTTATCTCTAATATTAGTATTTATGTTAAATTATGATATATGCTGAAAACTAATGACGCACACCAAAAAAGGCTAACTAAAAATCCATCATAATGCAACTCTACTATTAAAATATTTTTTTTAAAAAAAAGAACAGATTCACAAAATCAACACGCAATGAAAAATAATAAAAGTGATTCCTGTGAGTGTTCTGCACAGAATGAACTCTCAAGGCAGGAGAAAAGCCTTTGTAAAGCCATGCCCATGCTTTGAAAGGTCATTTAGAGACAACCAATCATAGCTGACTGCCTAATGGATGCTGTCCACTTGCAGGGCACGTCCTTTTATAAAATAAATGTCCCCCCATCACTTCTGGTCCTGTGGGGACCATATTACTCAGGCAACCCCATTTTCATACTTTTGGGGTCACAGGTGTGAAATGAAGCATATTTAAAAGGCACATTACATCTTTTTCATTGCCCTATAATGGTTTCTGTTCTGGTGACCGATTAACACATTCTTGATATTAATCTAGCATTTATGGTTTGACCTTGGCTTGTTGTTTGGGTTCTGAGACCCTCTGTGACCCTGACCTGGCTAGTTATACATTTTTCAATAATCTATGACCCTGACCTGGTTTGATCCTCTGATCACCCGTTTATCTATTTTCAGACCTTGGCTTTACTTTTGACCATGGTTTCTCTTTTATATGTTAATCCTAGCCACTTTAAGGTCCAGTATTATGACTATTCTGTCTTTTCTGTAAGTTCCGCATATCAGGTTAGAATTGCTGTGACACTGGCAAAGCCCAGAACTGATTCCTTAATTGTTCAGCTGCAGTGTTTTCAATTAATGTAAAGGGGTGTATGCAGTGCGTTTAGCTCATCAGTCAGTCTGGGCCACTGAAAATGGTCCTGGGTGACAGAGGGGTGCCCCAGGTATCTGTTGATACATAGGTTTCCAGGCAGGCAAATATTTAACCCTGCTCATACTGCATTACATACTATTCAGCTTTAAATGCTCATTTAAAGAGCATTATATAGAGCTCCATTTGAGCTTTGCATACAGCTCATCTGGCAGCCTGGGGCCACTAAAAATGGCCCTAGTTGACAGAAGGTAGCCCCAGGTATCAATTGACTCTCTGGTGTGAAAAGGGTTTTAAAACCGCTCACACCAAAACTGTATGATGTTTTAAGCTGTCCTAACAGCATTAAAGTCCACTCTGTGGAGGACAGCATTGGGTTAACCTGTAGCTTTGTTCTTCTTTTTCCGCTCTTGCATTTTTTCCCCTTTTATTTGGTTACTTTTTCTCAAATGGTATGTAAACTAAATGTTGGGAAAATGTGCCAGTGTACTGCTAAATACATACTGTACATAATATTTACAGTATGGTCATACAATTTAGTGAATAACTTTAACTGCAACTTCCTTAACAATTTATTATCTATACATCCAAATAAATCTGCAATGAGAACACTAGATGGTGCTATGGTATTTTATAAACATACATAGCCGTCAGAAAATAGCATAGGTTACATTATTTGCTTTAGTTTGATCAAACATTAGTGCTGGAAAGATGAGCAACATGCTCTGTATTTTTATTATTATTTTTCAGTTATTTGTAAACTTTGCATTATTTTTCTGAATACTGATGCTACTCCCACTAATATCAGAAATGAGGGGCACGTAAGGATTAAAGGTGAAAGGAATTTGAGCCCTAACCCTAATTTAAATTTTTTTTTAAAAAAATCACATTATATAAAATATATAAAATTATGGATATAAAAACACATTGAATATTGAACATTTGTAGGTACCCAACCACAGCTCAATGATTAAAGGGTTAAAACTCCTTTTTAACTTCCCCCTTTTTTCATTATAGACATTGTTAGTAAATCTACCACTTTTTTTTAGATTTTAATTATATTTTATGATTTCTGTTTTTTGTAATACTACCTCATTTTACAGAACTCCATTATAACCCAACTCTAAAATTAAAATAAAAACACAATTAAAAATAATCAAAGTGATCCCTGTGACGGCTCTGCACAGAATGAGCTTTCAAGGTCGGGAGAAAGCCTTTGTAAAGACCTTCCCATGCTTTGAAAGCTCACTCAGAACAAGCCAATCAGAGCTTTCTGATAGGCAAGTCTCATCTCTCACTAGACTTGCATGGGAATATACATTATTGACTTACAAACCAAGCATTCAAAACATGGGAAATACTTTTTTAAAAGGATGTTCCTGCCTTGAAAGCTTGTTCTGCCCGGGGCCCATGCATGGCTCACTTGCATTTATTTTTTTGGTATATATGGGACTGTGCAGTTTATACTTTTGTGATGTGAGAGCAAGGATTTAATTCACAACTTTAAAGGAAGACATAAAGCACTTAAACTTTTCTTGATTTCAACCATGTGCCACTCAGACCTCCCCACAATCAAGTGCAAACAATTACACTGAGTCAATGTGCAAGAGGTTTAACATTCAATAAATGTGTAAATATTCTATCTACATATTTATAACCTCCATACATTGGACAACTGAATTACCAGCATCTTTGCTTATATTTTTCTTGTTTAATCTTTGGTACCTTCTTCCGATGAGATACTCAGGAGAGAACCTGTACATCCAGATAGTTGGTCTTCTACATATAAGCGCAATGTGGTATTTGCTGGTTAGAGCAGAGGTAACATGACTGTCTTAGATCTGGAACCCACTGATTCAAATCCTGGTCAGATCAGTGAGTGTCCTTAGTCAAGACACCCAATAAAATATATCCGCCTACGGCAAATCCTCATAGATTGTAAGATTGCTCAAGCAGGGCCTTCCTGACCTCTTAATATCTCCTTTAGATAACTATAATGTTTGTTATTTATCAATGCTAATAATTTTGCATTTCTACATAATCCATTTTCAAAATGGAGGAACTGAAAAACCTCTATTATGCAATGTTCTCCCAATATATCTTCACGTTGTAATATCTTGAACAATGAGTGGCAATAAAATAGGATATTTCATAAATATAAAATTACCTCAGTTTTGAAAGCATGTCTAATATTATTCAGAATAATACATTCTAAGGTTAAACTAATGAAGGTTGAGCTAATAAATGTAAAAATAATATGGCTGCCCAATGATGATGAACAAAATGGTTAAAGTATAGAGAGTAAAATAATATACTTACAATAGATAAGCAAGCTATGTGTTATGGATAATGTGAAATTGTTAAAAACAGTTTGGCCTGAGATTTGAATTTAGCTTCAAAACATATATAATATATCAAACTGAATCAGTTAGTCAAATATATTTTGGCTGTACTGTGTTAATGCAAAACAAATTACATCCTGTGTAGCATTAAATATAACAAGGAATATTCTATAACATTGATGCAGTTGCTATGGCAATCCTTTGTACAGTAGGCACATCTGCCATTCTGGTGTGTCAAGGACTGTAAGTATCCACTTTATTAAGATAAAAGCAAAATCCTTTCTATTCTATGTTAGAAGGCCTGGATAAACAATATAAAAACATTAACCCATTTAATGTCATAGATACTTACACACTATATACAGAGAGATAAATAGCTAGATAGATAGGTAGGTAGGTAGACTGATAGACAGGTAGAGATAGATAGATAGATAGATAGATAGATAGATAGATAGATGCATTAACCCATATAATAACCCATATTGACCCACTTAATTCCATAGATTCTTACAATACACACACTCACTCACAGACAGACAGACAAATTATAAACATACATAAAAAGATAAGTAGCAAAATTATCCATGAATGAGCACTGAGATGGTTATGGAGGCCTTTATCAAACTTCTCAAGTTTAAAAGGTACAAGATACCATGTGACAGGAAGTGAATTACAAATCAATCATGAATTACATAATTTAAACAAACAATTGTAAGAAAATTCTCTTACATTGGTACGAGTTAAAAAATGTATTAATCAGTGATATGTATAAAGGAAAAATATTGTCGCCAATGTGAAAAAATATTGCAGCAATCAAAATTAAATAATAGGTAAGTACATGAAAACTTATAGCTAGACCTTAGGGAGCAGGTATACCAAAACAGACACAGTTAACTAAAAGGTAGTTAAAAGAACAGGATCTAGGTCACACCCATGTTGATGTATATGAGCCAGTAAAATACAGACTCAAGAAAATGTGAGTGTGATACCATCTGGAATGTATTTATACTTGTATATATACTCTGTGTGCAAAAGGATATTTATAACATTATACAAATATATTCGAGGCCAATACAAACCATTGTGTGGAAATCTATTCACAAACCGGACTTTACATAGGACACGAGGTCATGCGTTTAGACTAGAAGAAAGAAGATTTCGTCTAAGGCAAAGGAAAGGTTTTTTTACTGTAAGAACAATCAGGATGTGGAATTCTCTGCCTGAAGAAGTGGTTTTATCAGAGTCCATACAGATGTTCAAACAGCTACTAGATGCATACTTGCAAAAACAGAATATTCAAGGATATAATCTTTCAATGTAGGGTAATAACTGCTTGATCCAAGGATAAATCTGACTGCCATTCTGGGGTCAAGAAGGAATTTTTTTCCTAGCTTGTTGCAAAATTGGAAGTTCTTCAAACTGGGTTTTTTTTTTTGCCTTCTTTTGGATCAACAGCAAAAAACATATGTGAGGAAGGCTGAACTTGATGGACGCAAGTCTCTTTTCAGCTATGTAACTATGTAACTATGTAATATGATATATATGGTTTCACATATTTGTTGTACCACATTTTAATGTTTATTTATACAGTGTGTCACATATTTACTGTTTATTTACACAAAGTACGTTGTTCACAATTCTTTGTACTTTGGGGTCAGATTTTTTGATTGTGTTCACTATGTTAACAAGCAGCATTTAGTTTTTTGTATTCACACTTAGTTTGCAGCAACATTTATAGTACACATTTTTTGGTTTACTTGACGATTAATAACTGTTGAAATGATGAGAAAATTTGAGAATACAATTTGTCTGGAAGATATCAACTAAACCAGGGGACCGGCAGCCTATGGCACGCAAGATGCCTTTGAATGGCACACAAGGGTGTTGATCCAAATGGGCAGAGTTCACCTGGACTACATTGCGGTGCTCTGAATCACTTGTAAATACAGTGCTATACATGACAAAAGCCAAATTTCGCAATAAACTTACTAAATCAATAAGTTGGCATCCTAAGGTACTTAAAAGTTTTACTTTGGCACCGTGCTACCAAAAAGTAGCCTTCCCCTGAACAAAACAAAGTAAAATGGACTAATTTGGCCTGAACAAAGCTAGGTTTAATACCTGCCCTCAGTGACATTCCAAATGCTAAAGAAAATGATGGTTAAGAAAATAATTATGCTGGTGTGATAATGCAGTGAGGTTTAGAAGAATATGTACTTGTAAATTAGTTATTTCCATCTGTTTTATATGAATAATAAACTTTGGGACTATGGTAAAATTTTGAGAAAAATACTTTGTTAATATAAATGTGCCAGAAATACTAATCCAATCTACATAGTTTATTTAAAACTTCAGGTGTATGTGATGGGTCTGTGATATATATAGGGAGCGGAGTTCCTATAAAAAAAAATCAATACATTTGCATACTGGTATAATGCATGGTCCTATAAGATTCGTCAAGGTTTTAGTAATGGACATGCGTAGTATCGGCAAATAAAAATATTTTAAGGAAATTTTCCCTGTAATGAAGTATATAGTTCTATACTGTGTAATGAAATCCCTTAAAAGAATACTACAGCCTTTTTTATAATTTTGGATACGTTATTGCATGTACATAAAGTGTTAACTTGCCTCTAATGCAGCAGAGAGATGGTCCCTTAATGCTGCTTTGCTCCACTCACTGGGAAATTACCCGTGTTGATGATCTTCCAAGCCAATAGCATGCTTCTCTCATTGAGACTCTGTAAAGCTCTGTTGAGCAGGGCCAGCCTGTGTATAGGTCCTGGTGGCACTTTGACAGGGGCAGCATTTTGCTGCATCCACTACATAAACAAACACTGCATCCACTACACACACTGCATTCACTACACACACATATCCACTAAACCAGGGCTACACAAATACAGGTCGCCATGGACGCTACAAATTTTGTTGTGGCATCTGGGTGTTTGTCAGCCATGGAATGGAGGAAATGGCGAGGTCTCATGGGAGTTGTACCCAACATGCAGGAAAGTAGAAACCCAAGGCGTATTACTGAGCCTTAGAATGGCCGGACTTAACATATTAATACAACAAGAAACAGGGCCACGTCCTCTCTGCAAGCCCAAACAGCATTGGGTTGCCTAGATGACGTGGTCCCTTTAAGGTAATGACATCATGACTTTATCTTTTATAGGGTTGCAGTTCATCCAGCGAACCAGCAGAGGGAGCCATTTACAGAACTGAAGGTAAGCATTATATTCAGGCCGCACGGCCACGTGGAGCATTCGGGCCATGCGGCCCGAGCACTGAGGAGAAGAGCGGCGCGGGCACCAGATGAAGGTAAGTTTGTGACATGAAGGAGCTGTTATTTTCGAGCTCTTCATGCTCTGCTTTCTCACACCCTGCTGTAATGCTGGGTGCCAGTATAGGACATCACCCCAGCATCACTAAAACACTGCGGGAGGGGCAGAGTAAGAAGATAACAAATACAGAATCAGAGCAAGCACACTGGACCCCAGGAAAAGGACCTACTCCAACTCAAAAATGATAGGAAGGCTGGGTGGACTTTAATTAAAATAAAACAAATAAAAATTATAAATTGTGAGTATGTTGAGAGATAAATTGAGAGAATGTGTGTGTGTGTCTGTCAGTGAGGGTGCCTGTTTAGGCTGCCAACCCCCCCCCCCCCCCCCCTCCCCTCTCCCACCCCCCCTCCTCTAATCCCATGGGAAAGGAGTTTTTACTCATTTTTTTCCAATGCCATGCCGGTCACACCGTGGCTGACCCATCTCTATGACTGAGATAATCTTGATGATCTCAACCAATCCAATGCTTTCCCACAGGAAAGCATTGGGAGGCTATTGCACATGCGCAACAAAATGCTGAACTGCGCCAGTCAGCATCTCCTCATAGAGATTAATTGAATCAATATATTACTATGGAGAACATTTAACGCCTCCATTCAGAGCGTAAAGACGCTGAACGTAGGTGCTGTACACTATGCAACACTTGACTAGGAAGCACCTCTAGTGACTAGAGGTGTTACTAGGCACAAATGTTAACACTGTCAAATGCAGTATTTACAGTGCTCAGCCTGCAGGAACATACTATAGACCTGTGGTTCCCAAACCAGTCCCGAAGGAACTCCTTTCCAGGATTTAGGGATTACCCGGTTATGTCTATTGTTTTTTTTTTGTTTTGTTTTTTCCAAAATCACTTTAGACAACTGTATAATCCCTAAATCCTGGACTGGTATGGGTACCTTGAGGACTGGTTTGGGAACCACTGCTATGGACGCCAGAACCAAAACATTCAGCTCTAGTGCTTCTGGTGAATATTTTGTCCCTCTAAGAATTTTATTTTCGTTGCTAAAAATAAAGCTTTTTTGGATTAAAAATATATTACTTTTAACTTTACCTGCCTCCAAGATTCCAAACAAATTTGTCAAGCCCTGCACTACACAAACACACTGCATCCACAATACACAAGCACAATGCATTCACTACACACACTTCATACAACAAACACACTGCATCCACTATACACACTGGATTCACTACACAAACACACACTCTGCATCCACTAAACAACACATACACACACACAAAGTATTCACTATACACACTGTATACAATACACACACTGCATCCACTACACAAACAAAGACACTGCATTAATTACACACACTGAATAACATAAGGCATATAGGCTTGTTTTGGAGAGTGTAGTTTTGGGGATGGGGGCAGCATTTCATCGTTAGACCCAGGCTGAACAATGTATTGGACCTGTCCCATTGTTGAGGAAATCAGGAAGAACACCCTGCCATCTATATGCAAGTGCGGATTCTCTTGAAATTGGCACTTTTATAAAGTGTGAAAGAGGTGACACTCTGTTAACCCCTAGAACATTTCAGCAAGGCTTGGACTGTTCCTTTAATTTTTTTTTTACTTATGGTATTATGGTATGACAATATAAATTAGCAATATATTCTCATTAAAATAAAGAATGCTCCACCTTTGTTAGCTACTATAATGCTGTTTTTCTATTTCAGTTAAGGCCTTCCATTTATTACCAGCCTACAAGATGTTTCTCCATATCTATAATGAAAGGATGTGTAAATTTATGCAGAATTTAAAAATTGTGATAATGGGTGGAGCTTTAAACAGCCTTCGGTATCACAGCTTGCTTTTTCTTGTCATGTTCCCTTAAAGTAATCAGCTTTCCCCATGCACAAAATTGTCTATGTAGGAGATATGAGAATATACAGTTATGGCTCCTGGCAAAGGCAGTGGCCAGGAGCAGAGAGGAAGATGGTAACACGGAGAGAGAGTATTTAAGCTAAGAGTATCTTTCTTCTTCCTTTCTGCTTAGTGCCACCCTGTAAGCAAACATGTCACTTTAAGGGTCTTTGCAAACAATAAAAATAAAAAAGACCCCACAAGTCACAGTGCTGCTTTAAATACTATCATATTATTTGTATTACTGATAAATTATTATTATAATTACTGCTATTATTATCATAAGTTTGTAAAATATTTTACTGGTGTACTGAGAACTTTAAAATTAGTTATAATACGAGACATTCTGCCAACTATAAGATAAAAAAACACTCAATATAGAAGATTCTATTCGTTCTGCTTTATAATTTTTTTTATAAACACTACATTGTTTTTTTTAATATGTGACATTTCATCACATGTCTTCTTAAAACAACATATGATATAATAAGCACATTCCTTTCTGTAATACAGTAAACAGGATTTTAGCTGTCACACAATACAACATATTTTCTGTACAAATAAGCCTCAAGATGTGATTTTCTTCTCATATATTATTCAAAATCTATCACAAATAACATTTTTTTCTGTTGTTTGTCACCGGTGATTGAATGCTGAGGAAAGTATTTACGATGCAGACTATCCCACTGCTGTTTAAATGTGACATTGCTTATGCTATCTGTTTAGTACTGAACAAACAACTCACTGAGCCATCATGGAACCAACATCAAATATTTTCTATTTACTCCTAGGTTTTTTCAGGATCATAACACTGAATTGGAAATAAATGCAAAGCTAAAATAAACAGCTAAAATAGATTACAATCGATAATCAGTTACAATATTTCATCCATCATTTTGTGATCACTTATTTAAATAATTCCATAAAACAATGCCTTTATTTCAAAATGATTTAAATCCGAGTACAATATAAAAGGTAAAATGTGTTTAATTTTATTGTAATATGACCAAAAATATGTTCTCTCTCTAAAATATATTAGATAATAATGCATTTTTGTAGACTCAAAAATTATGGTTTCTTGTCTTAAAACACCATAAATAATGAAGGTTATGTATAAAATATGTTGTGGTCTCAAGTACTAAAAGTGGGGCAGTCACCATGGAAACCAGTGTAACCAGCAGTCTCCAGAATTTTGTTTGCACCACTATTCAGAACCTTTTTTTATGTTAACAAGGCTTTATTAAAGAAAACATAGTAATATAAGTGCAATAGGGCAATTGGTTTGTGTGGCGGAACCAGCCTCGCCACTGGGCATTGGAGAAGACTGATTGCCAGCCTCCTGCCATGTGACTATGGCCCCTGGGATGTATTGCCCTTTAAGAAACTTATTTGGGCTTATTGGATTTTTAAACACTTTTTCTGCTACATGAGAAGGTGTGCCCCTCCCCCATTTCCTGTCTATTGTTCTCCAGCACGTTGTCTCAGGGACACTGCCAGACCAGTTGGAACTTGTTGCTAAACTTGAACCCCATGGCAATTTGACTGTGTTTGTGGGATCTGAGCGCTGTTCGGATATAGTGAGCGCTTAGATCTAAGCTATCTGGGGATAGGTTTATTGTGGGGGTTCTGTTCAGTATGATAGGAATTATGTATTTTTATGTGTTTTTACTGTTGTTGTAAATGGAGATATTTTCTGTATGCTGGAGATAATTGGCTTACCACACCCAAGCCATGCTTGCAGTTGGTCAAAAAGGGATTTCCAAGTAACGTTTGAACCACTGGACCAATTTGTATGATTTTGACATATGTTTGTATTTGGAGTATGCTGATTCTGAAAATGTAAGTGAATGTGATTTATATTTTTTAAAGTTATGAATATTGTGTAAAATTGTGTATTTTCCTGCCTGTGATAATTATGTCAGCCCATTGTGTTCAGTAATTATATCACAGGCAGAGGGGAGGATTTTGTGTGTAATTGCTGGGAGTGTCTGAGTGTATTGTACGTATTGATTGGTTGTTCTGCAAAACCCTGTGGGCAATACTATGTGTGTAAAATGTGCATAAAAGCAGACTGTTGGATTAAAGCTTCAATTCTACTTCACCCTCAATTTGGAGTGCCATCTCTTATTGGGGGAATCTGCTACAAGGGATTGCTATGCTCTGCATACTCTCTTGCTATATTCACTGCTAAGCTCTTGTAAGAGCTTGTTCCTGTTTTGCTCTCTGAAGGAGTCTGCGGTGGTTATGGTGTCTGCTGGAGTGCTGGAATCCCTCAGGAAGCACTAGGAGCATCCTTCAACAGAGGTACCCAGTCGGGGTGCCCGTCGATCCGTTACAGTTTGTGTGTGAGACATGCAGGTCTCAATGCATATCAACAAAGATGCAGTTGAGTAATAGGTATCCGGTTTTCAGTATTACATAGGGATAAAGAGGATAAACATTTACCAGTGTGTAGGTATCAAGGCCTACAGGATATCACAGAATATAATGCAGTAGCAGACATATCCTTCAGTGATAGGCTATGTGTGGAGTCTGCGTCATTGTTATCATACTTGTTTCTGTTTTTGCTCGAGCAGGTTCGGTTACACCGGGGACATATGAATTGTAATTGTTGTGTCTGGACTATTGGTCTTATGCATGTGCTTTTGAAAAGACCAAGTGCCCTAAATTTTGGGAGTCGGGCAAAATTTGAGGCAGGAGATCCAGGTTGTGGCCAGGATCGTATGGCGGCGTATGTATGCATCCCCATATGTCTCATAAGTCCTATGTTGCTATAGGAAAGGACTCTCGGAGTTGGTCTATGACTATGTCAGTATCAATTTTAGTGGTTTGCTCCCATGATTCCTGCTACACTGTCCGAGCCCACCTAAGTAATCGCTTTCTGGGTAGGCAATAGTTAGAAAGAAAAAAGTAGATTATGAAGCAGTAGGTAGCAGAACAGTATAAGATAGATGAGCAATGCGGTAAGGGGGGGAACATAGTGGTGAGTTGTGGGATGGACCCTTTATTCAAGACCCTGCGAGTCAGGCCTGTCCCCCGACGCATAGCATCTGCCTGCGTCACATACCCAAATCAGGGCTGCCACAGGTCCGTGTGTTTTGTGTCATTCCCAATGCCTGCATTGCTTCCACTGACTGGATTTCCCCTACCCTATCCAACCACTGCTCAATTGTGGGGATCTTGTCTTGTTTACAGAGGGCAGGTATCAGAGATTTGGATGCATTAAGGAGATGACGGTAGATGGATTTTTTGCATACGGCTAATGGGGATGGGGTTGCAGGAGAACATTTTCTATTTTAAAGGGTGGGATCTCGCCCAGTATTTCCGAGACCTGGAAGTTAACCAATTCGCAGAATGGATTTATTTGGGAACATAAGTGTCTGATTGTCCCTTCAGCCTCCTCGCATCTCCATCATGTGTTTGGTACTGCGGGGAACACCCTGTGCAGGTATTCAGGTGTTCTGTACCAAGAGGAGAGGTGTTTGTAGTTGGTTTCCTGGTATCTGGTGCTTACCGAGGTTTTATGGGATAATAAAAGGATCTACTCCAACTGTGTGTCTGTGATAGTTTTACCCAGGTTGGTTTCCCCTGAGCGTCTGAAGGTGTGGTTACTCTCGAGATGCCCAATGAGTAGATGTTGGTAGAGCGAGGAGCTCACTCCATCAAGGTTAGTTTTGTCGTTACATAAGCTTTCGAACCAGGTGAGTTCACGATGTACAGCTATTTTGTCTGGTAGTGTGTGGTAGAAGTGTCATAACTGCGAGAATAGGAATGTTTGAGTTGGAGGGATACTTTCTAGAAGTTCTGTGAGAGGCCTCAAGCCTGTGTTCCTTAGAACATTATATAGTGTGTAACATCCTCGTATCCCAGGAAGTCCCACGTTCTCGGCGGCAGTCCACCTCCAAGAGGGGTTATTTGCCACAGGGACCATCGGACTCTGTTTTGGAGAGACATGTTGAGCTCCGTGGGCTGCATCCCATATTTTCAGTGTTTGGACTGCTGGGCATGTCTGGTGGCGTCTTTCCAGGAATTGTTTTTTAGTCTTCCACATGGATGCGTGTAGGGAGTGTCCAATGCTGTCCTTTTCCAGTGCCAACCATTGTTTTTGTTTTGGGTTGGAGTGCCATTCCAGTGCTCTTTGAAGGGCAGCAGCCTGGTGGTATCGATGTAAATGTTTGATCCGCGGCTTCCCGCACCTCCAGACATATCGTAACATTGTTGAACGTAGGAAGGAGAAGTATGTCATAGGTAGCGCCATTGGGACCATCTGGAAGAGGTAGAGGAGCCTAGATAAGTTGTTCATCTTGACGACTGCTATGCGTCCAAGCCTAGAAATGTGAGGGTAGGGCCAGATCTTCTCTGATATTGGTCCAGTGGGTCAGCTGTAATCCAGATACCTAGGTATTTCATGTGGGAAGTACACCAGTGGAAGTGAAGTTGGTTATGGAGATTTTCACTCTCGTTATCTGGCATGGATATACTGAGTACTTCACACTTAGATAAATTAAGCTTGAGCCCCGCCAGAGCTCTGTAAGTGTCCATCAATGTGAGTAGGATCAGTACGGTCATTTGTGGGTGTCAGAATCCTATCCTGACAACTATGTTCATTTATTTCTGTTACTTTAAATCAAGTTCCTCCTCTCCACCACTAGTGGCCTCCCAAGCCACTAGTCACCTCAGTCTCTCACCTGCATAACATGAATCAAGTCTGCTGTAAAAAGCCACACCTGACAAACCAACTGGCCTTTACATTGAATTGGATGTTCTTACTGAAAGACTTTAGATCCTGGCTCCTGAGACTTACCTTCATTGCTTCCAACCAGATTTACTACCTACCCTGCTCCATACCAACCTGGATTGCTTACAACCCTGCGTTATCCTTCCAACCTGAATTATACAAACCTGCATAACCCCTTTCTGGACATTGCTGCTTACTCTTATTTACAAGGTGTTATTTTCTTACCCTGAAACCTTATTGTTCTTTATACCTTTCTTACTATTCCACCTATACTTTTATCTCTAGCTTTCTTATTACTTGTAAACCTGTTTATTATCTATATAGGGCCTTAACCTTTATTTCTCTTACTTTCCTTCTCCCAATTAGTTCATTCTATAAATTACCCTGCTGTTATGTCAAAACCTACCAATAAAACTTCTGTTGTTAACTCTGGCCAAAGCCTCCTATCTGACCTGCACAAGATCATGACAGTGGGTAAGTTACAAAGAAAACCAAAGCTTTGGAATGTTGCCATGAGGAAAGACCAGTCAATCCGGTCAAAAGCTTTCTATGCATCTGTGGAAAGGAGAAGCAAGGGTGTACGTCCCTACGTACAAGATGTTGGATGGAAAGCACCCATAGGGTGCTATCTCTTGCCTCCCTACCTGGGATAAACCCCATTTGATCTGGGTGGACTAGGTCAGGAAGCTTTGTATCAAGTCTAGCAGCCAAGATCTTTATGAAGAGCTTAACTTTGAAAAATAAAATCGGCCTATAGCTACCACATGACTCCAGGTCCTTCCCCGGTTTGGGCAAGATGGCGATTGTAGCCGATGATTCTTGATGGAACCGAACACCGGTGGATAATGTGTTAAGAGCTTTGGTTAGTTTTGTTATTATGGTAGAACTGAATTTTTTTGTAATAGTCAATGGTCAAGGTTTTAATTGCTCTCAGTAGCTCTTCTCCCATAATCAGAGCTTCGAGTGTTGAAGCGTTGTTCACCTGTAGGACTGAGGCAGTGTAATTTGTTAGTAATCTGTTCACCTCCTGCTCCCGATCTCCATCCAAGTCACCCTCTCCCATTTGTTTGATGTTGTATAAGGAGGAGTAAAAGGCACGAAATTCTGCTGCAATTTCTTTGGGTGATTGAGTTGTGTGTCAGCGGCGGTCTTAATCCTATGGACCTGTGCATGAGTTTGTTGTCCTTTAAGCATTTGCACCAGTAACATTCCCCCCTTGTTGGCATGTAAGTAAAAAAAGCCTTTCGACCATTCTGCTTATCTGTAGTGTCAGCTCGATAGGAGCGTTGCGCAGTTGAGAAGAAACACCTTTTTATACATAACCTCAATAAAGCATTTGAATTTGTTTTACATGATAAACAATTAATACAAGGATATACCACTAAACAGCAGGACTACCTTTCATGGTGTCCAAATCTAAGCCTTGATTATTGGGGGTAGTCCAGCCCAGGTCCAGAATGGCCATCAGCAAACCAGGCAAATGCATGCTGGGCCACAATGGCCATGGGCTGAGACCGACAGGGAAGATCAATTGCTGGCACCATAACCTCTATAATTGACTGTTGTAGTTATGGTTCTTGGAGTGTTCTTTTAATATGGAAAAAACACTTTCTAAGGAGTTGAGCCATCCTGTAAACTCTCGCTACACAGGAAGAACCTCTTACCTAGTACTAATCTAATCCTTTCAATGCAAATTTTATCTACAGCACTGAAAGTAAACACACAAAGACATTCTGATAAATTAAAAAGCATTGCATCCCATATACAGCATCTATAAGATAATCACAGGAAAGTTGCAACGTGTCTAAAAGTAAAAAAAAAAAAAATTAAGATCCCTAGGAATCTCCAAATCTGGAAAAGTCCTGGAGATTGGTACTCCATTCACAAACAACTGGCAATGGTGGCCTACAGAGATCCCTGGATACTATGGGGGGGGGGGGGGGAAGGGGGGGGGGTTTATTCAGATTTATTTAAATCTGCAAATAAGGATGTATGTATGTTCGTACATACATACGTACGTCCTTATTTGTAGATTTAAATAAATCCAAATAAATCCAGATTGTAGTAAATTACTATGGCCTAGGAAATCTACGATAAATCACTGTAAGAAATATAACTATATTGTAATAGTCTCACAAGTTCTTACCTTCTGTAAAGGTTTCAGTTTGGTTTCCATTACAAAGTCGTACTTGCAAAGTTCACAACATCTTGTGTCTGAGCTTTTAATCCATTGATGCAGGCAAGCCTGATGTACAAATCTCAGTGTTCCCGTACATCTACATGGTGCAATGAGGGGATTTTCTTCATCTCCCTCACAGTGACAGATTCTATGAAAAAGCATCAGGATTACTATACGGTAACATAAAAAGACACTGCCAGTACAAATATGCATGCTATGAAATTCTACACATATTCCTCAGAAGCATTGCTGAATATATTATATTGTTTAATACAGTTTGGCTTTAGAGGTTGCAGCTATGGTTGACTTTATGATTTGAAACACAGAGGGACACTTTTAACCATTAGTAGGCTAAACCATGCTTTTGAATGTGGGCCATATCCTAGCTAAGTTTACAAATATGTTTGTTTTTTTAAATAGTATGTTGTTTTACAAATGTTATCTATTGGTAAAACATAGCATAAGCAAAGACACCCATAATGTTGTGTTTTTTTTCTTATAAAATAAAATATTACAGGGCATTACTTTGGCAAATTCTCAAATTACTACTAGAATGAAATGATCCTGGTAACTAAGTATATTATGGACACCATCTCTGAACATAGGCAGAATAAAGAAACACTCAACTCACCTCAACTCAGACTGCAATGAGATTTTACTGCCTTGCAAACATTGAACTATAGTTGCCATGTCACTTGTCTCTCATACATGTAATGCAACTCAATAAGAAGCGTGTGATTGGCCACAAGACTTATCAGTGAGAAATCTCTAAACACGTATTAGACAAACCTCTGATTGGACACGTCCAATGCCGAGGGAAAGTCTGTGCTAGAGAAAAAGGGGAAAGCTTTCGAGTAGCTGCAAAAACTAGTTCTGCAGATATTAGAAGTTAGCCCCCCCTCAAATATGTAAATGAATATGTAAACGATATTACAATTATGTTTTCAGGGGGAGGGGTGATGACTACTGAATACATTACTTTTTTTCTCTATTGGATGTTCCTTTAAGAAAAGCAGATCATATTTGAACTCATGAATTAAAATATTCATCTTCATTTAAAGACGGCCGAAAGTTATTATTGAGTTTAACTTGGCTTATAGACCTTGTGTAGTTTATTGTAAAGTTCTAAACTGTTGTCAAATTGATAAATATGTATGACATGCTATCATTTTTGGTGTTTAATTAAATCTCCTGCAGTAGCATGTAACCCTCTTCATATTGGTATTTGAAATGCACACAGCAGGTTTTTAGATTTTCATTTGATGTGTCAGTTCTGATAGTAATAGATTTACTAATGGCCCAAGTGACTCACTAACAGAATTAATTAGGTTACATTAACATTTATACTGATGAATCAAGTCATTCGAAGGATAACAAGAAACAACTAATTGTTAGTTTGTTTGCAGGTTTTATATTGTCGATGGTGATGATATAAATTATTTCAATTATTATTTTTGGACTTTATGGGATATATGTATATATAACTCTACAGTCTGCTATTATTTATATTTTTTGCTATATATATATATATATATATATATTATGCCAAAATACCAGAGTATTGCAGTATGCAATGATACCTTTTTTTTTTTTTTTTGGACAAACATAATATTTCAAAGACAAGCTTTCAAGAGTTGTCCTCTCTTCCTCAGCTCTGAGGCAATACTGATCAATCTGATAGAGTTTAACACTTAAAACAACTGATGTTAGAGAAGGGGAGGGAGGGGGGTGAGTTTTATACATATATATATATATATATATATATATATTTATATATATATATATATATACATACACACACACACACGCGCGCACACTCACAAAGTCAATTAAAAATAGAAAAAAAATAAAAGAACTAATGCTATATAAACAAAATAGTGTAGACAACAGGTGTAAATAGAAAAACACTTGCAAAGTGAATGTACCACTAAAACTATTATATTTCACAGATGAAGCACACGGCAAACATGGGTTGCCTTATATCTCTTAAGATTTTATTTTATTTATTAATATATATAATATAACATATTTTACCAAGAAGGATACATTGAGATTTCTCTCGTTTTCAAGTATATCCTGGGTCCACAAAACAGGATACAATAGAATAGAATACAATATAAAAAAAAATACAACATACAAACTATGTGTATATATACACACACACACACATATGCGCATATACGCATAACAGGTAGTAAATATAGTCAACCATGACAGGTGCATATTGCCATAGATCTCTTAAAAGATTTTAAATTGAATGAAGATTTGACTGTGTCCCTGAGGTTATTCCATAATTGCGGTGCTCTGTAGGAAAATGAGGCTAAAGCCACTTTATTTTTGTATTGCGGTATGCTAAATATCGTGCTGGTACTGCATCGGAGTTTATAGGAGGTGGGAACAGTCGGGGAGAGCATTCTACCCAGGTAGGGTGGGAGCTTTCCAGTAAAGCTCTTATGCACAAGGCTGGAAAGATTAAGAGCGCGCCAGAATTCTAGCAATATCCAGTTTAGCTTTTTTAACATGTCACAATGGTGGGAAAAGTAATTACATTCTAGTACAGAGTAGCAAGTAGCAGAACAAATTATATATTAAGTTCATGAAGGTGATAACACATTGGACTTGCAATGCAAGGGACAGTTGTAGAGGATGTAGTAATACAAACTTGACACTTGTTAACTTAATAGAAAATAGAAAACATACGTACTGCAACCTCATAAAATAAACATGTGAAATTATACTCTATTGCACTTTCAGACACACATGCCATTGAAGTGGCAATAAGAGTCATAAAACAGGTCCAAGTGACCAAGTCCACGTGTGGAATATAATAGTTTTAGGGGTACATTCACATTGCATGTGTTTTTTTCTTGTTGTTTTTTTAAACCTATTATCCACACTATTTTGTTATATATTGAATTTGTTTTCATGATGTTTTCAGAATTAACCCATGTGTGGAGGTATTGGAGGTTATGACTACATTTATTTTGTTGCATTTCATAGGAGTAATTTGATACATTAAAACAAATACCCTTTCAGTATCCCAGTAGTACAATTCCAATATCAAAACTGTAGTTGTGCCTTCTTCCTGAACTCTACTGTCTGCTCAGAATAGCACATCTATATAGTGTGACAATACATACACATTTATTTATTTTTTTCTGGATTTTCTTCAGAAAATTAACACTTTTTTAAATGTTTACTGATCTAGAACTGATGGCGATATGAAAACTGTTGCTTATCTTTTAACACTGAATAAAGAGTAATACTCTATATGTCCCCAAATCTCTCATACAAGGTCAAGCCTGTACATCTGATTCTTACCAATTAATTGGAAGTCTGTAAGAAATAAAAAATTATGATAACACGTATTAGGAAAAAGAAAGCATTGTACTAATATCTAATCGCAAAAGATAGAACGTGTTCTTGATTAAAAAAACAAAACTGACCTGCACAGTTCTAAATCATCACCCCATTCATCACAGATGGCAGAAGTAGCCTCACTTTCATAGGGAACTGCACTAACTGGTGCCAAGGTATTTGTACCAGTACCATCCTCTCTTATACTTTTCTTGATAATAAACTCTTCTTTGCAACAACACTGGCATCTCTGAGTATTCTCACAACAAGCCTTTAATTTTCTTGTATTAGAAAATCTTCGAATTTCAAGGGATGATTCTGATGACAAAGAGACACTGGGTTCTTTATGTAAAATAACTTTTCTTCTTCTTCTGTGGTGAGGAGCAGAACTAGTGACACTGGAGATATGTGGCTTTTGGACCTGTACTTCATTTGTGTCTTTGCGATGTATGGGAACCATCTCCACAGCATTAGGGTCTGATAACCCATTGTTACTGTAAGATGGTTTACTTCTCCGTCTTCCTTTCTTGGATGGTTTAACCATTTCTTTCTTTTTTAATCTTGAGGTGGCCCACTGCATCTCATCTGATGAGGAATCTGTTTCAGTCAGACCTATTCTCTGTGTTCCTTCATGTGGTTTTATGCTTTCTCGCTTTGTGTGAGTACACGTAGGGCATGTTGCTCTTTTTTTACGTCTAAACCTTCGTTTGACTTTTTTTATACCAGTATCCCTACTAGAAACAGTTATCGCCATAACTGGAGTATGTGTAATGTCATCTTCTGATAAATCATGCAAAGTCGTGCTTCTAAAACAAAGAGCAGCAAGCAAAAAAAAAAGAAAAGAAAATAATGATAAGAAATGATAATGATAAACAATAATGGAAAAAAAATGACATGCAAAGAATGATAAACAGATAGGAAAAGTAAATCATAGAAATAATAAACAGTAAAAATAACTATGAAATCAGTGGGGGTTTTGCTTTCTTTGCTTTCTGCAAGCACACGTTTGTATTTTCAACAGGGAAAGATGAAAAATCCCTCAGGTTTACCTACCTACATATATCCTGAGTTGATGGACAAACTGATGTTGGGCTACTAGCCTGAAAAAAAGAAAGCATTAAAACAATAAAAATATGCATTTAAAAAAATAATAATAATGTAATGCGATACCTACTGCATGTAACCTTTGAAGAGAAACTGAGTTTCAATGTATGTATTGTACAAATTTACCATCCAAGCAGAACCTAGTGATGATAATAAGTTCCATCCATTTGCATTTATCATTGGCTTGTTAGTACATATACATACATTTATATAAAACTTAACATATTTAATGGGAATTTCAACTGCATTGTGGATCTTTCTCATTTTAATGATGAATGTATACTGTGCAAACACATTCCGAAACAGCCAAATTCTTGCATGTATGATATGATGTATACATGCTATTATTAAGAAAGGCTCTTAGGATGACATAGTAACAACTAGATTTGGAGCTTTGTTACGAACTAAAGAACAAGTCATTTGACTTTGGCCTGATCGGGTGACTGGCAGAAATTCTGATTTCCGAGGTGGCACAACCTCATGGTAATCAACATGCACAACACCAACATTTTCTGATCAGTTCTTGACTCAGAGTGTTGTTCCTGGAAACAAAAACAAAAAAAGGAGGGTCGAAAGGAGTAGAGGCTGTTTTTTAGGGAGGCAGGGGGGAAAACAAGCAGCTTAGTTCCCAATAATGGACTAGAGGTCAACACAATCATGTGGGCCATTTCTCCTGTTCAATCAAGAGGTATAAAAAAATGAAATGATTGATGGTTTGGTGACAACCACTGAACGTGCATTTTATTCCCAGATCAATGGAATTGACAAATAGAAGGGGAAAAAGGAGGAGCAGTAAAAACAACTATGCTTCCAAGCAGAATTCTTCTAGACACTTGGATTTCAGCTACTGAGGGACACAGACAAGCAGTGATACTGTGTGCTTATCCTTGCCGTGCCTGTGTTTGAGTGGGAGATAGCCTGGGTTACGGATTCTAGTGTCAGGCTAGGTTTAGCTTTTTTCTGCATCTAGTTAACAGCTAATGCCTGGAGCACTAGAAACAACTAGGAGTGGAAAATAGGAGATTGGCGGGCATTTTGTCATTGATCCTAGTTCGAGACTAGGTTATCAATACACAGTTGTTAAAAGTTTTGTTTGGAGAAAAGAAAATCCTTGTTTTGGGTAAGGTGGTGTTTAGCAACGAAGGAAAAAAGTTTCTGTTTTCTAGCCTAGGTCATGGATTCTAATTTCTAGTGTAAGAGTGGGTTTAGCTTTCTCATGTTTCTAGCTAGAAGCTACTGCCAGAGACACTTGAAACAAACTTGAATGGGAGATAAGAGATTGTCATCCCTTATGTCATTGATCCTGGTGCAGAGCTAACTTATCAAACATTTTTGTTAACCATTTGGAGAAAAAAATCCTATAATTCAGCGTATTCATGCCAGTGTGGGCTCTGCAAATGTGGGTAAACCGTGCCGTGTTTCTTAACAGCAAATACATTAATATTATAAATCCACCAAGCACCAACTAATTTTGCAACACAAACACCTATTTTGCTGAATAAAGTTGTGTTAGTTTATACAATACACTATCATACATATACATTACCTAATTTATTGTAATAAGAAAAACAAACCCACCATTATCAATTTCATGTACACAACTCAAGCCAAAACTGAGGGAAGATAACGGAAGAGGTTCCTTTCCCCAATTAACCATCAGTAGTAGTGACATGGCTTCTCAGAGAATTCTCAAAGTATCCCTAATGATATTCTTTATTTTTTTTTATTTTTTCATCATTGCATGTATTTTTAATTCACCATCTTGTCTTTTTTTCATTTATCTATTTCTTTTTATTTTAATTATATATTACTGACTTTTGCAATTGTATAGTTTTTAACTCTTTAGTTTCATCATACCTTTCCCTTTAAAATGACACTACAGAAGTTGTGATCTCTATTGGAAAATAACATTGTATATCACAATGCTGTGCGCTATTATTTATTTTCAGAAACTATCCATTTTTGCATATAAAACATTGTAATTCTTTTTATCAACAACGTTTAACATAATTTATATTTCTGTTACTCATTATTAAGTTCATTCCACATTGATTTTCAGCATGACATAATAGAAGCCACTTATAGCAGAAACAGTGTGGGAGGAGAGTGTGACAGGATGATTGTGTGTGAGGGGCAGGGGTGACTGTGTTTGTAGAGTGTTGAGTGAGTCAGGGTGAATGATGTGTAAAGGGCTGAGTGTGATAGGGTGACTGTGCGTGTTTGGGCATGAATACTTGTTATTTGTCCAGAACAAGATGGTGAATCTGGTAATTATGGTTACATGCAATCTGCACATGAAATGCATTAGGAGTGCTGATTTTACAATATGAGTTTGCAGGGCAGGTATTACAGAAGAAAAAATACAAATATATAAATTATAATACATTTTGATTAACTTATGAAACAAAAATGTATAATTACATTTACGTTTATCAGCCTTAAAATCTAAAAAAATGGTTTTGATATTCCCCTTTTTCTTTTCAGATTTGCAGAACTTGGTGGTGGGGGAGAAGTGAGAAGGGCTCTCAGACTGTCAACTTTGAAACTGGAATCTGAACAGGCAGCGGCTGCAACTTACCTGGTGCCACTTTAGACTTGCCAGACTGTGGCCTTCTAAACATGTGACATTTTCCTTTCAATTTTCAGCTCATTACTACACATATTGGGAAGGAGTTCTGAGTGCCTGCATCTTGCCAACAGCTCAGTTGGCTCTGCCACCATCAGTTCTTACATTTTTAATAAGAATACATTCTTTGTTTTCTTGCCTTGCATTAGTATATGGTTAACTAGATAGTCTGCCAGTATGACCAGAACCTATAATTCATTAAGAAAAATGTCTGTGCATATTTTCTTAATTTATTAATTACATAGCATTTTAAACAAGCATGTTCCTGCCATTAGGAACAGCACACGCTGTACAGTTGGCAGAAGCAGTTTGTCATAAAAAATTTTAAAAACAAAAAACTAAATATATTTTAATTGTGCCAGTTGTATTTTTTATTTGTGTTCTTTTCGAGTTTTTATTTTTTTTCTCAATTGTATATATGATAACAGTGTGCATATTCATAGCATTAAAGTAAGAAGAGAAATAAGTTATATGGTCAGTGTCTTGATTCAGCTTTACTTCATTATTTTGGTGGTTATTTTGAATACTATACTATGTGCATATGAATAGCTTGCCATAAGAAAATTGGATTGACATTGGTCCTAATTAAAGTCAAGTATTACTTAAATTCCAAATAACAGATTCATTAAAAGACAGACATGAAATGTATAGTCAACACTGAAACGTAAAGTATAGAAACCTAAATACACTCCATGAAGCATAAGAATTGTTTATTATACAAACCTTTGATATGTTGCTTGATCGACTTGCTGAGCGCCCGGGGGATTTGTTATTCTGGAGAAAAAAAAATTAGATTAGCAAAATACATGTGAGAAGTAAGCAGTTCTTTTCTCTCTCTATTCACTTTCATCCGTATCGGGACAATTTGTTCTAATTACCAGGCAGAGTACTGGTGTTGAAATTGATGTCTTTAAATGCTATAATTATCAAAGTATTGTACTGATGCGTGATTCTAAAAGTTATTTTTTTTTGCCAAAGAGTATGAAAAGTGAGGGAGACATAACTGCATCTGAATTTTTGATGAGTTAAAATTGCTATGCACAGTGTTAGCAGAGGATGCACATTGTTTATATTCCTAAATATCTCAGCAGAATTAAGAAATACACTTTCTCTTTGAATAAACACTGTGCTGCTATATTTGGCTGACAATCTTTCTTAGTGATATATATATATATATATATATTCATACACACTATACACAGGTACATACAAAATAAATGCAACCAAATGCCCAAATATATGTACATGCACACCTACACATACATCCACACACAAGCACCAATACATGTACCTACACATATACCAATGTGCCTACACATACATAGATCTACATATATATACACTTTATACATACACATACATATATATATATATATATGGGTCTATGTATGTGTAGGAACATTGGTATATGTGTAGGTACATGTATTGGTGCTTGTGTGTGGATGTATGTGTAGGTGTGCATGTACATATATTTGGGCATTTGTTTGTATTTATATTGTATGTACTTGTGTATAGTGTGTATACTTGTACATATGCGCTACTTGTGTATATGTACATGAGTGTGAGTGTGTATGTGTGTGCCTTCATGCATATCCATAAGCTTGATTGAGCAGGGTCCTCTTCAACCTATTGTTCCCATAAGTTTTTTTACTTGTCCTATTTATAGTTAAATACCCCACTCATAATATTGTGAAGCGCTATGGAATCTAAATACAACAGAAAGATGGTGGATTGGCGCTTAAAACCAAGGAATAAGCAACTACCCCCAGTGCCCAAAATCACTAAATTGCACTCAGATATAAAGTGAGAGAAAAGAGTATAAGGGGGGTGCAGAGAAAATATACAAAATATAGCTGTATACTTAGTATAATGAGTGGACCACCTCCTGATCTTCCTACAATAAAAACATATACATAGTATAATACTGTTACACAAGGAAAAATTGATCAATTTGAAGGTATTGGGTCACTCACAATATGCAGAGCCACATGGAGCTGGCTCTGACTTTACTGGCAGGTGAATAATAAGCTTATTCTGGCTTTCAAATTTCCTAGACAGGATAGCTCCTTTCCAGCCCTTCAATAATTTCCAGGGTATCCAATTTGTTGAAAACAAATATAAACTTTACTGGATACAATAGCACAGGGAACAGAAATAAGCTTAAAATAACATAAGAATAAAAAGTCCACAACACTAACACGTTTCGACCTCCAGGTCTTTGTCAAAGTGTGTGGTAAATACTGGTATTCTTTTCTTTAAAAAGTGTTTCTCGTGTCAAATTTGGCGCCTTTTGCCGGCGTCCGTCACTACTTCCGTGTCTGCCGAACTTCCGCGTCACATGATTCTCCGTCCGTCAAAATCAAAATTATTGAAGGGCTGGAAAGGAGCTATTCCACAGCACAGTTGGAGGGGGGGGGGGGGGGCTATGTCTCCCTCTGTTATTTCCCAGACCCCATTCCAGTGGGGTTTTACATGTTTAGTAGACATACCCCTACCTGATGGATGGTACATAACTTCCATTATAGTAATATAAGGGTCCTTCAACAATGATCAGATCTTGCAGTCCATAGCCCTGTATGCAGTCAGATGGTGTTACCCCATTTGGTTTGGGGTCCATTCGGACTTCAATGAATAATCCTGATATTCACGTTCTAGTGCTCTTCGCTTTGCCTCTTTGCAAAACGGACTTCACTTTCTAAAGGTCACCGCTAATGTGTTTTTATTGGGTTTTTAACAAGTGTTGCTGCCTCGAATACTCAGCAGCAAGTGAGTTGAGCACAGATTGTGAGGAAATTTGGTTTTCCATTCTTCACTGTGAATTACTACATCATCCAAATATACAGCTTTGTTACATCAGTTAGATCTTAATTTTGTTTTGTAAATAGCATGTACCCCATGCACCACAAAGGTACAACTATGTATTGAAGCAGACCATCAAGAAAAAAAGCTGTTTGTTCTTTGTGTGGCACTTGCCAATAGCACCAAGGTGGGTCTATTATAGTAAGATAATACTTAGATTCTCAGCATGCGATACGCATCAAATTATAAAATTGCATTCTGGTTTTGCTACCAATATGATAGGATAACTCCTGGTTGTCCTATCATATTGGTAGCAAAACCAAAAATTTTGGTTTTGCTACCAATATGATAGGACAACTCCAGTAACTTTTAGATTACACCAGACTTTTCTTAAGATCTTCTCTAATTACCTCTCTACTGGCTTCAAGTATTTTATGAGACTTCAGGTTTACCTTCCTAGATACTGTTAGAATATTATGTTTCAGAACACTAGTTTTACCAAAGACTTTTCTTATTATCTTCTCTAATGACCCCTCTACAAGCTTTAAGTATTTCATGACACATAAGGTTTACCTTTCTAGGTACTGTGATGTACTTGATATATGTACTCCTCTTAGCACCTTCTTTAAAGACGGCACTGTTTGTATTTCCTCTTGTATTGCACAGGAATGTTACAGTGCTGCCGCACACCCTATGTGTGAACTGTTAAGGGTGAATTATTGTGTAGGTTTTAAGAAAAATACTCCACTCTGTCTCATTAGAGATTTTGCCTTTTAGCAACAAGAACGTTTGAGGTTTGCAATGACATGGCAGGTGAGCTTACACTAATGTATCACTCCATTGGACTATCAGGACTGGATAAGTGCATACTACATCTGTTTTTATTTGTTTCATGTTTTTAATTGTATTGAATTTCTATATAATAAATATTTAATCTTAGCACTACTTGCAGTCTGTCTTGCTCCAGGTTCCAGTTTGGGGAGTGTCACCCCACAATTTGACACTAAGTGTTTCCACCTTAGAGCCAAGGCACAGCAGAGCACTAAGCAATGTGAGTCTCCTATATTGATCTAAACCTGCTTTATACGTGATACAGAAAATATATAAAATTGGTGAGAACACTCAAAATAAGACAACTTTACCCAAACTTGGTCAGTCAATCTAAAATGTTAAAACAAAAAGAAAGACATAGGGTAATATTGTTAACATAAAATTATAATGCAGTAAGTAATAGTCTCACTCACATATCCAGAGCCACTTAAAAGTTGTCTCAAACTTCAGGCTTGTAAGTAGTGGAAATCAGGACTTTGCATTGGAACCTCCGAGAATTATGTAGCTGGTACCCTCAATTTCATTTAGAACGCCAGAATGAAAGTGGTAAAAAAACTAATTTTATTTGTATAAATAAAACAAAACAGAAAAAAGCTCGGTAAATAAAGTCCCATAAACGTAAACAGTCCTGTCTCAACGCGTTTCGGCTTTCGCCTTCATCCGGTAGGGTAATATTGTTAACATAAAATTATAATGGGTAATATTGTTAACATAAAATTATAATGCAGTAAGTAATGGTCTCACTCACATATCCAGAGCCACTTAGAAGTTGGCTCAAACTTCAGGCTTGTAAGTAGTGGAAATCATGACTTTGCATTGGAACCTCCGAGAAGTATATCTCCGGATGAAGGCGAAAGCCGAAACGCGTTGAGACAGGACTGTTTACGTTTATGGGACTTTATTTACCGAGCTTTTTTCTGTTTTGTTTTATTTATACAAATAAAATTAGTTTTTTACCACTTTCATTCTGGCGTTCTAAATGAAATTGAGGGTACCAGCTACATAATTCTCGGAGGTTCCAATGCAAAGTCCTGATTTCCACTACTTACAAGCCTGAAGTTTGAGCCAACTTTTAAGTGGCTCTGGATATGTGAGTGAGACCATTACTTACTGCATTATAATTTTATGTTAACAATATTACCCTATGTCTTTCTTTTTGTTTTAACATTTTAGATTGACTGACCAAGTTTGGGTAAAGTTGTCTTATTTTGAGTGCTCTCACCAATTTGATATATTTTCTGTATCACTTGTTGTTTTTTGTGGCGGTGTGGCCCACAGAGGTGATTGTAGCACCATTCTATTTTAGGGATTTTTTACTCATCTTTTACTGTTTATACGTGGCTATACTACACCATGATTCCCTATATTCAACTCTGCTTATTTTAAGATTGAAATCCATTTAAAAAAGGGTGGGGTCGTACCTATAAAAGCACATCTGTGTCATAATCGAGCCTCATCATCTAGGCTCTGATTATTGTGAGTGTAATCACCTATATTTGGCTGCACATTGCACTTTGTTTAATACCATCTGCACTATTGTTGTTTTATTTTTCTCTTTCATCTTAAACCACATCAAGACCTATATATTTATATATCGGGGTAAGCAAATTATTGTTCCACTCAAAAATTACAAGTCAAGTGCTTGCAAATTGTTTTCCTTACTAATACAGAAGAAGCTTGGTGTCTTCATATGTGAAATGTATACAAAGAAAATAAAAAAAACAAACAAAAAAATAATAGGGCAGAGTGAATTATTAAATCAATGTATATATTCACAATGTACGTAGGTGAAGTGTCCTTTTACACTATTTAGAGCCCAATGCCAGCTGTGGGTTTTCCGCACGCACTCTGTTCCACCTCTATGATGATATGTTTCGATACCGCTTGGTGCAAAACGCGTCAGTGGCAGATCAGAGGGCGTCCATGTGGAAACACCATGTGTGCATTGATGTGTATTTGCATACCACTTGCTGTTTCGCATGCACACGCTCTATAAATAAAAAACAAGATCTTTGCTCCACTGAGCCCTTACTAAACATAGGCTTTTAAGCTTGGCTAAGTTTGTGTGGCTAATCTGCTTACCAGCAAAATAAAGATTCAGGTCAAAGTTCACTTGCAGACAGAGTACATTCAGATCCAAGCTTTGTTCACTATGTAAAATTGACTTTCCCTTCTGCAGGTCATTGCTCATAGGTATTTAACTAGTGTTGCATCTAATATTTAGCAGAACTCACTGGAGTGCAGACAGTGTGAAAGCCCAGAGAGGATTTCCCACTTGCAGCTCAATGTTATAACCGAGCATGTGTTCCATTTCAGTGTCCAATACACTGCATATAGAATACACACAGAATGTACAATTCAACTCATCCAAGTACATTTCAAAATATGTAGGGAATAATATTTCCCATCACCATAATTTCTTGTGGTCAGTCACTATATTAAAAGGATAATTATAATTTACAATTTCATGCATTGTACGAACCCTGCCACAAGACTGATTTTCCTCTCCAGTCGCTCCTCTCACACCTCACCCCTCTGTCAGTCTTCACATTGGCTTCCTGTATCCTATTTGAGTCAATTCAAAGTACTAAACCATACCTAGAAATAACTGAACAATTCTAGCCCCTCTTTTATCTCTTCACTGATCCATAAACATTCCCCTTCTCTGTGTCTCTGCTCTCCCCATGACCTTCTCCTGTCTGCTTCTTGCACCTGTACAGCCAACTAACACTTGCTGGACTTCTCGCGGGTGGCTCCCTTTCTTTGGAACAGCCTGCCTTCCACCATCAGACTCTCCCCTAGTTTTCAATCATTTAAAAAGTGCCCTAAAACCCATCTTTTCAGGAAAGCTTATGACCTCCCAGAGTAACCTCTATCTCACTTACCTGTCCCTTGCTCTCTCCTAAAGTGCAAAATGACATTCTCTCCTCCAGCTCTGCCTCACTCCTACCTTGTTTGATTGCTATCTCCTATTCTACTGTGTTTTATACCCCACCTCCTACAGACTGTAAGCTTTAAGCAGGGTCCTCTTCAACCTATTGGTCCTGTAAGTTTTTGTAATTGTCCCATTTATTGTTAAATCTCCCCCTCCTCTAATAACGCAATTTGTTGACGTTGTATAAATGTCAATATTAACAATAATAACCAGACTAAATAGCAGTGGCACTGACATGTATATTGTGACACTATTTTGTGGTCTGAAAAATAAAACATGTACAAAACCACACTGCTCTATTTACCTCCATCATGGAACTAAGTATTACCTCCATATTGGCTCTCAGTTAATCATTTGTATAATCTCTGCCCTTTTATGTTATTAAAAAAGAGCCTGTGTGCGATCGTAGAGATTGCCCTGCAACATGTATCAGATATCTTCATGGAGACTTGGATAATTAATGGCCAGAAGAGAACAGAAGAGGAGAAACAGAAGCAATGTGTGCCAAAGCAATTTGTGCCCTGGTTGTGCCAGGATGTAACTGGATTCTGATGTAATTTACTAGATGTTTAGTATACAGTTAAATAAAACAAACCATCACATGGAAACGAATATTAATACAAACCATTGCTAGATTTCAGTGTTTATTCAATGGTATAATTTCCGGAGAACTGTTGATGGAAATAAAATTTCATCTAATATCCTCACCCACCCCATAACATAATCAGAAGCAGCAAAACGTTATGTGCGTGAATGAGCATGAGAGTGAGTAGTGTCTGCGAGCTCATTAACTGCCTATCTCTGGCACTCCATATGCTTTGGCACGCATTCTAACCCACAGATGTTCAGTTTCAGTCACACCCAGTCACTCTCCGACGCATACAGAATATAAAAAGTAAATGTTCCGTTTGCTGTTCTCTAATTGGTTAAAAATTGCACCTCATGTTTTAAGTGAGGTTAGCCAAGAATAAAGTTTTTATTTTTGAAGTTTGAATTAATCTCACTAGCTGTTCGATGCCATCAGCAGGAGAGGAAAAAAAAAAAGTTCCCCATGTAGCAATTTCTAATGTGCATGTAGCACCTGGTGTGCACTAAGCTTACAGTTAGGGTTAGAGTTAGAAGGTGCGGTAAAAATTAATGGCCAGCCAGCAACAAAACAACAACAAAGTATTGCATGTTTTACAGCTTACTGTTTACTCCCTCAATTACATAACAAAGGATATTCCACAGGGACTTTAGACAGAAAAAGATCAAAATCAATTTCTGATAAGAGGGAAAATTCTGAACATATTAATAAACAGAAAGATAGTGATTCTTTCTAAACAGAAACGAGAAACTTGTGCTTAAGGCACGTATTATGTAATGAATACCATACGGTAAAACATGCTCGTCAAAAACTAATAGATAGAAACTAATGTGACCTTTCTCTGCACTAACTCATCAACATACAAAGTGACAACACTTACAAAAAGAAGGTATCAAGCACTAATATGCATATAAAGCAATAACAAGCAATCTGCACACATTAGCTGAGTGTGATCAGTACTCATAACACGGTTTAAATGTAGAGTTTGTAATATAAATCAAAAATACGAAAACAGAGGTTGAAATCACACTTACACAGTGGCTTAAGGATGTACCAGCTCAAATACTCAAAGCCTTAAGTGTACTTCAGAGTAGGCAACACTGCAAACCTCTTGTGATATCCTTCCTACTAATATAACGTCATCAAACATGATAACACAAGGAAGGTAAACAGATATATGGTGTAGAAGAACTAAACCAATAAATAACAATAAAAGCATGATAACTAATTAATATCAAAATAATCTACAGTGTGTATTACATTTACCATACTGGATTCACCCAATATTTGCAGGCTTTTTCAATCCTGGAATATAGGGATGTAAAAAAACCTACCTGGAAAAGGCATTCGGACCAGCAGTTTCCAAAGGCAACTCATACTGTAAATAGGGTGAAGTAACAATACAAATTGAGTTACAACTGCCAGCAGTTCCAAATCCAAAGTCAACTGTATATATTGATGTTGATTGGGTCAGAGATCCCACAGCTACTTTTTTTTTTTTTTTTTAAAAGAAAGCAAGTATTACATTTACTTCAATAACATTCAGAGTATTTAGCTGCAGCACTATCATGGAAGGAAGTACTAGTACTAATACTAGACATGTTGAATCCCATGCCAACTCTTTAAAGCCCTCAAGGATATATAAAGCTGGCACAGACTGACGGGATCAATTGGAGTACTAAGCATATAGATTGGAAGCAACACCTTCTCAGGGACCTCCAAGAGTAAGGAATTCTACTAAGAAAAATATACATATGTATTCAACAAACCATTGTTAGAAGATCAAAAAATCCTCTACAGAAGAAGCTGGACATTATAGAATGACGGACATGCTGTTCAATAGACATGTGCATGAAAATATTTATTGTTTCAGCTCAGTCATTGGAGAATCATTTTATCTTTTTTTTATCTCAGCTGAAATTCAGTTGTATATCTATTCAGTTCAACCGAAATTCTGTGAGATTTTACAGACTTCACTCAAACATTAATCTCTATGTAAATAAATTAAGCTGGTTTGTAAAATAGGATTAGACAAATTAATCTTGCTTAGAAATAGAATGCATTGATGTTCAAATGAAATCAAATGTGTCTTTCTATTGGTGTCTGGTCAGAGCTTCAAGCCAGCCACCATATTAAAAGTAAAAAAAAAAAAAAAAAATACAAGTCGGTGGGAGTCAATTATCACCCCAACACAATTGAGGTTTTATATCTCTCCCATGCCTCCTTCCCCAGTCATTCGTTCGGAAAAAAATAACTTTTTTTGTTCAGTTATATATATATATATATATATATATATATATATATATATATATAGTTAAAAATATAAAATAAATCAAAGTGACCTAAACAGTGTGGATCTGAATATATAATATAGGGGGACCCTTCCCCCCCCCCCCCCCCAAGTAATTGAACTGCAAAGTTTTTTCTTTTTGTCTTTTTCCTGGTAACATTTGTCTTTTCTGGCTCTGTTGATGTTTGCTGTTTTGATTAATCATGTTTAACATTAAGCAAAATGCCCAAGCCTTCAAATCATAAAAAGACTGTCTGAAAATGTGATCATAGTTTCCATAATTATTTCATTTTATAATAAGCAGTTTATTTCCGGTTATCAAATAATACAGCAAAGTTGGAGCAGCTTATAGCTGATCTTTTTAAACATAAATACAAAATGATGAGGTGACATCCATAAAATTATTAAACCAACACGGTCTTTATGCCAGAAAGACTTCCTTATCAAAAGTATGCACCCGAGGGGGCATGGCCTAGACTCCAGCGTGGATGGTTCCGCAAGTTAATGAATGTAAACAACAAAACCCGTCAGGAAAAACAGAAATAATGGCAGCACAATGCAGCGGGGACAACACCTGCCACCAACCCTGCCTCTTCTAAATCATCTCTACAGAGATTTTTCTCTGAGTAAACGGAGCCGGAGCAGTGCGGCAAAATGGCGCCCCAGGCCGGTACACATGGCAGCCAATAAACAAGCCCGTCGACTTCGGAGTGTTCCACTGAGGATACTAACCTCCGGGCACTAATCACACAACTCCCATCCAAGGCAGACATCGCTGCTATGTTCCAGAGATTGGAGGAGAGCTTTGGGGAAAAACTACAAGCCGTCAGCTCCGACATCCAACACCTGGGTGACATAGTACAGGCCCTGGAGAACGATGCCAAAGCAGCAGAACAGTAATGGTCTATTTGGCACACCACTCAGAGGCTGCACATGGAGGCTATATTATACCTACAAAGGAGGCTTTAAGATGAAGACAACAGAGGGCGGCAGAGCAATTTGTGGGTGAGGGGCATACCGGAAAGCCCTGAGGGAACCACAGAGGACCCCATGAAGGTACTTCAACCAGATCCTCTCTAGGCCTCTGGACACGCCCATTAAGTTTGACATGGCCCACGGAGCTTGACATGGCGCTACCAATGCATCTGAAGCAATCATTCAGTTCCCCTTATGGTAACTAGGTCCCCTACCCCACGAAGAGGTGCCTCACAACTACTTGTGGATACAACCACGTCTCCTACAGGTTTAGTACCATACTCAGTATACTCTGTCAGTATAGTTTTTGTTCTTCATCTACCTGTAACTTTTTCTTATGCTCCTTAATCACCACTCTGCCACATCCCAACTATCATGGTGTTAGATATGGGGCTGTCATTATAGCGGAAACTCTACCAAAAGCCCAATATGGCCCAGGTTAACCTACAGTCACTAAATGTGAGAGGCCTCAATACCCCAGAAAAGCATTCCATGTTGACACAAGAATTAGACAGGCAAAAAGCCGATATTATGTTTACCCAAGAGACCAACCATGCCCCTATATTCCTGTCTATAGACATGCAGGGTGACACTAGACGCAACACAAATGGGCGCCTGAACGAGACTCTACTAGATGACCCTCGGGTAGTGGAAGATCTCTACACAACATTGAACAGGTATTTTGAAGAGAATACTACACCCGACACTATAGTCTACTGGGTATGGGAGGCACATAAGGGAGTCATTAGGGGATCCAGACTTAAAAAAGAGCGCACATCCAAGATACAATCCCTCATTAACACCATTAATGAATCAAAGACCTTGCATAAACAGACCCCCACACGAGAAAACGTTCGACACCTAACAATGCATAGGGGAGAATTACAGTCCCTATTAGCCATAAAAGCACACAAAGCATTCCAAATGACAAGAAGCTCTTTCTATTCACATGGCAATAAAGTGGGAAGCTACTAGCAAAGGCCCTGAAAGCAAAACTCCCAAAATCTTTTATAGCCAAGATATTAAATAGCAAGGGCCATCAGTGCAACACCACATAGGACATAGCTTCCACCTTTAGGGACTTCTACCATGACCTTTACAAGATCCTGTCCCTGGCCTGTAACCCCTCAGAACTACGGGAATAGATTACCTCAAATCTTCCACTCGCAGTCTCTAGTGTAACAGCCGCCAAACTAGATGGGCCATTCTCTGTGGAAGAACTCTCCATAGCCATTAAGACCATGCTCAAGGGCAAGAGCCCAGGACCTGATGACCAGACAACACGTTACTACCAAACCTTCCAGTCCACATTTGCACCACACCTCCTTAAGACTGGGGGCTGACCCCTGTCTCCCCACTCCCTCTACCAATGCTAAGAGCCTCGATCAATATCCTCCCCAAACCAGGGAAGGACCCCATAATGTGCGGTAGCTACAGACCAATATCCCTCATTAACCTGGACCTTAAACTGATCACTAAACTCGTAGCCAATAGGCTCAAGCCCCTTCTGCCTGGACTGATCCACCGTGACCAGGCTGGGTTTGTGCCAGGCAGTGAAGCCAGGGACAAAACCACCAAAATCATGAGCATACTCCATGGGGCGAACACAACCAAAACAACAACGCTACTATTGGCGATCGATGCTGAGAAGGCATTTGAATAGGTGGATTGGTCATATCTCTTTACTACACTGGAGGCATTGAGGCTTGGGCTGAGGCAGAGAAACTGGATCCAGGCACTATATAGAGGGCCTGCGGCCAGTGTTGGTGTTGGTGTTAATGGACAACAGTCCAGTCCCTTCGTAATTAGCAATGGCACGCGCAGTTACAGTTACCCGGGGGGGGAGGTTACGGTCCCCGCCTTTGCGGATGACGTCCTACTCACAATCACTGACCCTTTTGCGCACTCTACCATTAGTTCGAGCGGAAATATAGAAATTTAGAAACCTGTCAAATTTAAAAATCAATGCAGACAAATGCAAAATTTGGGGGGTTTCAGTACCACCTAAATGGCGAACACGCATCCAAGAAACCCATAAATTTAAGTGGAAGGTTACAGGTCTCCTCTATTTAGGGATCCGCCTAGCCACAACATCCTCGGATCAATATAAGCTAAACTACACTTCCTCTCTGAAGGAAATTAAAAATGAACCTAAAGAAATGAGACTTACCATATATCTCTTTCATGGAAAGGATCAACATCTTGAAAATGTTCCAGGCCCTCTCAGTCCCCCTACCCACCACATTCTTCAGCACCATGCAAACAGCATTCATATCATACATATGGAGAAACCGAACTCCATGTCTAGCCTATAACACGGTGACCTCTACCATAAGCAGAGGGGGTTTAGGCCTCCCACATTTGTACAGATACTATGTGGCGGTCCTGCTCACAAGAATAAAAGAATGGACAGCCACAGACAAGAAAAAATTCTGGTACACCCTAGAACAGAGTTATGCAAGGGCACCCCTCCACTCGCTCCCATGGCAAACATGCAATATTCGTTACCTCACCCCCACCGTCCACCCTATCACACACATTACAAACATGGAGAAGGCACAAAAATACATGGAACCTGGCACCAGGGATATCTTCCCTCTTTCCCCTACAAACAACCCTGACTTTCAAAATGGGCTAGGGCAGCATAATACTATCCAGACTGAAGGGGGAACCAAAGTCAGACATAACCCAAGTACTGACAGAGGGAGATCCACCCAGACTGAAGGATTCCAATAGACCGAATAAGCGTATGACACTGCTGACACTGCTAGCCCAATTGAGAAACTTTTTACACAAATCAGTAATTGCCATTCTGGCAGACTAGAAAGAAAACCCCCTTTGAGCTCATATGTGGCACAGGGCAGGACCACAGGTGTACTCTGTCCAAAATCTACCATATACTCCAAACCAGCAAGAGGTCTCATTTCAACAAAAATGGACGAGAGGTCTGCATATCCATATGTCCAATCAAGATTGGATGCACCTGCTTAAGACAGGGATCAAAGCCCCGGTCAGTATTTCCAGGAAGGAGGCCTTCTACAAGAGGGTCACCAGATGGTACAGAACCCCTGTACAGCTCAATATTTACTGGCCCGCAGTGAGTGACAAATGTTGGAGATGCAATGGGGAACAGGGAGGTATGGAGCACATCTTGTGGCTGTGCCAAGATATCACCCCATTTTGGCAGCAGGTAATAGCAGACATTTCACTTATCATCCCTTTGAAAGCCCGTCTAACACCATCCCAAGTCCTTCTAGGTTGGCCTAATTCCACTAGTGAGACACCCAAACAATAACTACTCAACATACTGCTGAACATACTGCTGGGAGAGGCAAATGCTCACTGGCGAAAGGCGAGTATACCCACTAGAGAACAGTGGGTGCAGAGGGTGGAGAGAGTGAGGGAGCTGGAGGAAATTTACTGGTCAACAATAGGAAATAGAGAAAAACACATAGGCACATGGTCACCCTGGATACAACATTGGAAAGATACACCTTAGGTACTCCAAGTTAGAAATAAGACCCTCGAGAACTCAAGAAGATATGTAACCACACCATTACTAACACAGATCAGTGTTGGAATAGCAGAGAACCTACCCAGTTACAGCGCCAGGCAGGCCCCTTACCTTACCCCTTCCCCCATGTTGCTCCCCCTGTCCCAAACTGCATGAGTCACACAAGCTAGATATAGAGGCAATGTAGTGCACACACCTTGAACAACGACCAGAGATCGAAGCAGACCCAACTTATTCAGGGGCGTTATAGCCCTAATTATGTGAACCCCACCAGTTTCATACAGGAGGGAGTGCGTCTCCCGGAGAGAGGAGACAGATAGTCAATTGTACTTAAGAATTTATCTTAAACTAAATAACTCCTGAATGTGAAATGCTACAGGGAATGATAGATGGTTGGAGCTGTATACATTTTCATTAAAAACTGAATGGAATGTAAAAGCCTTATGATGTTCTGTTGACATCATGCAAATTCCCATAATTTCTTCTGTATCCCAGTTACCTGTTGATATTGAAAATAATAAAAACTTATTTTAAATTTTAAAAAAAAGTATGCACCCAACAGCACCAAGTGACCTGCTTTAAATTCACAGTCTGGCTGCAGACAGTCAAAGAAATTACAATCAGGTAATGATATTATTATTTAATTATTCCCTACTATATGTCTCTTTGGGAGTGCTCTGCTCATGCAGGTTGCTTTGTAGTTCAGATCATTTAGTGCTGTCAGTGGCTGAGCCGGGTGCTCATACATCTGGTGAAAAATAAGTATTTTTTTGAGAGAAAAGGCAGTGTTTACATTGCTGCCTAGTAACACCTCTAGTGACAGTCACTAAGACGCCACTAGAGAGTCCTGTGTCAGTGATGCGGCACCTTTGTTCAGAGTCTCCACGCTCTGCATGGAGGTGCTGAATGCTACATATAGAAAACATGCGCAATATACTCCCAATGCTTTCCTAGGAAAGCATTGGTTTAGCGGAGATCTTAAAAATTTATTATCTCACCCATGAAGGCAGGACACGCTGCGGAAGACACACTCTCTGACACACACACTGACAGACACACACATACACACTGACAGACGCGCACACACACACTGACGGAGAGACACACACACAATGATGGAGAGAGACAGACATACACTGATGGAGAGAGACGTGCACACACTGACGGAGAGACGTGCACACACACTGACAGTGAGAGACACCCACACACTGACGGAGAGACGTGCACACACACAAACTGACCGAGAGAGAGAGAGACATACAAAAACATACACACACACATGGACATGCAAACACACGCACAGACATTTTCCATTTTAATTTGAATCCACTCAGCCTCCCTACCTTTGGGAGAGCTAAGTGGATTTTCCCTGGGGTCCAGTGGGGCTGCTCGCTCATCCTGCGTGTGAGGGAGCAGTGATCTCCAAGCATCTCCTCTCTGCTCCATGTACTGATGCCAGGGCCGCTATGACATCTTTTTCTGGCTCCCGGCATCATTAAACATTGCGAAGGAGCAGAAAGGAGCTGCTTGAAGATCACTGCTCCCTCGCACGCTGCCCCAGCCGACCACAGGGAAGCTCCCTGAGATGGCCGTCCACGCTTCTCAGGGCGACTGGCCGGCTCCATTGTTTCCCCATCCTGCCTTTAGCTAAAGCGCTTAAAAGCCCAGTCGCAATTGCGACCTGGTTCCTGGGATTTGTTGAGCCCTGCTTTATACAGACTGTGATTTATTTGTTTTGGTCAAATCTCCCCCTCCTATAATATTGTAAAGGGCTACAGAATTTGTTGGCACTATATAAATGCCAATAATAATAATAAATCTGTTCTCTTCTACTATTCATTCTGTTTATGCTACGGCATGCAGACTTGGTTTGTCCACAAATTTTAAACAAAATGGGCCTTAAACCCAGGGCCGTCTTAACAGGATTATAAGCCTCTGGACAAAGCAGTGCACTGGGGCCCTGCCTACACAACTACTCACAGAAATAAAACATTTAATTATCGGGGGGCGGAGCCTGGCATCCAAACGGAGCGGTTGTGCTGCACCTCAGCTCCAGCTCAAAACGGCACAAATTGGGGAATTTACCCCCCAAAAAACGACACAAGCACATGCTGGAGAGGTGCCACTAAGTAGGGAACACCTGGGTGACACTTGGGTGCAAAAACGAAGCCTGTAATCCATCGAGACCCTGCATTGCCACCTGAGGCCTACCAGAGATCGGGCAGTGGAGAGACGGCCGCTCACCACGCTGCAGACCTGAGTATGGACTCCCAGGGGTTCCCAACGCCTAGCCCCCCCCCCCTTTGGACCGATGGGGGTTATCTCGGTCCGGCATGGACAACCGGAGAGACAAACGGAGCCTGAAATCGCAACTCACGGGAGAGAATCTAAAGAGCTTCCAAGCACATGGCCCACTTAAAATGGCGCCGACAAACGAGACAAACCACATACAAGGGACAACCATGGCTTTACTACCGCAGCCTTGGGAGAACACAGCGAGAGCCACTGACTACCTCGCCGAGCGTACAGATTACTCTGCAAAGCTGGATGAGATCTTTGACAGCTTCTGGAGAAATCTGGCCCTGCGTCAGCGACAACAAGCAAAGCTTCGGCAGGCTGACAGCCCACCTCATGTCACACGCAAAATGGCCGCCGCGCCTAATGGCCGTCCCAAGCGCCTTCCTAGGCCGAAGACCACCCGGAGTAAACCTCCGAAGCACCGACCACAACGCCGCAGGCTTGGCCGCTGCAGGCAGCGGCAGAACACCCAAGCGGATAACGGCGCCCAAAGACGGGAAGACCCGGCCTCACTGAGACACCGAGTCAGTGGAGAGCAGGTGCAGGCCTTCACAACGACCTGGGGCTGGCTGATGGCCATCGGGCAATGGCGCCCCGCCGCCTCCCCGCGGACTCCCATGGATGGGGGTGTTACCTTGCCAAGCAAGGGCATCGGCTGATAATGGACTCCCGACCCCAAGGACACTACACGGCTAAATCAGCAGTGATCAAACCGTGCAACAGACCTTGTAACGTACTGTAAGAACTTACCTGTACAAGCATAGCTAATGCATCATATCGCTAAGACACTATAGTACAGAGATGTCTTTATGTTTCTTGCGGCATATTGTCTACCCTGCCTATTGCCTTACCTACCACCTAAATGTTTAACAATTTTTAGGCCTGAGCTTATGCTGTAAATGCTTGTTTAAATCCTCTTGCACACACTTCAGGATAGGGAACTTAAGCCTGTGTATAAAATGCTCACATGGAAACATGCATGCCGAGAATTAACCTGTTCGCAGCTCACTTTACTTGTTTTAGTTGCTGGATAGAAACAGCTAAATTGTCCCTGTATAAATGTATAAATGTATAACTGCATAATGTAGAACCTACCTAACACGTGCTTTACACAGCTCTGTTAAATTAACAGGTTACATACTAGCCTAAACATCCCTGAGAAATCCCTGATCTTAAGTTTGGCGTTAATTAATAGCTCGTTATAACCCATGCCTTACCATAATAATCACTCACCTGATTCTACTAAAAGCGACAGTTATCCTGATGTATTTCTAATAGTCTACTAGACCAATGATACATCTGCCAAGCTTAGCGTGTTCAACCTATTACTGTTATAAAGCCTGATATTTCTACGTTTTTACTCTAAATGTATATTGATGTTTCAACGTTACATTAATCAAGCTGGATAACCAAGACATTTATTATAACCCACCTGTTTGAATAACTCAATGTTCTAAGCTTGTTTAAAAAATATAAAACGAGGCGGATAACTCTAGGAGATTTTGTAATTTGTTGTGATGATATTAGCCTGTGTAACCCCTGCAAGTCTCCCTCTCTTTATTCTGTACCACCATAACCATATGCCTCAATAAAAGAAAGATTGACAAAAAAAATAAAAAATTTAATTATCGATAAAATTAAACACAGATTTATTGGTACCTCCAACAAAAACAGTGTTTAAACATTAAAAAACATGCTGTACAGCAGAGATTAATCCACACAAACATTTAGTAGGTAGCAGGGGGAGGCAACTGACATGTATGTTGATTTTGTTTTGCTTATGTACATTTAGTATGTGTACATTGTTTTCGTCCAGGTCAAGATATGTATTAACAACATCAAGATCACTTGTACAGATAACAGCTAATACTGAAGTGGTTAGTCAACCTAAAGTGTTTTAATTAAGAGGGTTTGAAGATTCTGAATAAATCTCCTGGAATAATATACTGAAGAAAGTCTATGGGGCCCTCTATTCTCTTTGAGCCCCTAGCAACTGTCCAACATGCCCATGCGTCAACCATGCATTAAGACAGCCGTGCTTAAACAATCTGCTAGCAGGGTACAGCTATGACAGCCTTTTGCATTTGCTTTTTCCAGATTCATTGTGTTCTGTTTTATGCTGGTGATTCAAGTAATGTCCAGTGACCATATCTGATTGCATGTTCTTGGAGCTTTATCTCACAGTCCCTTGGGAAGCATAAGTGCTTTGTGAAGATTTTTAACTTGAAGATATGGAAGATTTTGCAGACATTTAATGCCAACTATTTTCATTTTTGTTTTCTTTTTTTAAAAAAAGTTAAGTTATCTCAACTATAATAATGTGTAAGTTTGGACAGCCAACTAATTTAAAATGCATCACCTTCCAGGCTTACATTGGAAAGGGTTCACAACCAAATTTATTTTTAGTGTGCAACTCTTAACTCTTAACATTCTTGTAAGTAAAAAAAAATGTTTACCCAGCAACAACTTATCAACATTTTCATGATTCCATCATTGAAACCAACTTTCATAAAACCAAGGATGAACTCTCAATTATTCATCCCTGTAAAACACATTTAAGAAAGAAAAAAAAAGAAATCTCCATCACAGATATTTGCTGGGAAACAAACCGTCTTACTTTTGGCTTTCCAGCAATGCAAAGGAAACTCGACAATGCAATCACATTATCAGGATCCAGTCAACTTCTATGACGTGTTTAGTGAAGCAGCATGCTATCCCCTGTGCAATGGAAAACCATTTGGTACTAGAAAAAGGTTTTGCCAAATACTTCTTAATTTTAAGTTCTCTGAGCATTTTTTCTACTGTGGAATGGGTCACTAATATATAAAAAGCTTAGTTATAACTGTGACGGTCTGTTAAGGTATCACCGCCATGAACACCGTTTTCCCATAATAGTCATACGACAATAATCCATAGGTTACAATATCGCCGGTATCACAAAATAGCCCACACATGAGCCAAAGGTGTGACGACACCCCGGGTATAAGAAGGGGTTAACGCCGTCAAAGATGTTCTTTCCCCCAAGTGTGATGTCTGCTGTCGAATAATCCCAAGTGCTGAACACGAACCTTGAAGAAATATCCCCCCAAGCACGAGACGAAGCTCTGTGTTGAGAGTCAAAACACTGGTTTAATGAGTGACACAGGCTGGCGTTTATGCAGGTCCTCCAGCAAAGGACACTCCTATAGGGTCCTTGTGGAGGACTGGAACACAGTTACAGTAACAAATCCCAATTACAGTACAAAGTGAAACACAAACAGTAAAATCCCTCCTCTCTATTCTGGAGATAATTGGGTTAAGAGGCTGTAGTAAAGTTAATTATCTCATCATAATAAAACCCCCATGGTCGACATATCCACAGATAGCTTGGATCTGAGCACTCAATATGTCCGAAAAGCGATCAGATCCCACGAACACAGTCACATCACCATGGGGTTTAATTATTTTCACGAACCGTTCGGCATAATCTGTCCAGAATCAGCTCTATGGGTTTTAGTCCTCAGGGTCGGTCTGATTCATGAGTTTAGAAGTAACGAACGCCGCCACATTTGTGTGAATCCAAATGAAAGGATGGAAGTCTGGAAGTCCCAGCTGTTGGGATCCCACGGGCGGCTGCGAGGTGAGGCTGCACTCCGCTCGCGGTACTCACCCTAAAGCCGTCCGCAGTCCCCTCCTCCTCGTGGGCTCGGCGAGCGGCATCCTTCCGCGTCTTCCTCCATGTCCCCCAGCGGCAGCATGCATGATGCTGCACGCTGGGAGACCACCCAATATATTACACGCTGGGGTCAGTCACCTGACCCGGCGTTAAAGGCACAGTGCCGAAAATCACAGTGGGAGGTTTAGATATCTCCCACGTGTGATTGTTTATTCTGATTGGAAATTATCCAATCAGAATTAACCTTATGGTTTAAATACTTACCTTTCCTGTTCCTCCCTGCCCTGTTGTGGTCTTTGCTTGCTAGTATTGCTACTGAACTTGTGTTTCTGGTTACGTACTCTCTGGCTTGTTAATCTGACTTTGTGACTTTCTCCTACCCTTTGACCTCGGCTTGTTTCTCGTTATTCTGTCTTCTGGTTCCCCTTACTTGGCTTGTCTCCTGACTATTCTTTGTGTGCTTAGCCCGGCCACTCTAAGGTCCGGTACTGCACCTGTTCTGTGTGTGTGTGTGTTAGCGTGTTGGGTTCCCAGAATCGTGACACCAGCGGTGTTCGTGTGAAACTGTGGCCGAAAATAGTTCTATGCAGTTGACGACCAAACACTGCTGGGCGTTCAATAGTTAAAATGGCCGCCGCCACCTGTTCAATCATACAATAGACGACCACCCAGCCGACCGTTTGGGAGATGGAAGTGGCTGTGGTTAACCACAGTGTTAAAGAGGTCAAAAAGGTTAACAAGCAGCCCACTTCCCTGCTGGGTGGCCCGCCATTCGGTAGTTAGTTCATTTCAGTGAATAAAACCAGGGAAATAGACATACACAAGTGGACTCAAGAAAAAACAGACAAAACCAATATTAAGGTTATAATCCAGAGGCAGGGAGGTTTGTCACAAATGGAAAACAGGCATCAAATTTATACAGTCAGGAAACTCCTCCTCTGAGCCAGAGAGATTATTGAGTCAGAATGTACTAAACTCAATTATCTCCTGGTCCAGAAAAAGTTAAAATTTTATAACACCCCAAAAGCACCCCAAAATGCATGGGAACCCCACAAAAGTAGCCTGGGTAGCCTGGATCTGGGGGAACAATATATCCAAAAATCACCCAGATCCATTTGGTAGTTTGTGATTGGCACCGCAGAGAAGATTTGACCGGTCTGCCACCAGGTCAAAAAAAACAGAAAGAGTTAATTGAAAAGTGTGTCAAGAGCTGGTCTCCTTTCATGGGGTTTTGCATGAAAACCACATAAGATAAAGTCAAGCTGGTCCATGGAGAATGCTCCCTGTGTTTGGTATTCTGGAACTCCCGAATGCCGTTCGTCTAGGTGAATGGAAACGAGAACATAGAGTAGCTCCATAGAGACCGGTGTTCATGAGAGTGCCTGGCTAAAATGAGTTCCAGACACTCGACAACCAGGTCCCGCTAGAGCGTTCAGGAGACAAGATGGCCGCCATCCATTGTCCCAACCACGTGTATTCATATGCACGAAATGGCGGCCACCTAGTGGAGCATTCGATTAATGATCTTCTCTGTGGTTTTTATACAAGATACAGAACGTTCCATGTTCTAATTGGTCTCTGGGGTGGTCTCGGTTTGGGAACCGAACAAAACAATGAACAAACTTACACAGGATGCCAACACGAACGTTAATAGCCGAACAGTGATGGGCAATTCCTTCACAATAACTTTTATAAATAATTTGTGCAAATCACCACTATCGTCTAATAAAATTGTTTTCAGGAATCTTCATGCTATAAACTTTAAAAAAAAATGTAAAACTATTAACAATTTAATAAGTTATTATGGAGTATTTCATTCATATATATATTTCTTTAAAGCAGCTATGTCAAGATGACAAAAAGTGAAACTTCAACCATCAAGTTTAGTCAATTCCCACATCACAAGATAAGATCTATAGAGGATCATGTGGATCACCCTTCACAGACCTTTGTCTGTTGTATTCTTGTGCATCTCCATGTACACCTAGTCCCTAATGCACAAAATTGTATTTTGTATTTTATTAGGAATAGTTTAGGTGTTTTTTTTTCCTTTGGATGCGAATTGTAAAGTATTGTACACACGTGATGTTAGGTATGTTATTTTGTTAGCCATTACTTTGTTGTTAAGTAAGCAGTTAGGATATTGTTGTTAAATGCTTTATTGTTCTTTATTGTCTCTTAAGAATGTGTGCAACAGCCGATATAATATAAAAATTATTGGAAATCTGAATAGCATTTTAAGCAATAATCTATAGAGATTTGGATAAGTATGAATAAAAATTGAAAGTTTTTTTCAGAACTACTGAAAATATACTACCTACCATGGAAATGTTTTTTTGCTGCCAAAGTAATTACTTCAGGAATTTCTTTCAACAGATACATTTTTGTATCACAAATTAGAACAGTAGCATACTGTGTATCATGTATAATAGCATCTTAACACATCTACGTAAAGTATTAAATAAAGTTACTTTTGTGAGTTCAACGGGGATTTGGGTTTTATATAAGAATTATCATTGAGCGTGCTATGCTACTATTTAAAAGTAGGAGTAATGTATGGTTTGTTTTGCGACGTGGGTTATCAAATAGCCCCAGCTGACACAGGGAAGCCTTGGGTATTGATCCCTTAATCTCCATGGTGTGAGCAATACTACGATTTAAGCTGGCTCACACCAAAACGTTATGACATTTGTCCTAACAGCAGAAGACGTCACTCTGTGGAGGATAGCATGAAAGGTCCTTAAAGGACCACTCTAGGCACCCAGACCACTTCAGCTTAATGAAGTGGTCTGGGTGCCAGGTCCCTCTAGGATTAACCCTTTTTTTTTTTTTATAAACATAGTAGTTTCAGAGAAACTGCTATGTTTATATTAGGGTTAATCCAGCCTCCAAATCCTCTAGTGGCTGTCTCACTGACAGCCGCTAGAGGCGCTTGCATGATTCTCACTGTGAAAATCACAGTGAGAGCACGCAAGCCTCCATAGGAAAGCATTGTAAATGCTTTCCTATGAGACCGGCTGAATGCGCGCGCAGCTCTTGCCGCGCATGCGCATTCAGCCGAAAGGGAGGATCGGAGGCGGAGAGGAGGAGGAGAGCTCCCCGCCCAGCGCTGGAGAAAGAGGTAAGTTTAACCCCTTCCTCACACCAGAGCCTGGCGGGAGGGGGACCCTGAGGGTGGGGTCACCCTCAGGGCACTATAGTGCCAGGAAAACGAGTATGTTTTCCTGGCACTATAGTGGTCCTTTAAGTCATTAGAACAAAACACAGTAAAACTCCACACTGACTGAAGCAAATAAAAAATGTATATCACCTATAGATGACAAGAAAGAAGTCTGTATTTGACTCCAAAGCACTGAAAAGAAGAAAAGCAACGTAAAGAGTCTTCTTGGGATGAGACCTTCTTAATCCTGTGGAGAAAAGGCACTTTAACTTCTATTCACAATGGAGATTATGGTGTTTAGACAAGCACCAAAATGACCTTGCATTGCATTGGCAGTGCCAAGGTGCAGAACGTGGAGCTAAAATCAGTCAACCAGAACTTAAACTTCAAAGCCTCTCTGCCAAATTTACTCAAGGCCACTGACTTAGTGTAAAGGCGAAACATTCCTTTTGCTCATAATACATTAGAGCCTTAGGTACAGGAAAATCTCAAGGCATTGTCTTAAGTGGTTTCTAGTTCCTTACATCCCTTCTATCTCCTGAATCCTTTGTCACTTTAAATATGCATGCATGTCACTTTAAATATGCATGCATGCACCTTGCTGAAGAGCTCTGTGATGTACTTATAGATTATGGACATTACATAGAGCTCTGTGATTCACTTACACTAACTGCACATTACTGTGGAACATTGTTGTCCGGCATCAATCTCTCTGTTAGGGTGTGTAGATTACATTGATTGACTGAAATTCCCTACACAGACTTACACTCCATTTGTAGCAAAGTGTGAGTATGAACTGGTAGCATATTATTCTGCTCCTACTGCCTAGATCTGCTGTAGGGACCGGGTATAGGAGTTTAGGATAGGGATAGCCATGTGGAGACCTCCCTGTTTAATTGTGGGGTTAAGAAGGTGACAATGAAAAGTAATAAGGAACTGATATAAAAGTCTATCTCATTTATAGCACATATACATATACATTCATAGATCTTGAATCATGGGAAGATGGCACATAACCAGGAAAAATAATATACAGTTCTGAACTATGAGAAGACAATTGTAAAATAAAAATAAAAATAAAAAGCATATACCAAATTGATGTTCACCTTCAATTCTTTTTGTGCTTTTTGGTACGTAGCAAAAGCCATTTTTTTGTTACTATTTTTTACAAAATAAATATACAAATCATTGAAAGTACTATAGATTGTAATAAAAACACTGAAAAATATTTTTGTTATGTAGTGTTTAAAGCATTATATTTATGTAGAATACCACTGACATGATGGGTGAAACAGCAATTTAACTGTGTTTATTGCAATTAAACTATGCATGATTTTTTATGAATTCATAAATATTCATATATAGCACAAAAAGCTACTGCAATTAAAATGCCTATTGCTGAGAATTAATTTGTTTCAATTTAGTTGCTAAGGCTTTTTTTCTCTTTGTAAAAATGTAACAAGAGAAATAATGTGTATATTTATAAACATATGAGTCAACAGAACTTTTTGCAATAAATAATAGTGTATAAAATTATGTTTAAGTCAGAAATTAATATTAATTATAGTAATGCCAACCATTACGTTACCAACGTGAGCTTTTTATTCACCAGTTATAACAATATTATTTTATTAACTTAGTTGTAACAAAGGTGGGATGCTTAATGTTATTCATAATGACTATTATAGAGTAAATAGAATGGTACATACCTATATTGCTACTGCTCCATTAAAAAAACAACAAAAAAAAAACATTTAATTGCTATATCAAAATGCAAAATAACGAACATAAGATGATTTCTACATTAGTAATAGATTTGGAATATAAACCTAGGTCTGTATAAATGTAGACTATCGGAACTATTCAAATATGTTTGGTTCTCCCTCTGAAAGGATAGTGCACTCCCTCTCTCCCAAACCTCATTCCCACCACGTACTAACTCAAGGAACCAAACCAATCTCATACCCATCTCATGTAACTCTAAATCCTCCTTCAATAATGCCCTCTGGAATGCACGCTCTGTCTGCAATATTACAAAATCCATTGCTGTCCACGACCTCTTCATCTCTTGTTCCCTAGATTTACTAGCCTTAACAGAAACATGGGTCTCCCCCCTCTGACACTGCTACCCCTGCATCTTTATCCTTTGGAGGTATTTAACTTACCCACAACCCAAGACACTCTGAATGTAAACATCACTGCTCTTTGAAACCTCTACCCACCCCCTTCCCTCTCTTTCAAATCATTTGAAATTCATTTGAGTCAAACCCTTCTCTGCTAACATTACTATTATTTATTGCCCCCCCCCCCTGGTTCCCCTCTCCTCTTCCTTGACCATTTTGCTGCCTGAGTACCCTACTTCCTCTCTTCTAATATTCCATCCCTAATTCATTAACCCTCAGTAGCCTCTAAGCTACTTTCAATTACTTCCTCTGTCAGGCTATCACAGTGGGCTAATTATCCCACCCATGTAGCTGGCAATACCCTCATCCTCATTTTCTCTTATGCATGTACAGTATCTAATATCTGCAACACTCCATTTCCTCTCTCTGATCACCACCTCTTATCATTTACTCTCGAGTACCCCCTCACCCAACAACCTCAACTCAGGAGGAACCTTAATTTTATTGACCTCCAGCAGCTGTCAGCTGATATTGATCCACAACAACTATCCATCCCTTCCCTTTCCTATCCCTCACTGGCCATCTCCACATATAGCACTACCCTCACCTCTGCATTGAATGCTGCAGCCCGGCTCCAAACATGCACCTCGAGGAGGACACACACCCAACCGTGGCATACAAAATCAACACGCTACCTGCAAAGATGCTCCCATTGTGCTGACCACTCCTGGAGGAAGTCTCACACCCATTTAGACTTTCTCTATTATAGATTCATATTGTGTTCATACAGTGCAGCCCTTGCCCTCGCCAAACAGTCATACTTTTCCTCTCTCATTAGTTCATGCTCCTGCAATCCCAGGCGTCTCTTTGACACCTTTAACTCCCTTCTTCACCCTGCGGTGGACACCCACCAAACTAACCTTACAGCAGATAGCTTTGCATGCTACTTTACCGAAAAGATTGAACAGCTAAAGAAAGAATTCTCCCTATCTTGCCGCTCTCTTTCTCAACCACACATAGATCATGTCTTTCCTACCCTTCAGACTTTCTCTCCGGCTACTGAACAAGAGTTGGCTGCGCTTCTCCTTTCCTCTTGCCCCACCACTTGCCTGCTTGATCCTGTCCCATCTCACCTTATCAGATCTCTCTCCCCTTGTCTTTTGTCTTCCTTAACACACATCTTCAACTGCTCTCTCTCTTCTGGCGTTGTCCCTGCTGACCTTAAACATGCCACTGTAGTATCTAGCCTAAAAAAACATCTCAAACCATCCTCCCCCTCTAACTATCGCTCCATATCCCTGCTCCCTTTTTCCTATGCAAGATGCTACTAAGGTTTGTCCATGCTCTAGTAATTTCCCGCATGGATTATTGTAATCCTTTCCTAATTGGTCTTCCCAAAAGCCATTTTGGCCTGCTACAGTCTGTAATAAATGCCGCTACCAGACTGATTTTCCTCTCTAGTTGGTCCGCTCACACCTCACCCCTCTGTCAGTCCTTACATTGGCTTCCTGTATCCAATAGGAGTCAATTCAAAGTACTAACCCATACCTATTAAACATTGAAAAATTCTAGCCCCTCCTACATCTCTTCACTGATTCATAGGTATGCTCCTTCTCGGTCTCTCCCCCCTTCCTGTGACCTTCTCCTGTCTGCTGCTCGCACCCGTACAGCCAACTCACGCTTGCAGGACTTCTCTTGGGCGGCTCCCTTCCTTTGGAATAGCCTGCCTACAGCCATCAGACTCTCCCATAGTCTTCAATTATTTAAGAAGTGCCTTAAAACCCATTTCTTTAGGAAAGCTCATGGCCTACCAGAGTAACCTCTACCTTATATACCTGTGTCTTGCTCTCCCCTAAAGGGCAGCACACTATTCTCTCCTCCAGCTCTGCTTCACTCCCACCTTATTTGATTGCTATTTCCTGTCCTAATGTGTTTTATGCCCCACCTCCTATAGACTGTATGCTCATTTGAGCAGGGTCCTCTTCAACCTATCGTTCCTGTAAGTTTTCTTGTAATTCCTCTCATAATATTGTAAAGCGCTACAGAATCGGCGCTATATAAATGGCAATAATAATAATAATATTAATAATGTGCGCAGTGGGTTCAGGCTCAATACACAATAGGTAAAATAAATTGACACTGGCAACCTAGAACTAAATCTAGGCTTTCTGATTGGCACGAAGTACAATGCAATTTTTGAGTAACGCAATGTGTTTATGGTACTGACAAGTTAAAGCCTGACACTTTAAACTATATCCCGGTTATGATATAAATGACTCATGCAGAATTTTATGTTCGTTATCACCTCAGCTGCTGCTTTTTTTCCCAAGGTATGGTGTTTTATTTTGCAAGAATTGTGTCTGAAATAGAGCTACATTTTCACACAGTTTTCTCTGAATAAATGACTTAATCACTGAACACAATACGAGAAGTTCAAAAAGAACTTTAAATTGTATTTCTAAGTTGATCAAGTAGGCAGTCCGGAAATACGCACTGAACTGAATAGAGTGATTCAAAGTATTTTTACAAATAGTTTACTATACAGGTTTAATTTATCACAGAAGTGTTGCACCTGCAATGTAGTCTTTAAAGGTATGTAATATAACATATAGGTAAACAATACAATGTAATAAATATAATCCAGTCTGGGGTACCGTTTTAGAACTGTTCATTTTTTCATTAGAAGAAGTAATTATAGATCATCAAGATCAAACCACAAATTAAAAATGCAGACATGTCACCTGCTGAACAAAATTGATTGAAATATTACCCTTATGAATAAGAATGTGATTTAGAATAACAGTAATAAAATTGTGAACAGAATCAGTTGATGCTCCTTCTAGTTCAGCACTCGTCAGAACACAGGATGCATTACTGTAAGTCACATAGAATAGCTAGGCTGTGAAGGAGCACTGACTGATCTGCACCCATAAGAGGTGCAGATCACAAACTCTCACAATGAGGGGACATAGGAGTCGTCAAGGAATTTTTTTAAACATTGGAGCATTGAGAGTGAATCAAAGATGGGTGCATGATGAGAGACAGGAAACTGTGGGGCTAGGAAGAAGAGATATAAAATTGGGTAGATAGGTAGTGTGGCGAAAGTAACCTCGCCACTGGTTTTTGGAGGGGCCTGTTTGCCAGCCTTCTACCCTGGGACTGTGGGCCCTGTGATAACACATGTTCAAAAGTACTGTTTCTGCCCCTTGGACTTTTAACCGGAACAGATTCAAACATGTGGCAGCGGCCATCTTAAATTGTCCAGCAGGGTTTTGTCGTTGAGTGTATGGAACTGTTTTGGGCATGGGACCACGTGCACGGTGATAAAAAATAAAACTTCCAAGAAATTCCTGAACCCCGGAACCTATCTGGGTGATTTTTGGATATGTTATTCACCCAGATCGGGGTTTTGTGGGGATATGTTATATTTTGGGGTACTTTTGGGGGTTTGTAAAAATGTATGTTGTTTCTGCTTAGAGTTAATTGAGTTAGTCCATTGTCTTTATCAATTATATCACAGGCAGAGGTGGTTCGTGGGGTCTGCAGTGCTTATGGTGTCTGATGCAGTGCTGATGGTCCTTGGTAAGCACTAGAAGCATCGATTGACGGAGGGTCCGTTACATTTGGTGACTGCAGTGGGACGGCTTCCTAGTACAAGGTAAAGCAGCCTGGAAGACACCGTTCGTGGATTAGGGCAACGCTTGTCCCCGTACAGCGCCCCTGGCTGAGGCAGTATAGAACCTACAGGGACTACAAGACTACAGGGATGCATGCCGGAATGCAGTCTGGCGTGCGGCCCTGGAGGATGTCGACTGGCGGCGGGGTGAGAGTCTCCCGAGTGAGGAGCAGCGGTGGCAGATGCGAATGGCCCTGCAGATGCCCCTCCTGGGAGATCAGCCCCTGGAGGAGTGGGTGAAGGAGCTCGAGCACTGGGTATGGCAGGAGCTGTGGCTAGAGGACGCATACCAGGCGCTCTGGTGGTATACAGCTCAGCATACCCCCTGGACGGCGGAGCCCTGAGGGTGATGATTACGATGGACCTGGCCTGTTGTGGGAAGCCTTTACAGAACCAGAATTCAGGAGCACTAAGTAGGCCCAATTTTATGAAATCTACAACTACAGGGAGGGTATGCAAGATTGGGATAACCTCAACGAGGTGAGACCAGACCTGACCTATCTAGTGACACTGGAGTAGGAGCTGGAGCAGGACTACCAACATCTGCTCCACTCAATTCAGAATACCCTACAGGAAAGTTGGGTGGCAGTCCCAGACTGACAATCCGTCTCACTCCCCAGCGGCAGGGTGAGTTTCAGGGAGAGGAGACAACCGGTCTCTCTCCCCAGCGGCAGTGCATCCTACATGGAGAGGAGACTGTTGATCTCTCTACCAGCGGCAGTGCATCTCACAGGGAGAGGAGACAACTGGTCTCTCTCCCCAGTGGCAGTGCATCTCACAGGGAGAGGAGACAACCAGTCTCTCTCCCCAGCGGCATTGCATCCTACAGGGAGAGGAGACAACCGGTCTCGCCCCCCAGCATCAGTGCATCTCACAGGGAGAGGAGAAGACCGGTCTCTCTCCCCAGCGTCAGTGCATCTCACAGGGAGAGGACACAACTGGTCTCTCTCCCCAGCGTCAGTGCATCTCGCATTTCCCTGTTCTGTCTAGGTCTTGCCTGACTCGTCAGGGTCTCATGTGCCCGACACACAAGTGCAGTTAACTCGTGATGTGTAGCACTGCACATCCAGAAATCCTACATTCATGACTCATTCATGACTCCTTCAAAGCATGTAAGTGGTCATGGTGCTTGAAGTAACCATTTAACTGTATGTAGCTGCAGCACATCGCAAAGTATGTGTCATTTTTGTGACCATTCTTACCGGCTCCATACTGACCATTTTTGTTGTTCTCACATTACTTCTGGTGTAGAACTCATAGAGTTCCTGCATGTATTAAAATAAAGGTGTGGAACACCCTGTGTCATTTAAGCGACAATAAACTAACACACTATGGCTGCAAAGGAATGATAAAGCCTCAGTAGGTATAAATATGCCAGTCTCTCTCGTGGACTCTGCTCTGTTGTGGTTTCTTTCTGGTCACAATTGTGTGTTTATAGTGTGTTGGTTTTATGGTATTTGACTTTCCTTGACTATTCTGATCTCTGTCATCCTTGACCAGGCTTGTCTTTCACTTGCCTGATCTATGGCTTCCTCTGACTTGTCCTTGATCTTTCTGTTATCATTTGCTCCTTTGGTCAAGCACAAGCATTCTAAGTCCCAGTTGTATGTCACTGCACTTCCTCTGTCTATCCAGTGTCTGTTTATATACTGTGACACCTTCTTTCTGTTTTTTAAACCTATTCGCATGAACATTTTTCTGATGGACATATGGAATATTTTAATTGCAAATTTTAAGTTACATCAAATTACTTTTCTAGTTTTATATATTCAGAAAAAATGCAAGATATATGAAATACAGAGCTTGACAAATTATGATTTACACAGATACAGACTTCATGCCTTTGTAATTCTTCAGTCAAAATAATGTGACACTTAACTGAAATGAATGACATATCCCTAATTTGCATTTAAGATCATTTTATCTTCTTTTAAATTATTTTTTTATTCTAAATTATATCTCTAGATAATGTAACTTTTAATCATAATAAGTACATATGTCAATAAAGATTCCATCTGCATCCATTTTAATATGGATTTAGAAAAAAGATAAACTGGGCGTATCATACTGTCGTATAAAAAATAATAATATATATATAGATTTCCTGGCCATATCCATGGCAGCACAACAATGGGTTAGCTCCTCCCTATCCCTAATTAGACAGGAACAGAATTAAAATAGAGGTACCACCACCACTCCCTCAGTATTTTTGTTCCTGTCCTATCCCTATAGGACTCTAGTCATTATAGACTGAGAACATCTTTCTTTTTTGGCTAACCTGAGGGTTTTTCCTTCGGCCCCAAGGGAGTTCAGCCTCTCTTCCTTGGGAAGTCTCCAGTACGTGGCCCTGCGCAAAGGAAAACCCCCTGGAGATGCTCCTTTAGTGACCGGGAGCCACTTGCAGTGACCCTAGGGGTAGCAAGTTAAAATTGCCAATAAAAACAATATACTCCGGATATAATGCAGTTTATTAAACAAACTGTTTCTCAGGGCATCAGAGAAGCCGGAAAATCTCACAAAATGCCCAGATTTGCTGAACCCTTTAATTTCTCTCAGGAGGAATCCTCAGGTGAATCCATGGACTCCTATAGAGAAGTGCTGTCCTCTTCAGAAGAAGAATCCTTAGCCCCAGAATTTATGGAGCCTGCTCAAGTAGATCACTTAATAGCTAGAGTCCGTAAGTCCTTGAGCCTCAAGGAAGTATCCTCTGAACAACCTTCTACTTCCAGCAGATATTTTGCCGATCTAAAAAAAAGAAAAGAGCTGCTTTTCCAGTTCACGAGACAATCAAAGAACTGATTGAAGACGAATGGTCTAACACACGCAGAAAACGGACAACTCAAGGCAGAATTGCTCATCTTTATCCATTCGAAACGAAGGACTCCAGCTGTTGGGATTCGGCTCCTAAGATAGATGCGGCCGTAGTAAGACTGGCCAAACACACTACCCTACCAGTTGACGACACAATTTCATTTAGAGATCCCATGGATAAAAAGATGGATCTCGCTAAGGCTTATGTGGCAGCAGGCACAGGCCTCCATCCAGCAGTAGCTCTTACTTCAGTTTCCAGAGCTTTAAAAATCTGGATGGAAAATCTAGAAGCGGACATTCAAAGAGGCAGAAGCAGATCCAGTCTTCTAGAAAGTCTCAAAGATATAAATCTAGCAGTAGACTTTACTTCTGACACTTCGGTGGACCTGGTTAAGGCCTTAGCCAGAAATATGGCTCTCTCTGTCTCAGCCAGAAGAGCTTTATGGTTAAGATCCTGGATAGCAGATACCTCTTCTAAATCCAGTTTATGTGCCTTACCATTCCACGGAGACATGTTGTTTGGGAAAAACCTGGATGAATGTATCAAGAGAGCAGCCGAAGGCAAAAGAGCCTCTCCCACAGGATCGTAATCCCAGAGGATCCTTTCGGTCCAAAAGATATCCAGACTATTATTCCTTTCGAGATGCTAGATCTTATAAACCAGGAAGAGAGCATGGAAGACCCTAGCCATGGAGAGGGGGTCAGTCATCTTCTAGAGGTGGAAAATCTAGAGGCACCTCATTTCACAAAAATCCCAGATCCTTATGACGGGTCCCCCTCCCCCCCAGTCAGTAGGAGTGGGGGCACGTCTGTTACTTTTCCGAGAAGCATGGGAACAATCCACCACAGACAGATGTGTGTTGGATATCATAAGAAGAGGATATCGTTTAGAATTCTTCAGACCCCCTCCAGCTCATTCTTTTCAAATAACCAAATGGCCAGGAGAAGTAGAAAAAAGAAAAGCCTTGAAGGATTTCGTCTCTACACTCCAGGAAGAAAGGGTCATCATTCAGGTTCCTCGGAGCCTACAGGGTCAAGGTTTTTACGCTCATCTTTTCCTCACCAGAAAGGCTTCAGGTGGTTGGAGACCTATCCTAGACTTAAGCAAGCTAAATCAGTTCCTACTCATCCGAAAGTTCAAAATGAAGTCAATTCAATCCATCATAAAGGTTGTTTTTCCACACCAATGGATGATTTCTATAGACTTGGCAGATGCCTATTTCCACATCCCTATTGCAGCAGAACATCAGAAGTTCCGTCGTTTTGCGGTGCGAAAAGGGCATTCTCAATTCCGGGCCCTACCATTCGGTCTCAGCACAGCTCCATGAACATTTTACAAAGTCTTGGTGTCTTAATTGCAGAGCTCAGGAAAAAGGGCATAGCCATTTACCATTACCTGGACGACATCCTTATTTTGGCAGAGGACAAAGATACCCTTCAGACCCATGGGCACATCTGTATGCGTTTCCTACACCTCCATGGATGGAAGATAAATGAGAGGAAGAGTCAATTACATCCAGCTCAGAAGATGAAATATTTGGGTTCCATATTCAACACACTAGCAGGCACGGTGCAACTGTCTCCAGAAAGAGGTACAACATTTATAAAGAAAGTCAAAGACATATTGGCATCCAATGTGACCTCAGCAGAGAAATGCATGAGTCTTATAGGCTTAATGTCCTCCACCATAGGGCTAACAAGATGGGCCCAATGGAGGATGAAGAAATTCCAGAAGAACTTCATCCTCCAGTTCAGAACAGGAAATCCACGACAGCCTATCAAGATTCCTCCTCAGGTCCATCAATCACTGATGTGTTCCTTGGGGAACATCACATGGACCGTCGTTACCACGGATGCATGCCAATGGGGATGGGGAGCTCACCTGCAAGATCAATTTATTCAAGGGAAATTGACTTTTCCAGCAACAGAGACTCCCTCCAACCTATTAGAACTGATGGCAGTACTAAGAGCTCTAGAAAATGTTCTCCCCTTCATACGCTCCAAGTGGGTCAAAATCAGAATGGACAATGCCACGGTAGTCACCTACATAAATCATCAAGGAGGAACAAGGAGTCGGAAAATGATGTCAATTATGAAGCCTCTGATGTCCTTTTCGCAGAAACATCTAGCAGGCATATCAGCAGTTCATCTTCCGGGAATCCAGAATTCCATTGCAGATTTCCTGAGCAGAGTGGAATTAGACCCAGGGGAATGGAGTCTGTCAAGCAAAATATTCGAGGAAATTATGCGAATATGGGGAATGCCACAAATAGACCTCATGGCAGCAAACAAGAACAGGAAAGTGAGAAACTTCTTCTCAAAGAACATCGATCCTCTGGTCGTAGGAAGAGATGCTCTATCAAGCGATTGGCAATTCCACCTAGGTTACGCATTCCCTCCTACACCTCTCATCTTTCCACTTCTGAGACGGTTGAGACAAGAGATGGTATCCATCATCTTCATAGCCCCCTTTTGGCCTCGCAGGCCGTGTGTCAGGATCGGGACAGGGATCCAACACGCAGGGTACAAAGAGTGGAAAGGTACGTATACCGGGCCTTAGAATGGCCGGACTAACGTACCGAGAGTAATAGAGAATAGTCAGAGACAAGCCGAGGTCGAGGGAACGAGAAGACAGATAAACGAGAGACAAGCCGGGTCAAGGGATAACAGAGATAAGCAGGGTAGTACAACAAGCCGAGTCAAAACCAATAGAGCAAACTAGAATACCAGAGCACTGAGTGACTAGACAAGCTAGAACCACGACAGGGCAATGAGCTGAAGTGAGAAGTAAGCTTAAATACCCTGGCTCCGGATGGTAGACACGCCTCTGACAAGTACCGATTGGATATCGGACACTTGAGTGGCAGGTCGCTCGTGATAGCGTCATGACGTCACGTATTGAGCGTCCCGCTAGAAAAGGACGTAGATTCCTCGCGGTCGGTGTTTAAGTGACTGGATGAACCGCGAGGAACGAAGGAAACAGCTCGTTTGGACGGATAAACTACTAAGTCTCCACCTCTTTTAGAGGTAGAGACCTCAGGTACCCTGACAGTACCCCCCCTCTCAGATACGCCCACCGGGCGGAAGGAACCGGGACGAGATGGGAAGCGAAGGTGAAATGCTCTGCGAAGGCGAGAGGCATGAACGTCCTCCTGAGGTACCCAACTCCTCTCCTCAGGACCATATCCCCTCCAGTTGACCAGATATTGCAATTTTCCCCTTGAAATTCTGGAATCAATGATGGAGCTGACCTCGTACTCCTCCCGACCCTCCACCTGAACAGGACGAGGTGAGGAAACCTTAGAGGAGAATTTGTTGCAAATAAGAGGTTTCAACAAGGAGACATGAAAAGAGTTAGGAATGCGTAAGGCAGGTGGCAGAGCAAGGCGATACGCAACCGGGTTGATACGAGTGAGAACCCTGTAAGGACCTATGTAGCGAGGAGCAAATTTCATAGATGGAACTTTTAGGCGAATATTCTTAGTACTCAACCACACCCTATCCCCAGGAACAAAGACAGGAGCCGCTCTTCTATGCTTGTCAGCGTGTTTCTTGAACAACGAGGAATTATGTAACAGAATTTGCCGAGTCTGATCCCATAATTTCTTCAGGTTGGCGACATGATCATCAACCGACGGTATCCCCTGAGAAGAGGAAACCGAAGGAAAAATTGAAGGATGAAAGCCATAGTTCATGAAGAAAGGGCTAGAACGAGTTGAATCACAAACAAGGTTATTGTGTGCGAACTCCGCCCAAGGAATCAAACCGACCCAATCGTCCTGGTGTTCGGAAACAAAGCAACGTAGATACTGCTCGATCTTTTGATTGGTACGTTCAGCAGCTCCGTTAGACTGAGGGTGATAGGCAGAGGAGAAGTTCAATTTGATTCCCATTTGAGAACAAAAGGATCTCCAGAAACGTGAGACAAATTGAGAACCTCTATCAGAAACAATCTCCGAAGGAATCCCATGTAGGCGAAAAACCTCTCTCGCAAAAATCTCTGCCAATTCAGGAGAAGTCGGAAGTTTAGGCAATGGCACGAAATGGGCCATCTTAGTAAATCTATCCACCACCGTGAGAATAACAGTCTGTCTCTTGGAAGCAGGCAAATCTACGATAAAGTCTATGGACAAACAGGACCAAGGTCTCTCAGGAATGTCCAAGGGGTGTAACAGACCACAAGGAGATGTATGAGGTTGTTTAGTCTTGGCACAAGTCTCACAAGCTGCGACGAACTCCTCAATATCTTTTCGTAGTGAAGACCACCAGAAATCCTTGGATATCAGAGAGTATGTCTTGCGAATACCAGGATGACCAGCTACTTTACTTTCGTGAAAACATTGTAAGAGCTCCAGTTGGAGTTCAGGAGGGACAAAGTTTCTTCCCTCAGGAGTGTTTCCGGGTGCCAGATGTTGTGACTTCAAGATCTGGTCAAGTAGCGGAGAATGGATTTTGAGACTGGTATTAGCAATAATATTGCATTTGGGTACAATGGAGGACAAAAGTGGTTCAACTGAAGCAGAAGGCTCATATTGGCGAGATAGCGCATCGGCTTTAGAATTTTTTGACCCAGGTCTGTAAGTCAGAACGTAATTGAAATGGGTAAGAAATAACGACCAACGAGCTTGCCTGGAGGACAAACGCTTGGCCTCTCCGATATAAGACAAATTTTTGTGGTCCGTTAGAATGGTAACAGGATGTAATGTACCTTCCAATAAATGTCTCCACTCTTTCAAAGCCTTGATAACCGCTAGTAATTCTCTGTCACCAATGTCATATCTGCTCTCTGTACCAGACAATTTTTTAGAGAAAAATCCACATGGATGTAATGGTTTATCAACACCCAACCTTTGAGATAGGACAGCACCTAAACCAGTCTCTGATGCGTCTACCTCAAGTAGGAAAGGCAGGGAAGTGTCGGGGTGAACTAAAATTGGAGCGGAAGCGAAAAGCTCCTTGAGAGTTTTGAACGCAAGAAGAGCTTCAGTAGTCCAATTCTTAGTATCAGCCCCCTGTTTGGTCATATTGGTGATAGGCGCGATAATTGAAGAATAACCCTTAATAAAGCGCCTATAATAATTAGAAAAACCAATAAATCTCTGTACGGCTTTAAGACCTTTGGGTAAAGGCCACTCTAGAATGGACTGGAGCTTATCCGGATCCATCTTAAATCCCTCCCCAGAGATCACATAGCCGAGAAAGGTTACCTGGGTTTGATCAAAGCTACATTTCTCCAACTTGCAGTACAAGCCATGCTGGAGAAGCTTGTGCAAAACCCTCCTGACTTGCTTGTGATGAGTCTCAATCTCACTAGAATGTATGAGTATATCATCTAGGTATACAATGACGCAATCTTGCTGAAATTCCCTAAGAACCTCATTTATCAGATCCTGGAATACAGCTGGTGCATTGCATAACCCAAAAGGCATAACTGTATATTCATAGTGGCCATATCGAGTATTGAATGCCGTCATCCATTCATGTCCCTGCTGGATTCTCACCAAGTTATATGCCCCTCTGAGATCTAACTTGGTGAAAATTGTAGAGCCCTTCAAACGATCGAAGAGTTCGGTGATCAAGGGAATCGGGTAGGTATTTTTAATGGTTATCTTATTTAGGCCTCGATAATCAATACAAGGTCTTAAAGAACCATCCTTCTTTTTAACAAAAAAAAAATCCAGCCCCGGCAGGAGAGGAGGACCTCCTAATGAATCCCTTGTCTAAATTTTCGTGAATATACTCCTCTAGAACTGAGTTCTCTTTTGTAGATAACGGGTATACATGACCTCTGGGCGGCATGGTACCAGGGAGTAGGTTAATTTTGCAATCAAAGGACCTGTGTGGGGGTAAGGTATCGGCTTTCTTTTTGTCAAATACTGCCTTTAAATCTAGATACTGAGGCGGAATTTGTGTCTCTGTAGGGTTGTCAGAGTTAGCCGAGGTGTTGGTTAAGCAGAGAGGTGAGACCTTCCGCAAGCATTTCTCTTGACAATTCTGTCCCCATGAAACTATCTCCCCTGACTCCCAATTAATAATAGGGTTATGTCTCCTCAACCAGGAGTACCCCAGGACTATGGGAATAGACGGAGAAGAAATGAGCAGTAAGGATATGTCCTCTCTATGTAGGATGCCAGCAGTTAAGTTAATCGGTATGGTCTCACGGAAAATAACAGGCTCAAGTAACGGTCTACCATCGATGGCCTCAACAGCCAGTGGTGTCTCTTTTAACTGGGATGGAATAGCATGCTTGGCAGCAAAACCCTGATCTATAAAGCTCTCAGCAGCTCCAGAATCAATTAGTGCCATAGTCTTTACTACTCCCTTTTCCCACTTTAAAGAAACGGGTAACAGAAGCCTGAACTCTTTGTAGTTGTGAATAGAGGACAAAGTAGAAACACCCAAGGCCTGTCCTCTAGAGAAACTTAGGTGCGAGCGTTTCCCGAACGATTAGGACAATTTAGGCGTAAATGACCTCTGACTCCACAATACATACATAAACCCTCCCTTCTCCTGTACTGTCTCTCCCTCTCTGTGAGATGAGTACTGCCTATCTGCATAGGTTCAGAAATACGTAAGTCCTCGAACTCAGAATTTTGAAAGGTAGGCGCTAGTTTAAAGGAGGGTCTATGGTTCCTATCTCGAGTGTTCTGCCTCTCTCTTAGGCGTTCATCAATACGAGATATAAAAGAAATTAAATCCTCCAAATTCTCAGGGAGTTCTCTAGTAGCGACCTCGTCAAGAATTACATCTGATAACCCATTCAGAAACACATCTATATAAGCCTGTTCGTTCCACTTAACTTCTGCCGCCAAGGACCTGAACTCTAGTGCATAATCCACAAGTGTTCGATCGTCCTGTCTAAGGCGCAACAGTAATCTAGCTGCATTGACCTTTCTACCAGGAGGGTCAAAAGTTCTTCTAAACGCAGCTACAAAGGCATTATAATTATAGACTAGTGGATTATCATTCTCCCATAAAGGATTGGCCCATCTCAGAGCTTTCTCAATGAGTAAAGTAATAACAAATCCAACCTTCGCTCTATCTGTAGGATAAGAGCGGGGTTGTAATTCGAAATGGATGCTAATCTGGTTCAGAAAGCCACGACACTTCTCCGGTGACCCGCCATAACGTACTGGTGGGGTAATACGGGAAGAAGCACCTACAGTGGCTACCTCTAGACCTGAGACTGCAGGAGAAATAGAAGGAGTACGTGTCTCCTCAGGTGGGTTACTAGCACGAGACAAAAGTGCCTGTAGTGCTAGAGCCATCTGATCCATCCTATGCTCCATGGCGTCAAACCTGGGATCAGAAGAACCAAGCTGACTGTTTGTACCTGCAGGATCCATTGGCCCTGTCGTAATGTCAGGATCGGGACAGGGATCCAACACGCAGGGTACAAAGAGTGGAAAGGTACGTATACCGGGCCTTAGAATGGCCGGACTAACGTACCAAGAGTAATAGAGAATAGTCAGAGACAAGCCGAGGTCGAGGGAACGAGAAGACAGATAAACGAGAGACAAGCCGGGTCAAGGGATAACAGAGATAAGCAGGGTAGTACAACAAGCCGAGTCAAAACCAATAGAGCAAACTAGAATACCAGAGCACTGAGTGACTAGACAAGCTAGAACCACGACAGGGCAATGAGCTGAAGTGAGAAGTAAGCTTAAATACCCTGGCTCCGGATGGTAGACACGCCTCTGACAAGTACCGATTGGATATCGGACACTTGAGTGGCAGGTCGCTCGTGATAGCGTCATGACGTCACGTATTGAGCGTCCCGCTAGAAAAGGACGTAGATTCCTCGCGGTCGGTGTTTAAGTGACTGGATGAACCGCGAGGAACGAAGGAAACAGCTCGTTTGGACGGATAAACTACTAAGTCTCCACCTCTTTTAGAGGTAGAGACCTCAGGTACCCTGACACCGTGGTTTCCCCTGCTATTGAGCCTTTGCAATGCAGACCCTTGGCAGCTTCCAAAGGTTCCTTCGCTTCTACATCAAGGTCCTATTCTCCACCCAGACCCTGCCTCCCTCAAGCTGATGGCATGGCAATTGAAAGGGAACAGTTAAAAGGTAAAGGTTTTTCTCATTCTGTAATTGAGACTCTGCTGCAAGCAAGGAGACGCTCTACATCTACTACTTACTACAGAATCTGGGATGTGTTTTCCTCCTGGGCTACATCTAATAAAAATTAACATTCAGACAATCTCTACCAAAGATATCCTGGAATTCCTGCAATTAGGTCTCGACAAGGGGTTAAGTTACAATACCCTGAAAGTACATATTTTACCATTTCAGCCCTTACAGATCAAAGATGGGCCTTAAACACGGATGTGATTAGATTTATGGCAGCAGTATTAAAGAAAAAGCCTCCTATCAAGCCTTTGCTCCACCATGGGATCTACCCCTGGTATTAAAAGCTCTGAGTAGTCCTCCTTTTGAACCTCTAGAATCCATCTCTCCTCACTTTCTCACCATAAAGACAGTACTATTGGTGGCCTTAGCTTCAGGCAGAAGGGCTTCTGAACTCCATGCCTTATCGTCCAAAGAGCCTTTTACAGTATTCCATAAGGACAGAGTTATTTTGAGGACTGTTCCTGAATTTCGTCCTAAAGTAGTATCAGCTTTTCACATTAACGAGTACTCCCAGCTCTTCATTCGGAGATTCCTGAAAATTATGCAGAACCCAATCCTTCGTCATTAGATCTTGTGAGATGTCTGTCTGTCTATCTACAGAAATCATCAGCTTGTCGTAACTCTCAAAGACTGTTCATCATCCCCAATGGTCCCAGAAGAGGGCTTCAAGCTTCTAAAATAGCCATCAGTAGATGGATAGTAGCCACAATCATTCAGGCTTACAAGGCATCGAATGTGAAAATTCCTGAGGGACTCAAGGCTCACTCTACGAGGTCCCTTTCCTCATCTTGGGCAGCAGCGGCTAATTTATCACCAGAACTCATCTGCAAAGCAGCCACATGGCCCTCTCTGAATACTTTTATAAAACATTACCAGATTGATGTAAAAGCCAGCCAGTTAGACCTTTTTTAGCAAATCTGTTTTGTCCGCAGTCAGCTCATCTTAGTTGATTTGTCTACAATTTCACGTGTGGTTTTCTAATACACCAGCATCTCTAAAATTACTGAGTCTGAGTTTTTCTTTATTCCCTCCCTTGGTTATTGCTTGGGTATTACCCATTGTTGTGCTGCCATGGATATGGCCAGGAAAGATGAAAATATATCCATACTTACCGCCATTTTCCTTTCCTGTTCATAGGCCATGGCAGCACAAGGATCCCGCCCTGGGATATTGCTGTTTACAAGACTGAGGGAGTGGTGGTGGGAGGGGGCATTTATACCTCTATTTTAATTCTGTTCCTGTCTAATTAGGGATAGGGAAGAGCTAACCCATTTTCATCTATATTTTGATATAATTTACAAACATTTGCCCATAAATCAAATTTATCTGCATGTCAGAGCTTTCATCTATAATATTTTTTATGTTAGTAGCATCATTTTTTTCTCATCAAATTGTGTTATTTCTTCCCTTTAGTGTTGGCTTTAAAAGCAGGAGTGAAGTAAAGGTAAAGAATTAGTTCTAGGCAGTTTTCTACATGTTCCATAAATTCAAATCCGTTACATTTGGCAGGTGTTCATAAAATTATGTAGGTTAACTTTAATCACTGCTTGGGTAAAGGCTTGCTTTTTTAATCTAGTTTACTGCTACATTAAATACATAATATGCATATATGCCATAAAAAAGACAATACAAAAAAAAAAAGTTAGTGCTTTATGAATATGACCAGAATCAAGATATTGTATTTTGTTTCCCCAAATACATGTTATTAATCTTTATTTTTAGCAAATTGACACGAAAACAGCATCTGCTGTAACTAATCCAGGACAGTCTGAGACATTTATTATATTTAGGGCCTCAACACTGCTTGTTAGTCAAATTAATTGTTATGGAAAATAAATGCATGGATAGCATCAGCCAGTGTGCAGTACAGGAATTGAAAATGCAATCTGCCAGTACAATGTTTTACTTTTTTTTTTTTAATTAGCAATAGAGAATATTACACAACTCCAATAAATAAAAGAGAAGAGCATAAGACCATTGCAAAAAACTTAAAATAGCACATGAATATTGAATCTAAATAAGAACTATACAGAAAGAAAGGAGTTCCAGGGGGCCTAGCCAACCTCTGCGCTGAATGGCCCTATTCTGAGAGAACTCCAAGTGCACCAGCAGCAAATAGATCAGCATCAAGCAAACAACCTACCAAAATAGTCCTCCCATTCCTGCAACCACCTGATATCTTCCTCTAGGGAAATCGGGAGAGTTAGCAAAATTATTCTGCAATAATGAGGAACTACAATCAGGTGCCAAATGCCCCAATATGGTGCCGGAACTTGCTTGAAGTACATATTACGGACTGATATGATCCAGTTCAACTGATGCCTCTTTCTCAGCTACCACAGCTACCAAGGTGACATCTCCATGGGATCTAGGTCACCTAAAAGTAATCGCAAATCTCACTAAATTATTACTCTCAAATGCACAAACCGCAATCTCCTGTCACGCACCTGTACCTCTTGCATGAACATTTTCAAGTGACATTGTCAAAGGACACAGATTTACAGGATTTACGTTACCTGGACTCTCTTGATCTCTGGAAACCATCTCTTTGCGGATCCATATAAAGATTCTGGAACTCTGACATTCCACAGCACAACGACCTGCGTTACCATTCAGCAACTCTTCTCCAACTGGCATCTCGAACTATGGTAACCATCTTCTAGACATACAATAACCTGACCAGCAGGGGTATACCCCTTACACCCACTGACATAATGGGAACTTACTTGTACAGAAGAAACCATCTTACATCTAACCAAACTCTGATTTCTGCATTTCAAGAGTTGCTGTCTCCCACAATGCGATTCCAGACCGTTAAGACATTCATGGTCATGTAGTTCTTCCTCCTTCTCCCTATCTTAAGTTGTCATCAATCTTGACTATTTTCCCCTTACATACCTCCCCTTCTCTAAGCTCTCCAACCTATTCTTCCCTACTTTATTCTATCCATAACCCTTCTTTCTTCTCCTACCCATCTTTGTATATGATCTACATTGTTCATGTAATTATGAATAACAATGTTGCCTGCATTGGGAAAATTTATTTAAAAAAACTGAAAAAACAATATCTATATATGGAATGCATGCCGCTAATGTGCCAAATGGACTGCCAGAGCAATCACCCTCAGCCAGGAGAAGTCACAATAGCTGACGGTGAGTGAGCAGAAAGCTTCCAATTGAATGTTGGTGACGAGAACATGATACAGCAACATCATAAGTGCATAATTAAAAACAAACAAATGGATACAATAGTGCAACATAGTGACTATAGGGTACTAATTATAGGATATCTTGAGGATATCTTAACCTATAATTACTACTTTGCACTATTGCATCCTATTGAAATATATTGACTTTTCTCCAAACTTTCTTGGGGCCTTTCCTTTCTTTCCCACTGTACATTCCTCCTAGACTGAGCTCTGGAAGCTCATATTTCTCTAATTACGAAACCAGGGAAAGATTTGCAAGAGCTATTGCTTAATCTAACTGATAAATATAAACCAAAAAATTTACCAAAAATATTAGCCAACCGCCTTTTGCAGGGACTAGTCCATCTTGACCAGGTAGGTTTTGTACCTGAATTTGAGGCAAAAAAACAAACAAACCACTTAAATGCTTAATTTAATTTATTTCTAAACAACGAACCAAGCACAGAGCCTCTTACTTTCCATAGACACGGAAAAGACGTTTGATAGGTTGGACGGGTCCCTACTATTTGAAACCATTAAAGCCATGGGTTTCAGTTTGAATTGGCTACAATGGATGAAGGCTTTAGATCAGAGTTAATGGCCAACTATGAGATCCTGTCTTAAACAGTAATGACACGAGACAGGGGTGCCCGGTCTCCCCACTACTTTTATTCTCATTATGGAACCGTTTCTCCAAGGTATCGGAGATCACCCATACATTAATGGCCTACAGATACAAGACAATGAATTTAAACTAGCAGCCTTTGCTGATGACTTACTTTTATTGATTACGGACCAACTGACTTATATGCCCCACATCATTGAGAAAATCTATATCTAAAACAGACTTTTTAGATTTCCACGTCAATTTACGAAAAGTGAAATCCTACCACTAAACATAGACTAACCAACCAAATTATCCCTTCAGAGAAAATTCAATTTTCCTAGGGGCAGAAACTGCAGTCAAATATCTAGGGGTTTACCTCACACACACACACAACATAAATAAGCTCTATTAGCCTCTTTTTCCCACCCCTTTTACAAATAATCACAAGAGATCTGACAAATTGGAAAAAAACATTATATGGTTGGTTCTGCAGGATCCATATCTTAAAAATGAACAAGATTCTGGAAATACTATACCTACTGCAAGCTCTGCCCATGCCAATACCTACTAATACCATTCAAAGTACAGAATACCCTTCAAAGTACTGACAAGTCATAAAGGAGGTCTATCTCTTCCAAATCTGAAAACGTATTAAAAAGTGGTAATTCTCACGAGGATATATGAATGCTCACAACCTTAAAACCATAAATACTGGGTACAACTGGGTCAGGGTTTCAGGAACCACTCCATATAATTAACTGGCATAAATCTGGAAGTATATATTTTAAGTCGACAAATCTTTCCCACTCTACCATAGCACCAACTATATAGATATGATCTCAAATCAAAGCCTTGCTAGCCTCTAGCTACTCTTGCCCCCTCTATTCATTGACTACTAACCCACTTTTCCCACCTGGCAAGCCCTTCTATTCATTTAACAAAACCGAAACAGAATGGAAATGCATATTTTCAAACATCTACAAATCATCGATAAGTAACACCACCTAGGAAAGTAATTATAAAAGAATCTCCAGATGGCACTACACATCATCACAAATACACAAATACACTTCTTCTCCAATGCCACAGATTACTGCTGGAGATGCACTCTATATAGAAGCACACCAGGGCATATATGGTGGTCTTGCCTTATAATCCAAGCATATTGGACAAGGATAACTACCCCAGCACAATTTTTCTCAGTTTAAATACCTAAAACACAAGAGGTTCTTCTATTTCTTCTTTATCAACTCCCAATACCTAAAAAGTGTTTCCTTCTCAATCAACTTCTGACAGCAAATATGCTTATTCCTATTAATTGTAAAAAAAAACTAAAAAATTATTATTCCTATTAATTGTAAAAAAAAAAAAAACTAAAAAAAAAAAAAAAAAAAATCATCAGCCCCCTCAATCAGGGAATGAATTCATAAAGTGGAATTCATAAAATGGAATCATAAATCCGTCCAGACCAGGGCCTTGTTAGCTTCTTAGAGGATATGCTGTTTGTGTATGAAAAATGCAAAAAATGTCACTTTCACTGACAATATCATTACCGTGATATGTTTTACTCTTTTAAAACAGTACCCCTCCCCACCCCCCCCCCCACCCCCCCCCCCCCCCCCCATGTACAGGTTTTAGGGTGCCTTGGAAAGTTACAGGGTTAAATATAGTGCTAGCAAATTAAATTCTCTGGACTTTTGGCCTGAGTTGTCAGGCAGGTCCCCCAAATTGCAATCAATAAAATTACTTAATTATGTAAAAATATTACATAAATATGCACATAGGATTTATATATACATATGTATATATTTTAAATCTACTTGTATATTTATGAAATTATTTATGTAATTATATATATTGACATATGTATATTTCGTATTGTTTTTATTTATGTATACATTCTAAGTGTATTTTGATATCAATATATATATATATATATACATTTATATTGATACCCAAATGCAGTTAGAATAAAATTGCATATATCATTTTTTTATTTATTTTTACTTTTTAAATTATTTATTTTTATAAGAATATATATATATATACATATACACACACACAATATTATATATATATATATATATACATATACACACACACACAATATATTATATATATATATATATATATATATATATATATATATATAAAACATATATATTTTTTTACATTTATTAACTTTTTTCACCAGCAGGGGGACTGCCTGTCAATTCAGGCAGTCCCACTGCTGGATGCCTTTTGCAGCCACACGGCCCTTTCGGGGTCCTTTTTTTGAAGAGGGGGGACTGTCTGTGCTCTCAGACAGTTCCCCCAGTGAAGAAGAACTCTGATCGTCGGCGGGGGAACGGCGGCGATCGGGTAAGTACATGGTAATGGAGGACGGGGGAGGGAAGAAAGGGGTTAATTTATTTATTTTAAAAATGTTATCTTCACTGAGTGCCTCGATCCCTCATGGCACTCCACACACAGGCAGAGCATCGGAAGCCTGCCTGATGGCTTCCAATGCTCTGCCTCACTGCCTGGCGCCACGTGGGGCAACCCGGAAGTAATCGCTCCGGGGGAGCGATCACCTAGCAGCCCGGCAGTGAGGGGGGGGGTATTGCAGGCTGCCTTGACATCAAGAGTGACCCTTAGAGATCGCTTCCAGCGCTGTAATTACAGGGTACGTCAATGGTCGTTAACAGTTTTTTGCCTGACATACCCTATACGTCTGTGGTCATTATGGGGTTAAAGGATCTTAACATGCATAGTTTGGAGGAAAGACGAGACAGGGGGATATGATAGAAACATTTAAATACATAAAGGGAATTACCGTATATACTCGAGTATAAGCCGACCCGAATATAAGCCGAGGCCCCTAATTTTTCCCCAAAAAACTGGGAAAACTTATTGACTCGAGTATAAGACTAGGGTGGGAAATGCAGCAGCTACTGGTAAATTTCTAAATAAAATTAGATCCTAAAAAAAATATATTAATTGAATATTTATTTACAGTGTGTGTATAATGAATGCAGTGTGTGCGTATGAGTGCAGCGTGTGTGTGTATGAGTGCAGCGTGTGTGTATGAGTGCAGTGTCTGTATGAGTGCAGCGTGTGTGTGTATGAGTGCAGCGTGTGTGTGTATGAGTGCAGTGTGTGTGTGTATGAATGCAGTGTGTGTGTGTATGAATGCAGTGTGTGTGTGTATGAATGCAGTGTGTGTGAGTGCAGTGTGTGTGTATGAGTGCAGTGTGTGTATGAATGCAGTGTGTGTATGAATGCAGTGTATGAATGCAGTGTGTGCAGGGCCGGTGCAAGGATATTTGCCCCCCCCATATGTCCTGACCTCCCCTCCTCCTCCCTCAGTGGTCCTTACCTCCCCACCCCCATGTTCCTTCACCCCCCTCCCCCAGTGGTCCTAACTCACCCCTCCCCTAGTGGTCCTTACTTCCCCCTCCCCTCCCCTAGTGGTCCTTACTTCCCCCTCCCCTCCCCTAGTGGTCCTTATCCCCCCCTCCCTCCCCTAGTGGTCCTTATCCCCCCCTCCCTCCCCTAGTGGTCCTTATCCCCCCCCTCCCTCCCATAGTGGTCCTTATCCCCCTCCCTCCCATAGTGGTCCTTATCCCCCCCTCCCTTCCTCCCATAGTGGTCCTTATCCCCCCCTCCCTCCCATAGTGTTCCTTTTCTCCCCCCCTCCCTCCCATAGTGGTCCTTATCCCACCCCCCTGCCTCCGATAGTGGTCCTTATCCCCCCTCCCTTCCATAGTGGTCCTTATCCCCCCCCTCCCTCCCATAGTGGTCCTTATCCCCCCCCTCCCTCCCATAGTGGTCCTTATCCCCCCCCTCCCTCCCATAGTGGTCCTTATACCCCCCCCCTCCCTCCCATAGTGGTCCTTATCCCCCCCTCCCTCCCATAGCGGTCCTTATACCCCCCTCCCTCCCATAGTGGTCCTTATCCCACCCCCTCCCTCCAATAGTGGTCCTTATCCCCCCCTCCCTCCCATAGCGGTCCTTATACCCCCCTCCCTCCCATAGTGGTCCTTATCCCACCCCCTCCCTCCCATAGTGGTCCTTATACCCCCCCCCCTCCCACAGTGGTCCTTATACCCCCTTTTTTTTATTATTATTTTTTATTATTATTATTATATATTTTTTTATTATTATTTCTTATTTTATTTTTTTTTCGTCCCCCCTCCCTGCTTGATACATGGCAGGGAGGGGGGCTCTCCTTCCCTGGTGGTCCAGTGGCAGTTCAGTGGGGGGGGGGAGAGGGGGGCTGGCAGAGCTGTACTTACCTGTTCTGCAGCTCCTGTCAGCTCTCTCCTCCTCTGCGCCGTCCGTGCAGCTCCTTCTATCAGCTCACACTGTAAGTCTCGCGAGAGCCGCGGCTCTCGCGAGACTTACACTGGGAGCTGACCGAGGTGCTGAACGGACGGCGCGGAGGAGGAGAGAGCTGACAGGAGCTGCAGAACAGGTAAGTACAGCTCTGCCAGCCCCCCTCTCCCCCGGTCTGTATTATGGCAATGCAAATTGCCATAATACAGACCTTGACTCGAGTATAAGCCGAGTTGGGGTTTTTCAGCCCAAAAAATGGGCTGAAAAACTCGGCTTATACTCGAGTATATACGGTAACACAGTAAAGTAGGAGACTATATTTAAAAGAAGAAAACCTACCACAACAAGAGGACATAGTCTTAAATTAGAGGGGCAAAGGTTTAACAATAATTTCAGGAAGTATCACTTTACTGAGAGGGTATTGGATGCATGGAATAGCCTTCCAGCTGACGTGGCAGAGGTTAACACAGTGAGAGCGTTTAAGCATGCGTGGCATAGGCATAAGACTATCCTAGACTTAAGATAAGGCCAGGGACTAATGAAAGTATTTAGAAAATTGGGAAGACTAGACGGGCCGAATGGTTTTTATCTGTCGTCACATTCTATGTTTCTATGTTTCTAACACATCTAAAAATTATACAACTTAACTTGCCGTTACTTGTGTTGTTCAAATTGCAACCTTTAACATATTAAAAACACTGAATAGAGCAGAACTTATAGTATTTTTGAGAAAATAAATGTAGTCACACTCACATGTGTTTAGTATTTAGATTATTTATGTAGTTATTGTTTTTTTTTATTGCTTTTTTCTTTTTTCTTTTTTTATTGTTGTTTTGGGCTTTTTGTTTGTTTTGTTTAAAGTTTCTCAGTTTTTGCTTTGTTTGTTTTGTTTTTTGGTGTTTGTGAATTATATATATAATTTTATGCAGAGAGTAATATTTATCCCTTGAGGAACTGAGAGGAGACTGTTAAATAGAGACCCAAAAACAACAAAAAAGTATGTCCAGATGATCAAACAAGAAGCAAAAAACAAATGTTATGCAGAACCAGCAAACAGTTCAAGGGATACAATTGTTGCCCAATGGGGACTTGGTAGAGGAACTCTACAAGAAAGTTACATGGCGAGGCAGGTAGAGACAGAAATAGTAAACCTCCGAGATAGGGAATCTCAGAGCATCAAATCCTCCTGTTAGATGCAGACATGTATTCTGCCATTGTAGGAGACCATCACTCAAAGGGTTAGCCCAAGGCATATCTGATAGAGTACTTACCAAGGAAATATATCAAGGGCTTCCACCCCTGCCACTGAGCTAAAGGTAGAAGGGGCCAAATATTGAAAAAGGACAGTTTTACCCTTATAGATATGTTGGTAGTCTCTACAATGCCATCCCGCTCTGTCACCAAGCTCAAAAGACCTGGACCAAGGAGTTACCCCACCACTTGGCATTGCAAAGTTTGTCTAACTTGTGGCCATACATGTAGCCAGGCAAAATCTGTAAGGTTTTGAAATATCTTATATGAATGCATAATTGTAATGTCATATGTTTTGATTGATAATTGAAAGAGTCATATTGGTTAAATCAATTTATGGTTCTTGGAATATTTTTTTTAGTGGATATCTTTGCCTTAGTACTTGCCTATGGCTGGAGATTGATTCCATAGACTTTAATTGAGAGATTGCTAAGAGCTGACAAACTACAAACAATTGTAGTTGTTGGGTTATCTATTTCGGTATGGAGCACCTCTTGGTTTGATGGCCGGATCGTAGTGTGGAACTACTACTAAGTGTTAATAGTACTACTGTCAGTAAGTTGGCTATGATAAAGTTGACATAAAGAATAAAAGTTCACTTGACTTTTTTTAACCTGATGGAAGAGGGAAATCTTGTCTAGTCTTGGAAATCTAACCTGACCAACCTAAATATACCGAACTAAAACTTAAAAGTAAATTCACCCCATACTTGGGCAACTATCGCAATATTGATCTGTTTCTAGAAACTATGAAAAATTAAATAGACAAACTAGATACAAGATCTCTTGATTTTTGCCCAAACATGAATTTGTCCAGAAAAGAACAAACAGCCTTAAAATCACTTGGAAACAACACTGAAATCATCATAAAACCTGCAGACAAGGGTGGGAACATCGTTATGATGGATCTCACCCACTATGTGAAAATGGTACTTACTGTTTTAGAAGATGAAAATACCTATAAAGTTTTAAAGTCAGATCCCACCAATGACTTTCTTATGAAGTACAAGGAGATTCTGGACAATGGCCGCAGTAGAGGGTTGCTATCAGGGGATGAATACGAATTCATCCTCAATCGGTACCCCAAGATAGCAACTTTCTACTGCCTGCCCAAAGTGCACAAAAGCATGACTTTACCCCCGGGTCGCCCTATAGTTTCGGGCATGGAGAATCTGACACAGAATGGGAGTATCTACATAGACAAAATTTTAAGACCGTTTGTCGAAAAACTTCCATCTTACCTTCAAGATACGAAACAGACTCTCGCCCTTCTAGCTAATCTTGAGGTACCTCCTCTGGCTAAACTGTGTAGCTTGGACATTGAGGCACTGTACTCATCAATTCCCCACTCAAATGGTATCAGTCACATTAACCACTTTCTAGGACAAAGAAGTGTCTCTGCGAGCCCACACACTGCATTTTGTCTCGAACTACTCGAATTTATACTCACACACAATTATTTTACTTTCAAGAACAAATTTAACCACCAAATTAGGGGGACTGCGATGGGGACAGCTTGTGCCCCATCGTATGCCAACCTCCACTTAGGGTGGTGGGAAGAACAGCTATCCCAACACACAGGGATTTCCCAATATCTCCCCTTGATTTATCTTTGGCGTCGCTATATAGATGACGTCCTAATTGTGTGGTTAGGTAACCTTGAGGACTTTAACGAGTTTGTTCAGATTCTGAATATCAATGGTGAAAATTTACGGTTTACGAATGAGTTTGGGGCTCTAGCCTAAATTTCTTGGACCTAACGATCTCCATTACGTCGGAAAACAAGATACATACCACTCTTTATCGAAAGCCATCTGCATCTAATAATCTCCTGAGATGGGACAGTTTCCATCCGACACCCCTGAAAAAGGGTATTCCCACTGGTCAGTACCTCAGGATCAGACGTAACTGCAGTACGATCGAGGAATTCAAGATCAAGGCCAGTACACTAAGAGAACACTTCAGGGCAAAAGGGTATCCTAAGAGATGCCTAAAACGAGCATATAAGAGAGCCCTGGATTCGGACCGTAAGAATTTGATCTGTGAGAATATCCAGAAACCATCTGAAGAACCCAAGGGTTCTGCGTCTGATTGCCACCTATGACGCAGGTTGGGAGAACATCAAAAATTCCCTAGGTCGCTTCTGGCCTCTGCTAACGAGTGACTTACACTTACAGGAGGTGCTAGCTCCAAATGTTACCATCACAGCTCGTAGAGGAAAGAATCTAAGAGACCTTTTAGCCCCCAGTCACCTGAAAACTTTACCATCTCCCAGAACATGGCTTCAGACCCCACTAGTGGGAACTTTCGGCTGTGGAAGATGCATCTCTTGCAAATTCATAAAAAAGGATTCAAAAAAAGTGAAAGACAGTTTAGAGAAGGTGGAATTCAATTTAACCTCCTTCTTTAACTGCAATACAGCAGGCATTGTCTATCTTTTGACTTGTGAATGCAACAAAAAATATGTGGGCAAGACATTCCGTCCCTTTAAGAAACGGATACAGGAGCATATCAGATCATGTAAGAACTTGACTGATAGCCCTATCTCAAGACATATTAGTGAATATCACGATAGCAACCCAAAAGGGTTGCGTTTTTGCGGTTTGGAACTAGTTAAACGAAATCCCAGACGAGGGAATTATGACAAATTCCTTAGACAGACGGAATGCTTTTGGATTTTCCAACTGAAGACTTTGAGCCCTCAAGGCCTGAATGAAGGGTTTTCCTTTTCTCCTTTTCTCGAATACAATTTTCCAATAGTTTTTTGTAACTTTGGAACTTTTCTCGGCAATACCACATCTCTATAAACATCTCTGTATATATTTGTAAATAACCATTATAACTATATGACTGTTAATATCCAGTAAACAGGACTTAATAATATTATCCTCTGTAAATATGGAACTTTTTTGTAAATACTATTCACTTCTCTGTAAATAGCCAATAAAGTTGTCTGATCCTACAAACTACATGAGTGTAAATATCCATCAAACATGATCATTTTTTGTAAATATGACCTTACAAATTATATGACTGTAATACATCCAGTAATCAGGATATTATACATTTTTAAATTCTGTGAAAATTACCCACCATATACCATCTATGCATAATACGTTATAAGTTACACATTTTTCATTGGTAGGCTACCCAGCTCATTACACTCCCCATGTTTTCTAATATGTACATCTTTAATTTCTTAGAAAACGTAGCAACAGTCCATTTCTAGGGTGCTATGAATACCTTATTGCCCCTACTTTCTATACCTATTTAGGTTGAGAGACTGTGTTCTACTCTTTATTTTTATCCCTATTTGGCCCTTAAGTACATACTTGCTTCAATACAATATAGATACACGTCCTGTATCTTTTGTTACTTTAATATGTACATTCCGCCGCTTATAACTAGGGACTTCAGGGGTTAACATAAACCTCTGCCTGATACAGCGATTCTGTTCGCTGCTACACGCCCCCCTCGGACATATTATCCTATCCGATTCTGTCGGACGGTAGCCCCTCCCCTCTTAGCTCCGTGGCGGCTCATGATTGGCCGCATGACATACACGGATGGGCAGGGCCCCACCGTTTAAAAAGCCCGGCGGGGTACAGGTATTCTTCTGCTTTTGATAAAGGCGCCACATAGCGCCGAAACGCGCGTCAGCAAGGACGCTAGATTTAGGCTTCTAGGCGATTATGATGCCATACTTAGGCTCCTAGTTAGCTTTTTTATTTTCACTTTTGGGGTTATTTTCACGGGTTATGGGTCGTGATGGATGGTCTAGTCAGTTCCTATTTTGGGACCATTAGTGTTTAATAGGGTTCAGTTAGCATTTACTATTAGACAGGTGTATTAGGGTTCTCTTTTGCCCTTTGCCGACCTTACAATGCTATGAGACAGGAGATCTTTCAATAAGTCTACTTTCTACATAAGGTTTTCTAAGCTGCATTCTAGCTTTTTGGACACTGCTTTAGCCACTTCTTATAAGGGTGGCATTTTGGGTGTTATTTACTGGTTGTGGCTACGGCAAATTTGTCTTAGGTATAAGATACTGGGCACTTCTATAATTGATAGTTAACTCGAACTATTAACATATTAATCAATTTGGAGTTGCCTCCTTTACCTGACTCTACTATATGGATTAAAGTCCACCAATTAGCGGCTGTTTTTCGCTGCCTTTGGACTCTTTGCCACGGTGGCCACAGACACACGTATTTCAGGTGTGAGATATTTGGCACTTCAGGTTGAGAGTTAATTTGTTTATTAACATACCTATTGATCTGACGTTGCCTTCTCTACCTGACTCTAACATACGGATTATTGTTTATAAGCAAACAGCTTAGATTACAGGCACAACCAAGAGGGATGTGCATTCTGGTTCATATACTATTTCAGGGTTGCCCCTACTATTAGCAGCACCTGTCTATATCAGATGCACTCACTCTATAGGTAGACATTTCTCTTTTTCTGTCCCTATTATCTCCAATATATAGAGGAGTGACTTCCTCCTCCATTATCTAGATTAATTTCGATAACCTATTGACACTAGGCATTAGCCATAATTTATTGTACTATACTATTTAGACTCCATCTACGACCTAGACCCCCAGAGGGCAGCACTGTTTTTCCTTATCCTTTACTGTTTTTTTGTTGTCTATATGTATTTCTATATTAAAGTTTTTTTTTTGTTTTTTTTCTTGTGATCCAGTACAAAACATGGTAATTGAGCCATATACTCCTCTGCATGGGCACACCTCTGGTTAATGTGTGTTGGAAGCTGAATTTATTCTCCCTTCCAGCAACCTTTGACATCTGGGGATCCTTTTTTGATTCACTACTCTGGGTTATGCCCATTTCATTGCCCATCTAGTCCTATTTGTGACTCTAGGGTTGGACGTTGTCTAACCCTTTAGCCATTTTTTTCTATATTATTTCTAGTCTTGGAAATCTAGTTTGATGGCTGAATCTGTATAAATCATTACGAGCACAACAGACAGTTCAGGATAAACACAATACTGTAGCATTTAAAACAGGGTAGATATAATTAGGAATATTTTGGGCCATGTGAAGCTTATGCAATAACCAACCGCCGACTAGTAAGCAGTAATAAATGTGATCCATGATGCTATCAACTGATTCACAAATCAAGCTTAAATGACTGTCAGAAGTATAGTGACTTAAACCGCAATAAATAGTAATGGTGACATCACGTTCCTGAGTTTGACACCAGCTGTTTTGTAGATTTTTACGGGTTGAGTTGATATACTTGATATTCTAAACTCATTTATTCTTCATATTCAGACTGGTCAAGAACCAAAAGCATAGGCAGTAGACTAGTCATGAACACTCACTTTATTATTATTAGACACACAAAACAGGCGTGGAATTCTGTCAGCACTGGGGAGTCTATGCAGGAACTCTGTAGTCCAACCATTTCCTAATAGATGTTTTGTTACAATTTTATCCAAAGGGGTAATGGGTCATATCACATTCTTAGATTTGTCACCAATACTTTAATGGATTTTTTTAGGTTTTGTTCTAAAATATTCTTTCATAGTGTTTGATTACCATTTGGTTGATAATGAAACAGGGTATGAAATTGACCTTTCTGGTTCCATAAAGTTTTCCCTGTAGCAGAAAATACACAAGAAGCGGCTCCCTTCTATACGTCTGTTCAATAACATGAATATGTATTGAATGTTCTTGCTGGAGATGTTCTTCACTTATTAACAAAACTGATATTTTATTTTAGGTTACCCCTGGGTTAGAATTATAGTTAAATCACACAATTTATTCATTATAGATTTAATTCTCAAGGGGTGCTGACTCGCCAATAAATAACATATTATGAGAATTGTATTTTGCTGAGCAGCAATTATATTTTGTTTGCAAATACTTTAATTATACAATATAGTCGTAGCAATTCTCTAGTGTGCTGATTATAAAAAGACTAACGTACAAACAAAGAATGAGGCAACATTTAAGACGTAGCAAAGAGCAAAGAAATTGGAAACTAAATTCATAGCATTAAAATCAATGCAAAATACGGAAAATACACAGAAAGTGAATGTAAGGAGTTATTTATTATAAGTAAAAAAAGAGATTTTCCTAAACAATTTTACATATTTTGTGCCACAGTAAACGATCTGCAAATAAACGTTTCAAAATATATTCTGTGTCTGTGTCAGATTCTTCCCACATTAATGCTCTTAACTTTTTGAAATAGCATGCAATACCTAATTTTAATTCCATTTTTTCGCACAATTTCGATTGTTGCCCCCAGTTGTCAATCATTTCTTCATATCAGTGCATCATTAAATATTTACTATTCTACTGTATCTGTTCTGTTTATGTATCTATTTTATTCTGCCTCCGTGCATCCTTTCATTTCAAACATCAGACTGTGTTGACAGCAGACTTTGTAAGTGTTTAATGTATAGTGTAAGCATATTGTAGCTGATAGATACATGGATTTGACTGTACTACTTCCATTTCTTTTGTCTGAAGTAAATTAATAGATTATAAATAGAGATTGGGAAACTATGTTAAAAACAGAAAATAAATCCAAAGACATCCAGCATAAAAATTGAGCAAATGATGTTGAAGTATATTCAACGTTTCAACCTTTATTTTAGAATGTCTTTAATACTCACATGGATGTTCTTAATCATGTATCTTTTTGCATATAGTTCCTATCATTGTCCCCAGATGAATACATTCGGTACAGAAGAAAATCAAGAGGCAAAAGTATTTTACTATACTCCTCTAAAAATACATATACCACTAAACTGATACAGTACTTATTTACATAACCTAATTCCTGATTTAAAAGACTGGAAAGAGAGATTGGTGGTCTTAGAAGCACAACCCTGCAAAAAATATTAACATTTTTAAAATGATTGATGTTGCCATGGTGATCACTTTTGCTTGTTTGGCACTTGTTTGTTAGGACTTCTCGTCTTCATTATTTTCAATTCTACAGAGGCTTGTATTCTTGTTAGGTGCCAGAGGCAGGGGATTCAGATTTTTGCGCCCCCCTCTTCTGGCGCCCTAAGGCAACTGTCTGAGCCACTTTATGGGTATGCCGGCCCTATACGTGGGCCCATGGGGGGGGGACATTTTTATTTTTTTTGCTGGATACAGACGGCCCTGGATTTAGGGTGGCCTTAGGGTGGCTTAGGGTGGCTGGCCTCCCTGCCCCCCGTCCCAGCCCGCCCCTGGCCAAATCAGTTCGTCCTTGGTTCTGACACCTTTCTATTATGTCTTACATTAAGTTTTTCAGCAATTTGAGCTACAGTAGGCCTTGTGTGTCATCAGTGCACACAATGTTAGTGCATGCTTAACTGTATTCAATATCTGTCAGGTATACGGACCTAGAGCAGGAGACCACAAAGCCCCGATGTTCTGTCACTTGGCCTTCCTCAAACATCTGGACTTTGTGGTCTCCTACCCTAGGTCAGTATACCTTACAGATATTGAATGGGTTTATGGTGTTAGCACTTTATGTCTAGAGCACTTTATTGTTATGCATGCAGTACTTTACACTTGTACTTTCTTGTATCTTTGTTTTGTACATTTTGCACTTTATCATGCATATAATAAAGCATTAAAATCTCTTTTGTGCAATAACTATTGGTGTCATTGGGAATTATTTTATCTTGTGTGTGACTGGACCAGACAGACTTGGCCACGTGCATTAGTGAGCCTTGGGTGCCCAAGAAATTTACATCAGTTCACTGGTTATCCTACCAAGTCATCTAGCCATCACTATTTGTCCCTTGTCAAAGTCACTTAGATCTTTTCGCTTGCACTTTTTACCTGCTTCCAACACATGAAATTCAAGAACTGACTGTTCACTTTCCGCCTAATATACCCGAATCCTTGACATGTGCCTTTATAACAATATAATCAGTGTGGTTCACTTCACCTGTCAGTGGTTTTAATGTTGCAAGTGGGCAGTGTAAATATGTAATTTTGGGCTAGGGGGTATAACTTGGAATGGTGCTTGGACAGGGAGCTCAGAGAGTTACTTGTGTCCAGTGATGCAATAAATTATGCTACTATAAGTATAGTATATTATTTATTTCTCATCTATTTAGTTTTTTGTATAAAATTTAATTTTCTATAACATTTTAATTTAAAGGGACACTATATTCACCAGAACAACTATAGCTTAATGTAGTTGTTCTGGTGAGTATAATCATTATATGCAGGCATTTAAATGCAAACACTGCCTTTTCACAGAAAAGGCAGTGTTTACGTTGCCCCTAGGAACACCTCCGAGTGGCCGCTCCTCAGATGGCCACTGGAGGTGCTTCCTGGCTCAGTGCTGCACAGTAGGCAGCACTGCCGTTCAGCGTCTCCACACTCTGCATGGGGATGCTGTATTTTTCTCATAGAGATGCATTGATTCAATACCACTCTATGAAAAGGTGCTGATTGACCCACTTGCCGATTTTAGCCAATCCAATGCTATCCCCATGGATGTCACCAAGGGGTCAGGGACAGCGCCGGCGGACTCGCGCGGCATTGGAAATAGGGTGTGTTGTTTTTTCTTCTTTGCTTTTAAGGGGGAAGCCACCTCAATGGTCAGGAATGGTTTAGCACTATAGGGTCAGAAATACAGGTTTGTGTTCCTGACCTTATAGTGTTCCTTTAATAATAAAATTATATATATATATATATATATATATATACACACACACACACACACACACACACACACATATATATATATATATATATATATATATATATACACAATAAACAATACACATCCCCCCATGTTTCCTATATATATATATACACACGTTATTTAGGAATGATAGGAAAAACAAGAAGGGTGGTGGGGTATGTTTGTATGTCAACCATGAGTTAAAGTCAAACCTTAGGCATGTGGAGTGTGACGAGGAAAATGTGGAAGCTTTATGGGTAGATATCTGCTAGGGGCAAATGAAGGGGAATCGATTATTGGTTGGAATAAGTTGTTAGAGCAAATTGGGAAAGGTGCAAATCGGAGGAACACGTTAATTATTGGAGATTTTAATTACTCGGACATAAACTGGGATAGAGGGACTAGTACTTCAGCAAGGGGAATCAGGTTTTTGAATGTGTTAAATGACACCTTTATGTCACAACTGGTACAAGCATCAACTAGAAAGGATGCTTGTCTGGATCTCGTTATAACAAACAATGTTGATCTTTTAACCAAAATTCAAGCAGAAGAGCATTTGGGAAATAGTGATCACAAAATGGTAATTTTTTAAATCAACTCAAAAAAGAAAAAGCACGTGAGGTATACTAAAACTTGTAATTTAAAAAAAGCCAATTTCAATAAGATTAGGGCAGCTCTATCGACTGACATAAACGCCTTAGTGATAAAAACACTGAGGATAAATGGAAACTATTCAAACAAATATAAGTAAGGTACATTTCTCACCCATTGGGTGATAAGTTTAAGGCCGTAAGGCCTGTATTTGTGGGAGGAGTTAAGCGTTCCATATAAACGCTACTCCCCCCCTTCCTACCTGCCGTCCGCACGCTGTTCACCCCACCCACCTCTTCCTCTTATACAATTCATTCAGGGAGGCCCTCTTTTTCAGGCCTACCCTCTACGTCGGTTCCGGCACACCACACCGACTTAATTCCAATCACAAGGTATTTCACTATACGATATTAACAGACCACAAATATATAAGAAACAAATTAAAACCAATGTGGGTTAGTAGAGAAGTAAAATAAGAGATTAAAAATAAGAAAATGGCATTTAAAGCATTTAAATTGGACAAATCAGAGGCATCCTATACAAGATATAAGGAAGCCAATAACGCTTGCAAAAAGGCAATTAAAGTGGCTAATTTAGAAAATGAGAAATTGATAGCCAAAGAATGCAAAACCAACCCCCAAAATGTTTTCAAGTACTTCAATTCTAAAAAAAACAAAAAAATGAAAGTGTAGGTACACTGGAAACAGAGTTGGGTTTGTTAGCTAATGAAGACCAGGAAAAAGCAGAAATTTTAAATAATTTTTCTTCAGTATATATTAATGAGGATCCTATGGCAAGAGATATGCAAATGATTGCTGCAAAAAACTTGCAGATAACTTGTGATTGGATAACTCGAGACAAGGTGTTACAGCAACTAAATAAAATTAATGTAAATAAAGCTCTGGGGCCTGATGGTATTCACCCACAAGTACTTAAGGAGCTAAGTGGGGAAAAAAGTAAACCTCTGTATTTAATTTTTCAAGATTCTTTTGTTTCAGGTATTTTACCGGAGGATTGGAGGAAGGCAGATGTTGTTCCTATTTTTTCTTAAAAGGGTTCAAAATCCTTGCCTGGAAGTTATAGACCTGTGAGCTTAACTTCTGTAACCAGGAAAATATTTGAAGGGCTATTAAGGGATAATATTCAGGAATGTACTGGTTTTATGAAACATAGGTCATGTCAAACTAACCTAATTGCATTCTACGAAGAAGTAAGTAGAAGTATAGATCAGGGTGTTGCAGTGGATTTGATCTACTTGGATTTTGCCAAGGCATTTGATATAGTTCCTCACAATAGGTTAGTCTTCAAACTAAAAGAAATTGGTCTAGATGAATATTCTTGTTCTTGGGTAGTGTCGCGACTAGTAATGTGGTCCAGCACGCAGAGATTATGTAAACATATACATAGGTAAGAAAAGGAAAATAACAAGATAGAGCGTAAACCGGACCTTAGAATGGCCGGACTAATACGCTACAGACAGAGAATGGTCAAAGGGAAAGCCGAGGTCAAGGAAGCCAGAAAATACTCAATACCGATAAAACAAGCCAAGTCAGGGAAACCAGAGATCAGAATAACCAGGGAAACGCCAAGGATCAGGATACCAGGAAATCAGAATCACGGAAATAGCACTCTCAGGAAATCAGGAAACTGAAACCACGACATGGCAAAGTAATGGGAAAAGCTAGGGGTTTAAATACCCCTCTCTAGGCTATGATTGGTCAGAGGGCGACCTCTGACCCCAAAACGTGCGTGTGCGTTGACACGTTGGTATAATTTCCGGGGGCGGAGCTACTCTTAGGCGCGACCACGTGATCGGCGCCATGTTTGATTCGGGCGTGATGCCCGGAAGAACGGAAGGAGCGGTTCCCGGCTCGCCGACGAGCAGGTAAGCTTGTGTTGTCGGCGTGGCCGTGAGGCTCGGCGGGCCGGTGACCACAACAGGTAGAACATTGGCTTAAGGACCAAGCTTCTGGAATAAAAGGGAATCATGACATGTCACACATGTCATGTGTCCTTAAGGGGTTAAGGATAGAGTACAACGAGTTGTCATTAATGGTCAATTTTCAGGCTGGACAAAAGTGGTAAGTGGTGTCCCTCAGGGTTCTGTTTTGGGACCGCTTCTATTTAACATATTTATAAATGATCTTGAAATAGGCATTGAAAGCCATGTATCAGTGTTTGCAGATGACACAAAACTTTGTAAAGTAATAAAATGTGAGCAGGATATTGCTTTGCTGCAAAGGGATTTGGATAGATTAGGGGGCTGGACACTAAAATGGCAGATGAAATTTAACGTAGAGAAATGCAAAGTTATGCACTTCGAGGTTAAGAATGCACAAGCAATTTACACCCTAAATGGTAGCGAATTAGGGATAACCACACATGAGAAGGATTTGGGAATTGTTAGGCAGCAATATGCAATGTCAATCTGCAGTTGCTAAGGCTAGTAAGGGTTTGTCATGTATAAATAGGGGCATAAACTCTCTGGATGAAAATATAATTTTGCCTCTCTATAAATCTCTGGTACGACCACACCTTGAATATGCTGTGCAATTTTGGGCACCTTTTCTAATGAAAGATATCATGCTACAAAATTGATAAAAGGAATGGAGCATTTTAGTTATGAAGGAAGGTTAAAAAAATTAAATCTGTTTAGTTTGGAAAAACGGCGCCTGAGAGGGGATACGATAACATTATACAAATATATTCGGGGCCAGTACAAACCATTATCTGGAAATCTATTCATAAACAGGGCTATACATAGGACACGAGGTAACACATTTAGGCTGGAAAGAAGGAGATTTTATCTAAGTTAGAGCAATAAGGATATGGAATTCTCTGCCTGAAGAGGTGGTTTTGTCAGAGCTAAATTCAATCTCTATTTTATTACTGGAGATTCTGTGTGCCTCCCCCACCACTAGTTCACCACCCTCTTCCATATAGGTGTAATCAAACACAGCTTACCCAAGTGCAAAATGAGACCAGTGTTATTAAAGGCCTAAATCCTCCTTCCTACACAATGACTTCAGCAAAGATGTAACCTTCATGCTGCCTTTCCACTGTATCAGAGTATTGTACTGTACTGTGGCAAAGGTGATTTATATGTTTGTTTCTTAATTCCCTGAACCTAATTTTTAGGTCCCCTGGCTTTGTCATGGGAACCTATACAACATGATAAAAGCAGGAACATACAGAGTATTACTAAAAAGATAACTAAAAACAATAAGTTTTATTTGTAAACCCATAACCAAATGAAATAATTACTCACAAGTATAATACAGGCATAATCGTAGAGTAGAACATAACATGTACAATAGCTTTTGAACAATTTATGCATTTCATTAAAGAACTATTTCAAAACCCTTAGTGACTTTCCTTTACGAACACTGGAGCCGTGAGTACCCTATAAATGTATTTTCAATTGTAGCATTGTTACAAGCTTGCAACTATAAGAATAGCCACATTTTAGGTAATAAGCTTTTTAGTGTATATATTTTTGCCTTATTTTGCTGTATTGGTACTAATATGGACCAGGATAGCTGGGTCTTCTCCAACCCTTTCCAATAATACATCCACACTGTCAGCAACATGGCAATCCGAACACCCAGGACATCACAATCTGTCCTGTTGATGTGATCAGATTCACAGATTATCCTGTTTACTTTATTAATAATAGAGTCCCCTACCACTACCAAAACCTGTCTAGACTTTTTTATATATTCAATCCCATCCGTATTAGAGTGTCTGTTGCCTCGGCTCTTAGAAGGAGCAGCTACTCCTGACTGCCATTAACTTTTTACATCAGAGGACTAAATGTTAATGGAAGTATACAGTACAAATACATGTGATTTTTGTTTATGTTTTACACCCATTTTTGAAGATGACCCATCTCTCTTAAATAGTAATCATAGAGAACAAAACGTAAATATTAAATGTTGTAATTAATAAAAAATGAATGAATCATATTTTCAGTGGCGTCACTAGGGTTGGTGTCACCTGGTGCGGTAACTCACGGTGTCACCCTTAACCCCTTAAGGACCAAACTTCTGGAATAAAAGGGAATCATGACATGTCACACATGTCATGGGTCCTTAAGGGCTTAACCCCTTAAGGACCAAACTTCTGGAATAAAAGGGAATCATGATATGTCACACATGTCATGTGTCCTTAAGGGGTTAAAGTCACCTAAATTACTTTAGCTAAATAAAGCAGTTTTAGTGTATAGATCATTCCCCTGCAATGTCATTGCTCAATTCACTATCATTTAGGAGTTAAATCACGTTGTTTCTGTTTATGCAGCCCTAGCCACACCTCCCCTGGCTCTGATTGACAGAGCCTGCATGAAAAAAAAACTGGTTTCATTTTCAAACAGATGTAATTTACCTTAAATAATTGTATCTCAATCTCTAAATTGAACTTTAATCACATACAGGAGGCTCTTGTAGGGTCTAGCAAGCTATTAACATAGCAGGGGATAATACAATCTTAATTAAACAGAACTTGCAATAAAGAAAGCCTAAATAGGGCTCTCTTTACAGGAAGTGTTTATGGAAGGCTGTGCAAGTCACATGCAGGGAGGTGTGACTAAGGCTCATAAACAAAGGGATTTAACTCCTAAATGGTAGAGGATTGAGCAGTGAGGCTACAGGGGCATGTTCTATACACCAAAACGGCTTCATTAAGCTAAAGTTGTTCAGGTGACTATAGTGTCCCTTTAATAATGTGTTTTTTTTTTTTTTTTTTTACTAATATAACTCTTAAATCATAACTCCTTTCAGGGCCGGTGCAAGGATTTTTGCCGCCCTAGGCAAACAAAAATGTGCTGCCCCTTCATATGCCCTGCCCACCATGTGACACAATGCCCCACTCATATGATCTGCCATATGAGTTAACGCCAGTGCTGCACACAGTGACTTTTCTCTGAAAAGGCAGTGTGTTTACATTAAAAAGCCTGCAGGAACAGGCTATTGACACCAGAACCCCTACATCAAGCTGCAGTGGTTCCGGTGACTATATTGTCCCTTTAATGTAAATTAGAGATTAGTTAGACTATTTACCACCAGATGAGGAAAAGAGGTTGATGAGCTCAAGCTGCAATCTGGCTCCACTCGTCAGGTGTAGAACAGGCTCTCTGGAGGCTGTTTGTAACTCTGCTCACAAAAATCAACAAACAGGAAGCAGCTAAATTTTTTGAGGCCCCTTACACAGCTCCAGGTTTGGGTCCTCAGGGCCTGACCGTGAGTGTGCCTTCAAGGCCCGCCCATAAGTTCACCTACATGGCCCACATCCAAGTTCGCTTACAGGGAGTGGAGTGTATGTGTGTAGGTGATATGTTATGTATTATTGTAGAGTAGGTAATGTGTATGTGTTCTTATGGAATGTAGTGTATAGGAATACCAGTTTGTGCACGGGATCTAGTGTGTGTGTATAGGGGATGCAGTGTGTGTGTAAGGGATAGAAAACAAGAGGGTGTTTGTGTATAAGGGATGTAGTGTGTTTCTGTGTATGTGTGTGTGTGGGATGCATTGTGTGAATCTGTGTTTGTATGTGTAAGGGATGCATGGTGTGTTTCTGTGTATGTAAGGGGTGCATTAAGTGTGTGTAATGGATGCATTGTGTGTGAGGCTGAGCGTGTAAGGGATGCATGGCGTGTTGCTGTGTTTATGTGTAAGGATGCATTGTGTATGTGTGTATAGTGAAAGAGAGGGTTTGTGGCTCCTCTGTGTGTCGTTCCCCTCCCATTCCCAGGTCCCTTAGTAAACTCTCCTCCCTCCCCTCCTGTCCTTTAGTGGTCTCTCCCCACTCCCCTGGTGGTATCTCCCTCCCCCGGTGGCATATCCCCTCTTCCCCCCCTCCCCTCTGTTTCCTGTAGCGCAGTCCACAACACCCAGCCACTCTACTCAGAGTGACTGGCAGGAGGGAGCACTGTGTGCTTCCCTCCTGCCAGGTCACTTGTATACTGCGTCCCCAGAACTGGTGCACCCTAAATGACGCACTGTCCCTGGTGTAACCCCCTCTCCCCCCGTGGTCCGCACCTCCCTCCTTGTGACGCCACTGCATATGTTAATAACTCTAAACCAAAGCAATGTGGTAGGAATCCGATAACATTCCATGTCTTTCTAGACATCAATACAGCTGACTGTCATAAATATCTTACAACCAGAGTGAGTTCTGTGTGCATCCCACATATATCATGTTTCCTAAACCAACAGCTATACCTAGTGTATCGAATGATCAAGCACATTTCAAAGAAAGAAATTGTAGTGGAGCTAAATGTTATGCTTATTTGTGTAACATAGCTGTATACATTTAAAGATAATGTCAGACATTATTCAATGCAATGCGTATGTCAGTCCAAAAATTAACAGTTAGATGGATGTTCAAAATTTTCCAACAAAGCTGCCTGAAGCTGAACCTTGTTGTGCCTGAACCTCTTCTTGGATCTTCCGAAAAAATAACAGTTGGGCTCATTTAAATCACACTCACCAATCAAGTGGCATATACAAATGATTACAAGCTGGAAAAGACATTTTTTAGAAATCACAATAAGGCATTAATTTAAGTTTTTGGATATACCTATACGATCCCATACTTGTTCCCTTACAGGTGACAATTTAAATAAATTATTCACTGCATACAAACTGTAGACATACTTGCTATAATTATTCCAAGCCTTTTTAATATGCTTACTTCCATGTAAGTAACATGTTTTGTCTCCCTCAGTATTCCTTCTCCCTTACCTTTTTCACGTTAAAATCTTTAAAACTGTAGAGGGGGCAACTGTGGGCTCACTCTGTACATGCCAAGGCTTTGTTTTTTTTTTAAATGGAATCAGAGCCACTCCATACAGACTTAATATCCTCTGAATTTAGTGTTTATCTGTACGGAGCATATGAGAGCAGCTTCCATCCACATTTATTGTTGGATTCCATAAATTAAAGACGCGCACATATGAGGTACATTTAAATGCAATGTCAGGTATCTGCATGTGTGAGTCCCTCATAGAAATATGAAGGACAGGAGCGATTATGTTTTAGTCATTTTCTGACTGCAGTGACTCTAGACAAGAATGAGAACATTACAAGCGGTACTGAGGGGTATTTTTCTTATTTTTTGAGTGCATATTTTCAGGTGCGGGATGCAAAGATTATTGCTTATATGAGTGTACACTAGAAAAACGTGTTTTGACAAAATGATCCTAATCAATACATCAGATATGATGTAGGTAGATGTCAATCTTCCTTACTATAGAAATGGAGACTTTCTATGCTAAATGCATTCATGTGTATTCTTTGATTATAGAAACTCCCCATTTAATTAAATATATAATTAACATCCCTCCCCCCCCCCCCTCCGTAAAGGCTTTAACCTATGCATACCAATTATACAGATTAACCCCTTAGAACATAATTACTTTATAGCGTGCAATATAATATGTGTCATTGGTCATTGAAGGGTTACATTTCTGAAACGTGTTCACTGTGCACGCAGAAACTACCTTGTGGATCCTATTAGAATATTGTAAATGTATTAATTATTTTTAAACTAAAGACTGAAGAATGTTCAAATTCCACAGTTGGCTAACATGCAAACACGCTTGTCCTTTACATTACTGTTGCAATGAATAAAAATGTGAAATGAAAAGGTCACCTGCAGACCTAGCCCTGGGACTTCACTCTCGGGAGCCCGTTCCTCTGCGTGGCATTCTATTTCGGTCTGCATTCAGCTCTGTCCTGCCTTAGTGCTGCATAGCTAAAACTCTGTACTACTTCTTCTTAGCCGTGTTAAAACACAATAAAAGTAAAAATGATTAAATGCTTCCTCATTCAGATGGGGCCTCCTACAATGTTTAGTGCCTAATGAAGTCTGTTGAAGTTAATCCCCATATCACCTATGCACAGTAAGTCAGATATGCCAAGGTTTTGCATATTTCATGAAAGCAAATGAGATTCTGCTGGCCCTGCAGGTTTATGACTAGCCTGGAAGCTGAACCATTTTCCTTAAATGCTTCAAGCGTTAGGATTTTTATCTATTCCATTTGCTTCCAAAAATATGCAGGACAGAGGAGGGCATGAACAGTTGTATCAGGTATTATATGATTGAAATCAAATGTTTATTTTAGCTGATGTATATCAGTGTCCACTGCAGTTAGTGCCCCAGTGCTAGTAGCTCAGACCAGGTAACAAATAGAAATTTAAGAAACACACTCAAGGTCATTTTTAATTCAATGCAATATCACAGCTTTTATTCCAGCCGTTTCAAAACAAGACTGTAGTCAACATTTCAGTCCTTACACAGTACTTATATCAAGAATATAATATATATATATATATATATATATATATATATATATATATATATATATATATATATATACCAAATACAGAATCCAGGTATTTGGTATATTTTGGCCCCAGCAGCACCCTAAAATGTATGCATGTTTAGGTGAGTGCAGCCCTCTTGGTTTCTTTTATATATTTGGGAGTCCAAGCCAACTCCTTGGTTTTGCACACCTCCCTGTTACAGGTGCCTCATTCCAGGACCCTATTTAGCCTTGACTTGCAGAGAGTCCCAGTAAGGAAGTATTTGCCAAGTAAGTGGATTAATCTCATAAGAGCAAGCATTAGGCTGCTATTAGGATAGGACCTGCCAAATATGTTGTACTTTGACGTAGTTGGCAGGCTTATGCAATGTATGATCATATAATGTAACTAAACCCCCATCATTTTTTGCCTAGGTGAGGTGTTTTTAAATAAAACTATTACAATCTCTAAGATTTTAAATCACTGTTTAGTTAATAAGCGAGTGTGCTGGATTCTGTATTTGGTATATTTTGGCCCCAGCAGTACCCTATAATGTATGCATGTTTAGGTGAGTGCAGCCCTCTTGGTTTCTTTTATTTATATATATATATATATATATATATATATATATATATATATACACATACTAGAATGTCTGGGTGCACAGTGCACATCATTAATCGTTTATTCAAAAAGCATATGAGATTACATATGGACATCTACCTGTTATGTCCCTTTAAAGTTAAGTTGTAATTTCACTTTGAAAGAATACCTAAAACACCATAACCACTACAGAGCTGTAGAGGTTATGGTGCTAGGAGTGTCAGATCACTTACCTGTTGTCAGTCAAATATGTTTTGAATCGCTCAAAGGTAATAAAGCCAGTGTGACCAGATCCACTAGGTCTACAGGGACACATATACTTTTGTCATGTTTATGAAAATGCATGAAAAGGGTTGCCCTGCAGTACATCTAATGCATATTCTGCAGGATTCTTCATTGCCTAATCTCAGACACATTCTTTTGAATTCTACATACTGCAGGGCTACCCTTTTCAAGTGCTGCCCATATATATGTATATATGATATGTGCCCCACGATACTTTGTGGATCTGGTCACACTGAATAAAGTACACCCAGCATTGCTTAGCTTAGGAATGGTTTTTAAAACGAAAAGCTCTATAGCATTAGTGGTTGAGGGAGCAGCACCTGAAGTACCCCAGGTAAGAAGTCACACCATTCAAAAGCAGTTTGGCCACTTACAGTGGGGAAGTACCATGGCTGTCCTGAGACCATAACCACTATAAAGACCTGTACATTCCTTTATCTGTGCCTAATACATTTCTGGGTAATAATACTATGGGCATGATATACAGCTACATTTCTGAACAACAGGGCATTTATGAAGTGTGAGTCTTTGATATATTGCTTTCAAATTATGGAATTATCTACAGTGTTTACATTGAAAGTTAGTTGCAGTCACTCAGAGTGAACCAGAGGGACCTGCTGTCAGCAGAGCACAGGGCAGCACTGTGCACAACATCCTGTGATTCAGTGTCTCCTCCCTCTGCATGCAGACAATGAACTTTCCTCATCGAGATTCAATTAATCTCTATGATGAGATGTTGATTGGCCAGGGCTGTGTTTGAATCATGCTGGCTCTGCCCCTGATTTGCCTCTTTGTCAGTCTCAGCCAATCCTATGGGGAAGCACTGTGATTGGATCAGGCTACCACGTGACAGCAGACTGCTTGTTTTTCTGAGTCTAACAGCATGCAGAATTACAGCTGCAGGCTTGAAAACAGTAAAATTTTTACTATATTTATGGAGGCATGAGGGGCCCAGGGGGGCTAGATGGTGGTGTTAACACTATAGGGTCAGGAATACATGTTTGTGTTCCTAACCCTATAGTGATCCTTTAAATGTATAGAGCAGAAGATAAAATAAATTCTAAAGTAAGTTAACATCTGATTTAATTTTTTTTCATGCAGGCTAATTTAGTCACAGCAAGGAGAGGTGTGGCTAGGGTTGCATGGACTGAAATAACATTATTTAAAGGGACACTCCAGGCACCCAGACCACTTCTGCCCATTTGAGTGGTCTGGGTGCCAACTCCCACTGCCCTTAACCCTGCAACTGTAATTATTGCAGTTTTTATAAACTGCAATAATTACCTTGCAGGGTTACCTCCTCCTCTAGTGGCTGTCTACTAGACAGCCACTAGAGGGCACTTCCTGATTCACACGCTGTGTGAGGACCTTCAGCGTCGCTAAAATCCCCATAGGAAAGCATTTTCAATGCTTTCCTATGGAGAGGTGTAATGTGCGTGTACGGCATTACCGCACATGCGCATTACGTCTCCCCCGCCGGCGGGCGGGATCTGTCTCAGCGTGGGCTGACCAAGAAGCAGCGGCGAGGGACATCGTTGCTGCCTCTGGTAAGTCCCTGAAGGGATTTTGACCCTTTCAGCAACCGGGGATGGGAGGTGGGAGGGAGAGGGGACCTGCAGTGCCAGGAAAACAATCCGTTGGAGTGTCTCTTTAAGTCCTAAATGGCAGAGAATTGAGTAGTGAGACTTCAGTGTAATGATGACTATAGTGTCCCTTTAAAACAACATAAGCAGTACAGCAAGTACATAAGTAGAACTTAACAACTTACTAGACAATTCCCTGTAACACTATTTAGGTAAAACTAGTCCCTAATCAGGCATCACGAGTGGCCCTACATGAAGTTTGAGGGTCAATGAAAGGTGTAGCTAACTAGCTAAGAGAATACAAAATGTAATCAACATTTGGTGGACGCAAGCAAATGTTAGCATTAGCACAATTTGATTTGTCTCCATCGTTGGAATTAGTGTAGGACCCACCCATATTGGGGTATTGTGAATGATTCCCCATATTTGTTTGCTGATATAGGTGGTTTTAGGTAGCTTCATAAAATGTAAAACTATTTGTATGTGTGCGCTGTTTAGCAGTATGTGTTCAATCTGGTGGTCAGCAAAAGAGTAACAGCGTAATAGCTGAATTTAGAGGGCAACGCGGAACAAAAACAGTAACCAAATAATGTTTGGTTATTGAGCAAAACACTTTCATCTCAGATAAGTAATCATGCAGCTGGATTCCCTGGGTGTGTTCTTACTTCATGGGGTTAAACTGTTTTCTGGGAAGAAGTTGGCGCTCATCTACACTGCCTCCTCAGTCAACCTCCCACTGCTGGAATTAATGTGGAAGTTTTGTCTTGAGCTCTGGTATTAGGCTGAGAGCTGATGGACAGGCATGTGTGATTCACAAATTGCATATGCTAATCTTAAAGCTGTTAAATGGCACCATTATCAACATACTTTCACCTCAGTGACCCAAAGATTGCATGTCAGACTGCTAAATATGATATTAAAAAAATATTAATGGGTACATTTACAATCTATGACCTGTCTCTTAAACATAAAATGCATTTATTTTATACACATTTTTGCTGTACGTTACGAAACACAAAACCTTCTATATTTACACAAAATATGATTTATATTTCTTATTCACATTTTTAATAAAACCGTACCTGTGTACCATGTCTAGATAGAAAATATAAAACTATAATTTAGATTTTTAGTAAACTACTTTTTGTCAGTTAGCATGAAGTTGTGCAGTAAATATGCCATTCACACTCATTTGCAAAGCTCAGGCTTATGCAATAAATAAAAAAGTCAGGAATGCAATGTGAACTTCAAATTAAAGGGAAAAATAGGTGCACTAGAAGCATAGCTGTCAGAGATTTTCCAGTTCAGTTTTTTTTAATTTCTGGAAATTCTCACTGTGCTCAATAACACTTTATGAAGCAAATCATGGTGGTCCTATAATAAAAATAGAATTGCTCCATTGTAATTAACCAGTCCACGACAGGAGTAGGCAAGCACTTTCTCATCTCCGTTTCAAAAAACTAGCCATCACACACTGAAATGTTAAAAGATGGTGCAATTACCCAAGTTCCACCACACCAGCATGTAATGCACAAAACCAATAAATAGTTCAACATACCCGCTTGGAGAGTTGAGCAGTACATTTTATGTTTCTTACTACACAAAATGTCAGCTAATTCTGATCATTCTGTACACCTTTAAGGGGAACCCTTAACCATTTCCAATTTTGTTCAGGTATATTAGAATATAGGCACCAGAGGGAAAGGCCCAGATTCCACTCTCCAACACCAAAGCCTCTTTTAGGTTGAACTACCCTCCCGCCTCCCCCCAGCTGTCATTGATGATGACTGCGGGAATAAGGGATTATCTTACTCAACAACAAATAATATCTATGAAGGCTCTCCCTGTCTTGCGTGCATGAGAGTACAGCACTGATATGGGCTCCTTGCAGATGAAATGCTAGTTGAAGTTGAAGAGTGAAGATGGCAGCAACACCCACAGAGTACAGAATCAAGTAATCCTAACTCTCCTGAATTGCACCCCAAGGCCACCACACACCAAGCAGTGATGTCACTATCAGGGGTCTTTGCATAGTATGCAAAGATACCAGAAGAGGCCAGAGCCGCTTTAAAGATGTTCTTCAGTAGTAATAATAAGTAGCAGTTTTGACTATATTATATACATTCTTGTCCCTCACTTTTATCTACACATAAAATGTGTAGTTTACATTATAGAATATTTTACTTTATTTCAGTTTTTTTTCTAACAGACTACGTCTAATCATTTGTCACTGGTGAAACGAACTAACAGAGGACCTCTGTGCAAGACATTTTTTGACCCACTTCATAGAACAGGGGCTGCCAACATGTGTAGATCCTCAACAAATCTGCATCAATCTACATCTTTATTTAATCCTTTATTGGCTGAAAGACTTCCTGTCTATCCCCATTACGTCCCTGTCTCTTCTCTTTCCCCCCCACAAGTCTATATCATTCCCCTAATTCGGTCTCCCCATTTCTCCTCCCTACTTATTAGGTCCCCACCTATCTCTCCACATGTATATCTCTTTTCCTCTCCCCTACCTGCCACTACACCTCTTAGAATCAGAAGTGTAGGGTGCAATACAAATTGCATTATTATACTATTATTTAAAAACTCCTTTATTATCTTTGCAACTAAATGTCGAATAAATAATATTTCCCCTACACATTCCGTTGTCTTACATTTAAAAAACAATCTATGAACATAAATGTTTAACTATTTCTATACATTTTGGAATAGTTTATTTTTTTATTTTTTCTAAAATGCTCAGTATTAAAGAGGTTAACGTTGCATAACTGACCTGCTACATAAAGCTGACATCTCAGTGAAAATGAGTCCCCCAGCTCTGATGACCTTTTAATCAATGTTTGCCATCTAAATGCCTCTACTTTAATCTGTTCCTCTAATCCTTCTTAATTGTAAGCTTTCATGGATGCTTAGTACCTCTTGTTCCAGTAGCTCAATTTTCTGTTCAGATTGTGCAAGGAAAGGAAATATCCTAATTTATCATTATGTTTAAACAATGGGAGGCAATTTGTTATTGCAAATTAGATTTACTCAATTGCATTAATCTTTAAACTGAGCTTTGTAATATTTACAAAGAAATAGGGTGACAAGTTATCTCCTCTAATCATGTGAACATAAGAGAACAGAAAAGAAATGCAAATTTTAGAGTTGTATTGCATGACATGAGTACTACTTAATCCTGTCTATATCTTACGGATTATAGATTTTATGTATGTTATTGTGTAAGTGCCAATGTTTCAAATGGCTTCATGGCCACCCTGCTAAGGAGGAAGTCTAAACTGGACGGGTACATCAATATATGGAGTAGATTTTACAAGTCACACTGGCACTGCTGTAAGACACTTTAGGCTTTGAAATATGAGGGCCTTCCATTAATGAAATGCTTTAGGCACTATAACAACTTAATCTTGTCGATACGTCAGACCTAGAGATGTCCCGAACGGTTTGCTGGCGAATAGTTCCTGGGGAACATAGCTTGTTCACGTTCGCCACGGACGGCGAACATATGCGATGTTCGGTCTGCCCCCTATTCGTCATCATTGAGTAAACTTTGACCCTGTACCTCACAGTCAGCAGACACATTCCAGCCAATCAGCAGCAGACCCTCCCTCCCAGACCCTCTCACCTCCTAGACAGCATACAATTTAGATTAATTCTGAAGCTGCATTCTTTTTTTTTTTGTATTATTTTTTTATTTTTTTTTAGACAGAAGTGTATATATTTGAGTTATATTTGAGCATGCTAGGCTGAACGTGCATATATCATGGCTAGTTGCACTGAGGGTATGAGTATATAGCAGTACATTGTTGTGAAAGATGGCTGTCATGTTTAGGGTGCAGCTTGCATGTTATCAACTGTGTATTTATATCAGCAGCTCCACCACTAGTTATAAATCAAGTGTGAGTCGCCCCATGAGATGAGACTAGTGAATAACATAATACATGAACGGTTAAGGTAAAGGCATGTAAGGAACTACGACAATAAACTCATTAGGAGGTGAAATAATGACATGTTTAAACGCTTGCTACTTTACGATTAGTTAATGTGCAGAGAGCAGTTAATGTGATCAAAAGCATGGTGTGGAGGATCGGCTATAGTGGGACATGCTTGGCAGGCTGCTGTTTACTGCTTGTGGTCATCCGATCCCTTCTGGGCGCCAGGTGCAGACCCTGGGAGTCCCTGATACCTGGAACAACAAAGGCAAGTCTCTGGCTGAGTGCCGGGTTCGCGGCTTGAGGTGGTGGAAGCTTGTTTTGTCGGGTGGTCGGATCTGTCCCGGTGGTGCTTCACGTCCGGTGTGGGATTGTGGTGGCTTAAGGTGGAGGCGAGTGCTTGATGTGGGGCAGGCTCTGCATTTCTGTTTGTGCCTCCGGTCCCATCTGCAACGCCTTTTGCATTGGTGGATTTTAATGGGGACTGCTTCGCTTAGCTGTGGTGGAGCTTGTTGGGGCTGTGGTGGAGCTTGTTGGGGCTTCCTGCTTGTTATTTGCTTCCAAAATTGATTAAAGAGTCTGTCCAGCTTAGACTCAATATCCTGCCATGCTTTGCTGGTACCAGGAGGACACGCGGCTGCCGCCATATTGGGAGAGTCGCAGATGAGTATGTCAGCCTGGGTGGCTGTGCTCTGTGCGTCCATTAGCTCCAGACAGCCTCTCAGGGGTGGATAACCCCCACCGGTCCGAGGGGGGGTAACAGAGCTCCTGCCAGGAAGTAGCTGCTCCTGGGCATCCCAGGATCGGGAGATCGGCCGCTTCTCCCGCCCTGTGAGCACCAGGCCACACTTGCCACGCGGAGGTAAGTAAGTTGCTGACCGCTATTAAGCATGTTGGGTCGGTCAGGTAGGAGCAACATTGCTGGGTCATCCCCTTCTGGGGTGAAATTCGCTTGTTGATAGCTGCTTAAAGTGAGATATTGAGGGAGCTCACACGAAGTGCGTATTTCCTCCATGACAGCTAGGCCCCGCCCCCCGGAAGCTGCATTATTAGTGAGAGGAGGGACAGTGTAGCTGTTGCTAATTTAATAGGGAATTTTACTAGGGAAATTGATAGCTAGGCTAGTGTATTCAGTGTCCACTACAGTCCTGAAGGGCTCATCTGATCTCTGCTGTAAGGACAGCACCCTAAAAAGCCCTTTTTAGGGCTAGAACATCAGTCTGCTTTTTGTTTTTCCTGTGTAATCTAATTGCAGTTGCCTGCCTGCCAGCATGTGTGTCAGGCTCACAGCGTATACTGTGCCCACTTGCCCAGTGCCACCACTCATATCTGGTGTCACAAAAGCTTGCATTTAAAAAAAACAAAAATCTTTTTTGACTATAATATAATAGCAGTCAGTTTCCTTCACACGTGTGCGTTTCAGGGCCTGCAGGGCACAGTGTCACACCAGTGCAACTCATATCTGGTGTAACAGTAGTGTACATTTAAAAAAAAAAAAATACAGGGGGCTTGTTGTCACCTTTCGGGGACCCTTGGTGTTGTACGTGGCTGGGTGGAGGAAGAGACCTTCAACGACATCAGTGAGGACAAGGAATGGGACATGGCTAGCTTGGTATCCAACCTTGTGCAAATGGGGAGTTTGCGGTTGTGCAAATGGACTGTTTGCGGTGCGTTAAACGGGGAGTTTGGTCTGTCACTGTGAAGCGGGCTTAACCCTTACACTACCTGATCGATACAACATCATACCTGATGTTTTAAAGCACGTTATTCCAAACAATTTAGGAATGTTAGGTGATTTATGCCCTTTATGGATTAAAACCAGACTCTGCATCAACTATGTAATTTTCCATGGGAGTTTTGCCATGGATCCCCCTCCGGCATGCCACAGTCCAGGTGTTAGTCCCCTTGAAACAACTTTTCCATCACTATTGTGGCCAGAAAGAGTCCCTGTGGGTTTTAAAATTCACGGAAGTTCGCCGTTCGCGAACAGAAAATTTTATGTTTGCGACATCTCTAGTCAGACCCCAACTAGTTCCCATATACTGAAATTCATTTTAGCAATCTCTATTTCGGAACTGATTTTAAGTATCCATTTACATTTGAAACAGTGTTTCTGGAATTTTTCCTCCAGTCTGTAACACCTTACTACCAGTGTTTAGCTTTGATCACCTTCAACTACATGACGGGTGTCCACTGGTTTTTATGTGCTAATTAATTGTGTCATTACCATAGCTTTGCATTTAATTATCTACAACATTATTGTTACTTTTTTTTTGAAGATACCGACCGCGGTGTATATCATAGTTTCTCGACGGATCCCCTTTGAAGTGGGTCGGAAGCTTGCCGCATAGAACTCCCTCTCTCCCCCTTTTTTTGTTTTTTCTTTGACTACCTCGGTGGGGGGCCCACACAGAGGCAGGTACTTTTATTATTATTGTGTGTATTTTTATATATTTGTCTATTCTTAATAGTTTACAATACTGTGTTTTGTGACACAGTTTTATCCTTTGGGCAGCTGTTTGGATACTTTATTTTATATCTATAATATAGAGTCAATTGATATAATTATCTACACTTCACTTTATATCATGTATCTGTAATAGAGGGTTCATTGGTAAATTAATTACTATAGTGGGTCCATGCAGAAATTGTGATTTTTATTCATTTAGTGTTTGTCTTGATTTATTTTATGTATAGTTAATGTATAGGAGTTATATCTCAATAAATATAGCTATCATATTTTTCCACATATTTGTTTCTGAGCGCACATACTTTTCTATATCCTTTTGAGCTACCACTCAATTTTAGACGCTTGTGAATGTATGTAGCTGCCAGCCCGTGATATTCATTATTTAATACACCTTGTATTCATTCTTCTTACTTTTTATAGTAGTAGGAATCAACATCACTGTCGGTTTTTATTAACAAGACTAGGTGTCTTCTTTTTATAAAGGAGTAGGTCATTTTTTTTTTTTACCTAAAAAGGTTTTTATTTGATGTATTTATGTCTTCAAGGCATACATATAGTTAAATCCATGTCTATAGTTTTACCTCTGTGAATTGAATTGCAATGCGCCCTATAGTCTTACTTCACTCCGCATGCGATATGTCTGATGAAGTAGGACTCTCCTACAAAATGCGTTGGGCTGATCACTATAATGTCTTCAGTGAAACGCATAAAGTCATCTCACTGCACTTCTGGAATGCATGCTGGTATTCGGTCCAAGAGTACATCGAATACAGTTTCGAATTGAAGTTAACATTCAACCTGTGAAGCACTGGAGGACCTTATTTTTTGATAAGCATTGTGTTTTCATGCATTTTTCCCAGATCTGATATATTGTGTATATGCAAGTGGAGCACTATCTTTGGGAATTATATTAACAGTTTAAAGCTCTGGTTTTATAGCTATCTGCAAGTGTGTCACTTTAAGTATGTCTACCTTTATCTTGCAGTGTTTCATACAAGGTCCAAAATGCAAGTTTTCCCAAATAAATACCATACGCATAGGTAAGAATCCTGAAGGCATTACGACTAGTGGAGTTTACTAAACATTGCAACAGACATGTCAACATTCAAGAAACACAGTTAAATCATATTTTTCTAAAATAAAGGTACCGTATATACTCGAGTATAAGCCGACCCGAATATAAGCCGAGGCCCCTAATTTTATCCCAAAAAACTGGGAAAACTTATTGACTCGAGTATAAGACTAGGGTGGGAAATGCAGCAGCTACTGGTAAATTTCTAAATAAAATTAGATCCTAAAAAAAATATATTAATTGAATATTTATTTACAGTGTGTGTATAATGAATGCAGTGTGTGCAACGTGTGTGCATGAGTGCAGCGTGTGTGTGTGTATGAGTGCAGCGTGTGTGTGTGTATGAGTGCAGCGTGTGTGTGTGTATGAGTGCAGCGTGTGTGTGTGTATGAGTGCAGCGTGTGTGTGTGTATGAGTGCAGCGTGTGTGTATGAATGCAGCGTGTGTGTATGAATGCAGTGTGTGAATGCAGTGTGTGCAGGGCCGGTGCAAGGATATTTGCCGCCGTAGGCAAAAAAAAATTTGCCGCCCCCTCCCCCCCCATATGTCCTGACTTCCCCCCCTCCTCCCTCAGTGGTCCTTACCTCCCCACCCCCGTGTTCCTTCACCCCCTAGTGGTCCTGACTCACCCCTCCCCTAGTGGTCCTTACCCTCCCCTCCCCTAGTGGTCCTTACTTCCCCCTCCCCTCCCATAGTGGTCCTTATCCCACCCCCTCCCTCTCATAGTGGTCCTTATCCCCCTTCTCCCTCACATAGTGGTCCTTATCCCCTCCCATAGTGGTCCATATACCCCCCTCCCTCCCATAGTGGTCCTTATACCCCCCCTCCCTCCCATAGTGGTCTTTATCCCACCCCCTCCCATAGTGGTCCTTATACCCCCCCTCCCTCCCATAGTGGTCCTTATACCCCCCCTCCCTCCAATAGTGGTCCTTATCCCCCCTCCCTCCAATAGTGGTCCTTATCCCCCCTCCCTCCCATAGTGGTCCTTATCCCCCCCCCCTCCCTCCCATAGTGGTCCTTATCCCCCCCCCTCCCTCCCATAGTGGTCCTTATCCCCCCCCCTCCCTCCCATAGTGGTCCTTATCCCCCCCCCTCCCTCCCATAGTGGTCCTTATCCCCCCCCTCCCTCCCATAGTGGTCCTTATCCCCCCCCTCCCTCCCATAGTGGTCCTTATCCCCCCTCCCTCCCATAGTGGTCCTTATACCCCCCCTCCCTCCCATAGTGGTCCTTATACCCCCCTCCCTCCCATAGTGGCCCAATTATACCCCCTCCCTCCCATAGTGGCCCAATTATACCCCCCTCCCTCCCATAGTGGTCCTTAACCCACCCCCTCCCTCCCATAGTGGCCCAATTATACCCCCCCCCCTCCCATAGTGGTCCTTATACCCCTTTTTTTTGTTATTATTAATTTTTTTTATTATTATTATTTTTTTATTATTTCTTATTTTATTTATATATTTTTTTTTTCGTCCCCCCTCCCTGCTTGATATATGGCAGGGAGGGGGGCTCTCCTTCCCTGGTGGTCCAGTGGCAGTTCAGTGGGGGGGAGAGGGGGGCTGGCAGAGCTGTAACTTACTTTTCTTTTTTTTTTTGTAATTTGTATTTTATTGATTTTTCCAACCAAATGGGATGGGGGAGGGTACAGAAGGGAAGAGGGGGGGGGGGGAGGGGGTTGATACAACACAATACAATGGTTTATACCTTTATCATAACATATACATATTTCGTACATACTGAGGAATTGAGAACTTCGGTGCTACCTTGTACACCTTCTACACAATCCACCCGCTGGAGCCTGTCTACCCATTCATCCCAGCCTGCTATTATCCCCATGCCTTTCTTTGTCTCACTTCTATTCTCTCGGGAAATACTCCTCTCTCCCTACAAAATTTTGCCTATTGGTTTGTTTTGGTGAGTGTAGCGGACTGGTTCAGTACTTCTGCGTGTAAGTGTCTTGTGTCTCGTCTTAGACTACGTCTAACTTAGTACTTCCCTGTTTGGGTGAGCTAACCCCTCTCCATTTGCGCCATTTTTCCCATGCCCCTTGGGCATGACGTGATTGGGGAGAAAGTTTACCAAACTGTGTTTCGTAGGACATCTGTTTGTCTAGCTCTTGGACGAGGTGTGGAATCAAAGGGGGTGTGGTAGATTTCCATGTTCTAGCTATTAGTTTTTGTGCAGTCAGTAGCATATGGTATATTAGCTTCTTTGTTGTGGGGGGTAGAGTTTCGGGAAAATCTAGTAATAGACAGGTTGCGGGTTTAAAGTCTATGACTACGGCCGTGACCTCTGCTATAAGTTTATGAACTTCTTTCCAGAACCTGGCTAACCGTGTGCATCTCCACCAGATGTGCAAGACCGTGCCCTGTTCTCGGTCACATCGCCAACATGTTTGGGTTGTGTTCGGGTATATTTTATGTAACCTTGTCGGGACCATGTACCACCTGTATAATGTTTTCTGGTGTTGTTCTAGTAGTGGGGCGGATTTGATCAATTTCCTCACCGACGAGGTGATGTGCCGCCATCTGCTTTCAGGGATGTTTAGATTCAGGTCCGATTCCCATTGTTTGGCTTGGGTCGAACTGTGGAAAGGTTGGTATTGTTGTAGGAGTTTGTAACATTCTGAAAGTGGTTTAAACTTAGTTGGGGGTTTTCCTGCAATACCAATTTTTTCCCAAATGGAGAGGGTATTCGGTCCTTGTGTGTGACTTTTTTGGGGTTTTTCTTTGGGTTGTTTGTTTAGGAAAGATTGGAGTTGTACATAAGAGTAATGTGATGTGTTTGGGATATTATACTCTGAGCTTAGTTTAGTGAAATCAAGCAATTTGCCCTCTTTACACATCTGCGATAGGTGGGTGACCCCATTAGCAATCCATGGTTTGGCGTGAAATGTCGGTATGCAGTATGTTATGGCTTCTATGGGAGTTGCCAAAGAGATGGGTTGCCCAGTGTCGAGTTTTGATCTGTGCAAATCCCAAGTGTGGAGGGCAAGGGCCAGTTGTGCAGGTATGTCTGGGGTTTTAGGTCTAGATTTTTTGTTCAGCCAAAGTAAGTTGGAGATTTGAAAGGGTTCTATTGAGTCTGATTCCATTTGCACCCATTGAGGTTGTGACTCCTTATTAATGTGGGTCAGCAGGGAGGTGAGTACTGCTGCTTGGTGATATGACTTGACATGGGGGAATGCCATCCCACCCTGTTTAATCGGGGCCATCAATACCTTTTGGGAGATTCTAGCTCGGCCTTTTCCCCAAATGAATTGCGTCAGTTTAGCTTGTATGTCCTTGAAATATGCTTGTGGCGCTCGCATGGGGAGGTTCCTAAAGACATATTGCAGTTTGGGTAGAATAGTCATTTTTATCGCCGTTATGCGGTCCGACCATGTCAGAAAGAGTCTGTCCCAGCCCCTGAGCACTTCTGTGCATTCCCTCCACACCCTGTTATAGTTAGAGGGGAACATATCTGCTATGTTTTTAGTAAATGTAAGGCCTAGGTATTTTATGTTGTTCTTTCTCCATTCAAATTGGTATTGTTTGCGTAAGTTGGAGATCGTTTGTGTGTCAAGGCGGAGACCCATCGCTTGTGTCTTGGTGGTATTAAGGGAGTAATAGGACAGCTCTCCATAGTCCTTAATGATTTTCATGATATATGGTAGGGAGCTTTCTGGTCTGGAGACGTATAGCAGAATGTCATCCGCAAATGCCCCTATCCGTATTTGGCGATCATGCCAATCAACTCCTGTGATCTCCGGGTGGGTTCTAATTGCGGTAAGTAAGGGTTCTAAGGCCAGTACGTAGAGTAAGGGGGACAACGGGCATCCCTGACGTGTGCCGTTTGTAATTTGGAATGGTTGCGACATAAATCCCGCTTGGAGTACTTGGGCCGCGGGATGGGAGTAGAGTGCGAATATTTGTTTAATGAATTGGGGTGGGAGACCGTATCTCTCTAATACCTGTCGGAGAAATGGCCACCTCAGACGGTCGAATGCCTTTTCTGCGTCTAATGCTAATAGCAGGCCGCCTGGGCCTGACCTCCTCATTCTCTCTAGAGTGAGGGATAATTTTCGGGTGTTGTCCAGTCCTTGTCTACCCAGCACAAACCCAGTCTGGTCATCATGTATGAGTGATGGTAAGATTGGTCCTAGTCTGGAGGCCAGTATCTTTGCGTAAATTTTGGCATCCGTGTTTAGGAGTGAGATGGGTCTAAAATTTTTGCATTGATCTGGGGTTTTACCTGGTTTGGGTAGGGTAACTATTGTTGCTAGTAGCATTTCCGGGGGGAGCTCGCCAGTAGTTGTCGTGGTCTGGAATATCTTTACTAGCCACGGTCCTAATATCCCTGCAAATTTTTTATAGTATGCATTAGATAGGCCATCTGCCCCCGGGGATTTCCCTGTAGGGAGTTGGTTTATGGTGCGCAGCACTTCATCTAGGGTGATAGGCTTAACCAGAGCGTCAAGTTGGTATTGTGTAATAGTGGGGAGGGGGAGATGGGTCAGGTATTCGTTAATGGTCTTGACATCCCGGGCAATGATTCCCGGTTGGTCTTTCAGGTTGTAAAGCCCCGCATAATAATTTGCGAATTCTTGGGTGATATCCGGTGGGTTCAGAATCTTTTTATTATTTGGGCCTAGGAGGTGTGCTATTTTAGAGGCTGTTATTCTGTCTCTTAGTCTGTTAGCTAAGTATTTGGTGGCCTTTCCGCTGTGGTGGTAAGAGGTTGCCTTCATTTTGTGGAGGAAATATGCTGTCTTTTCTGCTTGTAAGTCCATGAGTTGGTCGGACAAGGTTTGGATTTTGGTCGCCAGGGTTGGGGAGGGGGACTGTTTGTTGAGTGAGTTGAGGATTGCTAATTGTTTCTGACAATCTATTAGTGTCTTTTGCCTGTGTTTCTTAAGGTAAGATGCACGCCTAATAAATAAGCCCCGTACTACTGCCTTGTGTGCCGACCACACCGTCGTATCTGAAACATCCTTGGTCGCATTGGTGTGGAAAAATTCAGTGAGGTCTGCCCTCATCTGGTCTACAAATGGTTGGTCATGTAACAAAGATTCATTCAATCTCCACTGACCCCTACCCTTAAATTGAAAGGAATCGTGCAATTTCAAATAGATTGGGCTGTGATCGGACCAAGTTATGTCTCCAATGGTACAGGCCGAGACCTGTGCCAAGGTGGGTTGATCAACATAGAAGGTGTCTATACGGGTATACGTGTTATGCACCGTCGAGTGGAAAGAGTAGTCTCTCTCGTTTGGGTGTAGTACTCTCCAGCTATCATACAGGTTGTGCCTCGTCAATAGTTTTCCTAAAGTTTTACCTGCAGCCAGCATGGTTTTTTTCCTCACCTCCTTGGGGTGGGCCGAAGTGTCTAATTCAGGAGATGTAAAGAAATTAAAGTCCCCACTCAATACTAGACCTCCCTGTTTGTGTTTGTCAATTTCTACCAGGAGCTGTTTAAGGTAGCGTTCCGCCCCAGTGTTAGGGAAGTAAACGGACACAAGGGTATATTGTACGTTGTTGAAAAGGCCTACTAGTATAATATATCTACCTTGGGGATCAATGGAGCAAGTTTGTTCTTGGAATGCCACATCCTTATGTATTAGTATGGAGGTACCTTTCGATTTGTTTTCTGAAAGGGCGTGATATTGGTTCGGGAATAGTTTAGTGAAGATTTCAGGGGTTTTTTGTTTTTTGAAATGCGTCTCTTGTATACAGGCAATATCTACCGATTGGTCCTTCAGTTCTTGTAACAATAATCTACGTTTGCCCGGGGAATTAAGTCCCTTAACATTGTATGTCAACACTTTCATACTAGGGTGATACTGGGGTAGTGGACGCTGGATTTAGTCTCTGTAAGTCACTTGGTGGGTGTGCTTGTTTAACATCTTGGGGCTTCAGCACATGCAAATGAAATCTTGTCTCGGTACATGAAAAAGGTATATGGGTTTTTGGAAGGTTTGTGGGTTTTGGGGGGGGACAGGGGGAGAAGGGGTTAACCTGTGGGTCTCGTACCCAAATCGGCTCCCAGGAGAGGGGCCGTAACTCGTCGCCTGGTGGGCAGGCGCGAGGTGTGGGGGGGGTGGTGGTAACACTGACTATTGTGTAGTGTCAATCACCGTAAAACCTCGAGCATTTGCATCTTAACTATGGTACAACCAATAAACATGTCATGGTTCACAACTGTACTACTAGTAAAACTTGAAACATTACTTTGCAGAGTATATTGTCGTGGTTATGTATGAATGCTAATTGGGCAGTGCCGGAGTCTAGCCAGCGAAGTCGCTGCCTTCAATACAGTTAGTAGTGTCCATAAGAATGTCTCTGTTGGGTTCTCATTGTCCCTGGAACTGGGCGAACGTGGCAGCCCGTAGAGAGCTAACTGGAACAGTCATTAGTGCAATATGTGTAGTGTGTGGTTCATAGTTACGTGTCGATGAGCAGGAACGATGAAATTAGCGAGTCGCCCATTCCGGTGACATCCGCGAAACAGTAGTCGCATGGGTTGGGGCCGTTGTCGGGATTGGGAGACCCCAATCCTTCAATCTCTGGAGTCCTTGCGTAGCGTTGTTAACGGCGTGTATTCCATCTTGATAGGAGATCAGCAGTTTGGCCGGGTATCCCCAGCGGTAGATTATGCTTTGTTCTCTCAAGATAGAGGTTATACCCGACATAGATTTTCTGAAGTGCAGGGTGTCCGCCGATAGGTCCGCGAAGATTTTAATGGTCCCATATTTTCCCGGTAGGTCTGCATTTCTGCTGGCCTTTATAATCCTTTCTTTTGCATGGAAAAAGTGGATCCTCGCAATCACATCTCTCGCCGCTGTCGGTGGAAGGTGTTTCGGCCTGCGTAGTCTGTGGGCCCTGTCTATGATGAGTTGATCTGGATGAATTTCGGGCGTGAGTTCGTGGAACATGTCCAGGAGGTAATCGTTCAGGTTAGCGTTTTGTACCGTCTCCGGGATTCCCCGAAACCTAAGGTTGTTCCTCCTGGATCTGTCCTCCATATCAGCTATTTTCAGTCTCTGCGTTTCCAGAGTTTCCTCCATTTCTTGGAGTTTGTCTGCTAGGCTGTTGTGTGCTCCAGCGTATTCGTCCATCTTGGTTTCAATTTGAGATGTGCGGTTACCAATTTCTTGTATGTCTTTGCGGAGTTCAGTCGCCAGGGACTGAATCTGCTTTTGTATGTTATGTTGTAAGGATTCTGAGAATTCTGCCATGAGTGCACGAATTCCCTCCATCGTGATAAGTTGTTCTTCTGGCTCCCGAGTTGGGGACGCTTGTGGTGAGAGGGAGTGCTCCCGCTTGCTGTGTCCGCCGCCATCTTGCTCGGGCTCCAGTTCTTCTCTGAGCTTGGAGGCCGCATTCTTTGCCAGGAAAAATGAGGCACGTTCTGTCTTCCCAGACTTGGTTTTTTGGCGCTGGGACATTGTGGTGTCTGTCTCCTAGCTGTTTAGATTGGTTTGCTCTGTGTTCCGCTTATTTTCTGCTCGTTTTCGGTTTCACCGCCGGGAGCTACTCTAACATGCGGCTGCTCAGCTCCGGCGTCAGGCCACGCCCCGTAACTTACTTTTCCTGCAGCTCCTGTCAGCTCTCTCCTCCTCTGCGCCGTCCGTTCTGCTCTTCTGTCAGCTTACACTGTAAGTCTCGCGAGAGCCGCGGCTCTCGCGAGATTTACACTGGGAGCTGACCGAGGTGCTACCGGACGGCGCAGAGGAGGAGAGAGCTGACAGGAGCTGCAGGAAAGGTAAGTACAGCTCTGCCAGCCCCCTTCTCCCCCAGTCTGTATTATGGCAATGCAAATTGCCATAATACAGACCTTGACTCGAGTATAAGCCGAGTTGGGGTTTTTCAGCCCAAAAAATGGGCTGAAAAACTCGGCTTATACTCGAGTATATACGGTATTTAAAACTGCTATAGCAGGGGGCGGGGCCTGACTGCCATGGAGGGAAGACGTGCCTAGCTAGAGCTCCTCACTGGAAACAGCTAAAACTGCATTTCTCACCCACAAAATGCACTAAAGCATGCCTTCAAGCGACCAACCTGCTATCAAGCCCCACGGTGAACCGGTAATGCGGCCCGTGAGAGGACACCGAACAGTCAGCGCTGCCCACAAGGGCAAAAGGCCCGGTGAATACCGGACGGGAGAGGCGGCTGACCTCCCAGTCTGGGGCTCCCCGGAGTCCGGCTGCTACAAATGGGCAACCCGCAACCCCCTCCCTTGGACCGGTGGGGGTGATCCCGGTCCACCTCGGGGGACCCTCTGCAACACGGCAGTACCCTTGGGGGGGCAAGCCGGAGAGCTGCAGAGCCTGCCTAAGATGGCGGAGACCACGCAGGCCCCAATCAGCCACGACACACAACAAGACCCAAAGTCCAGCCTGGACCGAATCTTTGAAGACTTTTGGCGTAAACTCGAGAGCAAACTGCACCAAGGGGTCCTACGAACAACCGAAAGCCACTTACCTCGACAACCTCCATACGCCCCGCAGCACAAGCCAGCAACCAAAGTCACAAGATGGAGGCACAAAGCTCGACACTCACCTCGCGTACGCAAAGCAACACTGCGGAGGGGCCAGTTGAAACCAGGCATGAAACCTCCACAAGCAACCACGACATCGGGGGTGACCCTGCTCCAGCAGCCCGATCCAGCTATCCGACCCCATCAGCACCCGTTGATAAGCGGCACTACAACGAGGCAACAAGAGCGCTTGCAGCAGAGAAGGTCCCAGCCAGTACAAGGCATCGGGTGAACCAGCCAGACAGCAACCTGAGCCACGGCACGAACCCGAGATCCCGGAGACACACATCTCACCATGCTGATCAACAGGGACTTGTACTTGGGGGACTCAGGGAGACTTTTGTGTCGTAATGTAGATGTCTATTACATAAATAGGCGCTAATTTACACATGCTTAACATGTCCTATACACATGACCATTATCTCATATTGTATATCATCTTGTAATCTCATGTTTCTTTACAGTATCCTAGCGTGCATAGGGCAGGTGCTTAGAAAGTTAGCGGAAATTTATTTACATGCTCCGACCACACTCTTGTCAAAAAACACGTATGCAAGAATAGCCGAGTCTCCGAGCACTTAATCCTTACACACCTAACTTTGTTAATAAGTGCAGAACCGTCATCTGCTCCTCATTAAGCAACGTGCTCTCTCCATTTTACGAGCAGATTATTATCTACCTGTCTAATGCCAGATTACTCTCACTTACGTGTAGCTAATAGCCTCTGCGGGTCACCATTTTACTTTTACTTGTACTTTATAAGCATACAATATATTTAAGTTATTGTACCACAGTTCACCTTGCATTACCTCTTGTTTTATTCACGTTTTACTTGACATAACCTTATAGCAAGACTCAGGGCCTAGGACGCAAGAATTAGAGCAAATATCATTGTCAGACACCAGAGCTTGTACATGTATGCAATCATTTCATTTTAATGTCAGTTTGCATGCACGTTCTAATCTACTCTTCTACGCTGCATGCTGCATGTTCACTGACATAGCTACTACTTCGCCTGAAACCAAGCTTGTATGTTAAAGATAAAAATTGTGCAGTTGTAACTTATGTTTGATATCCCAGAACCGCCGACACCTGCTGTTGTGGAAGTTACGGCAAGTTTGTAATTTCTATGCACACCAAAATAAAGAATGAAAAAAAAAAACTGCTATAGCAATTTTTATCACTCTCTTGAACATGAATGTAATGCTAACAGTGAAACGGTAGAGTACATTCCCTCTGCCCCTCCTCCCCCCCACCCCCACCTCCTAATGTAAAAATAAAGTGATCCATTAAACGTTTCTGTACTATTTGGAAGAAGGGATGAAAGAAAAAGGGGTGTAGGTTAGCGCTAATAATATATTGGACAGGCAGCGACCTTATAGAGGGTAACCCTCTAACCCTCTATACAAGGAATACAAGGTAGAAAACAGAGAAAGGTTGCGCCAAAGTTAAAAAATAATCAGTAAAAACTATACAGCAATAAAAATAATAATAGTAAATAAGTTCCAATGTGTGTCAGAAGGTCAAATGGTTTTAGTCTCTAATTCCGCTGTGGGGGTGACTTCTCTTGTTGTAATGGTTCACACCGTCTCGTGATATGGAAGACACAAGAAGAGAGGACCAATCGTGCGGAGTGTATTACAGTAAACGTAGTAGTATTAAATCATATGTATTTCACTCACATTTAGATGAGCTATAGCCAGCTCTGGGTTTGTAGGCATATAGCGGAATAATCCCCGCTTACAGGATGTGTTGGTGCTTGTCCTCCAGGGGTTTGGTCCAACTTTCAGAAGAAGAAGATAAAAACAGCAGATAGTGCTCTCTGATGGTATTTTTGGGGTGATGAATAAAATAAGATAAAATATACTCACAAAAGAAGTGCAGGTCTCACTGCACTTTTTGGGTAGCGTTAGCGGTATAATCCCCACTTCAGGATATATATTATAAAAATGCCAGGAAAGATAGTTGAAATAATAAAAATTATAGTTGTGTATAAAAAATGATAATGGTGCATATATCTAACCAAAAAATCATTTATTATTTTAAAACACAATATAAAATAACCATAACGCGTTTCACCGCTGGGGCTTTATCAAAATGGTATAACCAATAGGTTATACCATTTTGATAAAGCCCCAGCGGTGAAACGCGTTATGGTTATTTTATATTGTGTTTTAAAATAATAAATGATTTTTTGGTTAGATATATGCACCATTATCATTTTTTATACACAACTATATGTAACTATAATGTGAACCATTACAACAAGAGAAGTCACCCCCACAGCGGAATTAGAGACTAAAACCATTTGACCTTCTGACACACATTGGAACTTATTTACTATTATTATTTTTATTGCTGTATAGTTTTTACTGATTATTTTTTAACTTTGGCGCAACCTTTCTCTGTTTTCTACCTTGGAAGAAGGGATGAGCTTACATTTTCAGAAACTTTGCAGAAACTATAACTGTAACTAGTGGATTCTGGCAGAGAAATTAGTTCTTCTACAGACTGGTAATCATAACCAGAGTATAAATGATGGTGAGTGAGTTAATGGACAAGATTTTTTACTGCAAAAAAAAATAATATGAAAACAAAGTACTATTAGCTGAGATTGGTCCCAATCAATCAATCAATCAATAAATCAATTGCAATGTACTTCTCGGCATTTTATTTTACATCAGAGTCTGTGGAGGGAACACACTGTACTGCAATTACCTGTAATTAAATCTAGCTAATTACATTGGACGGGAAATGCCCTTTTGGTATATGGAGATATTATAGCTGTGTTTACATTTCCATCAGCTCTTTAGTTTATTTAATGCATGAATTAATTGTGTGCGTATTTGCATATAGAAATACAGTGGAACTTAATCCGTTCCAGAAGGCTGTTCGAGTTTTGATTTGTTCGAGGACCGAATCAATATTTCCCATAAGAATTAATGCAAATTTGATTAATCCGTTCTAGACCCCCAAAATTACAGAATTTTAACATAAATTTTACAGTTTAATAATGCCTTACATGTGAAACATCATATAGTGAAAAAATAATAAACACACTGTTCAGTAAATTAAATAAAAATTTAACTTTACGTTACCTGTAAGGATGAAAGTTGATGGCGTAAGTGGAAAGACAAAGAGATATTGTTTGGATGGGGATAGGTAACTGTTCTTCAGGCATTTAAAATGTGTCTAATTGAACATGTTTGTGGCATGATTTGTTCACGTACAGAGACATTTTTTGCTCAAAATGTTTGTTCAACTTCCGAATTGTTTGAGAAGGAGACTGTTCGAGTTCCAAGGTTCCACTGTATTTATTTTAAAGGGGTGCTAAGGACCAGGGGATCACTATAGGTACTATAACTGCTTCATATATGTTTGGAGTCTCCTGCTGCTGTCCTTCCATTCAGCATTAAACCATTTGTATTGTTTAAAACAGCTGATTCTTATCCCTAGCTGCTTGAGCTAATAAGGAATGTTTAGCCTTAGCAGTAGTGATGTCCCGAACGGTTTGCTGGCGAATAGTTCCTGGCGAACATAGCGTGTCACCGTTCGCCACAGATGGCGAACATATGCGATGTTCGGTCCGCCCCCTATTCGTCATCATTGAGTAAACTTTGACCCTGTACCTCACAGTCAGCAGACACATTCCAGCCAATCAGCAGCAGACCCTCCTAGACAGCATACAATTTAGATTAATTCTGAAGCTGCATTCATTTTTTTGTGTTTATTATACATTATCCTCCATAGCCAGTAACCTGTGTTTATTATACATTATCCTCCCATAGCCAGTAACCTGTGTTTATTATACATTATCTCCCCACAACCAGTGACCTGTGCCAGTAACCTGTGTTTATTATACATTATCCCCCCATAGCCCAAACTATCCCCAAACTTTTTTGACTAATATAATAGCAGTCAGTTTCCTTCACACGTGTGCCTTTCAGGGCCTGCCAGGGCACAGTGTCACACCAGTGCAACTCATATCTGGTGTAACAGTAGTGTACATTAAAAAAAAAAAAAAATACAGGTGGCTTGTCACCTTTTGGGGACCCTTGGTGTTGTACGTGGCTGGGTGGAGGAAGAGACCTTCAATGACATCCGTGAGGACAAGGAACGGGACATGGCTAGCTTGGTATCCAACCTTGTGCAAATGGGGAGTTTGTGGTTGTGCAAATGGACTGTTTGCGGTGCGTTAAACAGGGAGTTTGGTCTGTCACTGTGAAGTGGGCGTAACCCTTACACTACCTGATCGATACAACATCATACCTGATGTTTTAAAGCACGTTATTCCAAACAATTTAGGAATGTTAGGTGATTTATGCCCTTTATGGATTAAAACCAGACTCTGCATCAACTATGTAATTTTCCATGGGAGTTTTGCCATGGATCCCCCTCCGGCATGCCACAGTCCAGGTGTTAGTCCCCTTGAAACAACTTTTCCATCATTATTGCGAACGGAAAATATCATGTTCGCGACATCACTACTTAGCAGCAATGGGTGGCTGTGATTCTCTGAGAGTGGCAGCTGACCACATTCAGCCTACCACAGCATCCATTGAAGGTATGAATCAGTATGTCTAGAAGGAAGTGTATAAACTCTGCTTTAGCCATACCTGCAGTAAGGGCTGACCTGTGAGTGGTCGTGGACCTTTATTTAGTGCTAAACTGCTTGAAAATGGTTTAACACGAAATAGAGGGACAGTGTCAGACATCTCCAGGCCCTAATGCCAGTTCAATGAACGCCAGCTCTTCTACTTTTTTCATGGGTCTTGGGGACAACCACACTATTTTGCTTCTGTGGGCTACTTACTGTAAGACAGTATCATATGTCAGTTAATGAGGTTGGTGCCAACATGCTATTTGTGTGTGTGCCACAGTTATTCACCTAGTTAGGACTGCTGATGGGATGTGGAAGTGTTTGAGCATAGAATTTACATAGAAAAATCTGGTATTGTCATATTATTTATTGCAAACATGGGCAATAGAATTAAAAAAAAAGAGTAATTACTTTACTTTATTTTATATGAGGCAGCAATAAGAGTAATTACTTTATATGAGGCAGCAATATGGGTGGCAGAAGCATGAAGTCTTCATCCTGATGGCAGCACATGAACCATGCTGTCATGTACTATGGATAATTGATTTACTGGAAGAGGAAAATCTATTAATTAAGGAATTCCTTTTGGTAGACTTGTGCACAGATGCTTTCTAACCTAAACTAATCAATTCCCCTGGGATTTACCTGTGGTGTCTTAGTCATTGAGCAATACTCCACAGGTAAATCCAAACTGCATAAATTATAATCTTAATGAAATACTGATCAAGACTGTGTTGGAATTTTACTGAAATTCCAATACAATTCAAAGATATCATAAGATAAAGGGACTACTTTATCATTTGTTGAATCTGAGGTTGACATATGTTGACCAAAGGTGGAGCTCCAATGTCAACTATTGTCTAATTCCAGCAGTTGTCACAATTTATGGCTGTGGGATTCAGACCTCAATCTATATATAGGCTCTTTCATGGATCTGTCATACCAGATCTGTCACTTTTGGGTATCATTTTGGGAAGTTGGCAAAGATCCCCAAAAGCTACAGGTCACTTTAATGAGTAAATTTCTATCCCTCAACATATAGACTTTACATACTACAAGGCAGCATTTTTCATCTATTGGCTATCAGTGTTTAGGATGAATATATGTCCAAGAAATCATGGCAGATCTGGAGCCCATAACTCCAATATAGCTTGCTTAATATAAAATACACAATTCTCAAAATTAACATTTCTTATGACACCAGTTTGAAAATGTTTGCTAAATATCTCAGTGTATAGCAAGCAGTTAAACATCACCACTAGTCCGTGAATGTCACCTGACATAATCAGATGTTGCTGATCTGGAATTATCTTCCCAGCAACAAAAGGTTCACATTATTTTAGATGTGACCAACCAGGTGAAATCGATTGACACCTTTGCAAACTTGTTAATGGAGAAAGCAGAAGTATTCTAAATTAAATTAGAATGTACATGGTTAGTTTCAAAATCTAAGAATGCTTAGTATTAAAATGTATGATATGCACAGGCTTTGCAGTATGAATACATAGTTTGCAGAGTATAAGCCAATGTGCACATGAATATATATTATACAATGTGTTATTCATAGCTGTCTGAACAACAGGTATTGTTTTATTAAATAGAGGCAATTATCTTCTGATTAAGATTGCACAATAAACAGTGCTGACACCTGGTCACTATGTATTCCTGGTGTTGAGCAGCTTCTTTCTAATCTTTCTGCTCTTGTTTATAATTCTCTTATTTGCATTGTTTACATTAGGAATGTGCATGGGAAACATTTTCGTTTTGGTTCGGCATTCCGAAATTCGGCACTTCGGCAACTTCAGAACTTTGGGACCTCGGCAATTCGGCATTTTGGAACTTCGGCAACTTTGGCACTTCGGGACTTCGGGATTTCGGAACTTCTCTTGCAGCCGCTTGGTAGATAACTCCCTAATTCCCACGGTATTAGAGAGTTATCTACCAAAAGGCTGAAAGACCTAAATTGGTCTTTCAGCCAAATTTACTAATACTAAGTAAAAATTACTTAGTATTAGTAAATTGTGCCCCTACTCGCAATACTGTGAGTAGGGGCATGTCTATTAAACAGTGAGCAGCCAGTGGCCCCTCCCGAGCTCCCACCCAGCTTTTAAACTAAAGGGGGGCCTATTGTTCTCCCCCCAGCCCCCACCCCTGAGCGGTGGGTGGGGGCCCTAAATTAGAATGAGGGGGGGACCTAATGTCCTCCCCCCCTGGCCCCCACCCCTGAGCATTGGGTGGGGGCCCTAAAAACTAATTAGGGGGGGACCTAATGTCCTCCCCCATGGCCCCCACCCCTGACCGGTCGGTGGGGGCCCTAAAAACTAATTGGGGGGGAGCGTAAGACCACTGAGAAGCGGATTACAGTAGTCAAGGTGAGAAAGGACAGTGGAATGGACAAGCACCTTAGTCGCATCTGGCATTAAGTAGGGTCGGATACGTGCAATGTTTTTGAGATGGAAGTGGCAGGATTTGGCAATAGACTGAACATGAAGCATGAAGGAGAGGTCAGAGTCAAAAAAAACAACTAGGCAGCGAGCCTGCATGGTGGAGCTGATGTTAGCACCATTGACTTGGAGGGAGACAGACACAGGAGTAGCAACACTTGAGGGAGGAAAGACCCAAATTTTAGTTTTGGTTAAGTTGAGTTTAAGGAAGTGGGCAGCCATCCAGTTAGAAATAGCAGAGAGGCAGTCAGAGACACTAGGCAAGAGGGATGAGGAGAGATCAGGAGAGGACAGATAGATTTGCGTGTCATCCGCATAGAAATGATTTTGGAATCCAAAGTTTGAGTTTACCAAGGGAGGCAGTATAGATGAAGAACAGTAGGGGATCAATGACTGAACCTTGGGGGGGCACCAACAGAGAGGAGTTTGGGAGAAGAAGCAGAGCAAGAGAAAGAAACACTGAAAGAGCGCTGGGAGAAGTGGGAGGAGCACCAGGAGAGAGCAATATCTTGTAGATCGATATTGCGGAGGATGAAAAGAAGCTGTTGATGATCAACAGTGTCAAAAGCTGGAGAAAGGTCAAGCATAATTAGGATAGAGTAGTGACCACGAGATTTTGCAGCGAGTAGATCATTGGATACTTTGATCCGAGCCGTTTCCACAGAGTGCTTAGCATGGAAACCAGACTGAAGCGGGTCTGGCAGAGAGTTGGACTCAAGGAAGTCTGTCAATCTCGCATACACAACTCTTTCAAGGATCTTGGATGCCAAAGGCAGTAGCGAGATAGGACGGTAGTTGGACTGGGAGTTAGGATCAAGGTTGGGGTTACAATTGCATGTTTGAAGGGTAATGGAAATATGCCAGAGGAGAGAGACAGAAGACAGAGTACAGATGAGATGCGAGGGAATTGGATCTAGGGAGCAATTGGTGGGACGGGAGGACTGGAGCAGAGCAGAAACCTCTTCCGCTGTAGCGGGTACAAATGAACATAGAAGAGCAGAGGGAGTGAGGTTAGGGGAAGTATTGTAAGGGGAAGAAGAAATATGAGAGGTGTCTTCCCTGATTGTAGAGATCGTCAGTGAAGTGAGTTGCAAAGACTGAGGCGGTTAAGTTAGTAGGTGGAGGAGGAACAATAGGGTGAAGAAGAGAGTTAAATGTGTGAAATTGTCGTTTGGGTTCACGGGAGAGTGTGGTTATGAGGGTATTGAAGTAATTTACTTTTGCAGAGGAAAGAGCCGAGCTGTATGAGTGCAGCATAAATTTATACTGGAGAAAGTCAGATGCACAGTGAGACTTTCTCCAACAGTGTTCAGCAGTTCTGGAGCATTTTTGGAAATATTGAGTCAGATTGGTGTGCCAAGGTTGTTGTTGGGGGTGATTGCTGCATTTAAATGTAGGAGGTGCGATGATGTCTAGTTGAGAGGAGAGGGTGGAATTGTAGAAGGAGGTTGCAGAGTTAGGACAGGTGAGGTTTGAGATGGGTAAAAGGAGAGTCTGGAGATTAGTGGAGAAATGCTCTAGGTCAAGACATTGGAGGTTTCTGTGAGATTGATGTTCAGATGGTGGTGTCAATTGGGTCGTAGGTATGCCGATCTCAAAAGTCAGTAGATGGTGGTTCGATAGAGGGAAAGGAATATTGCCGAGATTAGAGGCGGTACAGAGATTGGGAAAGGCGAGATCAAGAGTGTTTCCCACTGTATGGATTGCTAAATTGGAGCATTGCGTAAGGCCAAAGGAGGAGGTTACAGAGAGCAGATGAGAGGCATCAGTGCAGTTGAGGTTGTTGATTGGGATATTGAAACCCCAAGGGAAAGAGTGCTAGATGAGAGGAAGTGGGGAAGCCAGGAAGAAATGTGCTCAATGAATAGCCTAGGATGACCAGGGGGATGGTAGATGATAGCAATTCTTAAAGGATGTCAGGGTATTTATATCGGCAGACATTTTGTGCTATGATAGAAATACAAAGTGTATGTTCTGAAGTCATTGCTAAACAGACCAGACTCCATTTTGTATCTTCAAGTTAACAAAGAGACACAAAATTTCTATCCTTTCTCTGAAACTGACTGCTTTGCCCAAGCTGAATGGAATGTGTATATAAACAAACCAAATAGATAAGACATTGAGATTGGGGGTGGACAGACTGTCTAATTGCGAATGCAACTATAATAAATTCTATCCCCAGACTTAGGTGACAGAGGAGATTAAATAATTAAATTTTACTTTCGATATTGTACAACGTCCCATTATAGTTTAAGGTGAAACTTAGTTCACAAACTATCAATTTTAGGAATTATAGCAGAATTTGCAGACGCATAGTCGGGATAAGTCCGAAGAAATCCTCTTGATCTGACAGATAAAATAAGTTATTGGCTACATAAAGATAACGTAAATGACGTCAAAAATAGCCACCAGGAGAAGTTAACTCTTTCCTGGATAGGTATGTGTAGTGGAACAAGGCTGCCATCTAGAGTCCAAATATTAAAATGATTACCTAGAAGGCAACCACACCCCACATTTGTGATTGGCTATCACTTAGAGGAATTTCCCCTTTAAAAAGTTAAGACAAAGGGAGATTCGAAAATTCAAAGATTGAAGAGAGAGACATTACAACACTCTCGGGAGATTCAGAGAGATCCAGGCAGAATCGGGTGATCAGAGTAACCAAGAAACTCTTACACTCCATGCAGAGAAAGAGACCCATGACATTTAGCTACCTGAGAACATCTGATGAGAAAATATCTACTTAAACTGGTAAATATACTAGCATTTAATTAATTAATTAAAATTAATAGCATGATATATGACTGAATAATTCACGATCAGATTTCGATTTAGAAATCTTAGCTAAATAAGAAATACATAATTAAGCTTTTTATTCTGCAGATAAAAACAATAATAATGTATTTATGTGATTAATCACATATTAGAATATCGTGATATTATCCAGCTGTGTTGATTTGCTATAAATAAGATTAAATATCTGTTTAGACAAATTAATAAAATATCAGCTAATATAACATAGTAGATTTCTCTCATTGGATAAAATCAAGGAAATGGTTGATGACTGGTTAAATGTTTATTTAAATTACATAGGAGTAGATCTTAACTACTTAGGAGGTCTAGCCAGCATTGAAAGGGTTACTCTGCCAGCAGAAAGTCTTTATGGCTTTATTGCCTTACGCTACACGCTGAAGAATTCTCTGTCTCCCAGTGAAACTTCACATTCTTTGTCTCTGTGAAGCCTATCATAAATTGTCCTGACAGCTAAATGCTGTAGAGGTGTTTATATTAACCAGGAAGTAAATGGCCTATTGTATTGCATATATTGTTTTATACTGAATATTCATTGATTATTGCCATATTGTATTGCATATTCATGTTATACTGAAAATTCCATTGATTATTATCATGCATGTTACTTATATTATTATCATTTGAATATAAAAATAAAAATTATATTTTTATAACAATTTGTGATTTTAATTACCGGTATATGGTTTTACCTTTCATTTAACACGATAACTATTAGGGATCTGAGAATTGAAATCGTGGGCAATGCTCTCTGTTTACAATTATTATCCCATAAATATCCCCACAAATTGGAGGCACTGCTGAGATCGTTTAAGTTAAAATTATATTCCATATACAATAATATTTGTGTAATTCATGCAATATTAATCTTAATATAGAAAAGAGTTTTGTATCGAGATTAAATCACTGTATAAAATATGGCCAGCGGCAGCGATACATCTGTAACAGATAATTGTGAAATAATTGAAGACCTAAGAAAAAAATGCTCTAATCAATATTCATAAACATATGAAAAATGATTTAAGCTATGATGTTTGGTTAAAAAGCATTGAATGGGATGCTAAATGCACGATGATAACTGATGAACACATACTAAGAAACCTTAATGTAATTGCTGAACAAAAGAACATAGAGAAAAAGATGGGGTACATAATACACTCTTGGCCTTTCTTTATACAGCACTTCTTAAGGCGTTAGATGAAAACAAGGTATTGAATACCAAACTGGACACGTACAGTGAACAATTTGGCATTCAAGATGGGAAACTCCAAGATTTACTTGCTGAGCATAAAACTCGTCAGTCTGATCATGAAAAAGAAATGACAGCTTTGATGGATAAATATGCACAGGAAATAAATCAGCTCAAAATGCAATTGGATAAATATGAAAAGGAAAGCCAGGAATCAGGCTGTGAGGTTGATAGCCATCATTCTGTGCCAAAAAGGTGCACAAAAATGAAAGAAAAGACTATCTATAAATCCCCTCCTTGTTATGATGTTCCCACACCAGACCAGGTTTTCATAAAACAGACTGTAAGGAATGAGGTGAGTAATTCAGGAATATCACCTGTGAAACAGAATTCTCCATCTCCTGGCATTGCCAAACAACCTTGGCAATCTTGGGCAGAACAGTTTGAAAAAGCTGTCTTGGCCAAACTTGAGAGGGAGAGTCCAGTTCAAGGTGATAGGAATGAAAACAGACATGGTTCTGTACACTGGCAGGATTCTGATGCTAATCAGAATTATGACCGTGAACGAGAAGCTCAGAGTGATGGGAGTGAAAGTGATTGCACTGTCCACTCTGAAGGCCATGTGAATGATATGCCATCTGCACTGTTGTATGGGTCTAATTCCTCTTCAGCAGACAGATCGCATAGACGTTTACCCAAACACAGAAACAGAAGTCGCAAAACAGCGACGTCTGTTTATGAATCGCCAAAGGTTGTTAAGTTCCTTAGAGAGACTGTCCCACAATTTTCTAGAGGTTCAGGAAACATATCTGAACATCTGGAAAATTATGATAGAGCAATGAATTCATTGGGCATGTATGAGGACATTCAAAAGAAATGGTTCATTACATGGACCTTTGATTCAATGTGCCGTGTTCATCTTGAAAGTCTTCAAGCTATGCAATTAATGTCCTGGTCCAAGATGAAATATGAAATAATCATGGAATATGGTAAGTATAAAACCGTTGCTTCTGCAAAGAAGGCGCTTTATAACTTAAAGTGCCGTCCAGATCAAAGCCCCAGAGAATTTTTAGTAATTCTTAAAAATGCATACTCCGTGGCCCAAAGAAAACCCAGGTATGAAAGCACAGATTTCAAAGATCTGTATTTTCATGCCATGCCAGTAAGTATACAAATGAATCTAGCAAGAGATTATGATTGTAAACTACCATTAGAATGGCTAGTCAGTCAGTGCATGAAATCGTATACCATACACCATGCACATGACGAAAATCAGCCAAAGGTTAAGAAACCTGGTGATAAAATGGTGTCAGAGACTAAAATTCAGTTAGGTTTAGAAACCCAACAGAAAAAGAGGACCTATTCTGAGGTTTTGAAAACACCAAAGCCTCAGAAACAGGAAAACGCCAGAAGCAATTCTGCAAACTCCTCTGACAATAACTCTGAAAAATCCAATTCCAATGGGAATAAACGCCCCTGGGTTAATAAAAACCAAGGCAATTCCCAATGGAGAAGGAATCCTCAGGGAAATAGGAGATATGGGAACAGAAACAATCAATCTGCTCCCAATAACTCCCAACAGTCTCAGCCATCCCAGCCAAATTCTAATGGGCAAAGACAAAACGGCAATGGGGGAAATAATTTGCGTCGTCAGGTTGGTCAATTGACAGACCAGATGGGCAAATTAATGGAGAAAATAACAAAGATTAACAAAGCCTTTGCTATCAATCCTTTTTTAGGGACAGCTCAAATTGCAGAGACACCTGTGCAATTGCAACTGCAACAACAAGTGCCGCAGCAAATATAGCTACAGTGACTAAACAGGCTAGGTTATCCGTAGATGTAATACCTAACCCTGTTTCCTTTCCAGGTACTAACAGTCAAATAAACAATAGTTGTGTTAGGAAACCTATTGCCTATCCCGTCACTTCACTTCCGGGTGAAGGAGGCGCAACGTGTTCCTGTTTTTTCCTTTCAGCCAAAGGCTAAAGTAGCCCCAGCAACCACTAGTTTCCAGGATCCGACCCTGAAAGGGTTAACTGATGAGATGCCGACCACTAGTTCCCGCTTGACAGTTCAAGATATTCCTGAAAAGGATGGGCCTGTGGGTAAGACTGAGCATTCCTCAGTACAGGTAGAAACTACTGCTGTGACCGGTAATGTATGGAAAACAAGTAATATGTTGACACATTCTAAATTCTTATGTGAATTAGAAGAACATGAAGGAAGGTACTACATGTCTGTAGAAATACAGGATTCGCTACCCCAACCTTTCAAAGGGTTAATAGATACTGGTTCACAAGCCACGATCTTATCCAATACCTACTTCCAGCAGGTAATGGACTTGGCAACGGATAAGCCGAAGCTAAGAGATTTCCCCAATGCTCTGTTGAGTGTTGGAGGAAATGCACTTCATGTTATTGGCAATACTTGGTTAAAGTTTAAAATAGGTAACAAAACCTTTAGACACCCGGTGATAGTGGTAGATCTCCCCTATAACCAACTGATTCTGGGTATAGACATACTCAGAAGACTTAACACAATTATTGACTGTGTGAATGGAATTGTATGGTCACAAGCTAAGGTTCCTATAACCTATGAGAAATCACATGTACAATCTGATCGTAACTGCCATGTAATAGAAGAAAGACCTGACTCGATAGAGGTACATTTTAGGAATAGTCAGTCACCTGACGTGACTATCCTGCAGGTGAATGACGCAATCGCACCTGTAGATGAGCATTCCGTAAGAATTGCTCCAGAGAGGATCCAGAATGTCTCTCTGGAAGGTGATGTTTTAACCATTTCTCTCCACAGGGACTATGTTGAATCTGTAGATCTGGCAGGTCATGCTCAATTCCTTGCCAGAATTGAAAGGGTTAATGACAGCTTATTCTTTCCTATTCAGATAAATGACTTAGGAAGAAATAGGAATGCAAAGCTGGACTTAAAGAGTGAGAACAGCTATATTAGCAGAAGTCTGTTAAAGCAGATCGCTAATCCTAAAATGATCAGGTACGCTTCCCCACATGACAGGTGGATCCAGAACCTGGATGGCGAATCAGAGAGTCACAATGTGATAGCAAAATGTTTACTATCTATTTACATCGGAAATAAGACAGTTAAACATGTATTCCTAGTGATAGACGAACCTCGCTATCAGGTTTACATTGGCAATGATGTCATACATCGTTTTGCCATACACCTTGACCTGATTAATTCCAACTTGTGGACAAGGTTAAAAGGCAATCCTTGTGGATACCTTCACGAGGAAAATGCCCTGAAATCAGGACAAATACTCCCATATGCGGTAAGTATCCAAGTGCCTGATGACATAACCATTTCACAAGGGACAAGTAACGTTCTTTTACCCCTACAGGTCAAGGAGGGTCAGAGATTAGAAAACTCTGATGCCCTAATCTGTTTATCCAACAGGATACAACAATTAGGGGTGGTGGTAACACATACACCAATGGTAAGTATTGGTAAGAATCCCACCTATATAATGGTCAACAATGTTACACCCAATAGTGTTACTTTACCAAAAGGAACATTATTAGGTCTAGCATTGGATGCTGAGTACTATATATTTGGTTTCCAAAACCAAATTATAGGCCTCATCCCTGAAGAATACTTAACTGAGGACGAAATAGTCGATCAAATATTCCAATCCTCCCCAGAAGGATTATTCACTATCCTATCTGTATATCCCTTCAATGTCGAAGACGGCTCGTGTAAAATCGAAGAAGCATCAATCACCTTCGATCATCCGCTCAATGAGCAGGAATCACAAGAGTATCACGACCAAAGAGAAAAGGTAAGTCAACACCGAACTGACCTAACTTCTAGGCTTGAAGAAGCTTATGAGATAGGCCAGCCCGAAATCTTTCCAGGATTTCAGGAAAGGCTAGAAGAGCAAATATCTTTAGCTGATGGTTGCTCCAACGATGCTGAGCGACAGCAGCTAAAGGAAATCCTTTTGGAATTCCAAGATATTTTTGCCAAAGATTCCTACGACTGTGGGTTAACTAACCTCCACGTAGCCAGAATACAAACTGATCCAAATTTACCACCTGTTTTTTTCAAACAATATAGACTCCCATTAGCGTCATACGATGGTCTACAAGACATCATTCAGAATCTAAAGGAAAGGGGTATTATACGTCCAGTGCACAGTTCGTATAATAATCCGATCTTGGGAATTCTGAAACCTAATGGACAATGGCGTTTATGCGCTGACTTACGACAGTTAAATAAACGCGTCTATATGTCTGGTTGGCCAGTGCCATACATAGACCAATGTTTGGTACAAATGCAGGGAGCCAAAATATTCACTGCCCTTGACTGTGCGCAGGGATATTGGACTGTACCAGTCCATAATGAAGACCAATACAAATTGGCCTTCACATTTGGAAAGCAGCAGTATACCTGGACCCGTATGCCTTTCGGTTACATAAACTCTGGTCATGAATTCGCTGTGTTCATGCATAAAGCTATGCCTGACGCACTCGAGAGAGGAACGTTATCTTATGTCGACGATGTCTTGCTGAAAAGCACTTCCTTTGATAAGCATATCATAGAGATTAGACATGTTCTCACTCAGTTAAGAGAGGCAGGGATTAAACTGTCTTTACAAAAGGCACAATGGTGTCGCACCCATGTCAATTTCCTCGGACATGAGGTAACCTCTGAAGGATTAAATCCCCAGAGGAAGAAGGTTGAAGCCGTACTAAAGGCTAAAACACCTTCAAATATCAGGGAATTAAGATCGTTCCTTGGTATGACTAACTACTCCCGTAAGTTTATAGATAACTATGCAGAAATAACAAAACCACTCTTACACCTGCTTAAAAAGGAAACTACCTGGAACTGGGGGGAGCCTCAGGACCTAGCGGTAAGTGAACTGAGGAGGAAGCTCACTCAGGCACCCTGTTTAGCATACCCAGAGGGGGGTAAACCCTTCTAACTGGAGACAGGATATACCGATTTAAGCATAAGTGCTGTTCTGTATCAGAAGCAGGACAGTTTAAACAAAGTTATTGCATATGCTAGCAAGACTTTGTCACCTGTTGAAGTTAAATTCAACACGTGTGAGAAGGCGTTATTGTCGACTGTCTGGGCACTACAAAATTTTCGTAGCTATATCCAAGGTGAGAAAATAATTGTAGAAACAGCTCACCAACCTCTACAGTATCTGCAGAGTGAAAGAATTAGAGACGGTAATCTCTCTAACAGTCGGATTACTGCATGGACTCTATCCTTACAGGGATGGCCGTTAGAAGTCCGTTATAAACATAATAAGAGAAGCCCAGTTGCCCAAGGTTTAGCAGAATTACATGATTGTACTGCTCCATCTCTGGATGATAATGACACCGGAGATGACTTCCTAGAAGAGCAATTGCTTTCCCCTTATAAAGTTTATGACGAGGAATACTGTCGACCACTACCGTGGGTATACATTGATGGTTGTTCATATCACCACGTCGCTGGTGCTGAACGGAAGTTAGTTGCAGGTATCGGAATCGCCTGGATAGGTGATTATCCCAATGTATCTATAGGATACAGTATTGGTCCCAAAAGCAGTCAGATAGCCGAACTCTGTGCAGTATATAAGACCATTCAAATGGCAATAGAATATAGTATCAAAGAATTTGTTATCATAACTGATTCCAACTATGTTCGCAACAGTTTCGTTGAATATCTGCCTAGCTGGAAACGTAACCAAATGCTGAAAAGCAATAACAAACCTGTTAAACATGGGAAATTGTTTTGCAAAATCGATGAGTTGGTTAAGGAACATGGTTTAACCATATATTGGAAGAAAACCAAAGGCCATTCTAAAATAGAAGGTATTGACAAGGATGGTAATGACTTAGCCGATTCACTGGCAAAACAAGCAGCCATCGATGGTGAAACCCTAAATATTGATGATCTTATGGGTTCAATTCACGTTGAGGCCATAACTAGACGACAGGCTAGAGATAATGCTGACTTAAATGTCGTGCAATGGAGTCAAGAAGCTCCTAGTGAGGACCTGATTACCAGTCAGAAGAACGATCCTGTCATTGGTATATTCTATAAACATATAGAAGACCCTACTGCCAATCCCATCACAGATGAGGATTGCAAAGATAATGAAGATTTACGAATCTTGATGAGATATAAAGTCCAATTTAGTATCATGGATGGGTTGCTGGTCAGAACTTCTAAACATGGTATTCAACAATGGGTAGTCCCAACTGTATACCGAGGGTTAATGCTCCAACACGCACATGATGCACCTACATCTGGGCATCGTGGTGATAAGATAACATATGAGATATTGCGTGATTATGCATATTGGCCACACATGTTAAGAGATGTTAAGACATACTGTCAGGGATGCTTGATTTGTCCGCAATATCAACCCCATGGCCCAACCCATCGTGCACCACTTCAGAAGAGGGGGGTGTCATTACCCTGGTCTGATATCCAAATTGACTTTATAGGTCCTGTAACAAGATCTTCAAGAGGTAACAAATACATGTTAACCGTTACATGTATGTACACAAAGTGGATAGAATGTTTGCCTTGTAAAGAGAACACGAGTACCGTGTGCGCCACTTTGCTGATTAACCATGTCTTTTCCAGGTTCGGTCTGCCTCAAAGAATTGAGTCAGACAGAGGTAGTCATTTTACCAGCGAAGTAATGGCTAAGATGTGGAATATTCTAGGTGTTAAACGAAAGCTACATATTGCATACCGCGCTGCGTCTAGCGGGGGGGTAGAGCGATATAACCAGTCTATCGTTAATATTCTGAAGAAGTACGTTAAGGAGTCTGGTAAAGACTGGGACATTAAATTGCCCCTAGTTTTAATGGTGATTAGAGCTACACCTAGCACTGCTACCAAATTGTCACCTTTTGAATTGATGACAGGAAGAAAGATGGTTTTACCACAGCATTTACTATATCGTACTTCGGATCATAATTTGATCAATGCTGCCACTACGCATCAGTATATCGAAGATTTGCGCAAGCATTTACAGCATGCGTTTGCTTTTGCCCAAAAGAATCTAGAAAAAGCAGCGACAGGGGTTAAGACCTATTACGATTTAAAAACCACGAAAAAGGAATATGAGATCAGATCAAGTCTATCTGTATAATTTTGCGCAAAATCAAGTCAAGGAAAATAAATTTTTACCTTCTTGGAAAGGGCCATATGTCATCATTGACAAAATTTCCCCAGTAGCGTACAAAATAAAAATCCATAAGAATGGTGATTTTATTGAAAAATGGGTTCACATTAACCAGTTGCGTGCTTGTCATCCTAAATCTCAATTAAGGATTATAGGTGTGGATTCAGATGCAGAAGGGTGAACGACTAACCTGGATGAATGCTTGATTCACGTGGTATAGTATGATGTAAAATGTTGTGATGTGCCATGATCTCATGTACGTTCATGTCATTAACCATTTCCTTGCCATCCAATAACTACATTTTCTAAGCAGGTTACTAACGTGTTTAGTTGCTATAGGCATATTGCTGAGGAGTCAGTAATAAATGTAGTGAGGGATGAAGTTATAAAAATAGAATTAGAGAGAATACATATGTTGATGAATCGTAATAATGTGTTGTCCTAGGCCAAGTGATGTCATACTGTTATAAGTTTGTATACTTAACAAACCTTGAATCATTAGTAGATAAGTCTGAAACGAGTTCCTGATCCGTGACTGTCGAAAGATGTCCAAGAAGGATGTGGCGTGTTTCTGGATCGTACTGCTCCTGTGCCAAGAGCTACGGACCGACCCGATCGCAGAGATGGGACCATCCACCGGCATCCTGATTCAAGAGACACTAGGGTTCATCTTAACAGAGAAGAGGATCCTTACCCGACGTGTGTTCGTCAGCTTGGACCCCAAGATTTCCATCGAGAAGGCGTACAACATTTCATCGATGCAGCTTCCTGAGTTACAGACTTGGTACCAGATGCACCTCCAAAGAGCACAGGACCGTGTGCGAAACATCTTGGAGCAAGCCCGGAAACCATTTGTATCCAGTTCTATTTCGATGAGTAACCGACCCAAAAGGTTCCTCACCGCTATAATTGTTGCATTAGTTTGTGCCACTGTTGGTGCAGTTGTCGCAACTGGAATGTCTGCAGCCAACTCTATTACTGTCCAAAAGCTGGATATGGAAATCTATGCGCTAAAGCAACACATTAACGATATTCATCAGGTGATAAAAGAGCAAAGAACACTTCTCCAAGACGTGTTAACTATTGTGGAAGACACAGTTGTTACAACAAATTTGCATTCGGAGTTAATTGCCAAATCCACTGAGTTGCACCAAAGTCATGACTTATTTAAGCGTGAACTTTTATTTCTGCATGACCCAATATTATTCCACACACTTGCTTTTCTCGACGAAGTGCAAACTGGAATGATCGAATTGGCAGGGGGACGCATACCTCTGTATTTTGTATCCAAGGATATTGTTCATGCGATGCTTGCCAATGTGGATGGAGAAACAATTGAGCCTATGCAATTAAATCTGGCCTTTGAGATGGGAAGCGCTATACCTCTCTTAATTGATCCGGAACGTATGGAGATTTGCTTTTTATTGGCCATACCATATGTAACTCCCAAAAACATTTTTCAAATGAAAACAATCTACAACGTTGGTACATGGAAGGAAAATATCCATGTAAAAGTCCAAACCCCAGACGTTTTGGCTTTTCAATACCCATTTTGAATGACTGTGAGAAATTCAAAGACAATAATTTCCAATGTGATGGAAAACCTTTTGTGTACGATTCTACCAATGCTTTGTGTGGGATCGAGTACCTTAAACATGGCTCTGAAACATGTCAAGTGACTATGTCAAAAACCGACAGTAATCCGTTAGTACATGCTATCTTAGTTAAAAATAAATGGTTGGTCAGCACGTGTCTTAAAAACATGAGTGGTTTTTCGCAGGGACCAGGTGACTAATAAAGTAATTGCCTTACCAGCACCTGTATCACTGATCAAGGTACCCCACGACTCTCGTATCACCATCGGTGACGTTACGCTATACCCAGTGTACACTGACGTCCTCGAAAGTGCTATTGAGATGGTGGATCCCTTCCAGAATCTAGATATCCCTCTAGATCCTAATCTAAAGTTCTTGCTGGACCATAAGCCCAACCACACTATCCAAATGTCAATCAAGAAAGATAACATTTCTGTGGACACATTTAAATACTCTGAGTTAGATACTGACCTTATTGATCGTGTTGACTGGTTCATCCATGTTAAGATTGTTATTGGGTGTGTTATGATAATGTTATTATGGTTGATTGTGCTAAGCGTTAAGTTCAAAACACTTACAGGTACAAAAGCATACGAAAATGTTCATTCCGTGCAAGAGCCTATGTTAGAAATGATGTGATTGCACAATGTCTTGTGACTTCCATAGTGCCTACTCATTAGCTAAATTATTTGGCTATGATATGCACTAAAGGGGGGTTATGTCAGGGTATTTATATCGGCAGACATTTTGTGCTATGATAGAAATACAAAGTGTATGTTCTGAAGTCATTGCTAAACAGACCAGACTCCATTTTGTATCTTCAAGTTAACAAAGAGACACAAAATTTCTATCCTTTCTCTGAAACTGACTGCTTTGCCCAAGCTGAATGGAATGTGTATATAAACAAACCAAATAGATAAGACATTGAGATTGGGGGTGGACAGACTGTCTAATTGCGAATGCAACTATAATAAATTCTATCCCCAGACTTAGGTGACAGAGGAGATTAAATAATTAAATTTTACTTTCGATATTGTACAACGTCCCATTATAGTTTAAGGTGAAACTTAGTTCACAAACTATCAATTTTAGGAATTATAGCAGAATTTGCAGACGCATAGTCTGGATAAGTCCGAAGAAATCCTCTTGATCTGACAGATAAAATAAGTTATTGGCTACATAAAGATAACGTAAATGACGTCAAAAATAGCCACCAGGAGAAGTTAACTCTTTCCTGGATAGGTATGTGTAGTGGAACAAGGCTGCCATCTAGAGTCCAAATATTAAAATTATTACCTAGAAGGCAACCACACCCCACATTTGTGATTTGGCAGGAAGTAAATGGCCTATTGTATTGCATATATTGTTTTATACTGAATATTCATTGATTATTGCCATATTGTATTGCATATTCATGTTATACTGAAAATTCCATTGATTATTATCATGCATGTTACTTATATTATTATCATTTGAATATAAAAATAAAAATTATATTTTTATAACAATTTGCAATTTTAATTACCGGTATATGGTTTTACCTTTCATTTCACACGATAACGATTAGGGATCTGACAATTGAAATCGTGGGCAATTCTCTCTGTTTACAATTATTATCCCATAAATATCCCCACAAGGAGTGGGTTTAAATAGGCATACGGTGTGAACTTCAAAAGAAGAAAAGGATAGGGAAGGGGTTATGATTGGTTGAAAGATACATTGAGGGGAGAGAAGGATGCCTACACCACCTCCTTTTCAGTTGAGTCTGGGAGTGTGAGAGAATTGTAACCCACCAAAACATAAAGTGGCAGGAGTAGCGCTATCAGAGGGGGACAGCCAGGTCTCTGTAAGTGCAAGTGGTGTGAGTGAGTTTGAGATAAAAAAGTTGTGTATGGCTGTTGATTTCAAATTACTGCAGATGGAGCGTGTGTTCCACAGTGCACACTAAATGTTGTAAGTGAGGGTAAAGGGCAGTGTATTGTGATGAGGTTTGTGGGATTTCTGGTTTTCTTAGTGTGTGTGTGTGTAGAGAAGGTGAAGGTCCCAGGATTGGGAGAGACATCACCAGCTGCTAGAAGCAGGAGGAGAGAAAGTGACAGGAGGTGTGAATGGGTTTTGTAACCATGGGGTCTAGAATGAGATCGATTGTGGGTGGGATTTTGACCTTACATTTAAAATTCATATTGAATTCACTATGAATTCTCACTTTAGTAAATAACACTGAAATTGAAGTGAATTTAAAATTTAAGACCCAAATAGTCAAATTGAAAATAGAATTGGCCCTTAAGATTTTTTCTAATTAGGCTTCGTTTGGCCTAACATTTGAAATTCACTTTGGATTCGCAGTGATTCACTTTAGAAAATAACCCTGTAATAAAAACACTGAATTTGGAACTATGTACCGTGGCACAGCACATTTATAATTGTACTTGGGAATATATAGCTCCATATATTTTGCGAATGTGGAAGCTTTATGGGTAAATATCTGCATGGGGCAAAATAAGGGCAATCAACTATTGGTTGGGATATGTTATAAACCATCTAATGTTAATATTGACGAGGAGCAACAGATATTTGAGCAAACTGAGAAAGCTGCAAATTTGAGAAACACTTTAATTATTCGAGATTTTAATTACCCGGACATAAATTGGGACAGAGGGACTAGTAGCAAAGGGTATTAGGTTTTAGAACTTGTTAAATGACACCTTCATGTCACAACTTGTACAAGCAGCATCTAGAAAGGACGCTTGTCTGGACCTGGTTCTAACAAACAAAGTTGATCTTTTGACCTTCAAGTAGATGAGCACTTGGGAAATAGTGATCACAATATAGTGTCCTTTGAAATAAACTCAAAAAAACAGAAGCACATGGGGTATACTAAAACATATCATTTTAAAATGGCCAATTTCTATAAGTTAAGGGCAGCTTTACAATATATTGGCTGGTATAAACTCTTTAGTGAAAAGAACACTGAGGATAAATGGAACATCTTCCAACAAATATTAGAAAGGCACGTTTCTCAGTATGTACCATTGGGTAATAAATATAAAAGAAACACATTGAAACCAATGTGGCTTAGTAGAGAAGTAAAACAAGAGAGTAAAAATAAGAAAAGGGCATTAAAAGCATTTAAATCAGACAAATCAGATGCTTCCTATAAAAGATATAAGGAAGCCAATAATGCGTGCAAATAGGCGCTTATATTCACTAAACTTCAAAATGAAAAAATGATAGCCAAAGAGAGCAAAACCAACCCCAAAGGATTCTTTAAGTACATAAATTAAAAAAATAAATAAATGAAAGTGTAGGTACACTAAATACTGGAATGGTGGGGTTAGTTAATGAAGACCAGGAAAAGGCAGACATTTTAAATAACTATTTCTCCATTTCTCCTCCATATATATATATATATATAATGTATGAAGAACCCATGGCAATAGCCAAAAAATTGCAGAAAAAATGTAATTGGTTAACTCAAGACAAGGTGCTGTAGCAACTAAAGAAAGTCAATATAAACAAAGCACCAGGGCCTGACAATATTCATCCATGAGTACTTAAGGAACTAAGTGTAGAAATAAGTGAAGCTCTGTTTTTAACCTTTCAAGATTATTTTCTTTCAGGAAGTATTCCGGAGGGATTGGAGGAAGGCAGATGGGGTTCCTATATTCAAAAAGGGTTAGTGTTCAAACTCAAAAAAAACGGTCTAGATGAAAATTCTTGTTCTTGGGTAGAACATTGGCTTAAAATAGAGTACAAAGAGTTGTCATTAATGGTGCCATCATTTGCAAATGATGTGCCAAAATTAGGATATGTTGTATTTATGTGCTCTATTTTGTGAAATGGTTTAACAAATTCTGGCAAAATTACGTCTGAATTCTAAAATCGGCTGGAATATTGACCTGATAATTTGCTCAGCTGATATGGTGTAACCCAAAGTGGAGTTTTTGTGCACTAAAATGGTTATCAAAAACCGTTAACCATTTGTTTAAGTGGAAAAGAACTGTATCAAGAGTTTTGTGAATGAAAAATGTCCTGTTCTTTATTAAATAGCCTTGGGAGGCCTACTTACTAAATATATATGCATTTGTATAGACGTTCTACATTTTGTGACTGCTGTTAAACTTATGGTTCCCTCCAAAGAATTGTAAATGTTTAGCTTTAAAATAATAATTTAATGATTGCAAAATGTGCACTACAGCTTTAAAATATTGATTGAAATCTGGACACATGAAGAATTTCCTCAAACAGGACTAATAAATAAATATATTTTCTTATTCTGCAGTAGTTGTATTAAAATGATTGTAAGAAAATATGGAAAAGTAAGTATTGTTAATATTCCTTTTGTATTTTTTTCATTATGTTGCATTATCTGTGTGCAAATGATTTCAGAACAAATGGTTCAAAAACAATATATATTATGTATACGAAGAACATTCAAATTGCAATAAATTTCAAAACAGCCTCAATCACAATCGCACAGATAAAAAAAAAAATAAGCTACCCTCTGTAATATTAGTTATCTAATTGCATCCTTTGCATTGTAAATACCAATATTGAAGTTAGCACTTATCACATGATAAATTAAATGTTAGATGAAATTCATTTTGAGGAGTATACCAATCTATAATATAATTCTCACTTTTAAACAAAACTTATTTGATTCACAGAAGGAGATTTAAATCACTAAGGATCAGAGAGAAACTATACAGGGAGTGCAGAATTATTAGGCAAGTTGTATTTTTGAGGATTAATTTTATTATTGAACAACAACCATGTTCTCAATGAACCCAAAAAACTCATTAATATCAAAGCTGAATAGTTTTGGAAGTAGTTTTTAGTTTGTTTTTAGTTATAGCTATTTTAGGGGGATATCTGTGTGTGCAGGTGACTATTACTGTGCATAATTATTAGGCAACTTAACAAAAAACAAATGTATACCCATTTAAATTATTTATTTTTACCAGTGAAACCATTATAACATCTCAACATTCACAAATATACATTTCTGACATTCAAAAACATAACAAAAACAAATCAGTGACCAATATAGCCACCTTTCTTTGCAAGGACACTCAAAAGCCTGCCATCCATGGATTCTGTCAGTGTTTTGATCTGTTCACCATCAACATTGCGTGCAGCAGCAACCACAGCCTCCCAGACACTGTTCAGAGAGGTGTACTGTTTTCCTTCCTTGTAAATCTCACATTTGATGATGGACCACAGGTTCTCAATGGGGTTCAGATCAGGTGAACAAGGAGGCCATGTCATTAGATTTTCTTCTTTTATACCCTTTCTTGCCAGCCACGCTGTGGAGTACTTGGACGCGTGTGACGGAGCATTGTCCTGCATGAAAATCATGTTTTTCTTGAAGGATGCAGACTTCTTCCTGTACCACTGCTTGAAGAAGGTGTCTTCCACAAACTGGCAGTAGGACTGGGAGTTGAGCTTGACTCCATCCTCAACCCGAAAAGGCCCCACAAGCTCATCTTTGATGATACCAGCCCAAACCAGTACTCCACCTCCACCTTGCTGGCGTCTGAGTCATACTGGAGCTCTCTGCCCTCTACCAATCCAGCCACGGGCCCATCCATCTGGCCCATCAAGACTCACTCTCATTTCATCAGTCCATAAAACCTTAGAAAAATCAGTCTTGAGATATTTCTTGGCCCAGTCTTGACGTTTCAGCTTGTGTGTCTTGTTCAGTGGTGGTAGTCTTTCAGCCTTTCTTACCTTGGCCATGTCTCTGAGTATTGCACACCTTGTGCTTTTGGGCACTCCAGTGATGTTGCAGCTCTGAAATATGGCCAAACTGGTGGCAAGTGGCATCTTGGCAGCTACACGCTTGACTTTTCTCAGTTCATGGGCAGTTATTTTGCGCCTTGGTTTTTCCACACGCTTCTTGCTACCCTGTTGACTATTTTGAATGAAACGCTTGATTGTTCGATGATCACGCTTCAGAAGCTTTGCAATTTTAAGAGTGCTGCATCCCTCTGCAAGATATCTCACTATTTTTGACTTTTCTGAGCCTGTCAAGTCCATCTTTTGACCCATTTTGCCAAAGGAAAGGAAGTTGCCTAATAATTATGCACACCTGATATAGGGTGTTGATGTCATTAGACCACACCCCTTCTCATTACAGAGATGCACATCACCTAATATGCTTAATTGGTAGTAGGCTTTCGAGCCTATACAGCTTGGAGTAAGACAACATGCATAAAGAGGATGATGTGGTCAAAATACTCATTTGCCTAATAATTCTGCACTCCCTGTATGTATACACTTAACTGTGTTATAGTCTAACAGTCTTTTTTCTTTAGTATAGTTTTTCCTCCATGGTAATTTCCAGTGGGGCTCCATCACAATCGAAACACTAAGGTATCATAGACGATCGTCTGTGATGGAGCGCATAATAACTATGGCTGGAACGCATATCACTTCGGGTTACATGGAATACACGGAAGTATAGCGTTGGAACACACACTACTTCCGGTTACATGGATGAATATGAAAATAACACTTGTGATGAACTGAAGAATAAGTGCATCAAGCACAACAGATGATTCTAACCAACACAAGTCCAATCAGAAGAAAGAAGATGTCCACTGGATTACAGATGGACTTAGGGATTAACCCTATTTAAGGAACTTGCGGGAGGGGGTTGCATTTATATTTGTGATTACTGTTTTTATTGTTTGGTACCTGAGGAAGTCCTATATCTCTAGGGTGAAACACGTAGGACCTACTATACAGTCACTACTTATTTTAAGAATTTTATGCTGTACCAATTAAAGCTGCTATTTTTCAAAGTACCACCTGGAGTCCTGCATCTTAGTGGTGAATATCTAGCGAAGTGGATCCCCATTTCCAGGGAGGCACCTTATACAAGCTTAATAATGCTGCTATCGTGTGAGTTCATTTGATTATAGTGCTTATAATTCAATTAATGTGGATTCACACTGTGTTTTGTACATTTGTTCATTTTTAGATAATCAGCTGGTTCCCTATTTTCTGTATATATTCTTTGGTTTATGTGGGATCGCTGACGGAGGGTGATCCAAGGGAGGCTAATACTTAACGATTGATAAGTATTACCGTATATACTCGAATATAAGCCGACCCGAATATAAGCCGAGGCCCCTAATTTTACCCCAAAAAACTGGGAAAACTTATTGACTCGAGTATAAGACTAGGGTGAGAAATGCAGCAGCTACTGGTAAATTTCCAAATAAAATTAGATCCTAAAAAAAAATATATTAATTGAATATTTATTTACAGTGTGTGTATAATGAATGCAGTGTGTGTGTATGAATGCAGTGTGTGTGTATGTGTGTGTGTGTGTGTGTGTGTTGCAGAGCCTTGGTGGGGGGTGGGCAATTTTTTATTTTAATTTGTTTTATTATTTTAATTTTTTTATTATTTTAATTTTTTTATTATTATTATTTATTATTTTTATTTATTTAATTTAATTATTATTATTGTATTATTTATTATTTAATTATTATAATTTTTTTATTATCCCTAATTATTTTTTTTTCGTCCCCCCTCCCTGCTTGATATATGGCAGGGAGGGGGGCTCTCCTTCCCTGGTGGTCCAGCATTGGCAGTTCAGTGGGGGGGGGGGAGAGGGGGGCTGGCAGAGCTGTACTTACCTGTCCTGCAGCTCCTGTCAGCTCTCTCCTCCTCCGCGCCGTCCGTGCAGCTCCCTCTGTCAGCTCCCAGTGTAAGTCTCGCGAGAGCCGCGGCTCTCGCGAGACTTACACTGGGAGATGACCGCGGTGCTGAATGGACGGCGTGGAGGAGGAGAGAGCTGACAGGAGCTGCAGGAAAGGTAAGTAACGCTCTCTGCAGCCCCCACAGCCCCTGTCTGTATTATGGCAATGCAAATTGCCATAATACAGACTATTGACTCGAGTATAAGCCGAGTTGGGGTTTTTTAGCACAAAAAATGTGCTAAAAAACTCGGCTTATACTCGAGTATATACGGTACTCGTTATCACCTTTACATATTATAATTAGGGTGATTTTGTATTTAGCCAACTTATATTTTCAGTTTGACTATTTTGGCAAAAAATATGATATTTACATAGAATTCCCTGCAGTTCACAATTTAATGAACAACTTTGTTAAAGTGTTTTTCACTAAAGTGTAAATTGTGAATTAAAAGGAAGTTCAAAGTGAATTCCAACTTTTATGCAGAAATAGCAAATTTGCAAAAAAAAAGTCTCCCGATAATGCTGTTTTTAGTTCTAGCTAAAATGTACACTTTAAATCCCTGACATTATGATTTTAATGATCAATACATGCTGCATTGTGGCGATTTGAAAGTGGAGTAGCAAACTTTGAACAACAATACCAATGCTTCCCAACAGTCTTGATTTTAGGGGCCTTTCAAGCAGTCCTGATTTAGTATCTGTGGACACCAGACAGTTACCATTGAGCAGCATGGCACAATTGCATCATTCAGCAGCACTCTTAGCAGGATGGGGCTAATAAGACAGGCCACTTCAGTCCTTTAATGAGCAGGCCTACCCCTTTCTGGGCAACATGGGTGTTGTAATTCAAAAATAATAAAAGTATTAAAAGGAGCCTTGCATAACTGAGGTCTCCCCTCCCCAATAGATACGGACACTCCTCCCCAGAGAAAAATAACCCTTAATGAAATTCTAACAGGATATACTCATTTCCAATCCAGCATCAAGCTGGATCAAAACGAGAAAAGGGAGGGTGCAAACAAAAAGGAAAAATCATAAATCAGTGCTTTAAGCTTTAGAGGGAGGCTCTAACCGGCACCTCTGTGGTTTGGTAACCCACAACAATTACCACGGCAATGCTCCAACAAAGAACAGTGCAGGAGCTCGAGAGAAGAGAGATCTTGGCCTGCACTTGGCGACAGTGCAGGTCTAGAGTCACCAAGTACCACTGAGGCTTTCAAAGTCCCCCTCCCTGCCCAAAGGTAAGAAGAAGGGAGGGAGCAATAAAACATTTTTAAATAATCCGTTTTTTTGAAAGAAAAAAAAATACGTTGTTAATGTTCAGGACTCTGGCCTGTAGTTGTGGGTGATGTTAGCCAACCTTTTATACACTTGCAAATCGTACTTCAAGACAGCAGGCATTCTGGACGAAACCACGTTATTTCCGGTCCAAAACATATCTGAGTCACAGTGTTCCCAATGCATATAGTCTAGTAAAAGGGTGGTGAGTAGGGAGGGCTTGCAAGTCACTGGTTGGGTCTCAGTTTGGTGATTATTTTTGATTAAAAGCCATTCTCAGGGGGCTGTTACATAAGTATGTATTGTAATGCCCAGTGCATTACTTGCTATGAAGCTCTATGATGCAATCACTCAGTTGGTGGGTTGAATTGTGGATTTCTGTGTTCTATTCTCTCAGGTTGTTAGGGCCATGCTGTTTGGGAACCCTGTCATACATACACATTTGTAATTTCATTGCTGTGGAGCTCCAGGCTCCAATTGTTACTTAGTGAGTTTGGCGCACTGATAGGCAGTCACTTTGCTATAAGCTTTTGATGTGGGACGTGATTTTTATATAGCTTGGGGTTTTGCTGATGTGGGGTTCTGCTATACAATAATTTTAATCTATGTGATTAACCACAGTGTATTTTGCTGCTATGTAAATTCTCCTTTTTATCTGTAGAACAAACAAACATTCTCTTTGTGTAGGCTCACCTATCTGCTCTAAGAGGCTTACTGAGGATATTTGCTCATCAAAATGGCTAATTGTTACTGAGCTTCCTCTACCACCAAGGACTCATGCTCTTTAAAATGGTTAGTTACTGAGCTTCCTCTATCATTGAGGACATCTGCTTATCAAAAAGTCATTGATACTCCACTTCCTCTATCACTGAGGACACATGCTCATAAATAAATGGTTTGTTACTGAATTTCCTCTATCACTAAAGACACATGCTCATCATTGATTATTTTTTATTGAACTTCCTCTATTTCTGAGGACACTTCTTCAAAATGTTATGCCTCTAAGTACCACAGTCCTTCATCTGTGAAAAAACTCGCTACACATCAGGTATTTTATCTTGATAATTCCTTGTATAAAGATTGTTTTCGATAATATTGTAATCATATTTTTGTCATCTATTTCCAGGCCTAACTCTTTCCGGCACACTTCAACTGACTTTGCCTTAAGAATTGGGTCATGTACAGCTTTATGTCCCCAACTACAAATGTTAAGGCTACAGGAATATAGTTGTGGAAGCCATTCCTCTAAAAATGCTTGCAACTCATACTTCGAGACTGCAGATGTCCATCTTTATTTTCAGGCCTAACTCGAACGGATTACACAGGGCCTTTTTCCAATGCAAGAGCTTTTAAGAAGGGCTCTGCACATGATCTGCCTTGGAAGAGCATATAACGAACATACTCACTTTATGCAGATGTGCTTATCATTGGTGAAAACACAATATGCCCCATATGTGGCTCCACACCCAATCACTGGACCTCTCTGATTAGAAAATGTGCAGGCCAAATTTTTCCTAGTGGGAAAACAAAACATACCTGTGAAATGATCCCTACATAATAATTAAGAGAAGGAAAGAAACCCAACTCACATTTTGGAGCCTAAAAAGCCCCTTTATTTAAGGCCAAATAAGCCAAACTGAAGGCATAGCTGACTTCAACTGAGAATTTTTCCAGTTCAACTAGTTTGACCTCAAAGGGACACTCCAGACTCAGCATATGTGCTTTATGCTTCATGTGTGACTATGCCCAAAAAATATACAGTTAAATTGTAACCACAGTGAGGTAATACATCTACACAGTCATAAAACTTTATATGGATGTATTCCTTAGCAAACAGCAGAGTTTAAAAAAGGGTGAGAAAGGCGACAAATAATGGTGCAATGTATTAAAACAGAATAAACATATAACGCTGATGCCAAAAAACAAAAACACTATATAGAGCTTCTAAGAGCTCTGCTGCATAATTCATAGGCGGTATAATCCCCACATTGGGATATATGGAGTTGTCCAGAAGGATTTATGGTCTTCCAAATCCAGTATATCTACTAAATAGTGATAATTATTATTTTTTTGTATTTGGGAAGTGGAGTGTCCCTTTAAATTCAGTTTTAATTTTCACGCAGATGAGTAACCCAGTAAGTGTGTGGAAGTTTCTGCAAATGTATTTTTTTATTTTAGGATAAAGACTGTATGGTTTTGAAAAATACATCAACAGTGATCTTTTTGTTTGGTTATTTTTACTCTTTTTCATTTAAAGGCTGGACAAAACATAATTGCCTTTTATCCTCTACAAGAGGTTGACCTGCCCTCATATGTGCAAGAGGATATGTAACAGAGATTACGGAAAGGCAAAAAGTACATGCCTGTTGTATAATACAAACCCAACTATTTTTAACAAAAGATTTAACTGGAAATGCAGTTTAACATGATTCCCTTTTATTCCAGAAGTTTGGTCCTTAAGGGGTTTAACCTATATATGTATATAACAGTGCGGTGCAAGCCTCAAGAAACAATTATTATTATTATTACATTTATATCACCAATTACTTGATTTGTGTCCTGTTCTTCATACAGTGACATGGAATATGTTATTAATTTGCAAAGACATGCCTGCTGTAGTGGTTATGGTGCCAGCAGTCCCCAGGCACCATCTGTCAGTAATCTGTCAAATGGTTTATAAGCTGTGAGTTGGCACATTCAGCTAATGAATACTGTATAAACCTGGTATGAGTTAGTATGATAATGCAGAATGAAAATCTGCCTTTCAGACCAGCTTGGACCAAAGGACTGCAAATGCCAGACACAGTAAGTGTCAAACCATTCTGAAAGGGTGTGACAAATTAACTGGCATGTGACTCCTGGGAACTCAAAGCACTGTATCGACTACAGCGCACTGTAGTGGTTATGGTGCTCAGAGTGCTCTGCAAACATATGATAAAATCAGCAATTTTGTTTATAAATTGCTGTCCAGGAATATCTACAAGTTAAAATTATTAAAATATATACAATTTTAATTTTTCATTTATTCATTCATTCTTTATAGAAATATTTATCACATTTTCAAAACGTTGTGTCTATAGTGCAATATTTTGCACATGGTCAAAATATTTATATACAAGCAGAAATGCAATTTTTTGTTATATACAATAGGTGTGATAAATATATATAAAAAAATGTGAAATATCCTGTTTATGGGTATGTTAAAGGAAACTAGTGGCCTTTCTGGGATTCTAACTTTCTAAAAAAAAAAGCTACTAGGAATAACAGAGCAGTGTTTGTATTTGGCATAATTCTCACATAAATGAGGTATAATGCAACTATATATACAGTGGGACCTCGGTTTACAATCGCCTCGGTTAACATAATTTTCGTTTTACAAATGAAAATCCATTGAAAATAATGCCTCGGTTTACAATTTTTTTTCGCAATACAAAGCAAGTTTCCCCAGGATGCATTGCACCTGGGAGGTTTATAGCACCGCCCCCTGCATGCTGGAGCCTGTGGGTAGCACGTGGCATCGAGTGTGGAGGTGTTGAAGCGGCTTTTGCATTGAGTTTTGGAGCCATTCTGTAAATTGTTTGCAGCTGTGGAAAGGTAGGGAGCTGAGCTTCGTCATTTGCATGCCTTTTATTGTGTGTTCTGCATTGGGGGTTGGTTTCCATGCCAGCTCATTTTGACTTTTTTCTGACCTCCGGAACGGATTCATTGGTTTTCAATGTATTCCTATGGGAAACCGTGTTTAGGTTTACAAATCTTTCACAATAAGAAACGTCCCAGAGAACGCATTATATTCGTAAACCAAGGTCCCACTGTATATATATATATATATATATATATATATACACACACACACACACAAATATAGAGCGTGTATGCCAGTTTCTCAGCATACACCTAATACCTATGATATTCTTGTTATGCTCTGAGTCCTACTTTGCTCCTTCTTTACTAGCAGCCGAATACAGCCATGAAGTTTGATGTGTAATGGACTGTAGTGATCTGGAGAAAGCAAAGGTATGAATGTCACAATTGAGAGGGGGGAGGGAGAGGATACATTTTTTGACATGGAAATTAATTCTCTGCAAGTTTGCAAAATGGCATTGGTACAAAGGCAAGGATTATTTGCTAGAGAACCAATTTCTTCTACCTCCTGTGCTATACAGTCTTACTCTTAACTGCTTAATTTGCCATATAAACTACTGTGCCCAGTAATGGTGTCACCAGCAAGTGTGCTACAAAAAAATGAGACATGGTGTCACATTTGGTCAGGTGTTGAATACGTAAAGTTACGTGGGTAGAGCCCCCAAAGATGGAGAACTGGGCAGGTGTGTGGCAGATGTTTGTTAAATCCAAAGTTAGATTTTGATAACAAATTACCATATTTTCCTGTGTATAAAATGCCCCCATGTATAAGAAGACCCCTATTTTTTTTAACCCAAAACTAAGAAGCACATATTTTAAACATCAAATAGAACACCTTTGATATTTTAGAGGTGACTTTTGAGGAGAACAACACACTACTGATTCTTATGCCTCCCCTGAGCTACGGTACTCTGTGAAGTTAATGGCTCTATAGTGCATGCTGGGAGACTACAGCTTCCACAATACAGCAGGTGGTGTAAGGACATGCTGGGACATCACAGCAGTATTCCCTCTGCTCCCTGATCCCCATTTCCTCCTCCATAAATATAAATCAGAAAGCAAGATCTACCTGAGGTGGAGCATACCTTAATATAGCTGCTCCTTTCATGGTGTGGCATGTCTCTGGAGCTAAGTTGGTAAGTGCTGACGTCTGCTGAAGCTCCCACGCATATAGGGACCTCTTCCTCCTTGCCACAGCATTCAGAAATGGAACGCCAGGAGGGAGACCAGGTAAGTGTGTGGGCCGTGGCTCAAAAATGCAACAGGCGCCTTCGTGGCTTAGACCCCGCGCACACGTGTTTTTTGTAACTCTTACAGTGACATTCCGTGTATAAGACGACCCCGCAATTTTAGACAAAAATATTTTTGAAAAACAACAGTCCTATACATGGAAAAATATGGTAATTACCAATACCTAGGGGTCCAAGGCTACTAATTGGCTAGTGTATTCTGTATTTTTCAAAAGATGCTGATCCCTCATAGTTATGCAATATAAATGCACGATGTAATGTTTATTATCTGGCAGTTCTGATCGTTAAAGAACATTTATTTGAATTGGTGTTTTCTTTGTTATTCTAATAGATCTAATAATGATTGCTCCGAACTGTTGCCATGCAGGATACTTACTGTGAGTATATTACATGGTTTGGCAGTTTTCATTGTAAATCAGGTTAATACAGACTTGACCAGTAACACCAGCAATATAAAAGACTCCAGTCAAGTGAAACTGCAGTATGCCACCTTTTTTTTCACTTCAAAGTAATTAAACCATTACTGCTCACTAATCACCACTATGTTATTAAAATTGATTACAGTTTAATAATGAGTTTTGCTCAGTAATATGGGAATGCAATGTACCTGTGTATTGGATAAACATTCTAATGTAGCAAGCATGGCTGCTGACAGATTGCTTTAGACATTTGCCCTTATTCCAAATCTTCTATAATGTGCATTCCTTATACACACACTGCGTCCATCATAGACACACACTTCATCCATTATAGACAGACACACACACTTCCTCCCTTAAACTTAAATAAACGGTATCCCCAACACATGCACACATAAACTTGGTTCTCTAAACATACACATATATTCCCTACACACATTACATTGCCCAAACACACACCACAAACTTCCCTAAATCTCTTGTTGAACAACATGGGAAATGTAGGTCATCAACATTTTCAGTGCCAAGGTCAGCCATTAATGTGATATAGCATGTATATCATGTCTCCCTGTTTATGTGACTGCCTGTACCTGTGTTTGTGTCTGTCTTTCTGTATGTATGTGTGTGTATGTGACTGTCAATGTAAGGACTGACAGAGGGGAGAGGTGTGAGTAGCGACAGGAGAGGAAAATCAGTCTGGCGGCAGCATTTGTTACATACTGTAGCAGGGCAGTACAGCTACTGGGAAGACCAATTAGGAGAGAGTTACAATAGTCTAAGCGAGAGATTACTAGAGCATGGACAAGTTCCTTCGTAGCAATTTGCTTAACCCCTTAACGCCGTTACGACGTTCCATGCCGTCCCGCATTAAATGTGCTTTAAAGCCGTTATGACAGCATGGAACGTCGTAACGGCTTTGAGCCCCTGGAGGTGAGATTTATTTACCTCCGCCGCGATCCTCTTCTGGGGGGCTGCCTGACAGCCCAGGCAGCCCCCCTCCGGCAAATGAGGCCCCCGGGGGCCATGTGATCGCTCTCAAAGAGCGATCACATGGCCCCCTATAGCTGGCTATGGATCTGCCAGCAGGGGGACGGTATAAAATATCAGACAGTCCCCCTGCTGGTGGGAAGTAATAAAAAAAAATATGAAACATGTAAAAATAATTTTAAAATATTTTTAGATATATATATTATATATAAATACGTATAATTAAAATAATAAATAAAATACTAAAATAAATAAATAAAATATTGAAACAAAATTTAATATAAATTATGCATATGTAATTTCATTCTAACTGTATTTTGTTAATATATATATATATATATATATATATATATATATATATATATATATATCGGTAACAAAATACACTTATAATGACATTCTATATATATATATATCTATCTATATATAAAATACAAATAACCGCAAATATATATATATATATATATATATATATATATATATATATATAGATAAATACATATAATTACATAAAAGATTACATTAGTATACACGTAGAATTTAAATACCTACAAATGCATATATATTAAAATTCTACGTGTATATTTAAATAATCTTTTAACATAATTATGTGATTTGATTAATAAAAATTTGAATGAAATGCCTGACAACACAGGGAGAAAGTGCAGAGAATTTAATTCGCAAGCACTATATTTGACCCTGTAACTCTCCAAGACACCATAAAACCTGTACATAGGGGGTACTGTTTTACTCGGCAGACTTCGCTGAACTTAAATATTAGTGTTTCAAACTCGTAAATTGTATTACATGATTATATTTTAAGTAAAAGTGAAGTTTTTCGCATTTTTTACAAACGAACGGCACTTTTATGGTCTATATTATTGTTGTAATATGTTTTACTGTTTTAAAACACTAATATTTGTGTTTAGTGAAGTCTCCCAAGAAAAACAGTACCCCCCATGTACAGGTTTTATGGTGTTTTGGAAAGTTAGAGAGTCACATATAAGGCTTGCATTTCATTTTTTTGACATTGAAATTTGCCAGATTGGTTATGTTGTCTTTGAAAGCGTATGGTAGCCCAGGAATGAGAATTACCCCCATGATGGCATGCCATTTGCAAAAGTAGACAACCCGAAGTATTGCAAGTGGGGTATGTCCAGTCTTTCTTAGTAGCCACTTAGTCACAAACACTGGCCAAATATTTGTTTTTTGCTTTTTTAACACAAAATCAAATATGAACGCTAACTTTGGCCAGTGTTGGCGACTAAGAGGCTACTAAAAAAGACTAAACATACCCCACTTTCAATACCTTTGGTTGTCTACTTTTTCAAATGGTATGCCATTATGGGGGTTATTCTCATTCCTGGGCTACCACACCGTCTCAAAGGTAACATTACCAATCTGGCAAATTTCTATTTGAAAATGGAACGTTCTATATTTGACCCTGTAACTTTCCAAAACAACATAAAACCTGTAAAACCTAACAGTATTATGACATTCACAGTTAAAATGTCAGACGGAAATGCAAATTTAAAAAAAATCTTATTTTCTCACATTTTTTTAAAAATTTTATTCATAATAAATTATGTTCCGTATATGAACAGTTAATTATAAATTAAAGCCCTGTTTCTCCTGAACAAAATGATATATAATAAGTGTGGGTGCATATAATTTGAAAGAGGAGAACTACGGGTGAACAGACATATAGCGTAAATTCTAGTTTTTGTTTACGTTTTGTTTTGATCAGAACGTGCACTATTGACTCCGTCCTGAAGGGGTTAAGAAAGGGGCAGAATGAGGTAATAACATTTCCAAGAGAAGCACTATAAAGAGAAAAGAGAAGGGAACCAAGAACAGAGCATTGGAGGACTCCATTTGAAACAGGGCAATGGGAGGAGGTGTCATTAGAAAGAGACACTGAATAAGCATTGGGAGAGATAGGAGGGAAACCACAAGAGGACAGTGTCACAGAGACCAAGTGATTGAAAAGTTTGGAGAAGGAGAACATCAGGGGCGGGCTGGGCCGGGGGGCAGGGAGGCAATTGCCCCCCAGGCCGCCCGAAATTCTTTTAGGACCGGCCGCGGCGGACCGGCCCTTTAAATGCTGCAGCCGCCTGAGCGCTCTGTAAAGAGCGCTCAGACGGCTGCAGCTGCTTTTCCCTCCCCTCCCCTCCCCTGTAGCGTGGCCGAGCTGCTCTCCGGTCCGCGGTGCCCGGCCGGAGTGATAGGAAGGTGCACACTGAGTGTGCACCTTCCTGTCAGTCCGGCTGGGTAAAGGAAACAGAAACTCCTGTTCCGCGCGGAGTTTCTGTTTCCTGTAACCGGCCGGACTGACAGGAAGTGCACACTGAGCGTGCACCTTCCCATCACTCCGGCCGGGCCCCGCGGACCGGAGAGCAGCTCGGCCACGCTACAGGGGAGGGGGTAAGAAGAAGGGGGTGGGGACTAAGAAGAGGGGAGGGGGGAGAGTAAGAAGAGGGGAGGGGGGAGAGTAAGAAGAGGGGAGGGGGGAGAGTAAGAAGAGGGGAGGGGGGAGAGTAAGAAGAGGGGAGGGGGGAAGAGTAAGAAGAGGGGAGGGGGGAAGAGTAAGAAGAGGGGGGTGTAAGAAGAGGGGGGTGTAAGAAGAGGGGATGGGGGAGTAAGAAGAGGGGAGGGGGGAGTAAGAAGAGGGGAGGAGGGGGGAGTAAGAAGAGGGGAGAGTAAGAAGAAGGGGGAGTAAGAAGAGGGGAGGGGGGGAGTAAGAAGAGGGGAGGGGGAGAGTAAGAAGAGGGGAGGGGGGAGTAAGAAGAGGGGAGGGGGAGTAGGAAGAGGGGAGGGGGGAGTAAGAAGAGGGGGGAGTGGGGAGTAAGAAGAGGGGAGGGGGAGAGTAAGAAGAAGGGGGAGTAAGAAGAAGGGGGAGTAAGAAGAGGGGAGGGGGGGAGTAAGAAGAGGGGAGGGGGGGAGTAAGAAGAGGGGAGGGGGGAGTAAGAAGATGGGAGGGGGAGTAAGAAGATGGGAGGGGGAGTAAGAAGAGGGGAGAAGGGAGTAAGAGGAGGGGGGAGTAAGAGGAGGGGGGAGTAAGAGGAGGGGGGAGTAAGAAAAGGCGAGGGGAGAGTAAGAAGAGGGGATGGGGATAATAAGAGGGGGGAGTAAGAGGGGAGGGGGGAGTAAGGGGAGAGGGGAGTAAGAGGAGGGGGGAGTAAGGGGAGTGGGAGTAAGAAGAGGGGGAGTAAGAAGAGGGGGAGTAAGAAGAGGGGGAGTAAGAAGCGGGGGAGTAAGAAGCGGGGAGGGGGAGTGTAAGAAGGAGGGGAGAAAAGAAAAAGAGGGGGAAGAAGAGGGGGAGGGGAGTAAGGGGAGGGGGGAGTAAGAAGGAGGGGAGATAAGAAAAAGAGGGGGTAAGAAGAAGAAGGAGGGAGTAAGAAAAAGAGGGGGGAGTAAGAAGAAGAAGAGGAGGGAGTAAGAAAAAGAAGAGTGGAGAGTAAGATGAAGAAGAGTGGAGAGTAAGACGAAGAAGGGGGGAGTAAGACGAAGAAGGGGGGAGTAAGAAGAGGGGGGAGTAAGAAGAAGGGGGGATAAGAAAAAGAGGGGGGTAAGAAGAAGAAGGGGGGTAAGAAAAAGAGTGGGGAGTAAGAAGAACAAGAGTGGGGAGTAATTAGAAGAAGGGGGTAAGAAGAAGAGGGGGGTAAGAAGAAGAAGGGGGAGTAAGAAGAAGAGGGGGAAGTAAGAAGAAGAAGGGGGAGTAAGAAGAAGAGGGGGAGTAAGAAGAAGAAGGGGGTGTAAGAAGAAGAAGGGGGTGTAAGAAGAAGAAGAATGGGGGAAGAAGAATGGGGTAAGAAGAAGAAGGGGTTAAGAAGAAGAAGTGGGGGTAAGAAGAAGAAGGGGTTAAGAAGAAGAAGTGGGGGTAAGAAGAAGAAGAGGGGGTAAGAAGAAGAAGAGTGGGGTAAGAAGAAGGGGGAGTAATAAGAAGAAGGGGGTAAGAAGAACAAGGGGGGAGTAAGAAGAAAAAGGGGGGAAGTAAGAAGAACACAGGGGGGGTAAGAAGAACACAGGGGGGTGAGGAGAACACACAGAGGGAGGAGTGAGAAGAACACAGGGAGGGTGGAGGGTGGATGAGAAGAGCACAGGGAGGGTGGGTAAGTGTTAGAAGAGACTGCTAGGGGAGGGTGGGGGAGAGGAGAGACCACTAAGGGGCAGGGGAGAGCTCTAAGGGACAGAAGGGACAGCTCTATAGGACAGGGGGCAAGACAGGGAGCTCTTTCACACTACGCGCGCACACACACACACACCCAATGCATCCCTATACGTACACAGAAAAACACAATGCATCCCTATACATACACAGAAACACAACATGCCTCCCTTACACACAGAGAAACACACAATGCATCCATTACACACACACACACAATGCAACCCTTACACACAAAGACAATGCATCATTTGCACACATACACAGAAACATACAATGCAAACCCTTACACACACATGCAAACACACACACTGTTTTTCTTACATACACACAGAAACACAATGCATCTCTTACACTCAATGCACACACATACAGACACACACCTCGCATCCCTTATGCATACAAACACAGATTCACACAATGCATCCCTTACACACAACCAGAAACACATAATACATCCCTTATACACAAATACAAACTGCTTCCACTACACACAAACACACTGCATCACCTGCACAAACTGGTATCCCTATACACTACATACCATAAGCACACATATTAGATCCTCTACAATAACACATAACACATCCCCTACACACTCCACTCCCTGTGAGCGAACTCATGGGTGGGTGGAACATATAAGTGGACTTATGAGTGGGCCTTATGGGCATACTCACCGTCAGGCCCTGGGGCCCAGACCTTGAGCTGTGTAAGAGGCCCCCAAAAAATGGAGCTGCTTCCAATTCTCCCAGAACATTGAATTTTGTGACCACAGTTGCAAACAGCCTCCAGAGATCCTGTTCTACACCAGACCAGTGGAGCCAAACTGCAGCCCATCATCATCCTCATCTAATTGTAAGTAGGCAATCTAGTATATTATTAGTGACACTAATCTATAATTTACCTCACATTAAAGGGACACTATAGCTTAATGAAGTGGTTCTGGTGTCTATAGCTGGTCCCTGCAGGCTTTTTAATGTAAACACACACTGTGTGCAGCACTGGCGTTAGTTAATATGGCAGATCATATGGGTGGGGCATTGTGATGTCACATGGGGGGGCGGTAAATTTATATTTTGTCTAGGGCGGCAAAAATCCTTGCACCGGCTCTGATCCTGGGCAGGTGCACCAGTCTACTGGTGACCCACAGGAGGGGAGTGCACTGATTGCACTGCACTCTCCTCCTGTCCAGACCCGTCTTGACCGCAGTGCAAGTGCCCTCTGCCCCTAATTTACAGTGGCTCACACTCAGAACAAGCAGTGCCTGGAGCCCTTTGCAGAGACGGAAACAAAGAGGTTCTGCGGCAGATGGCCGTCCTGCAAGCATTACATTAAACAGCTGTTCCCCATGCAGCCACAGGTGGCGTTGTGCTGGGAGACTGTGATTACTCTTCACTTCCTCCCAGCCTACAGAGCAGCGCATGGGGGAGAGAGAGGAGGAGGCATGATTTAATCTTACAATACATCCTCTAAGCAAACCTTTATAAATTTGGGGGGGATCAGCTCTGTTTCCAAAGTTTATTGGTGTTTACTCTGATGTCTGTATTAATATTGAGGGATGTCTAAGTAGTAACGTCAGTGTGTGTCAGCAGGGCCTGCCGTTGGGGTGGGCAAGCTGTGCGGTCACGCAGGGTGCCATGACAACAGAGGCACCCGGCGGCCAACACAGCTCACAAGTTGGGTACACCAGCATATTTAATTTAAACGATTCGCTGGTGGTCCACTGGTGCGCACCAGCAGTAGGTGCAGTCAGATCATATCCTCTCCCTCGTGGTTCCGGCGCTCAGTTAGTGAGTCGGAGCACAGGCTCAGAGATTCTCAGCCTGTGCTCTGACAACATTGAAAGTCAGAGCCGTGAAGGAGCGGGTATGGCAAAGAGCTACTGATTAGCATAACATCAATATCCGTTATAAAACCAGGAAAAGGTGGGCATGGATGGTGAACTGATTTGGTGGCGCAATGGACCACTTGACTGGTTTTGCCCCCCAGGCCTAAGGCTGCCAGCCCTCCCCTGGAGAACATGATCAACAGTGTCAAAGGCACAAGAGAGGTCAAGAAGAATTATTATAGAGTAGTGACCTTTTGATTTAGCTGTGATAATGTCGTTAGTAACTTTAATAAGAGCCAGACTGAAGAGGGTCAAGGAGAGAGTTGAAATTGAGGATGCAAGCCAGATGGGTAAAGACTAGGTTTTTCTATACACTTTGAGGTAAAAGGGAGCAGGGATATAGGACGATAGTTAATAGGGGAGGATGGGTGAAGAGATTTTTTTTTTTTTTTTTTTAAGATGGGTACTACAGTAGCATGTTTAAGGGCAGCAGGGACAATGCAGTTGAAGATATGTGTTAAGGAAGGCACAAGACAAGAGGAGAGAGATCTGATAAGGTGAGACTGGACAGGATCAAGCGAGCAAATGGTGTGGCGAGAGGAATAAAAAAAAGCATAGCCACCTCTTGTTCAGTAGCCTAGGAGAATGTCTGAAGTACAGGAAAGGCATGATGTAGGTGTGGTTGAGAAAGATAATTATTTCCTTTGCTGTTTAATCTTGTCAGTAAAGAAGCATGGAAAGCAAACGGCTGTAAGGTTAGTTTGGGGGCTGGCCACAGCAGGGCAAAGAAGAGAGTTAAAGGTACCAAAGAGACACCTGGGATTGTGAATGATGAGGGTTTGTGACCAGGGAGAGACTCTGTGAATGTTCTTTGCACAGGATGCCTAAAGCCGGCCCTGCTTGAACCACTTAAATGGTTACTTAAATGGTTACTCCAAGCACCATGACCACTTCAGTAATCATGGTGCCTGTATGAGCACTATGGTGCCAAAACACTGTATATCCAGAGTTAAACCCCACTGCTGCTAGAAGTGTAACACCAACTCTGACAGCATCATTGAGGAGTCATTAGCCACAGAGGAACATGAATTCTGGGCTGGTTAATGTCAATTCTGTTTATTCATCGACTAATTCATGGCATTCATTGACTAAGAGTTCAGCTAACTCTCTCATCCAATAATGAATAATGACTGGACCGGTATCCGGCTTCGGCAGATCTGCAGAAGCCAGATATATATCACCAGAACAGGAAGGATTCTCAGCACCTGGAAAGAACCCAGGTAAGAGGGCAATTCATTGTAAAATGGTTTGCCCCATTACCAGGAAATGGGTAGGGCTAAGTTACTCCCGGCATCATTACCACTATAGTGAAGTGTAGTGTCTTTAAAATAAATATTATTAAACTGGTGTCAGCAGGGTTATAGAAATAAAAGCAAGCAAACGCATTTCTGATAGATTGATAAACATCCGTAATAATGGGAGAATTGAGAGTCAGTGCATACTTGAGTTTGACTTTTACCTACCTTCTTGGATATGTACCTATTAAATGGGAGATTTTTTTTTTGTGTACACACAGTGATGATTGCTGCCTTTAAGCAAAGGGGGTTATTTAACCCCTTAAGGACCAAACTTCTGGAATAAAAGGGAATCATGACATGTCACACACATCATGTGTCCTTAAGGGGTTAAGGAACTTAAGTTATTTTAGTTTAAATGTCAAGTTTACCGCTAGAAATAAGTCAGGAACAGTTAGGATATGAATTGAATGAACTTAACTTCTTACTGGGCAAAATTACTAAGATTTCATACCAACTCTAGTCTACTCCTCTTAGCTTGAGTTTAGTAAATCATCCATTAAATAATGCACAGGCGTACAGTTATTATGCCGATTTTTTTATATTGGTTGAAATACTCTATTAATAACTTTTATATTTCAGGAGAACAAAAATGTATTATTTGTTCTTTATTTAAGAACCAATTATAAATGTGCGACTCATCCCTCCTCAGTTAGTGCTGACACATTCTGGTTAATACAGGCCACCTAATGCCACATGAAAGCCACAACCTTCCTGTCACATCTTCAACCTTTCAGCTACATTACTCGTCATCTTCCCAAAGGAAAATGTAGCTTGGAAACAAATCAAAAATCTTATACAAGACAGAAAACAGAGAAATTGGCCACATACAGCAAATTAAACTAATGCCAGCTGGAGCATTTCTGTGTCACGACGCAAGTAGGATCTATTTTTACAACCAACCAACAGCATGCCATAATACAACTATAACAATAGCTAGAATATCAAGTTGTATCATTAAAGAATAATTCCAAGCACAAAAAAAACATCACATTGTAGTCTGTAGTGTTTGTGATGTCAGGTGTGCTTTAGAGGCCCCCAATGTAAGTAGTCAAACGGTTTGCTAATGGTTTGACAACTTACCTAGGCTCCATCAAGAACTGGTGACCTCTTCTATGAGAGTCAGAAGTTCTCTGCCCTAAAGGGACAACCCAAACACCAACACACATTTAGTTTGATTAAGTGGTTTTAGTGTCTAGATCATTCATCTAGTTTACCCGGGGAACTATTCAATTTATTTATGTAGCCCCTGACACATTTCCCTTGGCTGATATTTACACAGCCTTCACACACACCTCCTGAGAGGTGAAAATGTTTAGTTTCTCTTATTGCAAGTGTGATTTATTTCAAATGTCTTATCTCTTGCTTTTTGAGTAGCCTGCTACAGCCTGGAACAGCCTCATGTGGTAAAGCAAAGTTTAATTGAAAGAGCAGAAGGTAGCTTCTAAAGTAAACACACTGTGCTGTAAGTTCTGATTGCAAATGAAAGCTTTTTTTTTTTTAGCATAAAGGCTGTTTTAGTCAGAGCCCAGGGAGTTTTCCTAGGGTCACATTAACAGAGACAAAAATGATTTCACTTTTAAATGGCAGAGGACTAAACAGTCAGATTGCAGGGGCATGATCTCTATACAAAGACTACTTCATTAGGCTAATGTTGTTTTCATGCTCATAGTATATCTTTACGCTAAGCCTGGTGATGCATGGTTAAGCTCGCTGGCCGAAATATAAGCCGACACTCTCAGCCAATCAGGTATCTGCTCTATGCAGGATATTTCAGCTCTCAGTAGAGAAATCATTGCTCACTGCCAAGAGGCCCAGATCAAAATTTCTTCTAGGGAGCAGTGGAATGCTGCATATGTATGAGCGATAAAAAAGAATGGGAAATGAATACACAAGAGAACAAAAGTCGTCTCAGCCTCCCATTCACTTGCATGAGTGTTTGCATTGAATATTTCAATTATTGAGATGTGGATTCTTGGCTGCAGTGTTCCATGAGAGAAATATGAGAGCTGAATGCGCATGACATCACTCGTGCGCGATAGTTCACTAATTGTCCCATAAAAAGCATCGGGAGGACAGGGAACTGGCTCAGCTACCTCGGCCAATTCCTGACTTTTATGTGAAGCAAAAGGAGCAAAAAAAAAAAAAAAATCCATTGTAAAACTTGCTAGAGCAAGACATTCAGATGTAATTTAAACATAATTCATATACATGAGACTGTGTATATACACATGTACATATATAATGTAATATGCTCAATAAACAGTTTATCATTACAGTGCTGACCCACAGATGTATTTTATGTATAGAATTAATGATTAAGGGCTCCTGGAACAGAGATCTGGGATACAAATATCATGTGTGCTGGGGATGCAACTATCCCCCGCACACAACTACAAATATCACAGTTTCTGCAGTGTTTCAAGCTGAAACGCATGCGCATACTGACTCCTACCACCATAACCACTTCAAATCACTGAACATTCTGTAATAATAATTATACAAAAACCACGCACAAAGGATGACTTAACAAATGACAGAAATATATTAATTTATAGTTACAAAAATAACAATGAGTTTTAAAGGGACAGTTAAAGAAATTTTTGTAAACACACTTATGTATGTATGTATATATACATATATATACATACACATATTGGTTATTCTAACTCTCATATTAAATGCCTTTAGTAAAAAAAAAACATTTGCACTTGCCCTGTCTTATTTTGACTATTTTAACTTTCTGGAAGCAAGGAAGTAGCATGTACATTACACATGGAAAGCAATCCCTTACCTACCTCGATTTCTTTGGTCTTTTCTTTGTTTCTGCCCATTGAACTTCTTCCATTGTTAGTAGTCTCCCGAGCAGGGACTACAGATATCTGTTGCAGGGGCATACTGCTGCTGATGCAGGTAGCCAACACCTGACCAATAAATTAAAATATCACTCCCCCTTTGTAGTCCACCTGTGTTAAAGATCATATCCTTGATTTTCCAAGCTTAATGCTACACAAGCAAAATACTAATAAAAAGCACAAAAACCAAGGAATTACTAGAGAAATACACATATAAGGAAAAAAGGAGTATCTTCAAAAAAAATAAAAATGTAATATATTCAAAATTCAGAGAGGAAACAAAATGCAATCCAGTTAGTTTTGTCAAAAGGATGAACACAGCAAGTTCTAAGTAATATGCTCTGTCATTCGGGCACCCTTCCACTCCCCCAAAAGCAGGAGCAATTCAATTTCTATGGTACCTAATGGAAACCATGGAAACCAAGGAAACCTGGGTCTCACAGGCCATTATTAGCAGGCGCGCTCTCTAATGGCACAGACTTCCACATTTTCTGCGGCTGCCACTTCTGCTTTTGTTTCCCAGCTGATGCCCCAGGAGGCTACTAAGCACCCTGAGACACTGCGTCGTGCTGACTAGGTAAATAGGCATAAGGCTGAAAAGCTTAGTGCCCTATTTTGGAGCCAAATCTCTTCCTTGAAAAGCACAGATAGCTTGCTGTGTCGTTCATGCATCTAATCTTCTTAAGTCAAAGGATCTGCCTTCAAGTAAGGAGCAGCACAGAGTGAATCAGGTGTAAAAAAAAAAAAAAAAAAAATCCCACTGAAATAGGCTGCCAGTCCGAGGCGAATAATGAAGCCACATTCACTTGCTCTCTCTCTTATGTATAAGACATAAACAGCAGCTGCAGCACGCGCAACATCAACAGGCACAAAGGGGGGGAAAAAGCATTGAGCTGAGAATAACATAAACATACATGTAGTCAAGGGCTTACATGTTAAGCTTTCTTAATGCATGGATTCGGCATTGTGAATATCTACCAGTTCTTTGATGCTTGACTTTAACTTCCGTTTTCTTATTTATTGTTTATTTGAATGCAGGAAAGCATGTGAATTACCAATGCGTTAAAAATAAAGAAACAAATATGTTACACTGAATAAAGTCTATAATCTTTAGTTGTTGTTTTTTTTTTTTTTTTTTTTCAACCATTAAGAATCAACTGTATTTTCAGCAACATTTAACAATAACAAGAACAAGCTCTTGGCATGCATTAGGTAGACTTAAATAAAAAATAAATTTTAAAAAAATCTGCCAAGAACTGCCATAAATACCATTAAATGCATCTATCCACCCACATGTCATCTGTTACAAGGGTAAAAAAAAAACACAACAGTATAATCAGTAATGTAGTTAAGTTTTTTGATGCCATAGGTAGTGATGTCGCGAACATAGAATTTTCGGTTCGCGAACGGCGGACGCGAACGTCCGCAAATGTTCGCGAACCGGCGAACCGTGCGAACCGCCATAGCCTTCAATAGGCAGGCGAATTTTAAAACCCACAATAGTGGTTGAAGGGGGGGGGGGGAGGAGACCTACTCTCCTTCCCCCCCCGGCCCCCACCCCTGGGTTCGGGTGGGGGCCATAATGATAATGAGGGGGGGGGACCTACTGTCCTCCGCCCCCGGCCCCCACCCCTGGGCGGCGGGTGGGGGCCATAAAGATAATGAGGGGGGGCTACTGTCCCCCCCCGGCCCCCACCCCTGGGCGGCGGGTGGGGGCCATAAAGATAATGAGGGGGGGACCTACTGTCCTCCCCCTCTCCGGCCCCCACCCCTGTGCGGCGGGTGGGGGCCCTAAAAATAACAATAAGGGGGGACCTATTGTCCCCCCCCCGGCCCCCACCCCTGAGCGGTGGGTGGGGGCCCTAAAATTAACAATAAGGGGGGGACCTATTGTCCCCCCCGGCCCCCACCCCTGGGCGGCGGGTGGGGGCCCTAAAATTAACAATAAGGGGGGGGACCTATTGTCCCCCCCCCGGCCCCCACCCCTGAGCGGTGGGTGGGGGCCCTAAAATTAACAATAAGGGGGGGACCTATTGTCCCCCCCCGGCCCCCACCCCTGAGCGGTGGGTGGGGGCCCTAAAATTAACAATAAGTGGGGACCTATTGTCCCCCCCCGGCCCCCACCCCTGAGCGGTGGGTGGGGGCCCTAAAATTAACAATAAGGGGGGGACCTATTGTCCCCCCCCGGCCCCCACCCCTGAGCGGTGGGTGGGGGCCCTAAAATTAACAATAAGGGGGGGGACCTATTGTCCCCCCCGGCCCCCACCCCTGAGCGGTGGGTGGGGGCCCTAAAATTAACAATAAGGGGGGGACCTATTGTCCCCCCCGGCCCCCACCCCTGAGCGGTGGGTGGGGGCCCTAAATACAAAGGGAGGGGGGTGCCCCTGTTAACCCTTCCCCCCCCCCCAAAAAAAAAGATCTACCTGCCTACCCCCTCACCCTAAAAATAATGAGGGGGGGGACCTTTAACTAAAACCCTGTAAAAAAAAAATAGATAAAAACAACTTACCATTTGATGTTTTCTTTCTTCTACAATCTTCTTTTTTCAGCCCCAAAAAAGGCCAAAAAAAAAACCATAATAACCGACGCAATTAAAAAAAAAACAAAAAAAAAAAAACGACCGCACAAAAAAATAATCCATCTTCACCCATGGAGGGCTCTGCGCAGACTGAGCTCTGCAGGGCGGGGGAAGGCTTATAAAGCCTTGCCACGCCCTGCAATTAGGCTAAGAACACTCTGATTGGCTGGTTTAAGCCAATCAGAGTGCTCTTTGTCATTTTACACAGCGTGGGAAAATTCCAAAGAACTTTCCCACGCGTGTAAAATGACACAGAGCACTGTTATTGGATGGCTTGAAATCCATCCAATCACAGTGCTCTGTGTCATTTTACACAGCGTGGGAAAATTGATCTTTCACACGCTGTGTAAAATGACACAGAGCACTGTGATTGGATGGCTTGAAATCCATCCAATCACAGTGCTCTGTGTCATTTTACACAGCGTGGGAAAATTGATCTTGGGCTGAAAAAAGAAGATTGTAGAAGAAAGAAAACATCAAATGGTAAGTTGTTTTTATCTATTTTTTTTTACAGGGTTTTAGTTAAAGGTCCCCCCCCTCATTATTTTTAGGGTGAGGGAGGTAGGTAGGTAGATCTTTTTTTTTGGGGGGGGAAGGGTTAACATAGGTCCCCCCTAATTGTTATTTGTAGGGCCCCCACCCGCCGCTCAGGGGTGGGGGCCGGGGGGGGGACAATAGGTCCCCCCCTTATTGTTAATTTTAGGGCCCCCACCCGCCGCTCAGGGGTGGGGGCCGGGGGGGGGACAATAGGTCCCCCCTTATTGTTAATTTTAGGGCCCCCACCCGCCGCTCAGGGGTGGGGGCCGGGGGGGGACAATAGGCCCCCCCCTTATTGTTAATTTTAGGGCCCCCACCAGCCGCTCAGGGGTGGGGGCCAGGGGGGGACAATAGGTCCCCCCTAATTGTTATTTGTAGGGCCCCCACACGCCGCACAGGGGTGGGGGCCGGGGGGGGACAATAGGTCCCCCCCTTATTGTTAATTTTAGGGCCCCCACCCGCCTCTCAGGGGTGGGGGCCGGGGGGGGGACAATAGGTCCCCCCTAATTGTTATTTTTAGGGCCCCCACCCGCCGCTCAGGGGTGGGGGCCAAGGGGGGACAATAGGTCCCCCCTAATTGTTATTTGTAGGGCCCCCACACGCCGCTCAGGGGTGGGGGCCGGGGGGGACAATAGGTCCCCCCTAATTGTTATTTGTAGGGCCCCCACACGCCGCTCAGGGGTGGGGGCCGGGGGGGACAATAGGTCCCCCCCCTTATTGTTCATTTTAGGGCCCCCACCCGCCGCTCAGGGGTGGGGGCCGGGGGGACAATAGGTCCCCCTCTTATTGTGATTTTTAGGTCCCCCACCCCGTTTTTTTTTTGTTTTTTTAACAGTGAGCAGCCACAGGCTGCTCACTGTTTAATAGACATGCCCCTACTCGCGGTATTGCGAGTAGGGGCACAATTTACTAATACTAAGTAATTTTTACTTAGTATTAGTAAATTAATAGGGGGCGGACCGAACATCGCATATGTTCGCCCGCCGTGGCGAACGCGAACACGCTAAGTTCGCCGGGAACTATTCGCCAGCGAACAGTTCGGTACATCACTAGCCATAGGTCATTTAATATCACCCAGTCTATACTACTGCAGCCTTAATCCCCTCCACGAATTGATTGAGAAATGTCATAATCCTCTGTCTGTTTATTAATACCAGGTCTCCTTGTCTCACTCTGCTCCTCCCAGCTACTAACCTAAATGGGCATTCTAAGCACCATAACCACTTAAGGGCACATGGATAAACCATCCCACCATATTGTGGTTGCTGTCATATTTACTTTGCAGCTTTGTGACAAGGATTTATACTGGGAGAAAAGCATTCACTGCAAGTTTCATTAGTAAGTCAGCTAGTTTTTTTTCTGACTTCTTAGTGGAACTCATTGTAAGTACTACAATGGTTTTTAAAGGCATTAATAAATCACACCCTCTGTGCACAAAGTAAAAAAAAAATAATAATATTAGCATTTCATGATATGTATATTGTGTCATGAAGTGGTAAAGTCATCTTAAATACCTCTTTTTAAAAACGACATGTACATTAAACATGACTCTCTAAATCAAACTATAAAAGCAGCTCTGTAACTTTTTAAGATTGTATCTTTATGGCATATTGATCCTGACTAACCCAGCTATACCATGAGAAAAAGTAAAGACTAGGTTGACAAAAAGCTTAAAAAAGGTGGAACTCCGTCATCAACTTTTGTCCGATCCCAGCAGTCATCACAATTGACAGCTATTAGTTTCAGATATGGGTCTATGGAAGGTTTGGATCCTTCTTTGGCCTCATTGATGTACTCTTGTGCATGCGCAAGAGTATAGCACTCACATACTTTGCTCTGCGCATCTTCTTCAGCTCCTGGCTTCAGCTGCCAGGAGCCATGTCAGTGCTGTTCTCTGGCACATGCATGAGAGTTCAAGACTGACATGACTCCGGGCAGCTGAAGCCAGGACCTGAAGAAAATGCGCAAAGCAGTGGCATGTAATGGCTGCGAGAGACAGCTTCTACTTCAGGTAAGTAACTTGCCTGCAGCTCATGGCCACTAGACCAGACACTAGAGATGTCAGTTTCATAGGTCTTAGCAAAATATTAAAAAAAATCTTAACAAAAAATAAATAAATAATAACCACTCCTGAGCAGGGCATTACAATATAGGTCTTGATGTCACATTTTTGAATATGTTTTAAATGATTTAATATTTTTGGAAATGTATTAATATATTGATTATTTATATATAGGGATATATATCTATATATATATACATATATAGATATGTAACCAATTCAAGAAATCCACAAATCAAATTAGTGTATTAAAATACAACAAAAAAGATCAATGTTTCAGCATTTCTGTTTCTTTTAAAGTTTCTGACCTTTTTGTCTTTATCTATGCATACACACACATAAATACATACATACACACACACACACACACACACACACATACATACACACACACACGCACACACACACACACACACACATATTTTTTATAAATTAGATATATTTGATATTTTAATATTTTGAAAAATCTTTTTTAAAAAGGTATCCGTAAATTTGCATGATTTGAAAAACGTATTCAAAATATTATTTTATAATCCCTATGATATGATCTTACAAATGTAAGTAATTTCATTGTAACACATGCTCATTAAATAGCAATTAAAAATTATAAATGATTAGCAAATGTAATTATTTTTCCCTACATGATCTCTGTAGTAAAATAAATAAGAATTTATTTATTTGAATACATATCCACTATCTCTGTTTTTGTTTTGTGTGTGGATTTTTAAGCAGTATGCATTTTTGCAAATCGATTTTATCGGAGATGCAAATATCAGCAAACACACAAAAAATAAGCAATACAAACATTTACCCATGAATTCAAACCATTTTGTTTACTGTTTACATACTTCCTATTGTTCAGAAAGCAGTTATTATACGATTGTCCTAGTAATACAGTATGATTACATTTTCTAAACCTCAGATAAACTGTCCTGAAATAGATTCTATTTTCTAAACTGGAACACAGCCAGATGATGTTGGAATAGAACCAATTAGTGTTAAAAGTAACTGTAGAAAAATATTCAAAATATCATGAACGTAACATCAATATATTAAATTCTGGATTGATTATAGTACTCAAAAGAAAATGTAACTTCTTCACTCATACTGTTCTTAGGAACAGATTGTAAACTATTTTTTATAAGTAATAAGAAAAGATCAATATTAAAGGGGACCTGTCATGCCCCAAACAACCTATGCTCATTAGATTGAGCATAAAATTCTATCTATTCATTGTGATAGCAGTTCAAGCAAATGTGTAGATTAGGAGAAAAACCTATTTAAAAATAGTTTTTTCTTCCAGCTGTCAATCAATGCCTAACAAGGAAAGCAGAATAGACCTCTCACATGATGTACTTCTGCACCCCACCCATGCACTGTGGTCATTTCTAGAGTTGGCTGGAAAATATAGGAATGGAGCAAAGTGACATCAATCCATTCCGAAGCCGGCTTGCTGGTGGCGAAGTCAGCGTGCCAACATCACAGAGGAGAATTGCCCTGCTTTGGAATGTGTCCCAAGGAGGGCAAATCAAAGAAGAGTCCAAAAAAAGAGTCTTGGTGCTTGGGGGAGAGACACACAAATTAGCTTGGGGAGAGAAAGACACACAGAGGGACTTGGGGGGGAGAAAGAGACACACAGAGGGGCTGAGAAGAGAAAGACACACAGAGGAGCTGGGAGTTAGAAAGAGACATACATTTGTGCTGGGGAGAAAGACACACAGAGGGGTTGATGGAGAGAAAGATACACAGAGGGGCCGGGGAAGAAAGAGACACACAAAGGGGCTTGGGAAGAAACAGATACACAGAGGGTGGGGGAGACAGACAAAGAGGCTGGGGAGCAAGAAAAATACACACAGAATGGCTGGGGGTAGAAAGAGATACACAGGGGCTGGGGGGAAAGAGACACAAATGATCTTGGGGTAGAAAAGACACAAAATGGGTTAGAAGTAGAAAGACAAAAATAAGGGGTAGGAAAGGGGAACAAGAGATGCACAGAGGGGCTGGCAAAGGGGAACAAGATATGCACATAATTGCTGGGGTGAAAGAAAGAGTCGCAAAGGGGGGCTGGGAATGGGGAATGATAAACAGATGGTCTGTTAGGAAAGAGACACGCAGAAGAACTGGGGGGGGACACAGAGGGGCTTGGTGGGAGAAAAAGAAACACAGGGGGTTCGGGGAAGAAAAATCACAAAAAAAGGAGCTGGGGAAAAAGAGAAACACGGGGGGGCCGAGACACACAGAGACAAAGGGGCTGGGGCAACGTGACATGCAAAAGGGGCTTGGGGTAAAACAAAACACACAAAAGGTCTGGGAGGCAGAAAGAGATACACAAGGGGGGTTGTAAGAGGTACACAAGAGGGGTGACACAAAGGTGAAAAATGGAGGATACAATACACTAGAGCAGGTAAGACAATTAAAACGGGTTAAGAAACACAAGACGGGGCGAGAAATTCAAAATGGGAGTTAAAAGAAACACAGGTGAACATGCATTTTGTTTGTGTGGTGGGGGGAAATGTAGCTCCACCTGTGTAGCCAAATGTACTTGCACAGGACTTGAGGATACAGGCAACCGCTGCGGCAGAAAACACAAACAGAAATATAAGAGGTTTGATTAGCCAGAGAGGAGTAATGGTCACCGCTTTACTGTGCTAAGTAAGTTGCTACTCAGTTACTCCCTATCCAGGGCTGGACTGGCCCACCAACATACCAGGAATATTCCCTGTGGGCCGGCATACCTTCGGGCCAGTGCGCAATTTCCATGTGACTCAGTGGACCGTGTTCAGCTTCATTTTCAGTTGCTGTGCTTTATAACATCAAGGTAGCTGCAGTCTTTTGTGAAGATACGGACCGCTGCATTTGTTTCACACTATCTCGTGGCAAAGGATCGGTGCAATCAGGTTTACAGCCTTTGAAGGGACTTCTGAGCTTTGGATCCTAAATATTGCGGGAGGGCCCCTTCCCCCCCTGCAGTCAGATACTTTGGGGGATAGTATGTTAGCTGTCTAGAGGTCCTTTTATTTGCCAACTTTTTATTTTATATTATATCTCTCTCTTTCTTTTACACTAGGTCAGGAGGGTGTTTGCAGATAGTTTTCACTATTGCAACATTTAGTAGGTCCGCCTCCCACCTCCTTTGCTGACATAAATCTCTAATTTTAGGCTGCTACATGATGTTTCATTTTACTTGAAACTATAGCAAAGGTTTTCTTCTGAGTTTTGGGGAGTTTTATGTCAATTATCTTGTGGTTAAAATTGCATGAGATTTTTTGATGCATTGCATACATTTATGTCCGATTTTAAGAGATATGTTATTCCTGAATAGATCTACATTGATTGTGGGAATCTATTTCTTGAGCTGTTCTTATTAAGCTGATCTTTATTATAAAAAGTATAAATGTTTTATACATTTTATCTATTTCCCCCCATTTAATCTATTTGGAGCGCACATACAATATTTGGAGTTTTGAATCTCAGGTGATAAAGTTGCTCTTTTTATGTATGTTGCTGCCCACTTTATTTAGAATTTTGGTCACCGTTTCACACTTATTTATACTAAAAAGATATGATAATATGCTTTTGTTCCTAAAGCTATAGAGTCCATTTAATAATGTTTATGTTAAATAAATTATGCATATAATGAAAATTAAGTGGTACTTAAAAGCAGAGTGCTTTGGAGGGATATTCACTAAAGTTATGAGATTTTTTTATGCCCTGTAATTCATATAGATGAAAATCCTCTCAGCCATTTCCACGAAACACGTAAGATAACATAAGAATCCCAAATAGCAGTTGAAATAACTAATTTTAAACCTACCCCAGTTTGTCCTATTCACAAACAGGCTGTTTACTGGGGTCTTCAGAATAAAGAGAGGCTGAACTTTGTCTGGGAGACCCATGGTACACATGGGAAGGTGGCCAAAAAATAAAAAGATAAAAAATGTTAGGAAATTCATGTCTGTCTGAGGATAGAAAAAAGACTGTATGTGAAGGGAGAAGGGACCCTTCATACACTTGGTCTCATTTGAATTCCTAGTTCCTGTCCTGTTCTAGTCCTGAGGGTGGAGCTACCCATAAGTGATGCTGCCATGATTAGCCAGGAAATATTAAATTATTGTTGGAGAAAACGTTATAATACATTGAGACATAATTTCTAATACAAAGCAAGCTCCTATAGTAAAAACAGCAAACTTATTTCTCTCCTTAGGGATTTAAAATCCAGTGTGCATCCAATTATTCATGAACAGAGCCTTATTTCAGCAGGTGCCAATGGATCAATTTCAGAACGGTCTACATGTTTTGTTATGTAGCATAGAACTTTATCAAGACCAAAAAAAAAGCCTGGAGGCCTGCAAGCTATGCTGCTTATAGCACAGATGAACATGGAAATTATCCATGTATATTGTATTCCAATACTTGGATTGGATGAGATCACTGAAGACGCCAGTGGGTGGGTAAGTACAGAATTTTACCACATTTTTACTACCAAAAGCTGGTGAACAGTGGTCACAGCGATAGAAAGGAACCTAACATCCTGAAAAGCAATTGATATTCTCTGGACTGTTTTCAGGGTTCCTGGAACGCTTCAGCCACATTTGCCGACCAGACACCAGGCTGCAGCTCTTTCCTTCCAGACTGGCATCATCCCCTCTGTCTTTGCCTCTTCAGCTCCTCTCGCAGGCAGGTATCCACACATCTGCTTACACTGTGACCAGCTACTGACTTTGTAAAGGCTTTTGTGGCTCTCAGGCCTAGCTCTTTTTAACTTGTCCTGGGATTCAGAGACAAAGCAGCCAGCCAACAGGTCTGAAGACTCAGTTACTGGGATCCCTAAATAAATCAGATGGAACTAACACACACTACTTTATCCTGAATAAGGACATGCCTTTGACGACATGTTTTTATGGGAAAAACACAAAAATATAAACAAACATTCATAACTAGAAAAAAATAAACATAATACTAAATCAAATATATAATGCAATCACAACATTCCAAACTACAAAAAACACAGATATATAGATGCAACAGATCAGTTTTTTGCACCTTCCTAATTTGCATATTGTGATTATAATAATCAATGCATTTTACAGTTTCACCAGCAGAGGGCAATGAAGCGTCATCACAAGTCTGGAAATACCCCCTTTATAAAACAAGGGCAACAATAGCAAACCTAAACCAGTAGAAAAGTAATCCAAATAGCCCCCAGGTACCTGCCTACCCAAAACAGAACCCAATTCCAGGCCAGGCCCCATAGTCAGTGGTAAGGATGCTGACCTGCAGTCTTCTGCAGTAAAAAGGTAATGGAGGATTCAGTTGCATTATCATTTGTTCAAAACTAACTAATTGTGTAGCTCGCCTCTCCACTTTTTCTAGCTTTGGAATATCCTTTTTAATACTTTTTAATTGCACCACATCAATCAAGGTGGGTTCTTACAATTGATTTATAAAGAGGCAAAATTATATTTTGATCATGTGAATCAATACCCCTTTTTATCAACGCTCATTCAGTACCTCCTCCCCTCATCCTGTCTCGGTTGGAGTCCCCCAAGGCTCTGTCCTTGGTGCCCTTCTATTTTCTCTTTATACTGCCTCTCTTGGCAAACTTATTACCACATTTGGATTACAATACCACCTGTACGCTGATGACACCCAGATATATCTCTCCTCCCCGGACGTCCTGCAATGTGTCACCTCTTGCCTTTCTTCTCTGATTGGATGTCCTCCCGCTTTCTGAAACTCAATCTTTCCAAAACAGAACTTCTTGTCTTTTCTCCTCCTAATATTAACCCTCCTCTCTGGCTCTCCTTTCAGATCGGTGGTACCCATATCAGCCCATCCTTACAAGCACGTTGTTTTGGTGTTACTTTTGATTATGGCCTCATCTTTGCCAATTCCACCTCAAAAACATTGCCCGCATCTGCCCCTTTCTTACACAAGATGCTACTAAAGAGCTTGTCCATGCTCTAGTAATCTCTCACATGGACTATTGTAACCCTCTCCTAATAGGTCTTCCCAATAGCCGTATTGCCCCGCTACAGTATGTAATGAATGCTGCCGCCAGACTGATTTTCCTCTCTAGTCGGTCCTCTCACACCTCACCCCTCTGTCAGTCCTTACATTGGCATCCTGTATACTATAGGAGTCAATTCAAAGTGCTAACTCATACCTATAAAGCACAGAATAGAGATGTCACGAACATAAAATTTTCCGTTCGCGAACGGTGAATGCGAATTTCCGCAAATGTTCGCGAACGGGCGAACCGCCATAGACTTCAATAGGCAGGTGAATTTTAAAACCCACAGGGACTCTTTCTGGCCACAATAGTGATGGAAAAGTTGTTTCAAAGGGACTAACACCTAGACTGTGGAATGCCGGAGGGGGATCCATGGCAAAACTCCCATGGAAAATTACATAGTTGATGCAGAGTCTGGTTTTAATCCATAAAGGGCATAAATCACCTAACATTCCTAAATTGTTTGGAATAACGTGCTTTAAAACATCAGGTATGATGTTGTATCGATCAGGTAGTGTAAGGGTTACGCCCGCTTCACAGTGACAGACCAAACTCCCCGTTTAACGCACCGCAAACAACCGCAAACAGTCCATTTTCACAACCGCAAACTCCCCATTTGCACAAGGTTGGATACCAAGCTAGCCATGTCCCGTTCCTTGTCCTCACTGATGTCATTGAAGGTCTCTTCCTCCACCCAGCCACATGCAACACCAAGGGTCCCCGAAAGGTGACAACAAGCCCCCTGGGATGCCTGCTGTGTTTGGTCTTTCACCTCCTCAAAGCCACCTTCCTCCTCTGACTCCTCTTCTTCAGACTCCTCTCTCTGCGTTGCCTCTCTCTGCATTATTATAAGGTGTGTTAAGTAGTACTATTCCTATCAGTTTAATCCCTGTTACGTCCCCTATCAGGGGACGTGTATATGGCATCGATTTTAGGAAGTGGGAGATGGAAAAAGATGCTTGGTCGGTCCTCCTACTTCAAATTTGGGGCACTGCGCGTGCAATCTAATGTGCCACCAGATAGGATTGGTGTGTTAAGTAGTACCATTCTTATCAGTTTAATCCCTGTTACGTCCCCTATCAGGGGACGTGTATAGGGCATCGATTTTAGGAACCGGGAGATGGAAAAAGATGCTTGGTTGGTCCTCCTACTTCAAATTTGGGGCACTGCGCGTGTAATCTAATGTGCCACCAGATAGGAGTGGTGTGTTAAGTAGTACTATTCTTATCAGTTTAATCCCTGTTACGTCCCCTATCAGGGGACATGTATATGGCATTGATTTTAGGAACCGGGAGATGGAAAAAGATGCTTGGTTGGTCCTCCTACTTCAAATTTGGGGCACTGCGCGTGTTATCTAATGTGCCACCAGATAGGAGTGGTGTATTAAGTAGTACTATTCTTATCAGTTTAATCCCTGTTACGTCCCCTATCAGGGGACGTGTATATGGCATCGATTTTAGGAACCGGGAGATGGAAAAAGATGCTTGGTCGGTCCTCCTACTTCAAATTTGGGGCACTGTGCGTGCAATCTAATGTGCCACCAGATAGGAGTGGTATGTTAAGTAGTACTATTCTTAGCAGTTTAATCCCTGTTACGCCCCCCTCATCAGGCCTTTTTTAGTCGAATGTATCGCCCACTGTCAGTCCCTTCGGGATCCATCCCTCATTCATCTTAATAAAGGTGAGGTAATCTAGACTTTTTTGACCTAGGCGACTTCTCTTCTCAGTGACAATACCTCCTGCTGCACTGAAGGTCCTTTCTGACAGGACACTTGAAGGGGGGCAGGCAAGAAGTTCTATCGCAAATTGGGATAGCTCAGGCCACAGGTCAAGCCTGCACACCCAGTAGTCAAGGGGTTCATCGCTCCTCAGAGTGTCGATATCTGCAGTTAAGGCGAGGTAGTCTGCTACCTGTCGGTCGAGTCGTTCTCTGAGGGTGGATCCCGAAGGGCTGTGGCGATGCGTAGGACTTAAAAAGCTCTGCATGTCCTCCATCAATAACACGTCTGTAAAGCGTCCTGTCCTTGCCGGCGTGGTCGTGGGAGGAGGAGGATTACTTTCACCTCTTCCCCTGTTAGATTCCCCTGACTCCTCTTCCTCACAATCCTCTGCCAGGGTTGCCGCAGGTCCAGCAAGCAATGCTGATAAGGCTGTTTCTGGTGGTGATGGTGACCACAACTCTTCCTCTTCACGCTCATCTACGGCCTGATCCAGCACTCTTCGCAGGGCACGCTCCAGGAAGAAAACAAATGGTAAGATGTCGCTGATGGTGCCTTCGGTGCGACTGACTAGGTTTGTCACCTCCTCATGAGGACGCATGAGCCTACAGGCATTGCGCATGAGCGTCCAGTAACGTGGCAAAAAAATTCCCAGCTCCGCAGAGGCTGTCCTAGCACCCCGGTCATACAAATAGTCGTTAACGGCTTTTTCTTGTTGGAGCAGCCGGTCGAACATTAGGAGTGTTGAATTTCAACGTGTCGAGCTGTCGCAAATCAAGCGCCTCACTGGCATGTTGTTTCGCCACTGGATATCTGAAAAGTGCGCCATGGCCATGTAAGAACGCCTGAAATGGCCACACACCTTCCTGGCAGGTTCAGGATGTCCTGTAAGCCTGGGTACTTATGCACAAAGCGTTGTATGATCAGATTACACACATGTGCCATGCACGGCACATGTGTCAACTTGCCCAAATTCAATGCCGCCAACAAATTTCTTCCATTGTCACAAACCACTTTGCTGATCTCCAGTTGGTGCGGAGTCAGCCACTGATCCACCTGTGCGTTCAGGGCGGACAGGAGTGCTGGTCCGGTGTGACTCTCTGCTTTCAGGCTAGTCAACCCCAAGACGGCATGACAATGCCGTATCCGGGATGTGGAATAGTACCTGGGGAGCTGGGGGGGTGCCGTTGATGTGGAGCAAGACGCAGCAGCAGAAGAGGACTCAGCCGAGGAGGTTATGGAAGAGGATGGAGTAGGAGGAGTAGAGGAGGTGGCAGCAGGCCTGCCTGCAAGTCATGGCGGTGTCACCAACTCCTCTGCAGAGCCACGCATTCCATGCTTGGCAGCCGTCAGCAGGTTTACCCAATGCGCAGTGTAGGTGATATACCTGCCCTGACCATGCTTTGCAGACCAGGTATCAGTGGTCAGGTGGACCCTTGCCCCAACACTGTGTTCCAGACATGCCATTACTTCCTTTTGCACAATTGAGTACAGGTTGGGGATTGCCTTTTGTGCAAAGAAATTTCGTCCGGGTACCTTTCACTGTGGTGTCCCAATAGCTACACATTTTTGGAACGCCTCAGACTCCACCAGCTTGTATGGTAAAAGCTGGCGGGCTAAGAGTTCAGACAAGCCAGCTGTCAGATGCCGGGCAAGGGGGTGACTTTGTGACATTGGCTTCTTACGCTCCTTGTCCTTGACAGACACCTGACAGTGGGCAGATGAGCAGGAACTGCTCAAGACGAGAGACGGAGTGGCGGATTGTTGAGAGGGGGCAAGGAGGACAGCAGTGGTTGACGTGGCTGAAGATGCTGGACCAGGAGGAGGATGGCGGCTTTGAGTTTGTGTGCTGCTTGTACTCATGTGTTGATCCCATAGGTGTTTGTGATGTGCGATCATGTGCCTTCGCAAAGCAGTTGTACCTAGGTGGGTGTTGGACTTCCCACGACTCAGTTTCTTTTGGCACAGGTTGCAAATGGCATCGGTGTTGTCAGAGGCAGACACACAAAATAAATGCCACACTGCTGAGCTCTGCAATGACGGCATTCTGGTGGTGGCAACAGCATGCGTTGATTGGCGTGCTGTCTGGCTGACCCCGGGTGCCGATGCATGCTGTCTGACTGTGCCACTAGCTCCTTGCGACGACCTCCCCCTGCCTCCAACTCGTCTCCTCCTCCTCTCTGTCTCCCCATCTGAACTTTCCCCCTGTTCTTCTTCTCTTCTAGCGGGCACCCACGTGACATCCATGGACGCATCGTCATCATCAACCGCTTCACTTGTATCTGACAACTCAGCAAAGGAAGCAGCAGCGGGTACAACATCATCATCATCACACCGTACGTCCATGTGTGTAATGCTGCCTGACTGAGACATATCCCTGTTATCTACATCCTCTGGCAATAATGGTTGCGCATCACTCATTTCTTCCAACTGATGTGTAAATAACTCCTCTGACAGATCAAGTGAAGCGGCTGTGGTGCTAGTGTTGGTGGTGGCAGCAGGCGGGCGAGTGGTAACTTGAGAGGTGCCCGAAGCTAAGCTGGAGGAGGATGGTGCGTCAAGGTTCCGAGCGGAAGCTGTAGAAGATTGGGTGTCCTGTGTTAGCCAGTCAACTATGTCCTCAGAACTTTTCGAGTTCAGGGTACGTGGCCTCTGAACACTGGGCATTATTCTAGGGCCAAAGGGAATCACAGCACCACGACCATGACGGCCCCTGCTGGGTGGCCTGCCTCTGCCTGTCATTTTTTTTGATTAGTGGTACTATGCGTGCAAGCTACTGTGACAACAGATATGAGTGTCACTGTGCACTGGCAGAAGTTGGCAGAGTAGACGCTGTAGGCCTGACCCACACGCTTGCATTCAATTAACTGCTATTCAATCTATTACAGTCAAAATTGTATTTTTTTTTTAAATGTACACGTGTGAAGGAAACTGACTGCTATTATTTCACAGTCAAATTTCTAGTTTTTTTTTTAATGTACACTACTGTTACACCAGATATGAGTTGCACTGGCGTGACACTGTGCCCTAGCAGGCCCTGAAACGCACACGTGTGAAGGAAACTAACTGCTATTATTTCACAGTCAAATTTCTATTTTTTTTTTTTAATGTACACTACTGTTACACCAGATATGAGTTGCACTGGTGTGACACTGTGCCCTGGCAGACCCTGAAACGCACACGTGTGAAGGAAACTGACTGGTATTATTTCACAGTCAAAATTTTTTTTTATTTTTTTTTAATGCAAGCTATTGTGACACCAGATATGAGTGGTGGCACTGGGCAAGTGGGCACAGTATATGCTGTGAGCCTGACACACACGCTGGCAGGCAGGCAACTGCAATTAGATTACACAGAAAAAAAAAAGCAGACTGATGTTCTAGCCCTAAAAAGGGCTTTTTGGGGTGCTGTCCTTACAGCAGAGATCAGATGAGTCCTTCAGGACTGTAGTGGACACTGAATACACTAGCCTAGCTATCGATTTCCCTATTAAATCAGCAGCAGCTACACTGTCCCTCCTCTCATTTTGAATGCAGCTTCCGAATGAATCTAAAATGGATGCTGTCCAGGAGGTGGGAGGGTCTGGGAGGGAGGGTCTGCTGCTGATTGGCTGGAATGTGTCTGCTGACTGTGAGGTACAGGGTCAAAGTTTACTCAATGATGACGAATAGGGGGCGGACCGAACATCGCATATGTTCACCCACCTTTCCCTTAAAATACTTCAAATAATTTGCTAACCACAGACATTAAGCTCACATTGCTATAGTTTCTGGGTTGAGCTTTTGAAACCTTTTTAAATATAGACACCACATCTGCATTTCTCCAATCATCAGGTATAATTGCTCAAAGAAAATAATCCTGAAAACTAAGCTCCTTAACTACACGTTGGTTAACACCATCTGCCCCTGGGGGTTTGTTTATATTAACTGTATTTAATGTCTTTAAATCTCCATCCACAGATTTGTCTTCCCTATATCCCCTTAAGGACCAAACTTCTGGATTAAAAGGGAATCATGACATGTCACACATGTCATGTGCCCTTAAGGGGTTAAACTGAAATTTAAAAACTCACCTCTCTCAGATCCCAATGGACCAATAATTTCACTATTAACCTTTTTTGCATTAATGTACTTAAAAAAAAACCTTTTGGGGTTCATCTTGATTTCTTCAACTACAAGCTCTTCATTTTAAAGTTTAGCCCTTCTAATCCTATTGGCATGCTTTTATTTTTTATATGGTGCTTTTGATCCGTCTGATTTAAATGTTTTGAATTACCTTTTCTTGTCTTTTATTATTTGACTGACATTTTTACTAAGCCACAGTGGTTTTAATTTACTGGTTTTATATTAGTTTCCCATTGGTAAGTATTGAGAAATATACTTTTGTAGAATCTGTTTAAAGACATTCCATGTATTATCTGTGCTTTAACCAGTGATTAATTCTTGTCCAAGTCCCAGTAATATCAATAATGTCATACTGCTCCTTCCATGCCAATAGCTCTCTCATTTTCTTACACAAAAACCTGTTGGGTTAGCAAGCAGACATTTCAAGTTACCACGTGTTTCTTGAACTTTATTTGAACAACATGTATTTAATACCTTCCTGCTCTGTTGGCTAATCTAACTACTCCCCCATCTCCAACCTCCTGAACTTCAGCTAAATCCCATCTTCTTTCTATACTATTCAACACATTTATCCTTCTTTGACCCCCTCATAGAAGTTTAAAGCCTCCTTCTAGCCATCCTCTCTCCCAGCACAAATGTGCAATTCCATTCAGGTGTAATCCATCACCGCTATAGAGATCCCAGTGCTCTCTAAATCCTCTTTCCTACATCAATACATTAGCCACATAGTTACCTCCTTAACTTCCTGCTGCTTTTCCACTGTAATGTGTGGTACCGCTATTATTCCTAAACTCATTCTGTCGTGTCTAAAATTTCTATATATATATATATATATATATAAAAGGCACTTAAGAGATAATTTTAAATCAATATAAATTTTGATCTAAAAAACATTGAGTGTGAATTAATAGTGTAGCGCTTAAAAACTAAAGGTAAATATAGAAACTTCACTCTTCAAAAGTGGTCCAATACCAATTTACAGACAATAAATCGTAATGGGTGTTAAAAAGTGCTTTTTAACACTTTCGCATGCATGCTCTAAAATCATGTTATTTACAACATCACAATTGTGCAAAACAATGTGTCATACATTATTATTACTGTTGCCCAAAAAATAATAAATATTATGTGAGTAACAAATACTTAGCAGCGATTACTCTGGATGGCAGAGTACCTCAGAGAGAAAATATAAGAACAAACACTAATAGTGAAAATCGTTTGTACAAGAAACAAATATTCCCACTAAATCTCTAAGGACTCTCACTCACATTGCTCAGAGCCTATAAATCTGGCTCTAGATAGTGCACCTTGGAGCCTTTTTGCAGGGACTCTTTCCCTCTTGTCACTGGTAGTTCTTTACCTCAAAGACAAAAATGATAGAAAGACCTAGAGCAATATGTTTGAATGACACACATTCCGGAGCTGGAAGTGACATTGAGGCGAAACCGGAAGTACTATTATAACCATTAAAAAACATGAAAAAGAGGCTTGGAATACAATACACTTATAAAGAACACCACAAGGAGGCGTAAACTGCATGCCAAAACCTGGAAATGAGACCTACATGGTCGGTATAAAAGACACACTATGTACAGGGACTAATCAGATAAACTGAGGAAGCCTTGATTAGGTGAAATGCTTTATTCTTTATACCTTTATTTAATAATATATGTTTTTAATTATTCATTTTTAATTTTTTTTAATCACTGGATTTAATAAATATCTATTTCTGGTTTTGTGGAGTGTACTCATCTTAAATCCCAAGGGTGGCGTCCCCCTCACAATTAGGCGCAATGTGACTGAAACAGAGCCTATTGAAAGGCTCTGGAACACATGAGTGGTTCGTTTTTACACTTATATTTTAAGTATTATTCAAACATATTACACTAGATCTTTCTGTCATTTTTGTCTTTGAGGTAAAGAACTACCAGTGACAAGAGGGAAGGAGTTCCCCCAAAAGAGGCTCCAAGGTGCACTATCTAGAGCCAAATTGATAGGCTCTGAGCAAGGTAAGTAAGAGTCCTTAGGTGTTAGTGGGAATATTTTTGTTTCTTGTGCAAACGATCTTCACTATCCGTGTTTGTTCTTATATTTTCTCTCTGAGATACACTGCCATCCAGAGTAATCACTGCTAAGTTTTTTTTACTCACATAATATTTATTATTTTTTGGCCCACACGGTAATAATAATGTATGACACATTGTTTTGCACAATTGTGATGTAAATACTTAAAATTATTTTAGAGCACGCATGTGAAAGTGTTGACAAATAATGTTTTGCACTAATTTAATGTTTATTACTGCATGAGCACTTTATAACACCCATTACGGTTTATTGTCTGTAAATTGGTATTGGACCACTTTTGAAGAGTTAAGTTTCTATATTTACCTTCAGTTTTAAGCGCTACACTATTAATTCACTCCCATTCTGTCGGGTCCTCCATCATCCTCTAACTTTGCCATTGGTTCCAATATGGACCAGGACAGTCAGGTCATCCCCTGCCCCTCCCAATAAGCTATCCACTCTGTAGGCAACATGTCAGACCAGAGCACATAGGAGACAGCAAGATGTCCAGTTGATGCGATCAGCGTGGCATTACCCAGTTTTCTCTTTTAGTAATAGAATCCCCTACCACCACAAAATGCCTAGCTTTTCCTCCATTCTGGATCCATTTCATACTAGAGTAGCTGTGACTCCAGCAGTTAGAGGGAGTAGCTATCTCCAGCTCAGCCACGCTTGAGCTGATACTCCCAACATCTTTACTCAAGTGGACAAATCTGCTGGGATTCAAAATCAAATTCCAAAGGCTTTACACAGTAGTGCAAATAGGAAGGAGGTTTACTCAGAATCAGGACAGCAGAATTCTATACAATGTTTCAGGGTCAAGCCTTAACACGATTGAAACGTTTTATATAATTTTATTCTCCTGATCCCGAATAAACCTCCTTCCTATTTGCACTACTCTGTGAAGCCTTTGGAATTGGATTTTGAATATGTCTAAGAGACTGTAAATCACTTCCACGGTGCTCCAGGCATTGTAGCAGCTCAATTGGGTTTCCTGAGTGCAACACTACATTTGGAATTAAATCTGGTACCTAGTAGATATTGTGAATAGAAAAAAACAAAAACCTTTGAAACCCTTAAAGGTGGTATAAAAATACAATACATGCTAATAAATACAGGTGTCAAAATTAGCAGCAGGAATCTAAACAAAACCACTAATAGTGAAATATAGGCAAGTATAAAATGGGCCAATAAAATGCATAAGAGAACAAACTCACACTTCCAAGAGCTACCAAGAGCTCTGCTGAGATAGACATGAACGGTACAATCCCCGTCTATGGATACAGGTAGGTCTGAAGCAATGAGGGATTGCTCTGGGGAGATTGGACTGCTGTTCTAAGTGCTCACTCAGTGGATCCAGCAGCAGACTGTCTGCATCACATCCTGTCTGCATGACTGCATCTGATCTGTAAGCTGCCTGCAGGATGGATGCTGCTGGCTTGACTCTCTGTGCTCGTTTTTTTAATTTTTAAGATTTCTGCTGCTGATTTTAACGCCAGATATCCCGCATTTATTCATATGTTTTGTATTTTATAAACCCTTAAAGAGTTGTACATTTTTTTTATTCACCATCTCTGCTACATTAACTTATCTTTTGATGTGTGTTTTGTTTCTTGGAAGATTTGGAAACCCTTGCCTAGGTCACTGGTGTACCTCTGTATTATTCTAGTGAGCGCCTATTTTGTTTGTTTTTTTCCATTGGGCCTATAAGATGTCCACCTGCCTAGGGCCTGGGGGATCTTAATCCATCTCTGATAGTCAATATAATGACAATTATATTTTGATAGAGGTGTTAAAAATATGATTATTAGATTTTGTTACAATTTGTTATATAACATCACTACACAAGATGACCTGGAGAAGAGCAGGTTCTCTTGGAGTGAGTAAAAGCAGAAAATTAAATGAAAGATAAAGGGGTTCTATTAATAGTAAGCTTAATCAAATCCATTCCAAGAATTACAAGTAGGCAATATGGTCATAATAACAGATTTTTCATGGAGGACATTCAGCAATCTTCAAGTATAGATTTTATTCTATATATGTTCTGAGTATTTTGGTACCATTATGTATATATTATGTGTATAATTACCCCAAGTAAACTGCCATTAAGATGCTTTTCTAAGAATAACAGTCTCGCTTTCATACAATAACTATCAAAAAAAGTAATAAATATACAGGAATCAAGAGATAATTGGGAAATGTGAATGTTGTCTAATGTAAGTAAAATGAAAATTATCTGCTTTAAATGAAACAGCTTGAGTCATACACAATAATTTGACAATAGGCCAGAATAGAATGGATGCTAACCAGTCACAGATTATAAAAAAACAAGCGTAAGACTCTCTACACCCAAATTAGAAGATGTAACACTGTAGAATCTGACACTTTATTTTAGACACTTTTTCTTGCTGATTTGACAAATGCTCATATAGCAGATTATATTTGACACATTCCAGGTCATCATTTTTATTTTCTATTCAGGAGATTTAAAAATAAAGGATATAAAAAGCCCTTTCAGTAACAGATCAGCAGCAATTTGCATTAAAAGAAACATATAGAAGAAATGTATGATTGCAAAACATGTGAATGTATTTATGCAGAATTTAATTGCTGGCACTGATGGTAGATGTGAAACTGTCAGGTTTAGTAACTGAGGCATATTTTTATGGAAAAAAATGAATTAAGATAACAGATTCCCATAAGCACTGGATAGCACTGGATTTTGATTCTTTTTTATTTTATAATCAGCCTTAGTTAGCCTGTTTTTAATCACTGCTCATTTTTGAACAAGTGATTCTTTTGAGTTTTGAAGGAATTCATAAAAACAAGTATAAGGCACTTTTACTACAAACCTGGACATTAGCATACTAACTGGGGATGGGGCCCCCTTGGAGTTAGGCTGTGCACTTGGTCTACACTGAGACTGGAGATCATTTTTTAGAGATAGGCACTTCCCAACATTAGTTATACCAAATAGAAGAAAGGAGGGAAAAAAAGAAGCCTTACACCAGAGGGAGAAGTGGAAGAAGGGTTAAAAAAAGGGAGACGAGAATAGCATCAGGCATATTCAATTTATCCAATAAAGTCCTGAATGCTACGGAACTTGCAGTTCTAAGCAAAGGTTTGAAGGATGCCCCCACAGCTTACAATGACATAAACAAATTTGCCAGACAAGCTACCCTCTAAAGGTTTTATGCCAGCCAAAATGATCCAAACACAGCTCAAAATTCAAAGCCTCCTCCCAATGATATGCCCAATAACTACACCAGTCTAAAACCTGCCTCTACTTTTTACCCCTCTCATTTTAAATCCAGTAGTTTACCAACTTTTGAAAAACTGGTCACGAAAGATTTAAAGAAAATCAAAAACAACAAATTCGACAAATTTAATGTCACCAAAAAAAAGAAAAGGAAGCCATCGACCACTTAAGAAATGATGAAAGCATCGTTATTAAACCCGCAGATAAAGGGGGAGGGCTAGTAATTTTATCCAAAGAAATGTATATGAAAGAAGCCCTCTCCCAACTCAATGACACCACAGTATACAAGAAACATTTATCTGACCCCACCCCTGATATTAAAAGCATTTTAAAAAGTTTTTTAAATGAAGGACTTGAAAAACAGATTATCAGTAAAAATGAACACATCTTTATAAACATTACACATCCCACTACTCCTGTTATTTACTTCTTACCAAAAATCCACAAAAACGAAGCCAATCCTCCCGGTCCCCCAATTGTATCAGGCATCGATTCAATTATGGAAAGAAAAGTCCTGCGCTCACTCCCATCAATCCTGGGTGGCAGCAATGACTACAGTACACATCAGCTAATACATATAGTAAAACCAAAGGAAAAAAAAAAGGTTACTTGCACTCTCTCCTTAATCCCTATGTATATTTAAACAAATGGAGGTCATTTAGTTACTCCAATGGCCATTGGAGGGAATGCCTGCCTGCCCAGGGCCGGATTAAGAGCACACTGGGCCTGGTGCTGACAATTATGATGGGCCTAATTACGGAATCTTATCGACCAAAAACATTAAAACAATCATACCTCCCAAGCGTCATGTATCTGATGGAGATGGTGCTGGAGGGAAACTCATAGGATGCAGCTATAAGAAAACACATACTCTATGCTAATATCTCTCTAATTTATATCTTTCAATTAAATCCATAACCCTTAACAGCAGTGTCCAGTGAAGCAGGCAGTCAATGGGCGGGATAAAAGGGTGGCCACCGGTGCGAATCACGTGACCAGACCTGCCAAAAGGGGAGAACATGCCCAAAAAGGGGGCATGTCTGTCCAAAGAATTTGAAGGACAGCCTGGCATGAATGCATGTCAGGCTGCCCGCCAATCATGCAGGCTGTCCAACTAAGGGCATACTATGCAGCACCCTGAGCTTGACATAAATGCGTCTAATGATGCGCTCACTCAATGCTTTCTAAGGACTGTCTCCTAGCACTCACTGGTCCACTTGTCTCCTTACCTTCTTACTAGCAGGCAGAAGTTCCTGGTATATAGTCTGAGACAGATAAAGGGTGTATGTAGTGAGTGTAGATGAATGGGGACATGCCACAGTGTTAGAGAGACCAACGTCTGCATTACCTAAACTAATTTTATTGTCAGCCAGTCCACACAAGTTTTGTTCCCATACATCCCTCTTAAGCTTCCAAACTTAAAGGGACACTATAGTCAGCAGAACAACTACAGCTTATTGTATTTGTTCTGGTTAGTAGAATCATTCCATTCAGGCCTTTTGCAGTAAACACTGTCTTTTCAGAGAAAATAACTCCACTGGCCACTCCTTAGATGGCTGCTAGAGGTGCTTCCTGGGGCAGTACTGCCTAGTGTGCAGCACTGCTATTCAGTGTCTCCACCCTCGGCATGCAGACACTGAACTTTCCTCATAGAGATGCATTGATTCAATTTATCTTTATGTGGAGATGCTGATTGGCCAGGGCTATGACTTTTGCTGGCTCTTCCCCGATCTGCCTAGTTGACAGTCTCAGACAATCCTATGGGGAAGTATTGTAATTTGCTCAGACCACCACTTCTGATGATGTCAGCAGACAGTCAGTTCAGAGGCAGAGCCAGCAGCTGCAGACTTGAATACAAGTTATATTTTACTATACTTAGGGAGGCAAGAAGGGGGCAGGGTGGTGGTTTTAACATAATGGGGTCAGAAATACATGATTGTGTTCCTGACCCTATAGTGCTACTTTAAGCAAGAGTATGTGAAGAATAGTTAAGGTTGCCACCTTTCTTGGAACAAAATACTAGCCTTAAGCCTTTGTATAATCACAAGGAGTGACATCAGAGTGACATCTGTAAAATCATCAACAAACTACTCACAGTTTGATTCTGCTGTATAGATGGATTGCTCCCAGTGTCTCAGTCTCGCAAGTCACCCAGTGTCTCAGTGTCCCTATGTATCACAGTGTCAGTGTCCCCATGTTGCCCAGTCCCGTAGTCTCCCAGTGTCTCAGTGTCCCCATTTCTCCCAGTGTCTCAGTGTGTCCCCATGTCACTAGGACACTGAGCGACATGGGGACACTGAGACCTGGGGACACAGAGACCCGGGGACACTGGGAGACATGGGGACACAGACATTTAGGGAAACTGGGAGAAATGGGGACACAGACACTAGGGACACAGACACTGGGAGACATGAGGACATTGAAACATTTGGGGACACTAAGACACTAGGGACACAGAGACATGGGAACACAGACACTGGGAGACTATGGGACACTGGGAGACTAGGGGACACTGGGAGACTAGGGGACACTGGCTGGGATACAGACAGTTGTGGACATAGACATGGTGACACTAGGCACACAGAGACATGGGACACAGCCACTGGGAGACTTGGGGACACTGAGACACTAGCGACACTGGATGGGGGACACTGGGAGAAACAGCGTCCCCATGTGTCTCAGCATCCCCATGTGTCTCAGTGTCCCCAAGTGTCTCAGTGTCTGTGTCATCATGTGTCCTAGTGTTTGTGTCCCCATGTGTCTCAGTGTCCCCATATGTTCCCTAGTGTCTCAGTGTCCACATGTGTCCCCTAGTGTCTCAGTGTCCACATGTGTCCCCTAGTGTCTCAGTGTCCACATGTGTCCCCTAGTGTCCCCATGTGTCCCTGCTGCCTTTCCCCCCCATCCCTCACTTATCTGAGCTGTCGAGCTGATGTCTGGACTCTGTGCTGTGTTGCTGGTCCCCACGGGTCAGTGAGTAGTACAGAGAAGCAGGGATATGCATAGACATAAAATACTAGACGCCGCATTGACTTGGATCGGTCACAGTGTGATCTGCAGCATAGACATGTCTATGATCTGCAGAGCAAGGTCCTCAAAGTAAACATGGTTAGTCTTAAAATCCACCTGGAGGGTGTATAGATCCAGTAGCATGATGTTTAATCCTGGGATATTAAATAAAATTAACTGACATTTGCTGCTTTAAGACCTCTGTGGTTATTTACGTTATCGACTAAGTTTACTCAATACATTGAAATTATTTGAATTTCCTGATTGAAACTATGCGTTGCATTCGGATTTAGGTTTGCTAAAATTATAAGTTTAGTGAACTAACCCCACAATCTATCATCTTAATATACATGTTTTAAACTGGGACTGGATCTTTGTCTGATTTGTAATGTATTTACTTTTCACCTATTTTTAACTAATATGGTTTTTGGAACTGTGCAAAATAAAATGTAGCTATTTACAACTCTTTATTATTGTCAGCTCTGTCTTTTGCCCTTTGAAGTCCGCATGGAGATAGCATAAAGAGAATAGGAGAACAAACAATCACATCACTATTTACTAAAGTGAGATTTGTCACTAAGGCAAAGTAAATTAAAAAAAATTAGGGACAGAAGTCCTAATATATAGACATATAACACCCACACCGGGTGACCGGCCCAAAATGGCGCCCGCATTTCATGGCCCCCCGAGGTCAATGCGGCGTCTAGGTATTATATGTCTATGGGGATATGCTGTAACTTCCTATCCCTGCCTCCCTCCACACACAGTGACCCCTACTGGCCGGTGCTGGTATTGCAGAGTAATCTCCACTTATTCTGAGAAAAATACCTGCATTTGTATTGCCAGTATTACTGCAATACCGGCACGGCCAGGCAGTCTCAAATACCGTCTGTGCCAGTAAAATACCAGGCAGGTAGCAAACCTAAGAGTAGTGTGTGTGTAAAAAAAAAAAAAATGTAAAAAAAAAAATAATTTTTTTTTTTTTTTCAATGGGCCTATTCCATGGGCCTGGGCCTGGAGCTGCAGCTCCATCAGCCCCTATGTTAATCCGGCCCTGTGCCTGCCAACGTCAAGGCAGACCCCACTAAGCGGGTCCTACACTGACCCGTTACCTTGCTTCCTTGAGCTTCTGGCAAAAATATCTCTAATGGGACAGAAAGGGGTATTTTTTATATACACCCCTATATACTTGTTAACCCTTAATAGGGAACACATGGGATGGGCGGCAGCATTGTAACCTAGCTGTGTGATACAAAAAGTGAATACAAATACAGAAAGAAAAGTCCTGCACTCACTCCCATCAATCCTGGGCGGCAGCAATGACTACAGTACACATCAGCTAATACATATAGTAAAACCAAAGAAAAAAAAAAGGTTACGTGCGCTCTCTCCTTAATCCCTATGTATATTTAAACAAATGGAGGTCATTTAGTTACTCCAATGGCCACTGGAGGGAATGCCCGCCTGCCAACGTCAAGGCAGACCCCACTAAGCGGGTCCTACACTGACCCTTTACCTTGCTTCCTTGATGTCTGCCTTGATGTTGGCAGGCGGGCATTCCCTCCAGTGGCCATTGGAGTAACTAAATGAACTCCATTTGTTTAAATATACATATGGATTAAGGAGATTTTTTTCTGTGGTTTTACTATATCAATTCAATTTTGTCCAATCTGTCAGTGTATCTTGACACCCGCCTCCAACCTCACGTTCTTAAAATGAAATCTCATCTGAAAGATAGCATGAGCCATTTTTTAAACAATTTTAAATGGAAATCAAATAATATTTTAGTCACCAGTGATGTCCAGTTCCTTTATACTATTATCATCCATGACCTTGGATGTGCGGCAATCCACATTTTTTTTTAGAAAAAGATAAAGACACTCCACAAATTTTAACAGATTTTATTTTAAAAGGTCTGGACATGATTTTAAAACACAACTATTTCTGGTTTTATGACTCCTTTTATTTACAGCAGAAAGGCAATGCTATGGGCACAAAATTAGCACCCAGTTACGCTAACCTTTTTATGGCCGACTGCGAGGAAACTTCGATCTGGTTTAACTGCAAATGGAAACCTAATCTCATTTTATATCAGAGATATACTGATGTTTTTTTATCTGGCATGGCACAGAAAATGAAGGAGTTTTTAAATGACAATAAGAGTGGCATTAAGTTAAACACAGAGATGCGCACCACCAAAGTCCAGTTTCTGGATATAGAAATTTACCTAATAAACAACCAACTACACACAAAATTCTTCTTCAAAAAAAGTCCACACTAACACATTTATAGACTCCACTAGCTGCCACAACCCTCCCTGGCTTAAAAGCATACCAAAAAGCCAGCTCACCAGAATTAGACGCAATTGTACAGACACCAACATCTTCCAGGAACAAGCTCTAGATCTAAAAGAAAAACTGGTGGAGAAAAACTACAATGGTAAAGACATAGTCACCCTCATCACAGAAATCAAACAATCAAACAGAAACCAACTGTTAAAATACAAAAATTTAGATCAAAGTTAAGCTTTCACTCTGCCTATTGTTTTAGATTTCACCAATAAAAGATTTAAAATGAAAAAAAATTATCAAAAAACATTGGGATATTTTAAAAGAGGATGACATTTTAAAGGAGATTTTACCAGACAAACCAAAAATTGTTTTTAGAGGAGCCCCTAATCTTAAAATCCATCTCACCAAAAACTATACTAAAAAAAAATAACACCCTCAAAAATTTATTTTTAATCAACAAAATGGCTTTTTAAGTGCAAATGTTGTTTGGCATGCAAAAACACCAAAAAAGATGACACTAAAATATCCGTCTTTAAGTCGAAATATTCACCTCATAAATACAATATTAACAGTTTCATTACATGCCACTCAAAGAATGTTATCAAGTTATTAGAATGCCCTTGTAAACTTCAATATGTTGGCATGACAACAAGGTGCTTAAAAACCTGGATTGCCGAACACTGCCGCAACATTTCCAAAGGCTTCTTAAATCATTCAGTTTCAGAACATTTATTAAAGCATAATAAAGACCAAAATATTTAAAAAATTTGTGCTATAGAGAAAATCTCCCCCCAAAAATTTTAGGAAGAAAAAAAATGAGTTGGGTTTTTAAATTAAACACTTTGGCACCTTATGGGTTGAATGCTGATTTTGACCTTTTTAACTTTTTATAATCTGCAAGCCTTTAAACATATTTATCTTCTTTGCCTTTTTATTGTGTGCTTTTGTAATGTTTTTTATGCATATCTCGCTTTTCATGCCATCTTCCCCTTTATTTACTAATGCATTTTTATTCCCTTTGCTTATATCTTTTTATACTTTTTACATTTTTCTCTTTCTATCCATTTTATCAACCACAGGCATTATGTCAGTTTTGTAAAAAGAGAATGTGAACTTAGTGGATCATACTGCCACCACAAAGATCACTCAGTGGAGCGCTAAAAATAAATAATTTTACCCCTATTGAGATAACATATTTCACTTAGGGGGTACGCAGCATTATGTAATCTAAAACAAGAAAATACACATCATGGTGCAGTATGCTTGTAAAATCTGGATGGAGTGGAAAAATATGTATATCCAACTCACATGGTAAAGAGCCTGGGGATTGGCTCAAATCACAACAGCTTGGGTATATTTGGGAATACCAGACTTTCTCCAGATATGCAGCTCACAAAATATGTGGATAAAAGAGACAGAAATCCTGGTGCAAATACGTATAGATAAAGGGGTGATCACATTTAAAAATGCATGAATGTGCTCACCTGGAATAGAGCCAGTTATACTAGGCTCTATGTATATACGCCTGTGTGCCTACCCTTCTTTATGAAGATGCAGGAAGCAGTTGAAGATCCACTACCAGATATATATGGTAAAAGTAACAATTTATTAAAAAACAATTAGACAAAATAAAAACTGTAATATATATACAGATACCAAATAAAAGTCACTGAAGTGGTCTTCCTTGAGGGTCCGAGACGCGTTTCACCGTGGGGCTTTTTCAGTCAGATGAATCTGCTTCCTGGATGGGCGGTATTTAAATATTGGCGCAGTCCGTCCAATTGGACGTGTTGATTTACGGGCGACCAATCATACTACGTATGATGTAGAGGTGTGTCTCACAGCTGTCGGCCGTGAGTCCGGGAACTCGGAACCCGGAAATAGCGTGACGTACATCCGTTCTGGTGTATTTAGCTGTCATGTATAGATATTATCCCTCGGAGCATGCTCAGTTGTTGCTTTGAACTCCGAGGGGCCATCTTGATTGTGGGCAATTGCTCCACAGATAAATCAGTTTTTCGGAAGTCAGATAATACATAAAAGTCCCATATTAATGATGGTATGCATAAAATGGAGGACAAAAAAAAGCATAATTATACACAACAAAATCAACCAGAATAATCATAATGTGCATATATACAGAAATCAATTAACTCTCAATGTGTGCCTGCAGTGAGAAGAGGAATACACTGAAGGCAGAAAAAGAGGATCATAATAAATAATCATATAATAAGAGAAATTTGGCATAACACATCTAGTAGTAAATGGAATGTAAAGTCCTGTATGAAGTGGATAAACAATGCCAACTAATAGAGAAACATGAATAAAAAATAGAATTAAAATACAGAATCCTATCGTAAAAAGTGGCAAAGCTCAAAATCATTGTTTAAGCCATATGGTTGTAGACTATTTAAGTTAAAAATCCACTTCATTTCCATTTGACCCATCTTTTTAATAGTGTCGTCGCCTCTCCAATTAAAACTCACTCTCTGAATCCCCCAAAAAAGTCATCTGATTCGGATCGCTATTGTGTTTAATTTTAAAATGTAATGATAAACTGGGTTTGGTGTATCCATTTCTAACATTACGTATATGTTCTTGTATCCTAGCCTGTAGTGGGCGAGTAGTGCGTCCTATGTAGGCAAGGTTACATGTGCATTTGATCATATAAATTACATGTTTGGAATGGCATGTAATGATTTCTCTGATTTTAAACTTTTGATCATTATCATGAGGATGTTGGAAATCTTTTATATGGCGTTTAGGGCTTTTTGTGTTTTTACAAGCGCCACAAATTCCACACCCATAAAAAACACTACTTTCGTTGAATGGATTTTTATTAGTGATTTTCTTCAATGAAGAATGGTTTTGGGTCAAATTACATTTTAGATTAGGGACACCCCTATAGATGACTTTTGGTCTATGTGGAAGAATTTGTTTTAAGACCTCATCGCTTTTCAAAATGGACCAATGTTTCGTTAGAATTTTCCTAAGTTGGTTGCTCTGACAATTAAAGTCACTTATAAATGGTACACTATCCCAGTTCGTATTTAGTGGTTTGTTTTTATACTGGATCAGTGATTCTCTGTCCCGTAGATTGACTTCATGGAGGGCCTTCTTAAGAAGTGAATTATCATAGTCCTTATCACTAAAATCACCAATAATTATTTGTGCTTGTTCACAGAACTTTTCCTTATCTGTACAATTCCTTTTTTTTTAATTCTTTATTTTTACAGTGTATCATTATGTATACAATTTAAGTAAACATTGTAAAGTATAAAGCAAGATAATGCAATGGTGCAACATACAATATCGGGATAAAGTACACTGTTTTTTAAATTTATACATGACATGGTGAGTCAGTATGCGTCAAATGATTTTCAGATGGGCTAATAACAATTTAGTGGAGTCTAGTGACTATCTGTACAATTCCTTTTGATCCTCATAAGTTGAGATTTTGGCGTGTTCAGGAGCCATGGATAATAATGACAACTGTTTCCTTGGAAATAACGATTTACATCTATTTTCTTAAAAAATTTGCTTGTTTTGATTATATTGTCTTCTATATATATAGAGGTCTAGGAAGCTAACACTTTCTTTACTGTAGGAGCTAGTTAACTTAATACCTCAATTATTGTTATTTAAATGCTCAAAAAACTGTTGAAGTGATGACTCGTTTCCGTCCCAAATGAAACAAATTTCATCAATGTAGCGGCGATAGGCTACCAGATTCGCACTCCATTCTGGAAATCCAAAAATGTGTATCTGTTCCCACCGAGACATGAACAGTTTAGCATAACTGGGTGCGAATCTGGTGCCCATCGCCGTACCACACAATTGCAAAAAAAACTGATCGTCATACCAAAAATAGTTATTAGTTAATATCCAAAGAATCCCTTCCAATATAAAGTCTATTTGCGTGGAGGGAAATGTGTCTGATGTTTCTAAAAAATGTCTGGTTGCTTCACAACCTTTGTCATGCAAGATGATGGTATATAAAGAACTGACATCAGCTGTGACCAGAACATAGTTACTATTCCATTGGATATTTTTAAGGATCTGAAGTATGTTAAGTGTGTCCTTTAAATAGCTAGGGGAGCTCTGTACCAGAGGCTGTAAACAATTATCAATATATTGCTACAGCTTACTGGATACAGAGCCAATGCCCGAAATAATGGGGCGACCTGGTGGTTTGTCCATTTGCTTATGTAACTTGGGGAGATAGTAAAATATGGGTATTTTTGGATATTGTACGCTAAGAAATTCAAATTATTTTGCATTGCGAATGCCTTCTATTCTCCCTTTATCAATAAATTGGTTATAGGTGATCTTGATATCATTGGTGGGGTCCTTAGATAGAATTTTATATGTACATTTATCTCCCAATAGCCTAAGAGATTCTTCCAAATAGGCTGCTCTCTCCAAAAGTACAATCCCCCTCCTTTATCCGCTGGCTTAATAACCAGCGTATGATCTTCTCTAAAACCTTTTAAGGCCTGGCGTTCAGCAGGATTTAAATTAAAATTACTTCTCTTAGGTTATTTTATTTTGTTTACAACTTGCATAACCATCCTTTCAAATGTTGTCATCTCCTCTGAGATATATTGTTTAGGGAAGAAGAGGGAAGGATTTTTTAACAAAGTGTGTGTAAATTCTGAATCAGAATCGGTTTCTGATCTTACAATTGTTACTTTTACCATAAATATCTGGTAGTGGATCTTCAACTGCTTCCTGCATCTTCATAAAGAAGGGTAGTGCCTCCCTTAAAGGCACACAGGCGTATATACATATAGCCTAGTATAACTGGCTCTATTCCAGGTGAGCACATTCATGCATTTTTAAATGTGATCACCCCTTTATCTATACATATTTGCACCAGGATTTCTGTCTTTTTTATTCCACATATTTTGTGAGCTGCATATCTGGAGAAGGTCTGGTATTACCAAATATACCCAAGCTGTTGTGATTTTAGCCAATCCCAGGCTCTTGCTAGTTTTTAGTGTTTTTCACATAAGCCCACTTGCTCACACTTCAGGGCTCCTTCCTCACCCATGGGCTGAATAAAATGTATTCATTTTCTAACTGCCCAATTCCAATTTCTTAACCCCTTAAGGACACAACTTCAGAAATAAAAGGGAATCATGGAGGAATATTTCCGTCATGTGTCTTTAAGGGGTTAATCTCCTTCACTGCTTTGTAGTGCCTTGTATTTAAAAATTGTAAAATTGTTTATAGCGGACTACTTGTAGGTCACATGACCTGTGACATCACCTGACCCTCGCATTCTTAATTGTTGAGGCCATTTAAACAGGATAGGTCCTCATGTACTGTAACACTTTGAAAAAGCCCCTTTGGGTGAAATGTGTTAGTGTTTTTAGGTTATTGGTTTTATTACCTTTGTTTTAAATAATACTAGTTTATTAGCTTACCTGGATCTTCCTAATTTTATCCCTGAAGATTTTAACTGGAGGACCCACAGTTTCTACCTACTTGGCGGGGAGGAAATCACCTACGCTACACAGGATTGAACAAAAATGCTCAATACTCTGAAGCTTGATCCTGACCTACCATCCACAAGGAACCAGGCTGAGCGACATATCCACAGGCGGGGATCACCCAGGCGCATATATCTGGAGCTGAACATAAGCTCCAGAAAATTGTAAGTGGCATTTTTCTTATTTTATCTCACCACATATAGACTATACTACACTATTTTCTTTTTTTTTGTCCTCATATTGTCCATACATACCACCATACGAGTTTGAGGACACCCAGAAGGCGCTGCTTCCCTGTACCCTTTCCTGACTTTTCCTAGTTACTGCCAGATAGAAGAGACTTTGGTTTTGGAAGTACCAGCTGCCATACTTGGATCTAACATGCTCTAGGAACCTCACCTTCGCACGTAATTGCTATAGTGTTGCTTAACATAGTTACGGTTTCAGATCGGTGGATACATATTTTCCTGGATTGTGTTCTGAAGTCTCCTTGAACACTTGTACGAATAGAGTTATTGTTCCTGCATATTTGGGCTGCAGTCTATACATATATTGTTTTGAATTCATCTGTTATGTATTCACTTTTTCTACTATCCTTTTATAATGATATTCTAGCGTAGATAGTTTTTAGATTTACACATAGATTTTTATATTATCATCCATTATATGGCAATTGGGTGGAAGAGATAAAAGGCCACTTTTCTGGGGCTCCCCTCTGTCAGTTGCGGCCAAAGCATACACAGTGACACTTGAAACAAGCACACAACAATAGGCAGATGTAAACTATGCAGTTCAACAATTTCCACATTTTATAAAGCACAGAGAATACCATGGGAAATAAGAACAAATGTTTCTACTGTTTTACTACACCAGATGTACATATATTTAACCCCTTAAGGACACATGACATGTGTGACATGTCATGATTCCCTTTTATTCCAGAGGTTTGGTCCTTAAGGGGTTAAATTAGGTTTGGAAGTGGAGTTAATATATAAAACAAAATAACAGTGTAAAAGCATTATTTAAATACACTGAATGGATAAATATCCTGAAGGATTCTGGTTGAAGGTGGAGGGAAGAAAATGAGTTCCAACAAGATATGGAGAGCGTTACATTCATAAAAAGTCTGACAAAAGAAATCCAGTCCACATATTAGAAGACACAATAAAACCTAAATCATTTCTATAAAAAGTGAAACAACCAGAATGCTACTAGCAATTAATTGCTTGAGTCAGTCACTTTCAGAAACTTAACTAACTTCTTTTGAAAAGCTTTGTCCTTTTGTCTTACACATACTGCATGACCCTTTGATATTGATTTGTCAAGTATTTTTCAGAAATTTGTGTTATATTTTTTTATAAAGAGAGATACAATTACAGAAGAGAAAGATCCATCGTACAAATATAAAATATACAAGATAAAACAACATGTCTGATATTTAATAGCATGAATACTTATGTATACTTATGTATTTGTTCCTTCTTTGTTATATATTTTCACAATATATTTTAAATGTATGTCTATTTATATACATTGAGCAGAGTAAGTGATTTTTTCTTCTTGGATATTTATATACATTGACTTTTATTCAACTCCTTGCAATATCAGATAATGGAATTGCTAAAGAAGAATTTATATACATCACACTATTTTTAAATGAGACACGAAATAATAGTCATTTTCACCTAACATATACAGACATTATGTTTTCGACGTACACTTTTTTCCCCATGTATATGAATGTTGTTATTGCTTTAAGTGGCTATGATGTTGCTTCTTTCATTGCAACTCTGCTTTATGTAATATATAAAATGTTCCTACTAGAATTAAATTAACGGTAAAGGGACACTAAAAACAAAACAACAGAGCAAAAATAATGGAACCAATATTGCTTAATGTAGTGGTTTTGCTGTACTGTGACTGCCCCTGCTAGCTGAGCAGCGTAACTGCTGCTTTTTCTGAGAAAAGACAATGTTTACATTTCTCTTAAAGTCTACCTCTAGTGACTTTCTTTCGAACGTCCTTGGTTCAGAAGGCTTGCAGGACCAATTTTCATCATCTCTATGCTCTTCATTGAGATACTAAATACTTCTGAAATCAAGGAGATGCTGATTGGCTCAGCTTAGTGATTTGCTGTGCATGTGCACTAGTCTCCCATTTCTTCCTCTGTGGAAGAAGTAGATTGGCTGAGATCATCAGGATTGATGATCTCAGCTGGGGAGGCAGAGTCAGAGACCAGCGTAACAGGAGAAATAAGGTAAGTAAATCACTTTTTTTAATTTCATTTGGAGGGGCGCAGTCATTTAACTAGTTACAATAACACTATAGCATTAGGAATACATACTTTTTATTCCTCACACTATAATGTTCCTTTACAAATTTAAAAGGAAGAATTTAAAAGGAAGAGTAGGTGAGAAGAGTATGGGAGAAAAAAAAATAATCTAAATTTAGCGGCTTATGCCGATGACATGTTATTCTTCATAACGCAACCCAGAATCTCCCTACCATGCTTATTGCAAGAATTTACAACATACGGCCTCATATCCGGACTCAAACTTAACCTGTCAAAATGTGAGGTTCTCAACATAACGATACCAAGCGAAGATAGTGACCTACTACGCACACAATTCCAATTTCATTGGTGCGAATCCAAGTTGAAATACCTTGGACTCTGGCTCACTAAGAATCAGTATGAACTTTATCCAGCTACCTACACACCGCTCCTCTCCAAGATACAACAAAACCTACATGACTGGAACGGCCAACATATATCGTAGCTAGGGTGCACCGCCGTAATAAAAATGAATGTCCTGCCCCGTCTCCTCTTTCTTTTCCAAACACTCCCACTGATGGTACCAGTAGCGTTCTTCTCCTCCCTAAGATCTGCAATCATAAAGTATGTATGGAAAGGCCAGCGCCCAAGAATATGACACGACAACCTGTATCTACCGAGACACAGGGGAGGGCTCGCACTTCCAGACCTGAAGAAATACCACCAAGTCACAATGCTGCAACGCATACTGGAGTGGCACTCTCGCCGACCCCACAAGCAATGGATCCCGCTGATGGAGGCCAGCGGAAACACAAATATATTTGAGGCAATTTGGATGACTAAATCCACAGCTCCGACAGACCCAGATCGGATATCCCCGGCAGCACATACCCTACACACGTGGAGTACCATACGACGGGCCCCGCATATCTTCCCAACCCCAAGCCCAATGATACCGCTAACCAACAACCGCTCAATTGGGGAGGACTTACTACCAGAGCTTGGGTCATCCTTGGAGACCAAGAATTCACACCCCTCCACGATGCCCTAGACGACAATGGCCTAAAGTCACTATCGGAGCTCATCACCACTCCAACCCCGACACTACTACAATCCTACCGATACACCCAACTCAGACACTTCTAAAACTCGCTTAATAACAAAGCAGCCTCACATAGGACTTTAACACCATTCAAAAGTCTATGCCTAACTAAATCGAACCTTAGCAAGGCGATATCATACCTCTATCAATACACCCTCACGGAGAGCCACTCAGACTTACTCACATTCAAAAGCCAAGGGGAACACATCACGGAGCACACATTCACCCTGAACCAATGGGCAAAAGTACTCATCCTACACCACAAATCCTCAGTGAGTCCTCGGTACCAAGAGGTTAACTACAAACTTCTGTCACAATGGTACAAAACTCCCTCACGCCTACACAGGATCTTCCCGACCATCTCCGAAACATGCTGGAGATGTGAGAGGGAAGAGGGGACCATGAGACACATTTGGTGGGACTGCCGTGGCATCAGGCCATTCTGGGCCCTGGTCAGCGACAAAATCACAGAGATCCTGGGGGACACGATCCCACTGAACATTGAACAATTCCTGTTACATTCCACACCGAGATCAATCTCACAATATAAAAAATTCATCCTAAGACACCTGCCAGATGCTGCCAATGCTCTCATCCCCGCACTATGGAAACAAACACAGACTCCGACCCTAACCAATGGTAAGAACGAGTGGAGGATATCTACTCCGCAGAGACTGTGCGGGCATCACTTCTGGGACAGAGCGAAAAACACACCGAGAGGTGGAGGCCGTGGATCGGGTTTGTCACCAGGGAGGGGTGCTTGGCACAGCCCAGTGCTTCCACTACTCCAGCGGCTGCGAGCGGGGCACTCTGCGCTGGGCGGGGGGACCAGGACTTGGCCTCACAACAAGAAGGGTAGGACATCCACCAGACGGAGACACAACCACAAGGGGGCCAACTACACATCCAATATCAGGGGGGGGGAACCTAGTCTAACACTACACAACCAGACCACAACAGGACAAAGAGACCTCTATGGACACACAGGGTGGCGGTGGGGCACCCCCAAAAAATAGAGGGAATGCAGCCGAGACCCACAGATTACCCAAGACGCTCATAACTAAACCAGGCAGACCATAAAGCCAACGAACCCTTCAACGAACCCATACCTAGCTGATTCTCATACCTGAAAGGCAACCCCCAGAGTGAGACCGACAACTATTAAAGTGCTAACACCTAAAACAACCCACACAACCATAGCTTGGATACAAAAATGACCAATAAATAAACAAACATACTCATCGATAATAAATTACATGCAGGCCCTAGGTAGCCATCAGGCACAAGTTTCACACACACTCAGCCCACAGCAGACCTGTCTGTGCAATAAAATTAGGTAACCAGACACGAATATCAAGTTACAATTAGCAACACCCCTGCTCAAGACTATGCACAGAGAGAAGCCTTTACATCACCTATAGACAGAGAGGCCAGTTTGAATGTGTCTCCTAATAACCAATGAGAGATAGTGCTGCTTAAATATGTATATAGTGGCGGGGCGCTCACCATGCCACGAAACCTGCGTGTCTTATCACCTACTACTGTTCTGGAGATCTGCGTATCTCGACATGTTGATTGTTATGCTTTATGACTGAAATCTGCGTGTTTCTTCGCACTATATTTTCTCTGATAATTGAGGCCTGCGAGCCAAAAAGCGACCTAATGAAAAATGGGCCTACGTGCCCACACGACTATGAAGCCTCACTAAATATGCACACGTATAAGAGTAAGCTTGAGACCTGCGAGTCTCTCTGTCGAGTCTTTTTGCTTGAAATTGTCTACATCAAAAACAATAAAAAAATCATATTTACAAAAAAAATTAAAATGCCAAAATTGTGTCCTTAACTACAAACAAAGAAAGCAACTGAAGCTGTGTCACTGTCAGGGTACCTGTAGTCTCTACCCCTGAGACGGGTAGAGACTTAGACGTTTTTTCATCCAGACGGCATGATTCTCCCGTTCCTCGCGGTCCCCTCGCGCATGTAAACGCCGGCCGCGAGAGAACTATGCCTTTTTGTAACGTGACGCTCAATAGTCGACGTCATGATGCTATTCTAGCCCGACCTGTCAGTCAAATCCCGGACACGAATCAGGTCTCGGCGGAGGCGTGATTAGTCTCTAGAACCAGGGTATTTAAGGGAGCTCTCAGCATTTGCTCATTGCCCTGTCGTGGTTCTAGCCAGCCTAGTCACACAGTGCTCTTGTATTCTCTTGTCTTTTGGTTCTGACCCGGCTTTGTTATTACTTACCTGTCTTCTCTGTTATCCTTGACCCGGCTTGTCTCTCGCTTACCTGTCTTCTCGTTCCCTCGACCTCGGCTTGTCCCTGACCATTCTATACGTAGTATTACGTTAAGTCCGGCCATTCTAAGGTCCGGTATACGTATCTGCTACTCTTTGTACTCTGCGTGTTGGATCCCTGTCCCGATCCTGACATTACGACAGGGCCAATGGATCCTGCAGGTACAAACTGTCAGCTTGGTTCTCCTGATCCTAGGTTTGACGCCATGGATCATAGAATGGATCAGATGGCACTAGCACTACAGGCGTTACTATCACGTCCTAATAATCCACCTGAGGAGATGCGTAATACTTCTATTCCTCCTGTGAGTTCAGGGCTAGAGGTAGCCACTGTAGGTGCTTCTTCCCGAGTTACCCCACCTGTACGTTATGCTGGTTCTCCTGAAAGGTGTCGTGGCTTTTTGAACCAGATCAGTATCCATTTCGAGCTACAACCCCGTTCCTACCCTACTGATAGGGCAAAGGTGGGATTTATTATCACCTTACTCATTGAGAAGGCTCTGAGATGGGCTAATCCGTTGTGGGAGAATGATAATCCATTAGTCTATAACTATAATGCCTTTGTAGCTGCTTTTAGAAGAACTTTTGACCCTCCTGGCAGAAAGGTCAATGCAGCTAGATTACTGTTGCGCCTTAGACAAGAGAACCGAACACTTGTGGATTACGCACTAGAGTTCAGGTCTTTGGCGGCAGAGGTTAAGTGGAATGAACAGGCTTATATAGACGTATTTTTAAACGGATTATCCGATATAATACTTGACGAGGTAGCGACGAGAGAGCTTCCCGAGAATTTGGAGGACTTAATTTCCTTTATCTCTCGCATTGACGAACGTCTAAGAGAGAGGCAGAACACTCGAGATAGAACCGGTAGACCTTCCTTTAGACTAGCTCCTTCATTTCAAAGTCCTGAAACCAAAACTCCACAGTTTCCAGAACCTATGCAGATAGGCCTTACTCGCCTCTCAGAAGAGGAGAGACAGTACAGGAGAAGGGAGGGACTGTGTATGTATTGTGGAGTCAGAGGTCACTTACGTTTGAATTGTCCCAATCGCCCGGGAAACGCTCGCACCTAAGTTTCTCTAGAGGACAGGCCTTGGGTGTTTCTATTTTGTCCTCTACTCATAACTACAAAGAACACAGGCTTCTATTACCCGTCTCTTTAACTTGGGAGAAGGGAACTTTAGAGACTGTGGTATTGATAGACTCCGGAGCTGCTGAGAGCTTTATCGACCAAGTTTTTCTCACCAAACACGCTATCCCATCCCAGTTAAGGAAGACACCTTTGGCTGTTGAGGCCATAGATGATAGACCTTTAGTTGAGCCTGTGATTTTCCGGGAGACCACACCTCTTAACTTAACTACTGGTATTCTACACAAGGAGGAGATATCTCTACTACTCATTTCATCTCCTTCTGTTCCCATAGTCCTGGGATACTCCTGGCTGAAGAGACATAACCCCATTATAGATTGGAAATCAGGGGAAATAGTCTCGTGGGGTCAGGGTTGTCAAGAGAGATGTTTAACCCCTTAAGGACCAAACTTCTGGAATAAAAGGGAATCATGACATGTCACACATGTCATGTGTCCTTAAGGGGTTAAAGAGAGTGTCACCCCTTTGTATTGTTAACACACTTAATAACTCTACCGACTCTACTAAAGTACAGATACCGTCCTTGTATCTAGATTTAAAGGCGGTATTTGACAAAGGAAAGGCTGATACCTTACCACCACACAGGCCTTTTGATTGCAAAATTAATTTACTTCCTGGTACTATGCCTCCCAGGGGCCATGTCTACCCTTTGTCTACGAATGAGAACTTAGTCTTAGAGGAGTATATTCGTGAAAACCTAGACAAAGGGTTCATTAGGAGATCCTCCTCCCCTGCTGGGGCTGGATTTTTTTTTGTTAAAAAGAAGGATGGTTCTTTAAGACCTTGCATTGACTACCGAGGTTTGAACAAGATAACCATTAGAAATGCCTATCCGATCCCCTTGATCACCGAGCTTTTTGATCGATTAAAGGGTTCCAAGATTTTCACTAAGTTAGACCTCAGAGGTGCTTATAACTTGGTGAGAATTCAGCAGGGACACGAGTGGAAGACTGCGTTCAATACTCGTTATGGGCACTATGAGTATACTGTAATGCCTTTTGGTCTCTGTAATGCCCTGGCGGTATTTCAGGATCTAATTAATGAAGTTCTTAGGGAGTTTCAACATGACTGTGTTATTGTATACCTAGATGATATACTTATACATTCCAGGGATATTGAGACTCACCACGGACAGGTCAGAAGGGTTTTTCACAAACTTCTTCAACATGGCTTGTACTGCAAGTTAGAGAAATGTAGCTTTGACCAATCCCAGACTACCTTTCTTGGTTACGTGATTTCTGGAGAGGGGTTTGAAATGGATCCGGAGAAACTCCAATCCATTTTAGATTGGCCTTTACCTAAGGGTCTCAAGGCCATTCAGAGATTTATTGGTTTCTCTAATTATTACAGACGTTTCATTAAGGGTTACTCCTCTATTATTGCTCCTATCACCAATATGACCAGACAAGGGGCTGACACTAAGAATTGGTCTACTGAAGCACTTCTGGCTTTTAAGACTCTCAAGGAGCTGTTTGCTTCCGCACCAATTTTAGTTCACCCTGATACTACTCTGCCTTTCCTACTCGAAGTTGACGCTTCTGAGACGGGTATAGGTGCCATCCTGTCCCAAAGGTTGGGTGTGGATAAACCATTACATCCATGTGGGTATTTTTCCAAAAAATTATCGGGTACTGAGAGCAGATATGACATTGGTGACAGGGAACTCCTAGCGGTTATCATGGCTTTAAAGGAGTGGAGACATCTATTGGAGGGGACTTTGCATCCTGTTACCATTTTGACGGATCATAAAAACTTATCCTATATTGGGGAGGCTAAACGATTATCATCGAGACAGGCCCGTTGGTCTATATTCCTCACTCACTTCAATTACATACTCACATATAGGCCTGGTTCTAAGAATTCTAAAGCTGATGCCTTGTCTCGCCAACATGAACCTTCTGCCATATCTGAGCCGGTTTTATCCTCTATAGTACCCAAGTGTAATATCATCGCTAACACAACTCTCAAAATCCATTCTCCGCTTCTTGATCAGATCAGGAGCTTGCAGCATCTGGCACCTAGACTGACTCCTGCGTCTAGACACTTCGTTCCTCCTGAACTCCAACTGGAGCTCTTACAGTGTCTTCACGAGAGTAAGGTGGCTGGTCATCCGGGCGTTCGCAAAACATATTCCTTGATCTCTAAGGATTTCTGGTGGCCTTCTTTACGGAGGGATATTAAGGATTTTATCGGAGCCTGTGAGGTCTGTACTAAGACTAAACTACCTCATTCACTTCCTTGTGGTCTCTTACATTCCCTGGAAGTTCCAGAAAAACCTTGGTCCTGTTTGGCGATGGATTTTATTGTGGATTTGCCTGTTTCAAAAAAGCACACTGTTATTCTCACAGTGGTGGATAGGTTTACCAAGATGGCTCATTTCGTGCCTTTACCTAAACTTCCGACTTCACCTGAATTAGCGGAGATTTTTGCTAAAGAGATCTTTCGCTTACATGGGATACCTTCCGAGAATACTTCTGATAGAGGTTCCCAGTTTGTTTCACGTTTCTGGAGATCATTCTGTTCTCAACTAGGCATTACATTGAATTTTTCTTCTGCTTATCACCCTCAGTCTAACGGAGCCGCTGAACGTACCAATCAAAAGATTGAACAATATCTGCGTTGTTTTGTTTCTGAACACCAGGACGATTGGGTCGGTCTGATTCCTTGGGCAGAGTTCGCACACAATAATCTTGTTTGCGATTCAACTCGCTCTAGCCCCTTTTTCATGAATTATGGTTTTCATCCTTCCATTCTTCCGTCGGTTCCTTCTTCCCAGGGGGTACCGTCGGTTGATACTCATGTTGCCAATCTGAAGAAGTTGTGGGATCAGACTCGACAAATTCTCCTACATAATTCTATACTGTATAAAAAACACGCTGACAAACGCAGAAGGCCGGCTCCTAGTTTTGTCCCTGGTGATAGGGTATGGTTGAGTACTAGAAACATTCGTTTGAAAGTACCGTCTATGAAATTCGCTCCTCGCTACATTGGACCCTATAGGATCCTGAATCGAATTAATCCTGTTGCGTATCGCCTAGCGCTCCCCTCTGCCTTACGTATTCCTAATTCCTTTCATGTTTCCTTGCTAAAACCCCTGATCTGTAACAGATTCTCCTCCAAGGTCTCCTCTCCTCACTCTGTTCAGGTTGAGGGTCAGGAGGAGTACGAAATCAACTCCATCATCGATTCTCGAATCTCCCGGGGGAAAATCCAATACCTGGTTGACTGGAAGGGATATGGTCCAGAAGAGAGGACCTGGGTACCACAGGAGGATGTCCATGCTCCTCGTCTTCGCAGGGCTTTTCATTCCCGCTTTCCATCTCGTCCCAGTTCCTTCCGCCCGGTGGGCGTTTCTGAGAGGGGGGGTACTGTCAGGGTACCTGTAGTCTCTACCCCTGAGACGGCATGATTCTCCCGTTCCTCGCGGTCCCCTCGCGCATGTAAACGCCGGCCGCGAGAGAACTATGCCTTTTTGTAACGTGACACTCAATAGTCGACGTCATGACGCTATTCTAGCCCGACCTGTCAGTCAAATCCCGGACACGAATCAGGTCTCGGCGGAGGCGTGATTAGTCTCTAGAACCAGGGTATTTAAGGGAGCTCTCAGCATTTGCTCATTGCCCTGTCGTGGTTCTAGCCAGCCTAGTCACACAGTGCTCTTGTATTCTCTTGTCTTTTGGTTCTGACCCGGCTTTGTTATTACTTACCTGTCTTCTCTGTTATCCTTGACCCGGCTTGTCTCTCGCTTACCTGTCTTCTCGTTCCCTCGACCTCGGCTTGTCCCTGACCATTCTATACGTAGTATTACGTTAAGTCCGGCCATTCTAAGGTCCGGTATACGTATCTGCTACTCTTTGTACTCTGCGTGTTGGATCCCTGTCCCGATCCTGACAGTCACGAAGGAGTTGATATAATATTTTTCATTTTCTTCTTTTATATCACCATTATTTGAGTTATAGCTATCATTGATTGTAGTACACATTCATTTGTTACTTTGTCAATCTGTAATGGCACAAGTTAGCAAAAGCTATTTTGAGACCTGAGCAGGGATTTACTGAAGGGTAATCGAGTTTCTCTAAGTTTTTGTCCGTTCTCAGAGTTCTCATATTCTCTGTTTTTGTTGCAATACATTAACTTGGCTCTCCCCAAGTTAAAAGGGTAATCCAGACATGGACCCCATGCTCACTGTGCCTAGATTGGTATCAGCTACACCTCAGTGATTAGTCCAAAATAAGAATCTTCATTTGAACACTGCAGCTTTAAAGCTCAATTTTACTACTATCCCCTGCAACTAAGAATCTTCATTCCTACTCAGCTCCAAACGAAATTCTTCCATGAGCTATTAGTTTGTTCATTCTTTTGGCCTTTTGCATTACATTGTCTATAATTCAAAAAGCTAAACTAGTAATCTGAATGAACAAATGGCACATTCATTCTGTGCACATTTGTTAGTTCTGCACACTCCAATGAAGTCTGATGGGAGTGAGCAGAACTAAAGAATGCGTACCAAACAAATGAATCATTTGTGCATTCGGATCAAGCGTTCGGCCTTTTTCAATGCATTGCTTTAGCATAGGGACGACATGGGGGTGGTAGAGGGATCTGAATGACCTAATTTGCCTCCATTCGTTTATTCATTCATTTGGATGCCTTGTATGAAACAATGAGGAGGGCTATGGGAGTAGGCTGATTTTCATTTATCCAATCAGCTCACTTCTGTGACTTGATGCTCTAGGGGCTAATCCAATCAGCTCACTACTGTGACATGATGCTGTAGGCGCTTATCCAATGATGCTTGCTTTAGTGTGGATTTAAGAAAATAACCAAACACCAGTACAAAAGCAGGCAGGGGATCTTTCTCTGTTCTTTGGCGTGGATCAGCTTTGATGGTGAAACACTGTGCTTCTGTGCTAGCCTCATTGTTTGTTTTTGAGATTATCTGTGAAACTGGTGAGCCTGCCATTTCTCACAACTTTAAGAGACTTGTTCTGAGACATTTATTTAGAATTTGTGTGCTTTCTGAGAGCAGTGCACTGCTAAGTCAGTTTGCCACACGGTGCCTGGCTGGTACTACCAGTGCCTGCCTTCCCTGCTTGCTGTACTGCCTGCAGCAACCAGGTTTTTATAACTATTCTACTTATTTAATTTAATAATAAAGAATTCGCTTAAATTGATTTAAATTTAGAGTTGGTAGAATAATTTAGGTACTTTAGCTTAGTGGGCCTGAGGGCTTCTGCCCCAGGGGTACACTAGACTAGTTGGTTAGCCTAGTAGAAAATCAATATAGTCTTTTATATTTAAACTAGCATTTAAAGTTTAAACTAGCAAAGCCATAGTAGTTGGGTTGTTAGACATTCATTTCATAGTGGTGCTGTGGTTGCTGCAGTGCTGTGTTTATTCTGAGAGTGGACATTATTACCTTAAAAACAATATTCTGAAAAAGCGAGTTTGACTTTACATAAATATTATTCAACTATCACCAAACTGTCAGTACTTATGGTGATCAAAGTAACAAGATTGTGAGTCAACACACACTTTCAAATCTATTCAAGTTATATACAAGTGTTATGCCACCATATGGAAAGAAAAGAGAAGAGGCCACATTAATAACATCTGAAAATGTAAAAGTAATGCCACAATCAAGATATATGTTTTGCAAATAGACTGGTTTTAATTCAAACTTCCAGAACTTCAAATTTTTCCACATGATGTCAAACACACTACTTCCACTTACTGCTTGAATACATTTTTCCATCCCATAAAAGGAGAGTGTTTTCAATATTCATAATCAGTATTTCAGAATTAAAATTGTTACCATGATTTTGTATTCATTATAAAAATAAAAAATATTTCACCTCATTATAATTAAGAATTTCATTATCAGCATTGTTGCTATGATGTTTTATTCCATATAAAAAAAAGAGCATAACGTAATTCACCTCATTATCTCAGAGCACATGGAGTAACATATTTTAATTAGGACCAACATGGCTTTCTCTCACACTCACATGAGTTCTATTCCACCTTAATATAATAGCACATATATTTTCAAAAAAGTTAGAGTAATTCATAACCAAATTTAAAGACAATTTCCAGTCCTTTCTTACATTACTATTGATCTCCGAAATGCTCTATATATCATTAATAGATTAACGCATAGCGAAAAGATTTATTTTCAGCAAACCACTTTGTCCAAAAAAACAATATTTTGGGGAACAGCCACATTTTGTCCATATAGTGGTACAACTCCTCCAAAGTTCGCTAACAAAAAAAAAAGAATTTGGAAAATGAATCAGACAAACCAAAAAGCACAAACATGAGCAAATCAGTGTACTGCAAAATATATACTTAATATAAACATTATCTATACATTTTATAGTACACTGATAAGCATTTGTCCACCATTTGGTTAACAGATCAAGTAAGAAAAAGTAATTAACAGAAGGAAACTTAGGAGGATTAGTAAAAAAAAAATAATAATTTTAAAGCGATATTTATATATTATATATTTATAAAAACTATAGATTTGTTTACTGCTCCTCCTGTTTGTCCCTCTATTGGTAACTTCTTACTTTATCTGTAAATAAATCAACATTTAGTTATAATATTTTTTCTCAGTCAATCATCAAAATGTTTGGGTCTCCACAGGTGGAATTCTGAATTACCAAGGCAAACAGGCTCAGTCATCGCATGATTTGTTTGGTTTATGATTTGGTTCATGATCCAACTCCATTTCGGCTCAGAGCTGAACGATTACCAGACTGGTCCAAACTGACAAATTACAGTTCGTAGCAAAATTACTATCTAACTCGCTATTTGTATTGCTGCCATAGGTATACTCAGGAAAAGTCATAATAAGCAGAACAAAATGTTATAATGTATAGGTCAAGCCTGAAAAAGCAAACACTTTTTTTTTTCTTTTAAATGCTATGGATACAAATAAGAAACTAATGGATACAAAATTAGTCTAAACTTAGTGTAAACTTTGAGGGTTTTGAAACTAAAATTTAACAGCCACATGTTTCTTAGTAATAACTTAACCCCTGCAGCACGATCATGTAGGCAGAATTGTAAAAAGGTTATCTCGTTTTCAAGTATAATACTGATCACTAGTGATGTACCGAACTGTCCGCCGGCGAACAGTTCCCGGCGAACTTAGCGTGTTCGCGTTCGCCGCGGCGGGCGGACACATGCGCAGTTCGATCCGCCCCCTATTCGTCATCATTGGGCAAACTTTGACCCTGTGCCTCTCGGTCAGCAGACACATTCCAGCCAATCAGCAGCACTCCCTCCCTTCCACACCCTCCAACCTCCCTCCCAGCATCCATTTTCGATTCATTCTGAAGCTGCATGCTTAGTGAGAGGAGGGAAAGTTTAGCTGCTGCTGATTAGATAGGGAAATTGATAGCTAGGCTAGGGTATTCAGTGTCCACTACAATCCTGAAGGACTCATCTGATCTCTGCTGTAAGGACAGCACCCCAAAAAGCCCTTTTTAGGGCTATAACATCAGGCTGCTTTTTTTTTTTTCCTGTGTAATGTAATTGCAGGTGCCTGCCTGCCAGCTTCTGTGTGAGGTTCACATTGGATACTGTGCCTACTTGCCCAGTGCCACCACTCATATCTGTTTTAACAATAGGTTAAGCTTTACATTTAAAATAAATATTTTTTTTTCACTGTAATAGAAGAGCAGTTGCCTGCCTGCCAGCTTCTGTGTCAGGTTGGATGCCTTGCCCATTTGCACAGTCAGTGCCACCACTCATATCTGTTTTAACAATAGGTTAAGCTTTACATTTAAAATAAATATTTTTTTTCACTGTAATAGAAGAGCAGATGCCTGCCTGCCAGCTTCTGTGTCAGGTTGGATGCCTTGCCCATTTGCACAGTCAGTGCCACCACTCATATCTGTTTTAACAATAGGTTAAGCTTTACATTTAAAATAAATAAAAAAAATTCACTGTAATAGAAGAGCAGTTGCCTGCCTGCCAGCTTCGGTGTCAGGTTGGATGCCTTGCCAATTTGCACAGTCAGTGCCACCACTCATATCTGTTTTAACAATAGGTTAAGCTTTACATTTAAAAGAAATATTTTTTTTTCACTGTAATAGAAGAGCAGTTGCCTGCCTGCCAGCTTCTGTGTCAGGTTGGATGCCTTGCCCATTTGCACAGTCAGTGCCACCACTCATATCTGTTTTAACAATAGGTTAAGCTTTACATTTAAAAGAAATAATTTTTTTTCACTGTAATAGAAGAGCAGTTAGTTGTCTGCAAGCGTCTGGGTGTCAGGCCTACTTTAGCGTGTGCTCTGCAGACCTGTGCCAGCGTGCTTTGACAGTTGCCAATCATATCTGGTGTCTCTTTAGCGTGCTTTTACAAAGAAAAAAGGTTTCTAGTGTAAGCTAATAGCAGCCAGTCAGTGTCCTTCAAGCGGCTCTGTCAGTCCTTCCTTCAGCGTGTGCTCTGCAGAACTCTTCCAGTGCACATTGCCAATCATATCTGGTGTCTCTATAGCGTGCTTTTACAAAGAAAAAAGGTTTCTAGTGTAAGCTAATAGCAGCCAGTAAGTGTCCTTCAAGCGGCTCTGTCAGTCCTTCCTTCAGCGTGTGCTCTGCAGACCTGTGCCAGCGTGCTTTGACAGTTGCCAATCATATCTGGTGTCTCTATAGCGTGCTTTTACAAAGAAAAAAGGTTTCTAGTGTAAGCTAATAGCAGCCAGTCAGTGTCCTTCAAGCGGCTCTGTCAGTCCTTCCTTCAGCGTGTGCTCTGCAGACCTGTGCCAGCGTGCTTTGACAGTTGCCAATCATATCTGGTCTATAGCGTGCTTTTAAAACCAAAATTTATTTTTCACTGTTATAGATTGAATAGCAGTTACTTGTCTTCAAGCGGGTGTGTCAGGCCTACAGTGTGTGCTCTGCAGAACTGTTCAAGTGCACATTGCCAATCATATCTGGTGTCTCTATAGCATGCTTTTACAAAGAAAAAAGGTTTCTAGTGTAAGCTAATAGCAGCCAGTCAGTGTCCTTCAAGCGGCTCTGTCAGTCCTTCCTTCAGCGTGTGCTCTGCAGACCTGTGCCAGCGTGCTTTGACAGTTGCCAATCATATCTGGTCTATAGCGTGCTTTTAAAACCAAAATTTATTTTTCACTGTTATAGATTGAATAGCAGTTACTTGTCTTCAAGCGGGTGTGTCAGGCCTACAGTGTGTGCTCTGCAGAACTGTTCAAGTGCACATTGCCAATCATATCTGGTGTCTCTATAGCGTGCTTTTACAAAGAAAAAAGGTTTCTAGTGTAAGCTAATAGCAGCCAGTAAGTGTCCTTCAAGCGGCTCTGTCAGTCCTTCCTTCAGCGTGTGCTCTGCAGACCTGTGCCAGCGTGCTTTGACAGTTGCCAATCATATCTGGTGTCTCTATAGCGTGCTTTTACAAAGAAAAAAGGTTTCTAGTGTAAGCTAATAGCAGCCAGTCAGTGTCCTTCAAGCGGCTCTGTCAGTCCTTCCTTCAGCGTGTGCTCTCCAGAACTGTTCCAGTGCACATTGCCAATCATATCTGGTGTCTCTATAGCGTGCTTTTATAAACAATTTTTTTTTTCACAGTTATAGATTGAATAGCAGTTACTTGTCTTCAAGCGGGTGTGTCAGGCCTACAGTGTGTGCTCTGCAGAACTGTTCAAGTGCACATTGCCAATCATATCTGGTGTCTCTATAGCGTGCTTTTACAAAGAAAAAAGGTTTCTAGTGTAAGCTAATAGCAGCCAGTCAGTGTCCTTCAAGCGGCTCTGTCAGTCCTTCCTTCAGCGTGTGCTCTCCAGAACTGTTCCAGTGCACATTGCCAATCATATCTGGTGTCTCTATAGCGTGCTTTTATAAACCACATTTTTTTTCACTGTTATAGATTGAATAGCAGTTACTTGTCTTCAAGCGGGTGTGTCAGGCCTACAGTGTGTGCTCTGCAGAACTGTTCAAGTGCACATTGCCAATCATATCTGGTGTCTCTATAGCATGCTTTTACAAAGAAAAAAGGTTTCTAGTGTAAGCTAATAGCAGCCAGTCAGTGTCCTTCAAGCGGCTCTGTCAGTCCTTCCTTCAGCGTGTGCTCTGCAGACCTGTGCCAGCGTGCTTTGACAGTTGCCAATCATATCTGGTGTATCTATAGCATGCTTTTACAAAGAAAAAAGGTTTCTAGTGTAAGCTAATAGCAGCCAGTCAGTGTCCTTCAAGCGGCTCTGTCAGTCCTTCCTTCAACGTGTGCTCTGCAGACCTGTGCCAGCGTGCTTTGACAGTTGCCAATCATATCTGGTGTCTCTATAGCGTGCTTTTAAAACCAAAATTTTTTTTTCACTGTTATAGATTGAATAGCAGTTACTTGTCTTCAAGCGGGTGTGTCAGGCCTACAGTATGTGCTCTACAGAACTGTTCAAGTGCACATTGCCAATCATATCTGGTGTCTCTATAGCGTGCTTTTACAAAGAAAATTTGTTTTTCACTGTTATAGATTGAATAGCAGTTACTTGTCTTCAAGCGGGTGTGTCAGGCCTACAGTGTGTGCTCTGCAGAACTGTTACAGTTCACATTGCCAATCATATCTGGTCTCACAGTAGCTTGCACGCATAGTACCACTAATCCCCAAAAAAAAGACAGGCAGAGGCAGGCCACCCCGCAGGGGCCGTCGTGGTCGTGGTGCTGTGATTCCCTTTTGCCCTAGAATAATGCCCAGTTTTCAGAAGCCACGTACCCTGAACTTGAAAAGTTCTGAGGACATAGTTGACTGGCTAACAAAGGACACCCAATCTTGTACAGCCTCCGCTCGGAACCTTGACGCACCATCCTCCTCCAGCTTAGCTTCAGGCACCTCTCAAGATACCACTCACCCGCCTGCCGCCACCACCAAAACTAGCACCACAGCCGCTTTACTTGGTATGTCAGAGGAGTTATTCACACACCCGTTTGAAGAAATGAGTGATGCGCAACCATTATTGCTAGAGGATGTAGATAACAGGGATATGTCTCAGGCAGGCAGCATTAAACACATGGAGGTACGGTGTGATGATGATGATGTTGTACCCGCTGCTGCTTCCTTTTCTGAGTTGTCAGATACAAGCGAAGCGGTTGATGATGACGATGCGTCCATGGATGTCATGTGGGTGCCCGCTCGGCAAGAAGAAGAACAGGGCGAAAGTTCAGATGGGGAGACAGAGAGGAGGAGGAGACAAGTTGGAAGCAGGGGGGGGTCGTCGCAAGGAGCTAGTGGCACAGTCAGACAGCATGCATTGGCACCCGGGGTCAGCCCGACAGCACACCAATCAATGCATGCTGTGTCCACCACCAGAATGCCGTCATTGCAGAGCTCAGCAGTGTGGCATTTTTTTTGTGTGTCTGCCTCGGACAACAGCGATGCCATTTGCAACCTGTGCCAAAGGAAACTGAGTCGTGGGAGGTCCAACACCCACCTAGGTACAACTGCTATGTGTAGGCACATGATCTCACATCACAAACGCCTATGGGATCAACACATGAGTACAAGCAGCACGCCTACTCTAAGTCGCCATCCTCCTCCTGGTCTAGCATCTTCAGCCACGTCAACCACTGCTGTCCTTCTTGCCCCCTCTCAACCATCCGCCACTCCGTCTCCCGCCTTGAGCAGTTCCCGCTCATCTGCCCACAGTCATGTGTCTGTCAAGGACATGTTTGAGCGTAAGAAGCCAATGTCACCAAGTCACCCCCTTGCCCAGCGTCTGACAGCTGGCTTGTCCGAACTATTAGCCCGCCAGCTTTTACCATACAATCTGGTTGAGTCTGAGGCGTTCAAAAAATTTGTAGCTATTGGGACACCGCAGTGGAAGGTACCCAGCCGGAATTTCTTTTCAAAAAAGGCAATCCCCAACTTGTACTCGATTGTGCAAAAGGAAGTCATGGCATGTCTGGCACACAGTATTGGGGCAAGGGTCCATCCGACCACTGATACCTGGTCTGCAAAGCATGGTCAGGGCAGGTATATCACCTACACTGTGCATTGGGTAAACCTGCTGACGGCTGACAAGCAAGGAATGCGTGGCATTGCAGAGGAGTTGGTGACACCGCCACGAATTGCAGGCAGTCCTGCTGCCACCTCCTCTACTCCTCCTACTCCATCCTCTTCCATAACCTCCTCGGCTGAGTCCTCTTGTGCTGCTGCGTCTTGCTCCACATCAACGGCACCCCCCCAGCTCCCCAGGTACTATTCCACATCCCGGATACGGCAGTGTCACGCCGTCTTGGGTTTGACTTGCTTGAAAGCAGAGAGTCACACCGGACAAGCACTCCTGTCCGCCCTGAACGCACAGGTGGAAAAGTGGCTGACTCCGCAGCAACTGGATATTGGCAAAGTGGTGTGTGACAACGGAAAAAATTTGATAGCGGCATTGAAGTTGGGCAAGTTGACACATGTGCCGTGCATGGCACATGTGTGTAATCTGATCGTACAACGCTTTGTGCATAATTACACAGGCTTACAGGACGTCCTGAAGCAGGCCAGGAAGGTGTGTGGCCATTTCAGGCATTCCTACACGGCCATGGCTCACTTTGCCGATATCCAGCGGCGAAACTAAATGCCAGTGAGGCGCTTGATTTGCGACAGCCCTACACGTTGGAATTCAACACTCCTAATGTTCGACCGCCTGCTCCAACAAGAAAAAGCTGTTAATGAATATTTGTATGACCGGGGTGCTAGGACAGCCTCTGGGGAGCTGGGAATTTTTTTGCCACGTTACTGGACGCTCATGCGCAATGCCTGTAGGCTCATGCGTCCTTTTAAAGAGGTGACAAACCTAGTCAGTCGCAACGAAGGCACCATCAGCGACATCATACCATTTGTTTTCTTCCTGGAGCGTGCAGTGCGAAGAGTGCTGGATCAGGCTGTAGATGAGCGTGAAGAGGAAGAGGAAGAGTTGTGGTCACCATCACCACCAGAAACAGCCTTATCAGCATCGCTTGCTGGACCTGCGGCAACGCTGGAAGAGGATTGTGAGGAAGAGGAGTCAGAGGAGCATTGTAGCTTTGAGGAGGAGGAGGAGGAGCAAGACCAAACACAACAGGCATCCCAGGGTGCTCGTTGTCACCTATCTGGTACCCGTGGTGTTGTACGTGGCTGGGGGGAAGAACATACCTTCAATGACATCAGTGAGGAGGAGGAATGGGAAATGAGTAGCTCGGCATCCAACCTTGTGCAAATGGGGTCTTTCATGCTGTCCTGCCTGTTGAGGGACCCTCGTATAAAAAGGCTGAAGGAGAACGACCTGTACTGGGTGTCCACGCTACTAGACCCCCGGTATAAGCAGAAAGTGGCGGAAATGTTACCGAATTACAACAAGTCGGAAAGGATGCAGCATTTGCAAAATAAATTAAAATGTATGCTTTACACAGCGTATAAGGGTGATGTCACAGCACAACGGGAATCTAACAGGGGGAGAGGTGGAAGTCATCCTCCTCCTCCTCCTCCCACGACCATGCCGGCAAGGACAGGACGCTTTAAAGACGTGTTGTTGATGGAGGACATGCGGACCTTTTTAAGTCCTATGCATCGCCACAGCCCTTCGGGATCCACCCTCATAGAGCGACTCGACCGACAGGTAGCAGACTACCTCGCCTTAACTGCAGATATCGACACTCTGAGGAGCGATGAACCCCTTGACTACTGGGTGTGCAGGCTTGACCTGTGGCCTGAGCTATCCCAATTTGCGATAGAACTTCTGGCCTGCCCCGCTTCAAGTGTTCTGTCAGAAAGGACCTTCAGTGCAGCAGGAGGTATTGTCACTGAGAAGAGCAGTCGCCTAGGTCAAAAAAGTCTAGATTACCTCACCTTTATTAAGATGAATGAGGGATGGATCCCGAAGGGACTGACACTGGGCGATACATTCGATTAAAAAAGGCCTGATGAGATGAGCTGCCTTGGGCTAAAAATGGTCCACACGCTGCTGTATTTTAGCTCTGAATGACGTTTGACTTGCGTGACTTATCCGCCACCAACTTGGGTTCAAGCCGCCATGTTTTAGGGCACTTTCTGCCTGTGAAACAAACATCAATTTTTCTGGCCTCTGCTACAGCAGCGGCTGCAACAATACCAAATTTTTCAGGCATGTGTACATGCCTAATTTTTAGGCCCACTGATGCAGCACTGTGGCTTCAAAAACCAAACCAAAAAAAAATCCTCCAAGATGGCACCAATATACCAGTGGTCTAAGCATCTTCCCACCTTGGCCTAAAAAGGGGAGGTGATTCAACAATTAAAAATCTCTGCCATTTACACGTCCACTGATAGGAGACGCGGAAGGTATTAAACTGATATGAACAATACTAAACTCACCACTCCTATCTGGTGGCACATTAGCTTGCCCGCGCAGTGCCCTAAATTTCAAGTAAGAGGACTGACCAAGCATCTTCTTCCATCTCCCTGTTACATAAATCAATGCCATATCCATAGAAATTGTAGAGAATATCCAGGATAGTTTTACAGGGCCAAATCATGTCGCCTGTTGAAAGAGGTGACCTTGCTCGGGTCCCAGGTGTGCGGTTCCTAAAATGGCTGCCATATACATGTCCTCTGATAGGAGACGCGGAAGGTATTAAACTGATATGAACAATACTAAACTCACCACTCCTATCTGGTGGCACATTAGCTTGCCCGCGCAGTGCCCCAAATTTCAAGTAAAAGGACCGACCAAGCATCTTCTTCCATCTCCCTGTTACATAAATCAATGCCATATCCATAGAAATTGTAGAGAATATCCAGGATAGTTTTACAGGGCCAAATCATGTCGCCTGTTGAAAGAGGTGACCTTGCTCGGGTCCCAGGTGTGCGGTTCCTAAAATGGCTGCCATATACACGTCCACTGATAGGAGACGCGGAAGGTATTAAACTGATATGAACATTTACTAAACTCACCACTCCGAGTGCTATTTATTTAATTTTTTTGTGGTGAGGCTTTACAGGACAGAGTGCTTCTCCACGGGACATGTTAACTCACGGGCAGCTGGCTCATCAAGGAACCAGAGCAGCTTGAACGAGGTGACCTTGCTCGGGTCCCAGGTGTGCGGTTCCTAAAATGGCTGCCATATACACGTCCACTGATAGGAGACGCGGAAGGTATTAAACTGATATGAACAATACTCCACTCCTATCAGTAGGTCCGTCCCATTGTGATTTATGCCCCCCACCCACCGCGCAGGGATGGGGGCCGGGGGGGAGGTAAGTAGGTCCCCCATTGTGATTTATGGCCCCCACCCACCGCGCAGGGGTGGGGGCCGAGGGGGGGAGGACAGTAGGTCCCCCCATTGTGATTTATGGCCCCCACCCACCGCGCAGGGGTTGGGGAGGACAGTAGCTCCCCCCAGTGTGTATCATGGGCTTTGAGGACAGGTGTCAATCCATACCTGCCAAGTGACCCCTATGTAGGGGTAACAGTCCCTATTCTGCTCTGTGTCAGTGTGTATCATGGTCTCTGTGGACGGGGAACAGTCTCTATTCTGCTCTGTGTCAGTGTGTATCATGGTCTCTGTGGACGGGGAACAGTCTCTGTGTCAGTGTGTATCATGGACTCTGTGGACGGGGAACAGTCTCTATTCTTCTCTGTGTCAGTGTGTATCATGGTCTCTGTGGACGGGGAACAGTCTCTATTCTGCTCTTTGTCAGTGTGTATCATGGTCTCTGTGGACGGGGAACAGTCTCTATTCTGCTCTGTGTCAGTGTGTATCATGGACTCTGTGGACGGGGAACAGTCTCTATTCTGCTCTGTGTCAGTGTGTATCATGGTCTCTGTGGACGGGGAACAGTCTCTATTCTGCTCTGTGTCAGTGTGTATCATGGTCTCTGTGGACGGGGAACAGTCTCTATTCTGCTCTGCGTCAGTGTGTATCATGGTCTCTGTGGACGGTGAACAGTCTCTATTCTGCTCTGTGTCAGTGTGTATCATGGTCTCTGTGGACAGGGAACAGTCTCTATTCTGCTCTGTGTCAGTGTGTATCAGGGGTTTTGAGGACAGGTGTCAATCCATATCTGCCAAGTGACCCTATGTAGGGGGAACAGTCCCTATTCTGCTCTGTGTCAGTGTGTATCAGGGGTTTTGAGGACAGGTGTCAATCCATATCTGCCAAGTGACCCTATGTAGGGGGAACAGTCCCTATTCTGCTCTGTGTCAGTGTGTATCATGGTCTCTGTGGACGGTGAACAGTCTCTATTCTGCTCTGTGTCAGTGTGTATCATGGTCTCTGTGGACAGGGAACAGTCTCTATTCTGCTCTGTGTCAGTGTGTATCAGGGGTTTTGAGGACAGGTGTCAATCCATATCTGCCAAGTGACCCTATGTAGGGGGAACAGTCCCTATTCTGCTCTGTGTCAGTGTGTATCAGGGGTTTTGAGGACAGGTGTCAATCCATATCTGCCAAGTGACCCTATGTAGGGGGAACAGTCTCTATTCTGCTCTGTGTCAGTGTGTATCAGGGGTTTTGAGGACAGGTGTCAATCCATATCTGCCAAGTGACCCTATGTAGGGGGAACAGTCCCTATTCTGCTCTGTGTCAGTGTGTATCAGGGGTTTTGAGGACAGGTGTCAATCCATATCTGCCAAGTGACCCTATGTAGGGGGAACAGTCTCTATTCTGCTCTGTGTCAGTGTGTATCAGGGATCATTAGGATAGGTGTCAATCCATATCTGCCAAGTGACCCTATGTAGGGGGAACAGTCCCTATTCTGCTCTGTGTCAGTGTGTATCAGGGATTTGACTATCTTTATTCAGATTGAAAAATTACAATTCCAGGAAAAATTTAACAAACATTTACAAGAACATGTTATGCACATCATAGAAACAACGTAAACCTCTTTAAAGCCACAAACTTAAGACAAAAAATACGTACACACAATGTGTAAGGGTTTGAAAGAATATTCTGAATCCTTACACGTTTACTTTATCGTTTGTTTGATTTTTGTGAACCATATATAAACTACAAGCAGCGTGAAAACTATAAAAACTCAAGTGGCCATGCTGATCAAATTAAATAGTATGCTTTACACAGCGTATAAGGGTGATGTCACAGCACAACGGGAATGTAACAGGGGAAGAGATGAAAGTCGTCCTCCCCCTCCCACGACCCCGCCATATCTGCTAAGTGACCCTATGTAGGGGTAACAGTCTCTATTCTGCTCTGTGTCAGTGTGTATCATGGTCTCTGAGGACGGGGAACAGTCTCTATTCTGCTCTGTGTCAGTGTGTATCAGGGCAGGGCTTTGAGGACAGGTGTCAATGTTAGGTGATTTATGCCCTTTATGGATTAAAAGCAGACTCTGCATCAACTGTGCAATTTTCCATGGGAGTTTTGCCATGGATCCCCCTCCGGCATGCCACAGTCCAGGTGTTATTCCCCTTGAAACAACTTTTCCATCACTTTTGTGGCCAGAAAGAGTCCCTGTTGGTTTTAAAATTCGCCTGCCCATTGAAGTCAATGGCGGTTCGCGCGGTTCGCCGGTTCGCGAACATTTGCGGAAGTTCGCGTTCCCCATTCGCGAACCGAAAATTTCGGGTTCGCGACAACACTACTGATCACACATTATCATAAACAAGTTTGAAGATGTATTTAAATCCAAAACCTTAATCCATTTACTAAATATTTGGGGAATAAAACATAACCATCAACTATTAACCCTTGTAGGTTGCCATTTATATGTTAATATTGCTCCTAGAAAATATTCAGAAATCCATTATTCATGCCATTTCTACAATCAGGGAAGAAGGTGAAATAAATAAGTTTTGTCATGTACCATTAATACCTCTTATTACAGAGGTTGTTACGTCACTTTTTAATTACCTATGTTTTCAAAATACGTTATTTAACTGCATTTACTGTGTTTGTCCATTGTGCTCAATTGCAGACTTTTTTGTATTATGTTGCCCTTTTCAGTAAGCTGCACTGCTAGTAATGTCATCAGGCTCTTTACCAATCGCTACAAGCAGAGTATTTGACTATTTTTATTTATCTATGTTTTGGGTCACACTTATTAGAAGTGAGAACATTTTTATTTTTGCTTTTACACCAATATATGAAACCCTGTGTGAAACATTGCAAGAAAATAAGTACTGTATAATGTATAAAGCTCAGGGCCGGCGCATCCATAAGACGACTCAGGCAGCCACCTTAGTGCACCAGAGCATGGGGGCGCAACAATCTGAATCCCCTACCTCTGGCTGGGGACTCAGATTTCTCTAATTACTTCACTCTCCCTGCAGCCTGCAGCCAGTGGAGTCGGCCGGCCTTTCCTGATGATGTCAGGAGGAGGGGGCGTGACTTCCACAGTTTGTATGACATTGTACCTGTATGTGTAGATTGTATGGCTGTGTGCCTGTATTTGTTTGGTTGTGTGCCTGCATATAGTAAACAGGGGCTAAAATACACTAAAGGGGGTAAGACGCTTTTTTTTTTTTTTTTTTTAAGGCAGGGCGGCAAAATGCATCTTTGCCTGTGTAGCCCTAATAAAGCTCTTAATTTTCCCAATATTTCTATAAACGGCCTTGTCATGGTTAGGGAGTCCCAGTGCTGCCATTAATGCTGGGCCCTCTTTAGGATCTGTGGCCTTGTAGTGCTTGCCTTCTTTTGTCACCCAGAGGGTCCATGGGTTCAATCACATGTAGGTAATGCCTGCTGCTTGAAGTGGTTTAGTGAGTGGTTGCATATTCTTGTCCTACTTAAGTCTTGAAAAAAGGTGAGTAAGCATGCCTTGAATTCAAAGGGAGTCTTTCCCTGCAGTGCTGCCAGCAGCCCCAATTTGTCTGCCATTGTTTGGCATCGTAGGATGATGTCTCGCAGAGCTGCGTTTGGTGCTTGCGGGGATTTAGTGATTCTATATACTCAATCAAACTGGAACATTTTGGCTACCCTCTGTGGTAGTACTGCAGCCGTCAGTCGCCTAACGAAGTGGGTTAATTCTTCCAGTGGCACGGCCTGTATATGACTCTTTTTGACGCTGGAGTGCAGTGCTCTGTTTTCCGAGTGGATTCAGGGTGTCATGGGATCGGTGGAGGGCTGTCAAGTGATTCTCCATCCTTAGAGGGCAGTGAGGATGCCTCTCTGGGAGTCTGGGCCCTCATTGTGCCTGGTGACTGTAGCATTTGTGTGGGAGCGGTTTTTGAGACCTGCATCCCATCTCACCTGTGATCTGCTGGATGGATTGCAAGTCTTCCGAGTTGAGTATGTTCCACGGCCAGAGTCCTCCAGCTATACCTTGCTGTGGTCCACCTGTGCGGTAGGCCTTGCCTTGATATTAGGATCACGGTGTCAGAAAAAACAGCATCCGTGGTATCAGTGGGTTGCTCTGGGGATGATGGCAGTGTGTGGGGCTGGGGACACTTCAGGATGCCTCCGATTTGTGTGGGTTAGAGTAGTTGGCTTAGGAGCTTGAGTAAAGCACATATTCTCCGGTGTGGTGTCAGTCTCCGCCCCCCCCACCCACAATTTTGCTTTTTAATCATACATATACACTCATTAGCCACAACATTAAAACTATTGACGGGTAAAGTGAATAACATTGATTATATCGTTATAATGGCACCTTTTAAGGGGAGGGATATATTAAGCCACTCAATTGGTGAACTTCATGTGATGATAGCAGGAAAAATGGGCAAGTGAAAAGATCTGAGTGACTTTGGCAAGGGCCAAATAGTCATGGCTAGACAATAGGGTCAGAGCATGTCTGGTTTGTTTCCAGAATACAGTGGTTAGTATCTACCAAATGTGGTGCAAGGAAGGACAACCGATTGGACTGAAATCAGGGTCATGGGTGCCAAAGGCTTAATGATGCAAGTTGGAAGCACATGTTAGCCCGTCTTTTGCTATCACACACAAGAGCTACTGTAGCTAAAATTGCTGAAAACATATTGCTGGCCATGATAGAAAGGTGTCAAAGCACAAAGTTCATTGCAATTTGCTACATATGGGGCTGCTAAGCCATAAACCAGTCAGTACTAATGTTGACCTCTGTCCACCACCAAAAGTGCCTTCAATGGGGATGACATGAACATCAGAACTGGACCATGAAGCAATGGAAGAAGGTTGCATGATCTGATGAATCACTTTTTCTTTTAGATCAGATGGATGGCTGGGTGCATGTAAAGTTTATTATCTGGGGAAGATAGGGCAGCGGGATGCACTATGGGAAGAAGGCAGGCCAGCAAAGACAGTGTTATGCTCTGGGCAATGTTCTGCTGGGAAATCTTGGCTTCTGGCATTTATATGGATATTATTTTCACATGTACCACCTACTTAGATTGTTGCAGATCATGTACAACCTTTTAGCAGGATAATGCACACTGCAAAACTTGTTCTGGAATGTTTGAAGAACATGACAAGGAGTTTAAGGTGTTGCCTTGGCCTCCAAATTTTCCAGATCTGAATCCGATCGAGCATCTGTGGGATGTGCTGGAAGTACAAATCAAACCATGGAGGCCCTGCATCACAACTTGCAGGACTTAAAGGAGCTGCTGTTAATGGTGCCAGATACCACAGGGCACGTTCAGATGTTTTGTGGATTCCATGCCTCGAGGCATCAGTGCTGTTTTGGCAGCACAAGGTGGGCCTACATGATATTAGGCAGGTGGTTTAAAAGTTGTGACTGATCAGTGTATGTGCTACTTCCCATGTTTCAAGTAATTATTATGCCAATACTTTTCAACCACAATTTTGTATCAGTCCAATCTTTCCTTTTTCTGTCTAAATTCTGAAATGCAGCTTTTTTTAATTAACCACACTTGTATAGAGCATGAAATCCATTACATCTTGGAGAGTTTGGACAGGAGTGATCATGAGATAACCTAAGACAGCCACTTAGGCTCATTGGCTTAGCTATGGGCCCCAATCACCATGAATTTGCCTGGCCCTATTCACCATCCCTGTGTAAAGCATGTACGGGTACCCAAACTGTAAACCTCCTGAGGGCCCGGTGGAATCTTAATCTGCCTCTGCTGTTGAGACATTGCCATTCTTTTAAAAATTTTTTATCAATTGTCTTAACTGTTATAATGTCACACAAGTTAATTATTCATTCCTCATTCTCACACTAAATTCACTTTTTTTCTTAAATAACCTTAATTACAATTATATTTTCTCTGAGACTTACTTAATAAATTTCCATCAATATCATTTTTCCATCTGGTTAATAAGCCAAATAAAAGTCTACAGGCTATTCTCCTACCTTGCAAATGTTCCATTCTAATAAATATATTTGTTCTTACAGACATTTCTCCGTTTCATTTATCATCATTGGCTTCTTTTCTGACATGGGAATATTCAACTTGCAATTTTAATAAGCACATTCCCTAACACAGTCCATATTTTATCAAATAAAATTGTCTTTACAAGATTAGCATGTAAAATGTAAATTCTTTTAAGTTTTCTGTTTTCAACAATGCACAGTGGTGTACCAAAAGAATCTTGATTCCCTGATGATAAAATATTTATTATATTCTGTGACAGTTAAGCAAACTTTGTGTCTCTTTTTTAATATTGTATAGAATTTTCTCTCATGGTTTATATTTTATGTATTGTTTGTTTGCAAGTGTCTGGACTTAAAGCTTGTATCCAGTTCTTAGACAATCTATGCAATGGTATAAACATGAAATGCTTAAAGTATGATTCCTAGCTCACTAGCCTTAAGAGTAAAGCAAATTAGATGTGAAAATGTATTTCTATGTTATTGTCAGTAGTAGTTGCAGTTTCATTCCACTAATGGCTGCTTCATCCTGACTCCCTTCAGTCATATAACGCCCCAATGTAATGGAAAAAGCCCTCCAACAGACTTATAAACCAAAGAACAGAACACATTTGAATTAAAAGGTCATCTAATTTGTTTTGAAATAAAGCAACTTTCTCTGTCAGTTTTGCCATTTTGTTTATTGCTGACCAGAGAACTACAAATTAACTTTCTGCCATTGGCATTTTGATTGATTGCTGGGTTCTTAAATCAAAGTGTGTGCAAGCTCACTCGCCATTTGTATATATATACACACACACAAAAAAAACGAGGTACTTGCACTCCTGGAGTACAATTTAAATGCCCAGTACTGATCAGACACAAAATGTAGAAAAACTGAAAAGGACTTGTATAGAATATAATAAAATATAACTTTTAATTTAAATCATTAAAAAATCATCGACGTTTCAGCCCCATACATAGGCTTTCATCAGGATGGCAATAAAAAAAAAAAAAATATATATATATATATATATATATATTTTTTTTTTTTTCTTCTTCACTTAACTGACCTGATTTAACCTCTAAATTCATTCTGTCAAGACCCAGACCAAATGTACTCTTCAGTAGCCCTTAAATTTGGAAAGCAAAGCAAACGAAAAACTGCCTTAATGTAAAGCACGCAACACATTAAGGATTTGAACAGATTTTATATTTGATCCTTTAAGAGGCTTCAAACTCCTATCTCTCTCACTTGCCTAAATCTTACCTTGGACAGTTGTATCTGTGTTTTTTGTCATTCTTTTTTGAAAAGATTAATGAATAAAATATTCATATTCCTGTCACGTATGTTGATGTGTCTGTTAAAGTAAATTGCACCCAGGGCTCGAGTCCTGCAGGAACGCATGGGAACGGCGTTCCTGCACTTTTTCCAAAGCAGGAACGCCGTTCCCGTTCCCAGTCCTGCAGGACTTGCCCTGCTACCTGCACACAGGGCCCATCACACGCTGTGTTCCTCTCCAGCACGAATTCTCGCGAGACCGTCTGTAAGAGCGTTGCCACGGGTTACCGTGGCAACGCTCCGCACAGGCGAGTCTCGCGAGAGTTAGTGCTGGAGAGGAACACAGCGTGTGATGGCCCCTGTGTGCAGCGGCTACTTCCCTCCACCGGCTTACCAGGCGATCTGCCCCCTCCCTGACAAGGTAAGAAGCAGCGAGGGGGGAATAAAACAAAAAAAAACTAAACACATAAAGTTTAAAAAACAAATGCTTCCCCCCCATCATCCAGCACACACACACACACACACATCATCCAGCACACAAACACACACATCATCCAGCACACACACACACACACATCATCCAGCACACACACACACATCATCCAGCACACACACACACATCATCCAGCGTGCACACACACACACACATCATCCAGCACACACACACATCATCCAGCACACACACACACACACACATCATCCAGCACACACACACACACCTCATCCAGCACACACACACACACACACACACACACATCATCATCTAGCACACACACACACATAATCCAGCACACACACACATAATCCAGCACACACACACATAATCCAGCACACACACACATAATCCAGCACACACACACTTCATCCAGCACACACACACACTGCATTCATTATACACAATCTGCACTTACTACAAACACACTACATTCATTATACACACTCTGCACTCATTACAAACACACTACATTCACTATACGCAATCTGCATTCATTATACACACTCTGCATTCACTACACACACACTACATACACTGCATTCATTATACACACTCTGCACTCACTACACACTACATTCACTATACACACTCTGCATTCACTACAAACACACTACATACACTGCATTCATTATACACACTGCATTCATTATACACACTCTGCACTCATTACAAACACACTACATTCATTATACACACTCTGCACTCATTACAAACACACTACATTCACTACACACACTGCATTCATTATACACACTCTGCACTCACTACAAACACACTAAATTCACTGTACACACTGCACTCACGACACACACTACAATCACTATACACACTGCATTCATTATACACACTCTGCATTCACTACATACACTGCATTCATTATACACACTGCATTCATTATACACACTGCATTCATTATACACACTACATTCATTATACACACTACATTCACTATACACACTACATTCACTATACACACTCTGCATTCATTATACACACTCTGCACTCACTACACACTACATTCACTATACACACTCTGCATTCACTACAAACACACTACATACACTGCATTCATTATACACACTCTGCACTCACTACAAACACACTACATTCACTAAACACACTCTGCATTCATTATACACACTCACTACACACTACATTCACTATACACACTCTGCATTCACTACAAACACACTACATACACTGCATTCATTATACACACTCTGCACTCACTACAAACACACTGCATTCATTATACACACCTTGCACTCACTACAAACACATTGTATTCATTATACACACTCTGCACTCACTACAAACACACTACATGTATTATACACACTGCACTCACTACAAACACACTCTACACTCACTACAAACACACTGCATTCATTATACACACTCTGCACTCACTACAAACACTGCATTCATTATACACACTCTGCACTCACTACAAACGCACTGCATTCATTATACACATTATGCACTCACTACAAACACACTGCATTCATTATACACACTCTGCACTCACTACAAACACACTGCATTCATTATACACACTATGCATTCACTAAAAACACACTGCATTCATTATACACACACTGCACTCACAACAAACACACTACATTCATTATACACACACTGCACTCACAACAAACACACTACATTCATTATACACACTCTGCACTCACAACAAACACACTACATTCATTATACACAATCTGCACTCACTACAAACACACTAAATTTATTATACACACTGCACTCATTACAAACACACTACATTCATTATACACACTGCACTTACTACAAACACACTACATTCATTATCCATACTCTGCATTCACTACAAAACACACTACATTCATTATACACACCCTGCACTGCACTATATGCATAGGAGTGTAATTTTATTTATTTAAGCCCCCCCCCCCCCCTCCCCCCCTTAAACAAAATTACAAAAAATTACACTCCTATGCATATAGTGCAGTGCAGAAATCTTGGGTGAGTTCCCACACTTTTTTTCCCCAGGACTTGACCCCTGATTGCACCATCTAATACATTTTTTTACTTTCACATGTACATATCCTAATCTGCCCATACTTCCACTAACCTTTTTATACATTTGCAAACATGTAACAATTATGCTTCAAAATTATTTTAAAAATGAAAGTCTGTGTAAGTGATATTTACATAAGGGAAGACTTTAAGTCTCTCACGGCCAATGGCTGTGGAATACAGCAGGACAATTTATTTGGTCCTTCATTCATTATTATACACACAAACTCATGTATATCAAATGTTGGAATAAAGGGAGAATTTGCTGTATTCCCCTAACTAACAGAGGAATTTGCAAAATACAGGACTCTTGCCACCCTGGAACCATGTACGATTATCTTGTCTCACTTGTGATCATACAACCCGATTCTAGTTTTTCCTTTCAATGTTGATCTTGTATAGTAAATACTCCTTGTAAAACATCCCGGATAAGGATGCAATAAAAATGCAAAAATAAATAAAGTGGGACATCTCATTCTTTAACCCCTTCAGGACGGAGTCAATAGTACACGTTCTGATCAAAACAAAATGTAAACCAAACCTGGAATTTGCGCTATATGTCTGTTCATCTGTAATTCACCCCTTTCATATAAAGTGCACCAACATTTATTATATATCCTTTTATTAAGGAGAAACAGGGCTATAATTTATCATGAACTATTCATATATGAAAAATAATTTATTATGAATACAATTAAAAAAAACTGTGAGAAATTAAGATTTAAAAAAAAAATTGTAGTTCTGCCTGACATTTTAGCTGTAAATGTAATTATGCTGTTCGCTGTTACTTCAATAAAATGCACATACTTGTATTGAGCAATGTCTCACGAGTAACACAGTACCCCCCATTAGCAGGTTTTATGGTGTTTTGGAAAGTTACAGGGTCAAATATAGCACATGCCATTTTGCATTTTTTTCACATTAAAATTTGCCAGATTAGTAATATTACCTTTAAGATTGTGTCGTAGCCCAGGAATGAGAATTACCCCCATGATGGCATACCATTTGCAAAAGTACACAACCCAAGGTATTGCAAGTGGGTATGTCCAGTCTTTTTTAGTAGCCACTTTAGTAATCACAAACACTGGCCAAAGTTAGCGTTCACATAAGTGTTTCAAAACAGTAAAACATATTACAACAATAATATTGTCAGTAAAAGTGTCGTTTGTGTGTGAAAAATGCAAAACAACTTAACTTTTACTGAAAATATAATCGTTTTAATACAATTTATCATTTTGAAACACTAATATTTGTTTCCAGCGAAGTTTCCCGATTAAAACAGTACCCCCCATGTACAGGCTTTATGGTGTCTTAGAAAGTTACAGGGTTAAATATAGTGCTTGCGAATTAAATTCTCTGTACTTTCTGCCTGGGTTGTCAGGCACGTCAATCAAATTTTAATAATATAAATCACATAATTATGTTAAAAGATCACTTAAATATACACGTAGAATTGTAATATATATATATATATATATATATATATATATATATATATATGTATGTGTTTAAATTCTATGTGTATACTTATGTAATAATTTATGTCATTATATATATTTATCTATCTATATATATATATATATATATATTTGGGGTTATTTGCATTTTATATATAGATAGATATATATAGAATGTCATTCTAAGTGTATTTTGTTACAAATATATATATATATATATATATATATATATATATATATATATATATTAATAACAAAATACAGTTAGAATGAAATTACATATGTATATAGAATTTATTTTAATTTTTTAAAATAATTTATTTATTTTATTATTGTATCTATTCTTGTAACTATACGTATATATGAATATAATATATATATATATATATATATATATACATATATCTTATTTATATGTAACTTCATTCTAAGTGTATTTTAATACTAATATATGTACTTATATTAACATTAAAATACACTATGTATGACGTAACATATATATAAGATGTATATAAATACTTTGAATTTATTTTAACATGCTTATTTTTTTTTTTACTATTCTTCCCACCAGCAGGGGGACTGTCTGAAAGTCCAGACAGTCCCCCTGCAGGCAGATCCACAGCAAGCTATAGGGGGCCATGTGATCGCTCTTTGAGAGTGATCACATGGCCCCTGGGGTCCTGATTTGCCGGGGGAGGGCTGCCTGGGTTGTCAGGCAGATCTCCTGAAGAGGATCGCGGCAGAGGTAATTACATTTTACCTCCTGGGGCTGCAAGCCGTTACGGAGTTCTATGCCCCACAACGGCTTTAAAGCCCATTTAAATGGGGACAGCATAGAACGCCGTAACGGCGTTAAGGGGTTAAAATAATATGTGAACAAGTTTACATGCTAAATATTCCTATCCAGTTGTGATAATTTATAGTTATTACTGCAAGATTCAGAGAATGAAGACATCAGCATGATTTATAAAACATTATAGCCATTCTACAAATTATCCTACCTAAAAATGATATGATATCTTTATAATATTGCTTATATCAATCTAGAGGGCAGACTGATTGGTCTCTGTATTATAAGACCAGCTCAGAGAAGACAATGAAAGAGTGTGTTGGATTTACACATTTGTGTGAAGATCAGATAAATCTGCCAAAACAACTAAAATAAAAAAGAATCAACTGGGAATTATTTATTTTTACTAAGAAATGTTTAAAATACATTTTTAGAATTATCACAATCTCATTTAAATTACTTACAAACACTCTATTTCTATTGTGCAGTCAATGTGTCTCTTTAAGCTGAAGAAAAATAAAATTTTTAATTTGAAATGGATTTAAATGAAGTGCAATGAAGGGTGATTTGTAATCAAGATATGAAAATTAGTTTGAGAAACTAAAATACATAATGTTAAAATTACTTTACAAAATTTCTAAATGGATTTTGTTAAAATTAACAAGGTGCCTTCTAGTAGCCAAAAAATAATGCAAAATAAATATTACTAATAATACTGAAGTCACTTAATAAAAAATATTAATAGGTCACTTAATTTTGACACAATGCAACAGGGCCAAAATAAAATGTAAAATAAAAATTCTGCAGAGCTGGACAATTGGAAAAAAAGACAAAACACAAAAGGGAACAGACCAATACAACAGGTAGAGGGCCCTGCCCATGAGCTTACAATCGAAAGGTTAAAATGGGGAGATGAGACAAAAGGTAGCAGATGACTTTGTATGTGATGACAGAGAGAGTTAATGGTATAACTGCAGCAGCTGATAGCATGTGAAGGCAATAGGGAGATGATTGGCTGTTGTTCCAAACAGCTGGAGGTGCATGCTATACACGGAGTGCTGAATTATTGGGCAAATTAGTATTTTGACCACATCATCCTCTTTATGCATGTTGTCTTACTCCAAGCTGTATAGGCTCGAAAGCCTACTACCAATTAAGCATATTAGGTGATGTGCATCTCTGTAATGAGAAGGGGTGTGGTCTAATGACATCAACTCCCTATATCAGGTGTGCATAATTATTAGGCAACTTCCTTTCCTTTGGCAAAATGGGTCAAAAGAAGGACTTGACAGGCTCAGAAAAGTCAAAAATAGTGAGATATCTTGCAGAGGGATGCAGCACTCTTAAAATTGCAAAGCTTCTGAAGCGTAATCATCGAACAATCAAGCGTTTCATTCAAAATAGTCAACAGGGTCGCAAGAAGCGTGTGGAGAAACCAAGGCGCAAAATAACTGCCCATGAACTGAGAAAAGTCAAGCGTGCAGCTGCCAAGATGCCACTTGCCACCAGTTTGGCCATATTTCAGAGCTGCAACATCACTGGAGTGCCCAAAAGCACAAGGTGTGCAATACTCAGAGACATGGCCAAGGTAAGAAAGGCTGAAAGACGACCACCACTGAACAAGACACACAAGCTGAAACGTCAAGACTGGGCCAAGAAATATCTCAAGACTGATTTTTCTAAGGTTTTATGGACTGATGAAATGAGAGTGAGTCTTGATGGGCCAGATGGATGGATTGGTAAAGGGCAGAGAGCTCCAGTCCGACTCAGACGCCAGCAAGGTGGAGGTGGAGTACTGGTTTGGGCTGGTATCATCAAAGATGAGCTTGTGGGGCCTTTTCGGGTTGAGGATGGAGTCAAGCTCAACTCCCAGTCCTACTGCCAGTTCCTGGAAGACACCTTCTTCAAGCAGTGGTACAGGAAGAAGTCTGCATCCTTCAAGAAAAACATGATTTACATGCAGGACAATGCTCCATCACACGCGTCCAAGTACTCCACAGCGTGGCTGGCAAGAAAGGGTATAAAAGAAGAAAATCTAATGACATGGCCTCCTTTTTCACCTGATCTGAACCCCATTGAGAACCTGTGGTCCATCATCAAATGTGAGATTTACAAGGAGGGAAAACAGTACACCTCTCTGAACAGTGTCTGGGAGGCTGTGGTTGCTGCTGCACGCAATGTTGATGGTGAACAGATCAAAACACTGACAGAATCCATGGATGGCAGGCTTTTGAGTGTCCTTGCAAAGAAAGGTGGCTATATTGGTCACTGATTTGTTTTTGTTATGTTTTTGAATGTCAGAAATGTATATTTGTGAATGTTGAGATGTTATATTGGTTTCACTGGTACAAATAAATAATTGAAATGGGTATATATTTGTTTTTTGTTAAGTTGCCTAATAATTATGCACAGTAATAGTCACCTGCACACACAGATATCCCCCTAAAATAGCTAAAACTAAAAACAAACTAAAAACTACTTCCAAAAATATTCAGCTTTGATATTAATGAGTTTTTTGGGTTCATTGAGAACATGGTTGTTGTTCAATAATAAAATTAATCCTCAAAAATACAACTTGCCTAATAATTCTGCACTCCCTGTATAGTTAGAAGGATCTAGGGTGAGTGGGTTGGAAGAGGGGAGGGCGGGTGGATAGAGCTGAATAAAATTAAATGGCCTTCATGTTGCAGGGATGGAAGGTTTGGGTCTAAGGAAGAGAGATAAGACTTACTTTAAAGGAATTTACTGCTGGGAGTGGCAAGGGGGGGAGGAGGGGGGGGGGGAGGAGGAATGGAGCAGGCCAGCCATTTGTCATAAACAGTCAAATATTTGCTAACCAAAATTTTAACAGCCAGATTATTAATAACTACATGTAACAGCAAGTACAAACAACTACAGTAGTAAACTATATGTAACAATGGTAGCATCATTATAGTAAAATAATAATCTAGTAACAAAAGAAGTCCAGTTGGATATCTTCTGCATCTGTTTGTACCTTTTAGGGCTGCAATATTCAAAATTAATTGGCCTTCATGTTGCAGGGATGGATGGTTTGGGTATTTTAAAGCTGCAGTATTCAAAATTAAATGATCTCAGTCTTCATCTTTAGACACTGCCACATGTTTAAGACAAACTTCTAACCAATGTCATTTGCCTTATATCTCCAGTATTTTTGAAATACACTACCAAAACATAATATTCCAAACTCTTCACATGTCTTGAGCTTTAAAGCTTTATAGCTAAGCTAATCAGTTTGAGCAGGAGACTGGAATTGGGTTACCAGTTTAAAAGTGCTCTAGATTTAGGCGTCAGTAACCACCATAAATCATGCTGTTCTAGGTTTCTCATCTTATATAGTGCATATTACTAATTTTCTTTGTTGAGCTAAAATTCAACCTAACTGGCACCTTACCAACAGATTTAGAGGTGACGAAGATTTGTTAGTGTCAGCCAGTAACATAATTTTTTTTAATTATTATGCTTTTTGTGTCAATATAATAATTTCTTAGACTTTGTACAATAGATTTAGCATGACCTTGATATAAAATTAATCTGCAAAAATGTTATGTAGATCAGTTTAACTTTGCACATTGCATGAAATTACGGTCTCATCTTTTCCATAAAACTAAAGTGCATTAGGATTTCCATGTCAACATGTTTAGCATAAAGTAGTGCTAAAATATGCAATAAAAATGCAAATACATAACAAGTTTCTATATCCTGCTTACAACTGCAGAGAAAATGTATTTTTCCTCTCAGGAGGGCAGATAACAGATCATTAATCAGGTAATGTAATGTAATTAATATTGTGATTAATCCAATTTACATGACAGCACAAGATCGGCTATCACAATAAAATAAATAAATAAGGACAATTCTAGCTAATGTCTTATTTTATCATCTAATTCTATAAACAGTTTATGTTTTTATTGTAAACTATATATTTTCATCCCAAAATGATTATAACGTGAATCAACATAATGACCATGTATTATGCTTCTTGATTACTATTATGAATGAATAATGAAGCTAGACTTGTTGACTTAAGATAACAAAAGCTTTTCAGTATAAATTTTTTTTTTTTTTTTAAACTGAGTTCATTGTAATTAGACCACAATTAGAACCATAATTAACCTCAATAATCAACCTCAACTGAAACAGATTTTTTTCCAGCTTTACTGTTCTGGTCTCTATTTTCTTGGTTTACAACTCACTACGTCTACCAAAATGTGTGTTTTAGTAAATTTTTTTGATTAAATACATAATTGAATATAAACATTTTTACTTTCATGTAGAACAGTATATGTCATAAGAAATCTATAGCATTAGGAAAAAAAATCTTTATTCCTAACACTAAAATATCCTAGTTCCAAACATGTCGCCCTCCCCGACCACCTCTGTATAACAAAAATTAATACAATAAAAGGTTTCTTCACCTTTTTCCAGCTCTGAGGTTCTCACTGTGCTTTTCATCTCTCTCATTAAAGAGGCATGGCCTCCCCTGGTGATGGTCCAATCTTATGCTCCTCATTGAGGAACATTGGGGACCCTGATGTGTGTGTACAGCAAGCACCATGCATGTATCCAAGCTTCCCCACGGGAAAGCACTGTATCCACTGCTTTCCTACGGGCTTCTTCAACACGTGACCAGATTTGAAACAGTTAGTGCTACACCCAGCCACTAGAGGTGCATTTAACCCCTTAATGACTGAGCCAAATGTACACATTGTGAACAAAACAAAACGTAAACAAAACCTGGCATTTGCGCTATATGTCTGTCCAACCGTAATTCACCTCTTTCATATTAAATGCACCCCCCTTATTATATATCATCTTATTCAGGGGAAACAGGGCTTTCATTTAATATCAAATATTTAGCTATGAAACATAATTTAATATGAAAAAATGGAAGAAAATAAGAAATTTTGTTATTTATTTAGTTCTACGTGACATTTTAACTGTCAATGTCATAATACTGTTTGCTTTTACTGCAAAAAAATAAACATATTTGTTTTCAGCAAAGTCTCACATGTAAAACAGTACCCCCTATATACAGGTTTTATGGTGTTTTGGGAAGTTACAGGGTCAAATATAGCACGTTACATTTGAAATTGAAATTCGCCAGATTGGTTACATTGCCTTTGGGACTATATAGTAGCCCAGGAATAAAATTTACACCCATAATGGCATACCATTTGCAATAGTAGATAACCCAAGGTATTGCAAATAAGGTATGTCCAGTCTTTTTTAGTAGCCATTTGGTCACAAACACTGGCCAAAGTTAGCATTAGTATTTGTTTGTGTGTGAAAAATGCAGAAAACACCAATTTTGGCCAGTGTTTGTGACTAAGTGGCTACTAAAAAAGACTGGACATACCCCATTTGCAATACCTTGGGTTGTCTACTATTGCAAATGGTATGCCATCATAGGGGTAATTTTCATTCTCGGGCTACCATAGGGTCTCAGAGGCAACGTAACCAATCTGGCGAATTTTAATGTGAAAAAAATGAAACACAAGCCTTATATTTGACGCTGAAAACACCATAAAACCTGTACATGAGGGGTACTGTTGTACTCGGGAGACTTCGCTGAACACAAATATTTGGGCTTCAAAACAGTAAAAAGTATCGCAGCAATAATATTGTCCGTGTAAGTGATGTTTGTGCGTGAAAAAAATTCAAAACCCGTCACTTTTACTGGCGATATCATCGTTGTAATACATTTTACTGTTTTCCTGTCTTGGAAAGTTATAGGGTTAAATATAATGCTAGCAAATTAAATTCCCTTTACTTTCGGCATGGGTTGTCAGGCAGGTCCCGCTAATTGTAATTAATTAAGATACCTAATTATGTAAAAATATTACATAAATATATATGTAGAATTAATATATGTATATACACTGCGTGCAGAATTATTAGGCAAATGAGTATTTTGACCACATCATCCTCTTTATGCATGTTGTCTTACTCCAAGCTGTATAGGCTCGAAAGCCTACTACCAATTAAGCATATTAAGTGATGTGCATCTCTGTAATGAGAAGGGGTGTGGTCTAATGACATCAACACCCTATATCAGGTGTGCATAATTATTAGGCAACCTCCTTTCCTTTGGCAAAATGGGTCAAAAGAAGGACTTGACAGGCTCAGAAAAGTAAAAAAATAGTGAGATCTTGCAGAGGGATGCAGCACTCTTAAAATTGCAAAGCTTCTGAAGCGTGATCATCGAACAATCAAGCGTTTCATTCAAAATAGTCAACAGGGTCGCAAGAAGCGTGTGGAGAAACCAAGGCGCAAAATAACTGCCCATGAACTGAGAAAAGTCAAGCGTGCAGCTGGCAAGATGCCACTTGCCACCAGTTTGGCCATATTTCAGAGCTGCAACATCACTGGAGTGCCCGAAAGCACAAGGTGTGCAATACTCAGAGACATGGCCAAGGTAAGAAAGGCTGAAAGACGACCACCACTGAACAAGATACACAAGCTGAAACGTCAAGACTGGGCCAAGAAATATCTCAAGACTGATTTTTCTAAGGTTTTATGGACTGATGAAATGAGAGTGAGTCTTGATGGGCCAGATGGATGGATTGGTAAAGGGCAGAGAGCTCCAGTCTGACTCAGACGCCAGCAAGGTGGAGGTGGAGTACTGGTTTGGGCTGGTATCATCAAAGATGAGCTTGTGGGGCCTTTTCGGGTTGAGGATGGAGTCAAGCTCAACTCCCAGTTTCTGGAAGACACCTTCTTCAAGCAGTGGTACAGGAAGAAGTCTGCATCCTTCAAGAAAAACATGATTTTCATGCAGGACAATGCTCCATCACACGCGTCCAAGTACTCCACAGCGTGGCTGGCAAGAAAGGGTATAAAAGAAGAAAATCTAATGACATGGCCTCCTTGTTCACCTGATCTGAACCCCATTGAGAACCTGTGGTCCATCATCAAATGTGAGATTTACAAGGAGGGAAAACAGTACACCTCTCTGAACAGTGTCTGGGAGGCTGTGGTTGCTGCTGCACGCAATGTTGATGGTGAACAGATCAAAACACTGACAGAATCCATGGATGGCAGGCTTTTGAGTGTCCTTGCAAAGAAAGGTGGCTATATTGGTCACTGATTTGTTTTTGTTATGTTTTTGAATGTCAGAAATGTATATTTGTGAATGTTGAGATGTTATATTGGTTTCACTGGTAAAAATAAATAATTGAAATGGGTATATATTTGTTTTTTGTTAAGTTGCCTAATAATTATGCACAGTAATAGTCACCTGCACACACAGATATCCCCCTAAAATAGCTATAACTAAAAACAAACTAAAAACTACTTCCAAAAATATTCAGCTTTGATATTAATGAGTTTTTTGGGTTCATTGAGAACATGGTTGTTGTTCAATAATAAAATTAATCCTCAAAAATACAACTTGCCTAATAATTCTGCACTCCCTGTATATATACAAAATGTTTTATATAAAATGTTTTATTTATATATAGGTATATATATATAGTGATATATACGTATAAATTTATGTATATAGATATATTTATTATTTCGTTCTACGTGTATTTTGATATAAATATATATATATATTAATATCACAATACAGTTAGAACGAAATAACACACATCTATATATTTTTTAATCATTTATTTGTAATTATTTTTTTAATTTTATTTTTAACGTATTTACATATTTTTTATATTATATATAAATATATATATATAACAATAATTATATATATATTTAATCAGTATAAGTCTACGTGTAATTTGATATTAATATATATATATATATATATATATATAAAAGTATCAAAAAATTACCGGCACTCGTGGGTTTCTTTTCCAATGTATTGTAAATAGGTACTGCTCAGTCAACATTTCAGCTCCCGGTCGGAGCTTTCATCAGGACACCAAAGGCATTAGATATGATAAAAAACAAACATATATAGGACATCTAAAATAAGATAACCAATAGACACTCACCTGTTCAGCTGAATTCTGTTCGTCATGATTCTCGGCGTGCACTCTGCGCAACTGCGCATGTCAATGTCCGGCATGTACTTCCGCGTCATGTGATCGGGAGGAGGCTCATCGATCGGGTGCGTCACAGTTTCCAGGCAACCGCTGATACATTCAGCTGAGGTTGCCACTGTGTTACCAGCCGCTCTCGCAAGAGCTTTTCCCCTCTACAGTGAAGCCATCCACTCGATGACATCGGATTACCTTGCTCTAATAACTTGTGCTGGCCGAGAATACAGATAATCAGAGCAGCTGACTCTGAAATATAAATACTAATATTTATAAACATCCCTTGTCTACATAGTATAGAGCAGCTAACTAGCCTAATAGACTATAGGGCAAAATGTGGAAAGTAGCATACAAGCAAATTAATAAAGTGTAAAATAACGTGGAAACAACAATTCCTATATACAAATATGTGACTGAGTGTGAAAAATTAAGTTTATATGATATCTAGGAGGATTGCCACTCCCTATCCATAATTCTAAGCGGCAATGTTATCTAGTGATACTCTATAAATGTCTATTACATGTATTAAAAGTGTACAATATTTACATATGAGGTATTAAAGAAGTCTAGCCAAAATGGCCCAAAGTGTACAATATTTACATATGAGGTATTAAAGAAATATAACCTAAGTGGACAAGTAGTGATATAAATAGAGTGTGCTAACTCTTATATAATTGAATGTGCATAATTTGCATGCCCATTTGTTATTAGATTTCTTTAATTAAGACTTTGATTAAGGGATCAAAACATTTTTTTATAATAGTATTTTAGATAGAACTAGGTGAGTGTCTACATTATAGTTATCACCATTTTATATACATATCATCATAATGGGGACAAAAATTATCCAAACATTACATAAGAGGTATTTTAAAAAAAAAATACATCCCAAGGTCACACCCGAGGGCGACCATCAGGAGTATTCCAATTCCACATGCGCTGTAAAGGAGAGAATGTATTCATTCACCAACGAGGGTGGTATAAATCAGGACTTAAAAATTATTTACAGAAAAGAAATAAAGGAACATTTTTCATTTAAACCTCTAGGGGAAATAGTATCTAATTCTACTATCCAGTATGTTTCTCTTTGTAACAGAAGTTTCGCTCTATCACCACCTCTAGCTGCCACCGGCACATGGTCAAATGCCACACAGCGTAAAGCAGAGAGTCTTGGTGATTTTCTTTTCTATCTGTCTACCAAGAGCAGAAATCTAATAACAAATGGGCATGCAAATTATGCACATTCACTTATATAAGAGTTAGCACACTCTATTTATATCACTACTTGTCCACTTAGGTTATATTTCTTTAATACCTCATATGTAAATATTGTACACTTTGGGCCATTTTGGCTAGACTTCTTTAATACCTCATATGTAAATATTGTACACTTTTAATACATGTAATAGACATTTATAGAGTATCACTAGATAACATTGCTGCTTAGAATTATGGATAGGGAGTGGCAATCCTCCTAGATATCATATAAACTTAATTTTTCACACTCAGTCACATATTTGTATATAGGAATTGTTGTTTCCACGTTATTTTACACTTTATTAATTTGCTTTTATGCTCCTTTCCACATTTTGCCCTATAGTCTATTAGGCTAGTTAGCTGCTCTATACTATGTAGACAAGGGATGTTTATAAATATTAGTATTTATATTTCAGAGTCAGCTGTTCTGATTATCTGTATTCTCGGCCAGCACAAGTTATTAGAGAAGGTAATCCGATGTCATCGAGTGGATGGCTTCACTGTAGAGGGGAAAAGCTCTTGTGAGAGTGGCTGGTAACACAGTGGCAACCTCAGCTGAATGTATCAGCGGTTGCCTGGAAACTGTGACGCACCCGATCGATGAGCCTCCTCCCGATCACATGACGCGGAAGTACATGCCGGACATTGACATGCGCAGTTGCACAGAGTGCACGCCGAGAATCAGGACGAACAGAATTTAGCTGAACAGGTGAGTGTCTATTGGTTATCTTATTTTAGATGTCCTATATATGTTTGTTTTTTATCATATCTAATGCCTTTGGTGTCCTGATGAAAGCTCCGACCGGGAGCTGAAACGTTGACTGAGCAGTACCTATTTACAATAAATTGGAAAAGAAACCCACGAGTGCCGGTAATTTTTTGATACTTTTATAAATTTGGAACTGAGCACCTGGTACAAGATTATAGAGTTGGAGTGCAAGAGTTTTTTTGTCTATGTCTATATTTTGGGTCCTGCCAGGGATCCCTCTCTATGCACCCACCAATTTAAGTAGACAGATCTTCTGAACGAAAGGATCTTTAACACATTGGGACACTACCAATACATCTTTTTGTATTGTTTTTTGTACATAGTTACCATTTTTTTGTTTTTTAATGCATATCAATAAAATATTCAGTTTTATTCTACAAGTGGATAACTATTTTTAATATCCCATATTGCTGAGAGAGGAGAGAGACAGACTATTCTCGCAGAGACTTAGATTTTTTTCTTAAAGTAACATCCAGTGAATATGGATAACTTTTTTCAAGAATCCGGAGCCCAGTCTACACAAGCAGATACCCTCCAATTCTCTGAGGAACAAGCTGAACAAATCTTATGGGATTCCACCAGTTTGGCCTTACCCACCACAACCACTGTGAGGGATGTGTATTTTAAACTTTTGAAATTAAAGAAAAAAGAAATTGATTTGGACTTGCATGGCTTGTTCCTGTCGGATTATCATAGGGCCAAGCAGATACCGAGGGGCTTCAGAGTCCACAATATACCAACCATAGGTAGGACCAAACCAAAGATATGTAAGGATTGGACGTCAGTCCTAAATAAATGCTCGCTGGATCTAATGTTAATCACTATACAGGATGTTAAAGAAGATCTCATGGAGATCCGCAGGAAAATTCAACAGTTTGAAAATGAACAGGCAATACTATTAAACTCACAGGAAGGAGTAACAATGCAGCTCAAACTCAATGAGGAGGTACTGAAATATAAAAATCAACTAGTAAAGTTTAAAAGGCAGAAAATGGAACGGGTACAGCAAGATTACACTGAGCATTCTGTGTATAGATGGCTTTCCGGGGAACATAGAAATCGTCCCAGAAGATTTCGGAAGCGGATTGTCACACCTAATATTAGGACAATCGATGTTACATCAGGAGAATCGGCATCTGAAAATGAGAATATACTCCCTAATGCACCTGCTAATTTTTTAGACACAGAGGAACGCCAGGTGGATTTACCCCCACAGAGAGTCTTGACAAGAAGCAAAGGCGAAAGAGATCTGCCACAAGACGGGGGCAGAAAGGACAGGTTCACTGGACCCAAGGGGAAACCGCCAACACGGAAATAATCCCTGTCTTTAACCTGTCGGATAGACCCCTTGACCATCAGGAATTGGACATTTTAAATAAAGGATTGTCCTTCATACCAACTAAGGCTCCAAACCACTTCCAATGGAATGTGGAATTATACAAATTTGGCCGTACCCTAAGATTAAAAGAGTATTTCAACAAAAACCAGAAACCTGTAGGTGACCTAAATGCCGAACCAAGAAAACTTAGCTTTCGGAAACCCAGCCAGTTTGACCCTCCTACCAACCAATCCACAATTAAGACTTTTCTGTCTACCGTCATGAATGAGACGAAGGATATATTAAAGGAACATAAACCACAGCATTGGAATTTTACCAAGCAACAACATAAATTGGTACGTCGCTTATCATCAGATCCTAAGATTGTGATCCGCCCTGCAGATAAGGGAGGGGGCATCGTGGTTCTGAACTATTCCAACTACGCGGATGAAATCCATAAACAACTGTCTGTGTTAACAACTTATCAACCCTTAGACAAGGATCCAACGAACACCATAGCCCAGAAGATTGAAGAAACTCTTATGTTTGGACTAAGAGCTGGCTACATTGAGATGGATCTCTTCGAATACTTGCAGAAAAAAGCCCCACGAACACCGATTTTGTACACGCTGCCCAAAATCCATAAGAACCCGATTGCCCCTCCGGGCAGGCCGATCGTGTCTGCAATAGATGGCATATTGGAACCGTTAGCAAAATATCTTGATCATTTATTTAAACTACCGGTCACTGCCATACCTACTTGCATTAAGGACACCAATAGCCTGATTAAAGATCTTAAACAAATACAAGAATTTGATGGGTTACTGATAACTATGGACATCAGCAGCCTGTACACGGTAATTCCACACGAGGAGGGCATTGAAGCGATGAGGCAATTACTGTCTGCCTCTACACAGTACCATGGCCCGCCTATCGAGTATGCTATGGAATTATTATCCCTGGCATTATATAACAACTATTTCAGATTCGAGACACAATGGTACTTACAGGTTTCTGGTACATCCATGGGGGCAGCGATGGCCCCCATGTACGCCAATACATATATGTTCGATTTCGAACAAAAGTACATACTTACACAGTACCAGGAGCAAATAGTTCGTTATTATCGCTATATTGACGATATTCTAATCCTATGGAAGGGCACATTTGAGCAAGCAAATACATTCGTTGAATATATCAATAAGTTGCCCACACCAATAAAAGTGACCTCATGTATTGACCACAAAAATGTCCAATTCTTGGATTTAGATCTAACGGTCATCAACCATAAGCTGGAGTTCAAACTCTACACCAAGCTGACTGACCGTAACACTATCCTACATTCCGATAGTTTCCACCCGCAGCATCTTAAGAAATCTCTGCCCCTCTCTCAGTTCTTAAGAGTACACAGAAAGAATTCCCAGGAAGATCAACGGGAGGAACAACTAAGGACGATGTACTTAAAATTTATGAAGAGGGGATACAGACGACCAGTACTGGAAAAAGCACTGAGCCAAGCTAGAGAACGATACCAGAAGGGAAATAATTCCTCGAAAGAACTAACCAACCGGATAGTTTTTCCAATGAAACTACACTCCGCAAGTAAAGAAATTACTGAATCTGTCACTCGCAACTGGAACATCTTGCGACAAGACCCTACACTTCCAAAGGAACTGACGAATAAGCCCATGTTTTGTTATAAGAGGAATAAGAATCTAAGAGACCTATTGGTAAAAACAGACCCTATCCACTTCTACAACCCCCCTGTAACAGGGAAAACAAACAATGGCTGTGTCAGATGCCTAGGTTGTGTAACCTGTGGGCACATTATTCCGTCTAAGACACTGTCACATCCTCATACAGGCAAAACATACAAAATTACCCACAGGATACATTGTCGCACAGAGTTCGTTATATATAAGCTCACATGCCCTTGTGGACTGAGTTATATTGGCAAGACAGAAACAGTTTTGTGCGAGAGAATCAGGGGCCACAGATCGAGTATCCGACTTGCCTATCGTGATGGCAGATCGGACAAGCCTGTGGCCCGACATTTTTTGGAAAAACAACATCCACTCTCTGCTTTACGCTGTGTGGCATTTGACCATGTGCCGGTGGCAGCTAGAGGTGGTGATAGAGCGAAACTTCTGTTACAAAGAGAAACATACTGGATAGTAGAATTAGATACTATTTCCCCTAGAGGTTTAAATGAAAAATGTTCCTTTATTTCTTTTCTGTAAATAATTTTTAAGTCCTGATTTATACCACCCTCGTTGGTGAATGAATACATTCTCTCCTTTACAGCGCATGTGGAATTGGAATACTCCTGATGGTCGCCCTCGGGTGTGACCTTGGGATGTATTTTTTTTTAAAAATACCTCTTATGTAATGTTTGGATAATTTTTGTCCCCATTATGATGATATGTATATAAAATGGTGATAACTATAATGTAGACACTCACCTAGTTCTATCTAAAATACTATTATAACATTTTTTTTGATCCCTTAATCAAAGTCTTGGTGATTTTCTTTTCTATCTGTCTACCAAGAGCAGAAATCTAATAACAAATGGGCATGCAAATTATGCACATTCACTTATATAAGAGTTAGCACACTCTATTTATATCACTACTTGTCCACTTAGGTTATATTTCTTTAATACCTCATATGTAAATATTGTACACTTTGGGCCATTTTGGCTAGACTTCTTTAATACCTCATATGTAAATATTGTACACTTTTAATACATGTAATAGACATTTATAGAGTATCACTAGATAACATTGGCGCTTAGAATTATGGATAGGGAGTGGCAATCCTCCTAGATATCATATAAACTTAATTTTTCACACTCAGTCACATATTTGTATATAGGAATTATTGTTTCCACGTTATTTTACACTTTATTAATTTGCTTTTATGCTCCTTTCCACATTTTGCCCTATAGTCTATTAGGCTAGTTAGCTGCTCTATACTATGTAGACAAGGGATGTTTATAAATATTAGTATTTATATTTCAGAGTCAGCTGTTCTGATTATCTGTATTCTCGGCCAGCACAAGTTATTAGAGCAAGGTAATCCGATGTCATCGAGTGGATGGCTTCACTGTAGAGGGGAAAAGCTCTTGCGAGAGCGGCTGGTAACACAGTGGCAACCTCAGCTGAATGTATCAGCGGTTGCCTGGAAACTGTGACGCACCCGATCGATGAGCCTCCTCCCGATCACATGACGCGGAAGTACATGCCGGACATTGACATGCGCAGTTGCACAGAGTGCACGCCGAGAATCAGGACGAACAGAATTCAGCTGAACAGGTGAGTGTCTATTGGTTATCTTATTTTAGATGTCCTATATATGTTTGTTTTTTATCATATCTAATGCCTTTGGTGTCCTGATGAAAGCTCCGACCGGGAGCTGAAACGTTGACTGAGCAGTACCTATTTACAATAAATTGGAAAAGAAACCCACGAGTGCCGGTAATTTTTTGATACTTTTATAAATTTGGAACTGAGCACCTGGTACAAGATTATAGAGTTGGAGTGCAAGAGTTTTTTTGTCTATGTCTATATATATATATATATATATATATATATATATATATATATATATATATATATATATATATGTCCTGATGAAAGCTCCCTAGAGGAGCTGAAACGTCGAATCCTTTGAACAGTAAATATTTTTGACTAAATTCCTTGAGTGCCGGTTTCCTGCTATTTTCTACATTTGAGCTACCAGAGCACCAGGTATACATTTTTTTATTTGGAGTGCAGGGGTTTTCTATCTATCTATCTATCTATATATATATATATATATATATATATATATATATATAAATAAAATTATATATATATATATATATATATATATATATTATTAGTAAAATACACCTAGACAGTGTATGTGTGTGTATGTATATGTGTGTGTATATATATATATATATATATATATATATATATATATATATATATATACTTAGATCATATAAGTATATTATTATTTTTTTTTTATACTTATTAACTTTTATTTTATTTTATTTCCAGCCAGCAGGGGGACTACCTTATTTCCATCACTCACTCTCTTCCTTTCATGCACCATTCATTCCCCAGCACCTATCACCAGCACAAACAGGCTCATTAATTTCAGAAATAACAGTCAAACCTACCCATTACCCAAGCATTCTGTGACTTCCAGGATGCACTTGATGGCAATTTCTCAAACTGGCTGTCCTTAACCTTCAACCCCATAAAATCACTTTCTTCTTTTTTTTTTTTTTGTGCAAATATTTGGTCTTTACTGCAGCAACACTACTAAGAAACCCCAATTCCATTTATTTTTCAACTTTAAATTAGTAGCCTATCCAGCACCACATCATAAGATGAACCATGAAATCACTAATTAGCATGGTTTTAGATCGATAATAATTTTTGACTTGGCATTATTAGAAAAGTGGTGAAATGTAGATTGTAATCATGTTATCAATAAATTACTGATGCCAGATTGTAATTTATCCCACTATTTTGAAAAATCAGTCACAGTTACATCCAAGAACACTAAATCTATTATACATTTATTTTGTTGTGGGGATTTAAATCCATCATTCTGAATACCTAAGCTACTCGTTGACAGATTCTGCATGCCTTACCTTAAAAATACTTAATTATTCATATGCCATTAACAATTGTTAAATATGCAACAGCAACAACATTTCTGCCTATATTAGATTTGTAAAATATGTACTTTTACATGTGGAAGGTTGAACATTGTATGGTTCATTCTCATATAGAACAGAGCTTCTCTGTGGTAATGTAGAAAGATAATTAAATTCTAATTTAAATGGATGTTTAACAAAATATTTGTTAGTGTTTCCGAGATAAATTTTCATAATGCAAAGTGCTCATTGAAATATATTGCAAATATATTCACATTATTATCTCAGATTACAATGTGATATATAAAAAAAAAAAACAAAGAATAGTGCTGGCAGTGTTGGGTGCATCATCCTTTTTATAGTCCGCTGTCAGCTGTACTTATATGGTGTAATTCATATTGACCTCTGTAACGGACCGTTTCAGCAGACAAGGGGTTAAAATCAGTATAGGCGATATTCCCCTTTCAGACACAAAGGCAGCTTCAGTAAAACACCAACCTCCCGAACTGGATACAAGGGAATGCACCAAACTCCCAAACTGAATACAAGTGAATAAGGTAGCACTCCAAACTCCCGAACCGGAACCTCACGAATAGCTGCTAGCAGACGAACAGGAAAAGCTCCCAAGCGGCTTACACTCCTGGCAATCAGTCTCTAACAGCATACAGTGAATCCCCCCAAGAACGCGACAAGGCTCCGTGTTGAGGGTCAAGCAGTGGTCTGTTTATTGAGGGCTACCTGCCCCTGTATTTATGCAGGTCTCCCACCTGGTGGACACTCTCCTAGGGGACCAGATGGAAGACTGTAACAACGGACAGACAAGTAGCATTTCAGGACATACAGTCACAACACTTCCCCATAATGCATCTTGGCTTCCTCTCCTCTGCCCTGGAGATAATTGAGAAGTAATTCAATTATCTCCCAGGATAAAGGCAAAACTCCATTACACACGTTGGGACACAAAAACAGTAAAATTCTTTAAAATACATAAAGTCACATTTTACACATAATGCACAGACATTTCACATATCCCCAGATAGCTGTGATCTGAGCGCACAAAACTACCGAATAGTGCTCAGATCCTATACACACAGTTCAATTGCCATGGAGCCAAAGTCTTTAATGACACGAATGGGCTCCATGGTATAGCTATCTGGGTTAACACATTCACATAAAATACCGAATGGACATGTGTTCGTTAGATCGGTACGAAATAGAACCAGGCGGCGGATGACTCAGCGGTGTTTGTGCAAGTAAGTGTCCGTTTTTAGTTCCATAGTTTAAGTACCGAACACCGCTGGCCGTACGGGACTTTTAAAATGGCCGCCGCCACGTGTTCGGTAAACGAACAAAGACCGCCCTGCATTCGTCAATTAAGCTGCGGTTAACCGAAGCTTCAGGGTGGTCAATTGGCGGCACACTCCAGCTCCCGGGTGGTCGCTCCTTCGGTAGATAAAATCTACCAAACATCCCGGCAGAAAGGCAAAATAAGCCTTTCTGCAGGGAAAAATAAGTTGTTTAAAAGTCTGGTCCATAGTCCAAAGGCAACAGGCGGGCAACCAGGCTTCTCCAATGCAATGTGGCGAGATTGCTCTCGTCACGACCTCTAGTGTGTATGTATGTATGTATGATTGTGTGTCTGTGTGTGTATTTGTTTGTCTGTATCTGTATGTTAGTGTGTGCTCTATGTATCTGTATGAGTGTCATTCTGTGTATCTGAATGTTTGTCATTAAGTCATTAAGTGTCTGTGTATCCGCATGTGTCTCTGTATGTGTGTCAGTGTATCTGTATGTGTGTCAGTGTTTGTATCTGTAGGAGTGGCATTCTGTGTATCTGGATGTGTGTATGTATATATATTTATGTGTCTGTATCTGTGTGTTAGTTTGTATGTCTGTGTATTTGCATGTGTGTCAGTGTGTGTATCGGTGTGTCTGTATATCTGTATGTATGTATCTGTATATGTTATATGGTGTGTATCTGCATGTATGTCAGTGTGTTTTTGTCTGTTTATTTGCATGTGTGTCTAGGGTGCAACTGTCACCCCACCACACACACTGTCACACCCCTTCACCATACCACACTCACAATAACTCCCCCAATCTTGTCACTCATCCATGCCATACTCACCTCCCATCGCTCTGCCATATTCACCCTATCACACTCACCTTCTCTAGCACTGTCACACTCACCCCTCACCCCAATCCTGTCACATTAATTCTCCATCACTTAGTCACACTTGCCCCCTTTCAACCTGCCACACTCACCCTATCACATGAACCCCTCCAATTCTGTCATACTAATCGCCCCCAACCATACCACATTCACACTGTGGGGCGTGAATGTGCCACATGGAAGGGAAGGGGGTGTGAGACGTATGGGAGGGGGGAGCGGGCAATTTTCGGGCAATTTTCACACCAGGGGCCTGTGGTTTCTAGTAAAACCTCTGACCTTAGACTAATGCTAGAGTAAAATGGCAAAGTGGCAAAATGCATCTTTGCCTGTGTAGTCAAAAATCCTTGCACAGGCCCTGCCTGTCTCATGAACCTCATCGAGACCTCAGAGAAGATACCCAGCAAAGACTGGATGTATTGTTGCACAACTTCTTCTTCATACACATACACAGACAGACCCACACACACGGCGACCTGGAATTTGTTGAGGCCTGTGTATGTATGTGTATATATGTATGTATATATATATATATATATATTTGTGGTCACGGCATAAAGCCGTAGTATCAGTAACATAAGACAAACATAGAATGGAAAAGTCAGTTGTGGTGTGCCAGAACTGACGAGGAAGTAGGCCTGAAATAAAAGAGGGCAAAAAGATATAAACCAGTTTATTCATCCTACAAAACCCAACATAGCATATTACATATTCATAGTCTTGAATGCTAGGCGCACTTCTTGTATTGGCTGAGGTATGTATCTGGTGTACGGCGTGGATTTCCATCAGCCCAAAATTTTAATAATGTGAGCTGGGATATTCTTTTTAGAAGCGATAGTGGCGGCTCCTATTCTAAATGAGTGACCAGAGTAGTTGGCCGGGTTCAACCCTAACCGGACCAACAACATCCTAACATACACCATGAACTTACTCGTAGTGAGCTTATTACCGTGTAAGGACAGGAGTGGTTGTGTAGGAGCCGTAGTGCAGAAGGCAAGAAAATTGTCAAAAACTTCCACCGGACACCATTTATTTTTAGTGGGGTAATAGGTGATAGTGACCGTCTGTCCTTTGGCGCTAGTTTTGGTGTGGTGTAGGGTTAACAGATAGTGATCTTGTACCTTCACCAGATTCGACCTAGCGATGAAGTTGGGTGAGTTATAGTTAGTGGTGGTGAATTCTTTGGGTCAAAGAAAACCGTAAAAGGCTAAATAGATGGCAGTTTTAATTATACGATTAGTATGTGCTTCGAAAGGTGAGGTGTCTAGTAGATTTGACAAGGACTGAAAAAATAGATCATGGATAGGTAGTCTGGATGGTGAGGGTATAGGAATGGAGTCTTTAATACCTTTGAGTATGGCTTTGACTTGGTAGGATGACAGAAAGCGTTGTCTGTTAGGCCAAGTGGTGAGGATGTGATGTTGAATACCTGTGACATACAACTTAATGGTATTGAATGATAGTGTTAGGTGAAGGTGGCAAAAAGAAATGAACGCAACAATAGTTTCCATGGCAAACTGGTCAGTGATATTAAAGTCCAGCAAGAATTTATTGAACACGTGAAAAGCCCTGCCATACGCCTTCCTGGTGTTATCAGAAAGACCGAGTTGTGAGAGTTGTCTCCCATGATAGAGCAGTTCTTTTAGTCCCAAACCATCTCCAGTCACTGCGGTACCGGAGTTGGTATCAGGGTAGCCGTTGGTAGCGCTGCCCGGAATTCCTGAAACCGAGACCGTAATAAGTGGTCAGCCGCAATATTGAGAACCCCTGGCACATGAATGCAAGTCAAAAGAAAACTGTGTTTTGCAGCTAACCATGTGAGAGTCCTCATAAACCGCATGATGGCCAGGGAAGAGGAACGTCCTTTGTTTACAATATGGCACGTTGCCATGTTGTCCGAGAAGCAACGCACCGTATTCCCAGACCAGCAAGCTCCCCACCTAACTGCTGCTGCTACAATTGGGTAGAGCTTAAACAAGGCTGACGTGTCCTTGAACTTGGGGATCTCAATAATTTCCCTCGGCCATTTACCCCACATCCAGTCATTGCCACAAATAGCGGCAAAACCTGAAGTGGCAGCGGCGTCCGTCCAGACTGACACCGAATTCTCTGACCATACCGGGATAAAAATGCTTCTCCCATTCCAATTAAGCAAAAATTCCCTCCACATATGTAAGTCAGCTGTGGCATGCACATCTAACGTAATGCGGGAGGCATCAGTTTGCAACAGTGGAAAAAGGCTAAGCAATCGGGAAATGAAAGCTCTCCCTTGTGGAATAATTTTCATGGCGAAATTTAGCAACCCAACAGGGATTGTTACTCTTTCCTATTACATGAGCCCCCGACTAGGTAAAGGTCGATGGCCGCCAGGATACGTTCAATCTTCTCCCCGGGGAGGCTAGCCTGCATATGCACAGAGTCCAGCACTACCCCCAAGAAGTTGATGATCGTATCTGGACCTTCAGTCTTTGTCGGTGAAATAGGTAATCTTAATTGTGTAAACAGTCGCGTGATTGACAGGAGGCTACTAGGAGGTACCAGGTTACTTTCTATGGTCAGGAAATCGTCCAGGTAATGTATGATGGCGGGGCATTTACAGATGTTAAGCAGCATCCAGCACAACCTCTCAGCAAATATATCGAAAATCCTAGGGCTGCTTTTAGAACCAAATGTGAGACGTGTGAAAAAATAATATGAATCATGCCACTTTACACCATGTAAATGCCAAAGGGATGGATGGATAGGGAGTAATTTAAAAGCGTTTACAATATGTGTTTTACTCAGCCATGCCCCTACCCCGGCCGAGAGGATGGCAGTGACGGCATTATCTATGGTCGCATATTGGAGGGAAAATTCTTCTGATGGAATTAGCGAATTTAGACTTAGGGTAGGTGATGCATGGGGGGCTGACAGGTCGAGGATTAACCTTTGTTTATTTGAAGATTTATTTGTGACCAGACCTATTGGATTAGTTCTCCAAACCGTGAAGGGCGGGGAGTCAAAAGGACCTAATAAGAAGCCTTGGTCAATTTCCTTCTGTAGGAGTAGGTCAATAGTGTCGGTTGCTACTAGGGCTGTCTGTAAGTTTTTACATTCCAGGATTCCCGTAGGCATGTGAATAATACCCGTGTGAAACCCCAAAGTAAACCCTGCTACCAAAAAATCAACTAGATGTTGTGATGGGTTACCACACAAAGGCTCTTTCAGTAGGGAGACATTAAGAGACGATAAGTACTGCTTAGGATATAGTTTATTGGGGCACATTACTTTGGAGTGAGCCCTGAAACATTGGGAACAGACATGCAGAAGTCTGCAGGCACTGTAACCGCAAGTGCCAGTGTTAAAATTGTTACACACTTGCGATTTTCCCAGGAACACAATATCACGGCCTAGCCTTTTTTTAAGCACCCTGCCTGTTCTCCCTGTGGGCACCACATTAGTAGGAGAAAATGCAGCATTCACCTCTGGAGAATTAGAGCACAGATTAGCAGTGTGGGAGTTGGACGAGCAAATGGCACAAGCTGGGGTTTTTAGGCCCGCAAAGTGTCGGCAAAACAGTTCCGTATCAAGCACACCCCAATCAGCTTGATAATTGAACTGAGATAGGGCGGCCGCCGCCTTTGCGGAAAAAGCACGGTGGTAGTCGTAAAAAGAGGTACCACCGTACTTGTGCCCCAAATCCACCAGCTTGTGGAGATAAAGTTCCAATTCCTCCCTCCTATCTGGATATACAGAGCATATCACATCTCTGTATATCCCGAAAGCCAATACAAATTTGGGAATAGATAGTTTCCTATTCAACCTGGGATCTCTGGACTTCAATACAACCGACACATCCCCATATGCATAGGTCTTATTTTCAAGGACATCCTGCGAGGCTATAAGAAGTGATACCAAATTGATATCCTTCCCCTCCAAGATGTCCTTTTTAGTGTTTGCAGGCACCATGTGTGCTGGGTTAATGATGTGTGGTTCTTTCAGACCGGTTGGTCTGAAGGTCCAGATAAGATTAGCCCAAGGTAAATGTGTTATTTTAAAACTGATATTACCCTTTTATAAAAGGGCATGTTTTATGCCCTGAAGAAGCACTTTTGTCACACTCGATCAAGTGACACTCCAATCCTGGCCACAAAAACTCACAATTGCACAAAACTTTATGTTTGACTCCATCTTCCCCAGATATATATTTACCCCTTCTCAAATGTCCATATACATAGGTCTACCAATTAGCTTGCATTGCTGTATGTCATACACTCCTCCGAAGTGCTACTCCTATTCAACTGCTGCAATGTCATTTCCATTTATAGTTCTTTAACATGTATTTTGGTTATTTGATCCATCAAAATGGATTCATGCACCACATTTAAAACTTCCTGAAGTTCAGGGTGCCATCTTTGGAAGTCCTTTGCAATGCATAGTGCTCATAAATATCCCTTAATAACCCACAAATATATATTCATAATGGCATCTTAAACTAAAAACACATTATAAGGCACTCATACATAAAGATGCATCTTTATTAACGATAAAAACATAGAACAGTTCTGTAACAAAAGCCCTTGGCACCAAAAAGCTTGGTGTCAAGTAGTTGGTCAACGTAGGCAAAATAGTGGAAGATATACAAAGGAGTAAGGTTGCGCCTCATAAAAATTAGAATATATCAAAATGTTTACAATGATAAAATACCCAATAAAACACATAAAATGCAAATAAATTAGTAAAAAAAGAATATAAAAGTCTTAAAAGAAACAGCCAAACTGGATGAAATAAGACGTTCTTGACGGTTGGGTTCTTGTAGTTCCAGAGGTACATGTAAGACATAAGAAGAAAGACTCCAATGGTACAGTATATAGTGAGGCATGTATACAGTACTGTATGGGTTTTGTTATACTCACATTTACTATATCCAGCTCTGGTGTGTGTAGCTTGAAGTGGAATGATCCCCACTTCTAGGATATGCGTGGTAGATAGTTTCTCCAGAAATTTCCAATGTTAACAATTCCAAAATTTCTTTGAGCAGACTTACTGCTTGATGAATAGGGCGATGGTGGTATATTCCCCACCTAGGAAAAATCTTGTTTCTTGTCAACTCTCTGCACTCCAGTGCTCAGTCACAAGTCAGTCTGCTGCTTTTAGCCCTCAAAGGAGAAAATAAGCAGCAGACTGACTTGTGACTGAGCACTGGAGTGCAGAGAGTTGACAAGAAACAAGATTTTTAGTCTGGATAATACAATATTCATTTGAACAAATCCCCCTCTACTAGTTTGTTTCAGAAATCTTAGCATTGTTTAATAATTTAAGCCACATCACAGAGCTCCGCCACACATGTAAGGTGACATCAGCTGATTGACTTCAATACAATACACATACAATGACAAGACACCTATGAGCAAAACACAGTAATTACCTTGCTTAAATGTCTGAGTGCCCATGGGGTGTGGAACGCATGGAAAAGAGTTAACTATAATCTGCATTATTTCTCAAGGGTCCTTGATGTGCTTTTTCATTGACAGTGATTTGCATCCACTGCAGGGAGGACATACAACATTCTTTGAAGTTTCTCAGAAGCAGCAGTGTTGTCTGGATTTTGAATCATTCTTTTAATGCCTGATTATAGATTCCTTTAAAGTGCAAATATTATTTCTTATATAGAAACACGAACAGTAATGGATCTTGTATTATGTAAATTCAAGCATACACTTTCTTCAATGTCAGATCTTAGACCCTTTCCTACACTGGAGATGTTTAACAGTTACTGAGTGCTATTGAACATGTTGGCAGTTTGTAAGCATGCCCATGACAATGCACATGCGGTGATATTTCCCAACTTGTTCCACCATGCTTAAAACCAAAGGTTGTAGTCCATTTTATAAAACATTCCAATTTCATTATCTCTCTAATATAGAATAACATTGTCTTACTTGACATGATTTGTTCTACTTGACATTATATGTCCTACGTCCATATTACCAGTAGCGTAACGAATGTAGAGAGGTCACTGATGCAAGAATTGTTTGGGGCCCCCACTAGTGCAATGGTAGGCAAAAGAGATAATTACCGGTCGTAAAATTTACCAGGGCTACCACCAGAATTTTTTTGGCCCTTTGCAAACTACTGGCCTCCCAATGCACACTAGCAGAAACACATGTGCATGAATGCACAGATATACTCAAGAAAGAATTTTTACCTAGTTTGTTGCAAAATTGGAAGCGCTTCAAACTGGGTTTTTGCCTTATTTTGGATCAACAGCAAAAACACATGTGAGGAAGGTTGAACTTGGATGCAAGTCTCTTTTCAGCTATGTAACTATATAACTTACTGCACATACATAGATACAGACAGCAACATTTACACACTGCCACATAGATATAAGGCTGACTTTCAAGAGGCCTGCTCCGTTGAGCTCAGGCAAGAAGATGCCCATGGTGCGGAATGAGAAGAAGGCCTCAGAGGAATCGTGCAAGAGTAGTGAGGAAGGTAAGGAAGGCTGACCTCCTGTAGCACAAACTGAGATAAGAATACTCCGACAGATGATTGAAGCCGTGGAGACTAGGGAGAGTGACCAGGAGAACAAGTAACAGACCACCCAAAGCAAAGTGGATAACCTGGTCCAACTAGTCCAGACACTTACCAGGTCTGTTACATCACTGGAAACCTGCCATAGAAGATAAAATATACACATGAGAGGTATACCAGAGAAGGTTGGAGGGGATGCCTTGCTGCCTTTTAGCCAGATGTTACTTGCTTCTATAGGCCTAGAGGGTGGCACCGACCAAACATTGCTTATATCCGCTTTACGAGTACATAAAGCAGCAGCCACTCCACCAGGAGCACCCAGAGACACTATAGCAGTAACAAAGGATGTCATGTTTTGAACCACCATCATGACCTGTTTGTCACATCCTGCTCTGTTCTGCGGAGATGTCGGGCCTTGGCTTCTGGTATCCAGCACTCTTTTTACAATTCTTTTTTAGTTTTTCGTGGTTTTTCTGGTTTTCTATTCCATGTCTGGTTTTCTTTATGCTGGGTTTTCTGGGTTCATTCCTGTATTCTGTTCCTGGAATTCCCAGTCTCTTGGATTCCTTTAAATGTTTGTTTTTTATTGCCACACCCGTTCCTTTCCCATTAATTATTTTTTGTTTCAGTTGGTTCCTCCAGGCAGTTGCTCTAAGTCCTCTGCCCATTTCTTGCAGGTAAGTGCTGTGTGTGTTTTATTATTGTTTATTTAGTCATGCATATCTAGGCAGATAGGAACCCACCTTAATTGGAGTACTTTGATGCAGTGGTAAGCTGCATTCATCTTGGCAATTTTTGTATGTCCAGGAAATGCATATCTAGGCAGATAGGAACCCCCCTTAATTGGAGTACTTTGATGCAGTGGTGGGCTGCATTTATCTTTGCCATTAATGTATTTCTAAATCTCCAATGTTTATTGCACATAGTAGTACTTAGTTATGTCTCCTCTTGTTTTGCCTTGCATCTCTGGTCTTGTTTTATTTTGTCTTGTATTCCCAGTTCATGTACAGTCCTGTCCTCCCCTGTTCATTTTTCCTTCATGTCTTGTGTACATGTTCTGGGTTTTGCTTTCTGTCCTGCTCCAGTTCTGGGTTATTCTAGTCTTGTCTTGTTATCTTGTTAGCTGCCTGTCCTAGTCTTGCCTTGTTTCTAGTACTGGATACAGTTCTGCTGCAGAGACCCCCTATCCAGTTCCTGGGAGTTCTGCATATCATCAAGCTCCTAGCTCTTGGGATCCGCAGAAGCTGCATCAGTGCCTTGGTATGTGACCGCACAAACGCTGGTGCTCAACACCAGGGGGCATGTGGTTACCCTTCACCAGGCCCTGATATTCCACTTCCACGCTGAGACTCCCATCATACAATACTCTTTTTACAATTCTTGTTTAGTTTTTCTTGTTTTTTCTGGTTTTCTATTCAATGTCTGGTTTTCTTTATGCTGGGTTCATTCCTGTATTGCGTTCCTGGAATTCCCAGTCTCTTGGATTCCTTTAAATGTTTGTTTTTTGTTGCCACACCAGTTCCCTCCGGAAAGACTGGCTGTGATAGCCAAATAACTATGGAACGCCATAATCAAATACCGCTGGGGAGTGGACGGTTCCAAATTATAACACAGGGCGATGCAGCACTCACCTTATCTTCAACTGGAGACTCTAATGCCTTTTTGCAATGTCTGCACCTGTCCGCTGTACTATCTGCAGAATGTAGTCCTTTATATATCAGGCTTACCGTGCAAGTTGTCTGAGAGCAGTTTGTCAGTCATTGGTACAGGATTACATACACACCGCATAAGCACAATATATTCTCTTGACGGTATTGTAGAAAGACACCTATGTTAAACTTTTGTCATTTTAAGTTTATTTACCTCTTATAGTCTCTTCTTTACAGTTGTTTTACTACCATTGCAAAGCGAAGGAATACCTATAGCATAACAATAGCAAGTCCTTACATCATACTCACTCTAAATCTAACTTAATGCGAAAACGAATGCTAACCTAGTCTATGCTTATTGCTACCTACCTATACCTTGATGTACGAATGATGAATGATGTACCTTTATATAATGATACAGTTATAGTTTAGAAGGGGAAAATTCAATAAATGCAAATTTAAAAATAAAAGTTTAAAAAATAATATAAGGAATATATAAGGGAAAAAAAATATGATGAAAGCAAAATTCATACACCCATACACACAGAAAAGACATACATGTATACATATTAATACTTAAATATCTGTAATTGGGAATATGAAAAGATTTAGAATGAAAAACATCCAAAATTCCACAATAAAAAATACATAAAATCAAAATTATTACAAACCACCCAAGAAGAAAAAAATAGTGAAATATCCATATATTTAAATTAATCCCACTAGATCAACATCCTGATTTATACCCAACTGTAAGGTGTAAAGGTCACAAATCCATTTTGCTTCCTTAGAAGCCAAATCCAAAGCTCTGTTGCCCCCTCTCCAATTAGAATCCACCTTATCAATTCCTATGGCTAGAAAAATATTAAACTGAAAATGGGCACCTGAATTACAATGTTTGGGTACACTATGCTCATTATTACTTTTACGTATATCATAAAAGTGTTCTAATAATCTGACATGTCATTTTGGGGAAGTTTTGCCAATATATTAAGTCCCACATCCACATTGTAGTAAATATACTACAAATGTGGTGGTGCATCTAAAAACTTCTCAATATCAAAAGATTTTCACTTTAACAGAAAAGTGCTGATTTAAAAAAAAAAACATGTTCTAGTTTCTATAGTATGCCTACCAGTTTATTTAACCGTATTACCTTCATAAAATCTTATACATTCTAATATTAACAATCCTGACTGTCCTTTTAGCTTGTTTTTTTTCTTAATTTACACTTCTAAACAAACATCTTGAACACACATTGATTACTCCACAACATCAACAAGCATTGCCTCTTCACTTTAAGCAATCCAATTTTAAACTATAGAAGAAGCTGCAGAACATTTTAAGACAATTAATATTCAACAGGAAGTAGAATATGATATGGATTTATGAAATATGCTCAGCATCCTCTGCGCACAAGCTATTAAAACAAACTACTTGAAGCCGTTTGTAAATACGCCACATTAATATCTGGATGAAACTCACTAGGCATGTGTAGCAAAGTGCAGAGATATATAGCAAAATCATTACGTTCAAAGCCAAGTGTTTATAATAAATACACACACACAGTCACAGTAGACACTCTTTGAAATCTATGGTTTTACATATCGGGACATAATAACAATCATCTGTTGACAGCTGGTATTAGGTGTTTGTGCTGATATGCTTTGTTTGGTTTTTGTCAAATATGGTATCTCAACTTTGGTCTTGTCTGTCCAAAGGACATTGTTCCAAAAGTCTTGTGGTTTGTTCAGATACAGCTTTGCAAATCTAAGTCATGCTGCACTGTTCTTTCTAGAGAGAAGAGGCTTTTTTTCTGGCAACCCTTTCAAACCAACTATAATTGTGCAACCTAAAAAAGACAGTTAGAAAAGCACTGGTGCCTCTCTGAAGGCATGTAGGTGGGTACCAAAAAAAGATTGTGGTGAGGTGATCCATGATGCAACTCCCCACCGTGCAAATTCAAAAATTACCATTATGCATCATTTGCAAATCTCAAGTCGGTCTTTGAGGGGTCATTCTTAAGCAAAGAAATGCAAGAATGTTTACACAAAGGAGATATGCAGGTGATCACTTCAGTTTTTACAGTTTTACTTTGATACATGTATTTCTCATTTAGAGCATTTCAATAAATTGACTGTTCAAATTACCATACAAGGGCTTATCATTTGTACTCATATTGTCAATGTATTAATATATTAGAAACTATATTGTCAATGTATTTTATGTATTGCCTTGTGGTGGGCATCATGTAAATCTGATATGCCCCACTCTGATCAAAACTCCAAGATTATGCTCAGCTAACTCTTTTGAGTAAAACAATGCCTTCTAATGCACGTCTTTGCCCCTATCTTGTGAAGCTACCTTGCATATAAGAGACTTGACCACTGCAGAATTTTCAGTTAGAATTTTGATAGATTGATTTCATGGGCCTATTCTCATTTTGAGTAATTGTAACAGTTTGACTTTTCAAAAACACCCCATAAGTTCATACCATTTGCAAAAGTAGAAACTAAGGGGTATGTCATCTGATATATTTTGAAACTTATTTTACAGAAATGTATTGACCAGTATCTTTTATGGTGTTATTTTTTTTTTTTTATTATTTTCATGTGCATTGCTCCTTAACAGATTATTTTGTAAACTTGATGTATGATACTAAAAATTACTAAATTGTGGTAGGCTACATCTATTGAGTATAGAATGACCCCCTTTGCATAAACTTGTTTATTAACCTGTCCTTGGTCTGTGGTGCATTTTGGGGCTTTTAGTAACTCAACATTTAAATGACTCCATCATGTCATACCATTTACCAATTTGGACACCACAGGGATTCTTACATGGTATATTTTAAGTTATAAAGAATAATAAAGATATACCTAAAACATAAAATATTGAGAAACAACTCACAGGATAAGTGCAATAACACTTAAAATCCCCAATTTTCAAGGTGGCATTTACAAGATTTTATATGAAATTAGGCTCATCAAATAAAACGTTGATTTCAGATATTCAGCGTTGTTGAAATAGTCAGAAAACTCATGTAAAGAAAAAAATAAAAATATTGTGCAACACTGTAAAGTAAAATAACAGATCACACTTTAATATTTTACACTCACAAGATACAAATGAAAAAAGGCCCATAGATCAAGCCCTGAAGACCCCAATCTTGATCTTTGTTGTTTGGATTTCCAAGTGAAATGGAAGATTGCTTACAGGTACAAGATGTCAGTATGGTACATAATGTGAAGTTAAGTAAACATAACAAATATAACAAAAAATAATAAAGTGATCATAAAAGTTTAAAATTAGCCCTACACAATAACCAGTTATTACAATGGTGCAATTACATATGTTCACATATATAATTTCTATAAGTCTTCATTACCGCTGGCAAACCGCCATGAGCCAATCCAAATGTTCTGTTCCACCTGGACTTAGTTACGAAATCTTTTTCCATATAAGGGGACCGGCTCTCAATAGAATGCATTGGCATTCCACCGACATCACCTGCCGGGTCCACCAAGTATCTGCGTCCCACAAATGTCTGTCTCTGGTCACCAGCATCATATTCTGTGTCTGGAACTGTCAGGATCGGGACAGGGATCCAACACACAGAGTACAAAGAGTAGCAGATACGTATACCGGACCTTAGAATGGCCGGACTTAACGTAAAACTACGTATAGAATGGTCAGGGACAAGCCGAGGTCGAGGGAACGAGAAGACAGGTAAGCGAGAGACAAGCCGGGTCAAGGATAACAGAGAAGACAGGTAAGTAATAACAAAGCCTGGTCAGAACCAAAAGACAAGAGAATACAAGAGCACTGTGTGACAAGGCTGGCTAGAACCACGACAGGGCAATGAGCAAATGCTGAAAGCTCCCTTAAATACCCTGGTTCTAGAGACTAATCACGCCTCCGCCGAGACCTGATTCGTGTCCGGGATTTGACTGACAGGTCGGGCTAGAATAGCGTCATGACGTCGACTATTGAGCGTCACGTTACAAAAAGGCATAGTTCTCTCGTGGCCGGCGTTTACATGCGCGAGAGGACCGCGAGGAACGGGAGAATCATGCCGTCTGGATGGAAAAAAGTCTAAGTCTCTACCCGTCTCAGGGGTAGAGACTACAGGTACCCTGACAGTACCCCCCCTCTCAGAAACGCCCACCGGGCGGAAGGAACCGGGACGAGATGGAAAGCGGGAATGAAAAGCCCTGCGAAGACGAGGAGCATGGACATCCTCCTGTGGTACCCAGGTCCTCTCTTCTGGACCATATCCCTTCCAGTCAACCAGGTATTGAATTTTCCCCCGTGAGATTCGAGAATCGATGATGGAGTTGATTTCGTACTCCTCCTGGCCCTCAACCTGAACAGAGTGAGGAGAGGAGGCCTTGGAGGAGAATCTGTTACAGATCAGGGGTTTTAGCAAGGAAACATGAAAGGAATTAGGAATACGTAAGGCAGAGGGGAGCGCTAGGCGATACGCAACAGGATTAATTCGATTCAGGATCCTATAGGGTCCAATGTAGCGAGGAGCGAATTTCATAGACGGTACTTTCAAACGAATGTTTCTAGTACTCAACCATACCCTATCACCAGGGACAAAACTAGGAGCCGGCCTTCTGCGTTTGTCAGCGTGTTTTTTATACAGTATAGAATTATGTAGGAGAATTTGTCGAGTCTGATCCCACAACTTCTTCAGATTGGCAACATGAGTATCAACCGACGGTACCCCCTGGGAAGAAGGAACCGACGGAGAATGGAAGGATGAAAACCATAATTCATGAAAAAGGGGCTAGAGCGAGTTGAATCGCAAACAAGATTATTGTGTGCGAACTCTGCCCAAGGAATCAGACCGACCCAATCGTCCTGGTGTTCAGAAACAAAACAACGCAGATATTGTTCAATCTTTTGATTGGTACGTTCAGCGGCTCCGTTAGACTGAGGGTGATAAGCAGAAGAAAAATTCAATGTAATGCCTAGTTGAGAACAGAATGATCTCCAGAAACGTGAAACAAACTGGGAACCTCTATCAGAAGTAATCTCGGAAGGTATCCCATGTAAGCGAAAGATCTCTTTAGCAAAAATCTCCGCTAATTCAGGTGAAGTCGGAAGTTTAGGTAAAGGCACGAAATGAGCCATCTTGGTAAACCTATCCACCACTGTGAGAATAACAGTGTGCTTTTTCGAAACAGGCAAATCCACAATAAAATCCATCGCCAAACAGGACCAAGGTTTTTCTGGAACTTCCAGGGGATGTAAGAGACCACAAGGAAGCGAATGAGGTAGTTTAGGCTTAGTACAGACCTCACAGGCTCCGATAAAATCCTTAATATCCCTCCGTAAAGAAGGCCACCAGAAATCCTTAGAGATCAAGGAATATGTTTTGCGAACGCCCGGATGACCAGCCACCTTACTCTCGTGAAGACACTGTAAGAGCTCCAGTTGGAGTTCAGGAGGAACGAAGTGTCTAGATGCAGGAGTCAGTCTAGGTGCCAGATGCTGCAAGCTCCTGATCTGATCCAGAAGCGGAGAATGGATTTTGAGAGTTGTGTTAGCGATGATATTACACTTAGGTACTATAGAGGATAAAACCGGCTCAGATATGGCAGAAGGTTCATGTTGGCGAGACAAGGCATCAGCTTTAGAATTCTTAGAACCAGGCCTATATGTGAGTATGTAATTGAAGTGAGTGAGGAATATAGACCAACGGGCCTGTCTAGATGATAATCGTTTAGCCTCCCCAATATAGGATAAGTTTTTATGATCCGTCAAAATGGTAACAGGATGCAAAGTCCCCTCCAATAGATGTCTCCACTCCTTTAAAGCCATGATAACCGCTAGGAGTTCCCTGTCACCAATGTCATATCTGCTCTCAGTACCCGATAATTTTTTGGAAAAATACCCACATGGATGTAATGGTTTATCCACACCCAACCTTTGGGACAGGATGGCACCTATACCCGTCTCAGAAGCGTCAACTTCGAGTAGGAAAGGTAGAGTAGTATCAGGGTGAACTAAAATTGGTGCGGAAGCAAACAGCTCCTTGAGAGTCTTAAAGGCCAGAAGTGCTTCAGTAGACCAATTCTTAGTGTCTGCCCCTTGTCTGGTCATATTGGTGATAGGAGCAATAATAGAGGAGTAACCCTTAATGAAACGTCTGTAATAATTAGAGAAACCAATAAATCTCTGAATGGCCTTGAGACCCTTAGGTAAAGGCCAATATAAAATGGATTGGAGTTTCTCCGGATCCATTTCAAACCCCTCTCCAGAAATCACGTAACCAAGAAAGGTAGTCTGGGATTGGTCAAAGCTACATTTCTCTAATTTGCAGTACAAGCCATGTTGAAGAAGTTTGTGCAAAACCCTTCTGACCTGTCCGTGGTGAGTCTCAATATCCCTGGAATGTATAAGTATATCATCGAGGTATACAATAACACAGTCATGCTGAAACTCCCTAAGAACTTCATTAATAAGATCCTGAAATACCGCCGGGGCATTACAGAGACCAAAAGGCATTACAGTATACTCATAGTGCCCATAACGAGTATTGAACGCAGTCTTCCACTCGTGTCCCTGCTGAATTCTCACCAAGTTATAAGCACCTCTGAGGTCTAACTTAGTGAAAATCTTGGAACCCTTTAATCGATCAAAAAGCTCGGTGATCAAGGGGATCGGATAGGCATTTCTAATGGTTATCTTGTTCAAACCTCGGTAGTCAATGCAAGGTCTTAAAGAACCATCCTTCTTTTTAACAAAAAAAAATCCAGCCCCAGCAGGGGAGGAGGATCTCCTAATGAACCCTTTGTCTAGGTTCTCACGAATATACTCCTCTAAGACTAAGTTCTCATTCGTAGACAAAGGGTAGACATGGCCCCTGGGAGGCATAGTACCAGGAAGTAAATTAATTTTGTAATCAAAAGACCTGTGTGGTGGTAAGGTATCAGCCTTTCCTTTGTCAAATACCGCCTTTAAATCTAGATACAAGGACGGTATCTGTACTTTAGTAGAGTCGGTAGAGTTATTAAGTGTGTTAACAATACAAAGGGGTGACACTCTCTTTAAACATCTCTCTTGACAACCCTGACCCCACGAGACTATTTCCCCTGATTTCCAATCTATAATGGGGTTATGTCTCTTCAGCCAGGAGTATCCCAGGACTATGGGAACAGAAGGAGATGAAATGAGTAGTAGAGATATCTCCTCCTTGTGTAGAATACCAGTAGTTAAGTTAAGAGGTGTGGTCTCCCGGAAAATTACAGGCTCAACTAAAGGTCTACCATCTATGGCCTCAACAGCCAAAGGTGTCCTCCTTAACTGGGATGGGATAGCATGTTTGGTGAGAAAAACTTGGTCGATAAAGCTCTCAGCAGCTCCGGAGTCTATCAATGCCACAGTCTCTAAAGTTCCCTTCTCCCAAGTTAAAGAGACGGGTAATAGAAGCCTGTGTTCTTTGTAGTTATGAGTAGAGGACAAAATAGAAACACCCAAGGCCTGTCCTCTAGAGAAACTTAGGTGCGAGCGTTTCCCGGGCGATTGGGACAATTCAAACGTAAGTGACCTCTGACTCCACAATACATACACAGTCCTTCCCTTCTCCTGTACTGTCTCTCCTCTTCTGAGAGGCGAGTAAGACCTATCTGCATAGGTTCTGGAAACTGTGGAGTTTTGGTTTCAGGACTTTGAAATGAAGGAGCTAGTCTAAAGGAAGGTCTACCGGTTCTATCTCGAGTGTTCTGCCTCTCTCTTAGACGTTCGTCAATGCGAGAGATAAAGGAAATTAAGTCCTCCAAATTCTCGGGAAGCTCTCTCGTCGCTACCTCGTCAAGTATTACATCGGATAATCCGTTTAAAAATACGTCTATATAAGCCTTTTCATTCCACTTAACCTCTGCCGCCAAAGACCTGAACTCTAGTGCGTAATCCACAAGTGTTCGGTTATCTTGTCTAAGGCGCAACAGTAATCTAGCTGCATTGACCTTTCTGCCAGGGGGGTCAAAAGTTCTTCTAAAAGCAGCTACAAAGGCATTATAGTTATAGACTAATGGATTATCATTCTCCCATAAGGGATTAGCCCATCTCAGAGCCTTCTCAATGCCTTCTCAATAAGGTGATAATAAATCCCACCTTTGCCCTATCAGTAGGGTAGGAACGGGGTTGTAGCTCGAAATGGATACTGATCTGGTTCAAAAAGCCACGACACCTTTCAGGAGAACCAGCATAACGTACAGGTGGAGTAACTCGGGAAGAAGCACCTACAGTGGCTACCTCTAGCCCTGAACTCACAGGAGGAATAGAAGTAATACGCATCTCCTCAGGTGGATTATTAGGACGTGATAGTAACGCCTGTAGTGCCAGTGCCATCTGATCCATTCTATGATCCATGGCGTCAAACCTAGGATCAGGAGAACCAAGCTGACAGTTTGTACCTGCAGGATCCATTGGCCCTGTCGTAATGTCAGGATCGGGACAGGGATCCAACACGCAGAGTACAAAGAGTAGCAGATACGTATACCGGACCTTAGAATGGCCGGACTTAACGTAAAACTACGTATAGAATGGTCAGGGACAAGCCGAGGTCGAGGGAACGAGAAGACAGGTAAGCGAGAGACAAGCCGGGTCAAGGATAACAGAGAAGACAGGTAAGTAATAACAAAGCCGGGTCAGAACCAAAAGACAAGAGAATACAAGAGCACTGTGTGACTAGGCTGACTAGAACCACGACAGGGCAATGAGCAAATGCTGAGAGCTCCCTTAAATACCCTGGTTCTAGAGACTAATCACGCCTCCGCCGAGACCTGATTCGTGTCCGGGATTTGACTGACAGGTCGGGCTAGAATAGCGTCATGACGTCGACTATTGAGCGTCACGTTACAAAAAGGCATAGTTCTCTCACGGCCGGCGTTTACATGCGCGAGAGGATCGCAAGGAACGGGAGAATCATGCCGTCTGGATGGAAAAACGTCTAAGTCTCTACCCGTCTCAGGGGTAGAGACTACAGGTACCCTGACAGGAACGCATTCTTGCATTCCAAGTACACTTCATCGGTCTTAAATGTTTTTTCCAATACAAAGTCTTTTCATATATTGTACACAAGAGTACACAAGAGTCACAATTGAATGAAAAATTAAATCTCATCAAAAATAGTTGTTCCTTGATGAAAGGGGGGGGGGGGTGATATAATAATAAAGCTAAGGCGGAGAGAGGGGTTCTGGATCCATGAACTTCAAACACTTATTGTGAAAATATTTCTTATTTTTTCTTATTGTTTTTTGTTAATATATTTTTATTAATGTGGTTTATAAATATTATTTTCCTCACAACTCCACCATCCTTGGCTTTTCATATTTATTTTTTATTTTTATTTTATTTTCATATCTTTTCACAATCGCTTTTTTTATTTACCATTTTTATACTTATGATGGAATTTTATTTTTCATTTAATTGTTCGTAAGTGTGATACGATGCACAGATTTTAAGTATACCCACTGTGATTATATACAACGTTTAATTGCCTCCCTCCCTTTTATTGCTTTTTATATGGGACTTAATGAGACTCTTGTGTACTATATGTGAAAAAACTTTTTTTTTAAATTCAACAATGCAAGAAACGTTTGAGACATCGATGAAGTATACTTGGATCACAAGAATGAGTTCCAGACATGGAATATGATGCCAGTGACTGGGGACAGATATTTGTGGAATGCAGACAAGGTACGTCACTCGAAGGACCTGGCGGATGATGTTTATGGAACGCAAATGCATTCCATTGACGACCAAAACCCCTTATATGGAAAATATTTCAGCTCATTTCAGAACTAAGTCCAGATGGAACAGAACACTCAGATTGGCTCATGGTGGTCCGTCACCAGTAGTGAATGCCTATAAAAATTATATAGGTGAACATTTGTAATTACACCATTGTAATAACTGGTTATTGTCCTTAATTTTCCATGAAGAAGTCTTAAATTAAAAACAAAACGTGTATGGCTGATTTTAAACTTTTACTATCACAGGACTTGATTGGTGTGCTTTTTTTCATTTGTATCTTGTGAGTGTAACATATTAAAGTGTGATCTATTATTTTACTCTTGTTATACCTAAACATGGAAGGTTAAATACCTCTTCACTTTAATTGTCATAATACTGCACCTTGGGCGGTGTTAAATTTAATCTAGCACTTTTTATATTTTAAGTTATATTAAAGTGTCATTTTTTAAAATTTTTCCAGTTTGTGGTATTTTTATTTAAAAATGTTTACATACCCATTGTGTTTTTGCTAAATAAAGTTTAAATTGCATGTGTGCCACTAATAACGTTTTCTAAGCAACATCTCCTGAATACAACAAATACCCTGTATGTATACCTTTGTATCAATGGTAATTAGAATTTTAATATTAAACCTAACCCTAATCCCAGGGGCGTACCTAGAGCATGTGGTACCCGGGGCGGGTCTTCGGTTTGGGTCCGGGGCGGGTCTTGAAAATGAGAGAAATCTCAATGTGTCCTTCCTGGTAAAATATTTTTATATATAAAACATTTTATAAATAAATAAATATTCAACATAAAACATTGCATATATGATAACAACGTCTTTTCCTGATGAAGTAGAACATGTTTTTGTATCCTGTAGGTCAGAGGGGGTGATCATAGTAGCCATAGCTCCCGTCAGTGTACCAATACCTTGAGAATAAAGTTGAGGAATGTATGAATACTAGACTAAGTGAACAAATTTGGCTAACTCATTAAATCAAAAGGAAAAACAAACAAAACCAGCAGGTGTCCTGCGCTAGACATTTATGTTATTGCCTCAGTAGGTGTACATTCTACATTAGGTTCTACATTAGTGTAGAGATTTTGATTCTGTCGCTCTGCTTCATAGGGTTTTTATTTGTGGTGCCTGGTAGGAGGTGTGTCAGGTTGAGCAGCCCCTCAACATTTTTTGTTATATTTTGGATTATGTGGCTGCCACCACGGTTATCATCTCAGCGCACAAAATGTTATAAATATTTCAATCATAATTTACTCCTCACAAAATGTGCCCAACAACTTCCAAAAACTATAGAAATCCTAGATGTTTGAAGCATTTTAGAAATCAGGACAAAATGGCAAAATTTATCTTGAGTTAGTTTTCTTAATTGCACTATTATGAGCAAAAACCCTAAAAAAAAATTTTTTTCATCTTATATTCTTCATAACTAATGTTATGGATGCATATATGGTATCAGAAGAAAGTGCTCTAAAGGTCTTAAAAATAAAGATATTTGTATGGATGCAATTTATGAGAAAGCCTTATATTAACAGTGTAAAAAAACGTATAGCAAAAGTGTCAAAATGTATTTAGTTTGCAAAGGCATACAATCTCACAAAAGCCTTGACCACTATGTGGACAAGTTGCTAGTATATTTTCCTAATTAAGCAAAAATGTGATTCTTTGTTAAACTAATTTGTATATGCCTACCCAGAATCCTTTGCGGTTGTAACATCGCTGCAGTTTTGAGATTTCTGTGGGAAAAGCAAGTCTTATGGCTTGACTGATGTGCAGATTTTTGTTTAACATTGTTTTAACTATCCACAGACTTCCGGTGGAAGGGGTTTTCACTCACAATTTTTCCCCACCATAACCTTTTTGGATTTTGCTTCCTAATTAAGTGAAGTCAAAAATGTCATTGCCAGACTTTATAATGTTTGAAAAGCTACTTTCTTTTTGGCAAAGACATCCAATTATTTAAAAAGAAATCTAATTAGCGGGTGTCAGCTCTGTTTGTTGAGGAATTCTGAACTACTAGAGTATTGTGTCTTTGTTCTGTGACAACATGCTGAGACCATCAGCTAAATTTCCCACTTAGATGTGCTGAGAGTAATTTAGCAAGTGCAATCGATCATTATATTAAAAAAATCAAATTATCAGCTTTTCATACCATAGGCTTTGATTATTTAAAAATAATAAATACTGCCGTTGCTAGATAATATACAAAGTCACCCTCCCCCCCCCAAAAAAACAAAAAAACTACATGGCAACTTAGAAAACAACAATAATTAAATTAATACTCTGGATGTGTGAATTGGCTATTTACTAAAAGATCCCCAGGGATTTGCAGAGAATGCTGCCACAAATAAATATATAAATAAGGAATGTATATATATATATACCATATTTTTACATATCCTTGAACATCCAATGTTTTCTATACCTTCAAGAAAAATACAAAAAACAGAAATAGTGCAGTACCCTTTGTGACGAAGTGCCATTCGCCATTGTGCATGGAGGGGACTACTGGCTAGCCTCCTGCCTTCCGACTATGGCCCCAGTGCTGATAGCTGTATTTTACCCTGCAATAAGGTTTATTTGGGTATTTCTGCTGGGGTGTTTGGGACTTTCAGTATGTGAGTAGTGCTACCCCAGATAGCTATGCCATGGAGCCTATTCGTGTAACAAAAGACTATGGAAAAGACTTTGGCTCCATGGCGATTGAATTGTATGTATGGGATCTGAGCACCATTCAATAATAATGTGCACTCAGATCTAAGCTATCTGGGGATATGTTGCATGTATATGTTTTATGTAGTAATTGTAACATTGTGTAATTTTATGTCTTTTTGTAACCATGTGGTCGATGGAGTCTTGCCTCTGTCCTGGGAGATTATTTGATTACTTCCCAATTATCTTCAGGATAGAGAGGAAGGATTGTGATGTCACTGTGGGAGTGTTTTGTTTGTATTGTCTGTGATTGGTTGTACTGTGTCCCACCCTGTGAGATGTCCCCTTGCATGGGGACTTGCATAAAAGCCAGTGTGTGGTCATTAAAACCAGATCATCTTGAACCTTTCCTGAAGCATTGGCTCGTGTTTGGGGGAAGGGATACCTACACTCTGGGGATTGCTATAATCACTTACTCCCCAGAATAAGCTTGCAATAGCTTGATTTGTTCCTGCTATGCTCTCTAAATTTAGGAGAGGGTCACCCACTGGGAGCTGGATCCTGGTCGTGGATCCAGGGTGGGTGGAGACGGCGAGACCCCGGCGCAGCTGTATCGCTGGAAGTGGGGTCTGCAGTGCTGATGGTGTCGGTTGGAGTGCTTGGAGTCCTCAGCGAGCACTAGGAGCATCAATTGGCGGAGGTACTCAGTCGGAGTGCCAGCGTTCCGTCACACCCTTATGTACACAAGTGTGAAAAACACATAAATTGGAACACTCACATATTCTAGAGCTATAACCTAGCTCTGGGAGTTATTTAACTTTAGGTCTGTTTAGGTGACCTGCCCCTTTTTCTTTATGAATAGTAGTTTATGAGTTTTTTTTGTGTGTATTTAGCAGAAGTATGCAGTATCTCAAGGAAAGATTATATATATATATATATATATATATATATATATATATATATATATATATAGTGTGATACCGTTTGTAACAAATATTTTCGTATAAATAGGTAAAATACTCACAAACCTGGAGCCTAGTAATTGGCTCAGTTGAACAGCAGAATACCACCCTTGGTTGCAAAATGCAGGAACATTGATGGTAAAAATGTTTTTAAAAAATTAGAACTTACAATTAAAATATCAAACAATATTATAAGTAGTCCCAGAGACGTGTTTCGCCGGAATAGCGTCTTCAATATGGTGCAGTAAACCATCAAGTCCTGCATTCCATTTTTATATGGTTCCTAAGTGCTGTTATTCTCTTTAGGTGTGTTCTCTCTGTATTCCAAGCCTCTATCTGACGTTTGATTTCAGCGATGTCAAGTCATTTCAAAGTTCAAGTTCTTTCAAAGTCTCTCATAATGGTGGCATTGAAAACAAAACATATGCACATATTAGTAAATACATTGTTCTTGCCTTATTGGTATCATTCTTAATTTAGGGCAATGTTATCCTTAATCGAAAATATTTGCAAATATCCAGAATCAATTATAAGTTTTTAGGGTTAGTCATATCATATTTTGGAAATACTATTATAATAGAATATAACAATTATAAAATGGCACTATTCGATACAATTTGCAAACTGGAGAGCGAAACCTGACCAAACCATTACCCAAACTACACAGAAAATATTCGATAATTTAGAGAGACTTCTCAATAAAAGAATAAAAAATAAAATGGGAGGTAGCCACCCATGAAAATACTTAAAATAAAAGATCACGCCAAGGGATCTACGTTATTTCAAGATGCCAACTTTTGATAGAGATTTCATAAACTTAATGGAAGAGTGGCATAGGATGCTGGAGGGGTTCGCATTTACAACAATAAACCTCCTAATAAAAAGACGGAAGGAGAGCCTAAGAGAACTAGATGTTGACATAAATAAATATCAAGAAGATCTGCTAAATAATGCAGACCAAAAAGAGTTTTATGAGATATCCCAAGACATAAAAAATAATCTAGACAAACAAGAAAGAGACATAATAGACATGAAAAAAAATATTTTAGGGATATCAATGATTACAAAAATAATCAAGTTAGATTATTTAATAAATCCCAAAACTAAGGAAACAAGGGAATAGGATGTGAGTCAACCTAACACAAAACAGACAAGGTTAAAAGAACAAATACATATATCGGGAGGAGACCAAAGTGAACACTAGATATAAGGGAAGAAGGGCATAAAATGAGACACCTAAAATGGGTTCTATAACATATGGACAACCACTGCATAAATTCGAAAGAAACACACATATAAATGAGTAGTGATGTACCGAACTGTCCGCCGGCGAACAGTTCCCGGCGAACTTAGCGTGTTCGCGTTCGCCGCGGCGGGCGGACACATGCGCAGTTCGATCCGCCCCCTATTCGTCATCATTGGGCAAACTTTGACCCTGTGCCTCTCGGTCAGCAGACACATTCCAGCCAATCAGCAGCACTCCCTCCCTTCCACACCCTCCAACCTCCCTCCCAGCATCCATTTTCGATTCATTCTGAAGCTGCATGCTTAGTGAGAGGAGGGAAAGTTTAGCTGCTGCTGATTAGATAGGGAAATTGATAGCTAGGCTAGGGTATTCAGTGTCCACTACAATCCTGAAGGACTCATCTGATCTCTGCTGTAAGGACAGCACCCCAAAAAGCCCTTTTTAGGGCTATAACATCAGGCTGCTTTTTTTTTTTCCCTGTGTAATGTAATTGCAGGTGCCTGCCTGCCAGCTTCTGTGTGAGGTTCACATTGGATACTGTGCCTACTTGCCCAGTGCCACCACTCATATCTGTTTTAACAATAGGTTAAGCTTTACATTTAAAATAAATATTTTTTTTTCACTGTAATAGAAGAGCAGTTGCCTGCCTGCCAGCTTCTCTGTCAGGTTGGATGCCTTGCCCATTTGCACAGTCAGTGCCACCACTCATATCTGTTTTAACAATAGGTTAAGCTTTACATTTAAAATAAATATTTTTTTTTTCACTGTAATAGAAGAGCAGTTGCCTGCCTGCTAGCTTCTGTGTCAGGTTGGATGCCTTGCCCATTTGCACAGTCAGTGCCACCACTCATATCTGTTTTAACAATAGGTTAAGCTTTACATTTAAAATAAATAATTTTTTTTCACTGTAATAGAAGAGCAGTTAGTTGTCTGCAAGCGTCTGGGTGTCAGGCTTACTTCAGCGTGTGCTCTGCAGACCTGTGCCAGCGTGCTTTGACAGTTGCCAATCATATCTGTTGTCTCTTTAGCGTGCTTTTACAAAGAAAAAAGGTTTCTAGTGTAAGCTAATAGCAGCCAGTCAGTGTCCTTCAAGCGGCTCTGTCAGTCCTTCCTTCAGCGTGTGCTCTGCAGACCTGTGCCAGCGTGCTTTGACAGTTGCCAATCATATCTGGTGTCTCTATAGCGTGCTTTTAAAACCAAAATTTTTTTTTCACTCTTATAGATTGAATAGCAGTTACTTGTCTTCAAGTTACTTGTCTCAGGCAGGCAGCATTAAACACACGGAGGTACGGTGTGATGATGATGATGTTGTACCCGCTGCTGCTTCCTTTTCTGAGTTGTCAGATACAAGCGAAGCGGTTGATGATGACGATGCGTCCATGGATGTCACGTGGGTGCCCGCTCGGCAAGAAGAAGAACAGGGCGAAAGTTCAGATGGGGAGACAGAGAGGAGGAGGAGACGAGTTGGAAGCAGGGGGGGGGTCGTCGCAAGGAGCTAGTGGCACAGTCAGACAGCATGCATTGGCACCTGGGGTCAGCCCGACAGCACGCCAATCAACGCATGCTGTGTCCACCACCAGAATGCCGTCATTGCAGAGCTCAGCAGTGTGGCATTTTTTTTGTGTGTCTGCCTCGGACAACAGCGATGCCATTTGCAACCTGTGCCAAAGGAAACTGAGTCGTGGGAGGTCCAACACCCACCTAGGTACAACTGCTTTGCGTAGGCACATGATCTCACATCACAAACGCCTATGGGATCAACACATGAGTACAAGCAGCACGCCTACTCTAAGTCGCCATCCTCCTCCTGGTCTAGCATCTTCAGCCACGTCAACCACTGCTGTCCTTCTTGCCCCCTCTCAACCATCCGCCACTCAGTCTCCCGCCTTGAGCAGTTCCCGCTCATCTGCCCACAGTCATGTGTCTGTCAAGGACATGTTTGAGCGTAAGAAGCCAATGTCACCAAGTCACCCCCTTGCCCAGCGTCTGACAGCTGGCTTGTCCGAACTATTAGCCCGCCAGCTTTTACCATACAATCTGGTTGAGTCTGAGGCATTCAAAAAATTTGTAGCTATTGGGACACCGCAGTGGAAGGTACCCGGACGGAATTTCTTTTCACAAAAGGCAATCCCCAACTTGTACTCGATTGTGCAAAAGGAAGTCATGGCATGTCTGGCACACAGTGTTGGGGCAAGGGTCCATCTGACCACTGATACCTGGTCTGCAAAGCATGGTCAGGGCAGGTATATCACCTACACTGCGCATTGGGTAAACCTGCTGACGGCTGACAAGCAAGGAATGCGTGGCATTGCAGAGGAGTTGGTGACACCGCCACGAATTGCAGGCAGTCCTGCTGCCACCTCCTCTACTCCTCCTACTCCATCCTCTTCCATAACCTCCTCGGCTGAGTCCTCTTGTGCTGCTGCGTCTTGCTCCACATCAACGGCACCCCCCCAGCTCCCCAGGTACTATTCCACATCCCGGATACGGCAGTGTCACGCCGTCTTGGGTTTGACTTGCTTGAAAGCAGAGAGTCACACCGGACAAGCACTCCTGTCCGCCCTGAACGCACAGGTGGAAAAGTGGCTGACTCCGCAGCAACTGGATATCGGCAAAGTGGTGTGTGACAACGGAAAAAATTTGATAGCGGCATTGAAGTTGGGCAAGTTGACACATGTGCCGTGCATGGCACATGTGTGTAATCTGATCGTACAACGCTTTGTGCATAAGTACACAGGCTTACAGGACGTCCTGAAGCAGGCCAGGAAGGTGTGTGGCCATTTCAGGTGTTCCTACACGGCCATGGCTCACTTTGCCGATATCCAGCGGCGAAACTAAATGCCAGTGAGGCGCTTGATTTGCGACAGCCCTACACGTTGGAATTCAACACTCCTAATGTTTGACCGCCTGCTCCAACAAGAAAAAGCTGTTAATAAATATTTGTATGACCGGGGTGCTAGGACAGCCTCTGGGGAGCTGGGAATTTTTTTGCCCCGTTACTGGACGCTCATGCGCAATGCCTGTAGGCTCATGCGTCCTTTTGAGGAGGTGACAAACCTAGTCAGTCGCAATGAAGGCACCATCAGCGACATCATACCATTTGTTTTCTTCCTGGAGCGTGCCCTGCGAAGAGTGCTGGATCAGGCTGTAGATGAGCGTGAAGAGGAAGAGGAAGAGTTGTGGTCACCATCACCACCAGAAACAGCCTTATCAGCATCGCTTGCTGGACCTGTGGCAATGCTGGAAGAGGATTGTGAGGAAGAGGAGTCAGAGGAGGATTGTAGCTTTGAGGAGGAGGAGCAAGACCAAACACAACAGGCATCCCAGGGTGCTCGTTGTCACCTATCTGGTACCCGTGGTGTTGTACGTGGCTGGGGGGAAGAACATACCTTCAATGACATCAGTGAGGAGGAGGAACGGGAAATGAGTAGCTCGGCATCCAACCTTGTGCAAATGGGGTCTTTCATGCTGTCCTGCCTGTTGAGGGACCCTCGTATAAAAAGGCTGAAGGAGAACGACCTGTACTGGGTGTCCACGCTACTAGACCCCCGGTATAAGCAGAAAGTGGCGGAAATGTTACCGAATTACAACAAGTCGGAAAGGATGCAGCATTTGCAAAATAAATTAAAAAGTATGCTTTACACAGCGTATAAGGGTGATGTCACAGCACAACGGGAATCTAACAGGGGGAAAGGTGGAAGTCATCCTCCTCCTCCCACGACCACGCCGGCAAGGACAGGACGCTTTAAAGACGTGTTGTTGATGGAGGACATGCGAACCTTTTTAAGTCCTATGCATCGCCACAGCCCTTCGGGATCCACCCTCAGAGAGCGACTCGACCGACAGGTAGCAGACTACCTCGCCTTAACTGCAGATATCGACACTCTGAGGAGCGATGAACCCCTTGACTACTGGGTGTGCAGGCTTGACCTGTGGCCTGAGCTATCCCAATTTGCGATAGAACTTCTGGCCTGCCCCGCTTCAAGTGTCCTGTCAGAAAGGACCTTCAGTGCAGCAGGAGGTATTGTCACTGAGAAGAGAAGTCGCCTAGGTCAAAAAAGTCTAGATTACCTCTCCTTTATTAAGATGAATGAGGGATGGATCCCGAAGGGACTGACACTGGCCGATACATTCGATTAAAAAAGGCCTGATGAGATGAGCTGCCTTGGGCTAAAAATGGTCCACACGCTGCTGTATTTTAGCTCTGAATGACGTTTGACTTGCGTGACTGATCCGCCACCAACTAGGGTTCAAGCCGCCATGCTTTAGGGCACTTTCTGCCTGTGAAACAAACATCAATTTTTCTGGCCGCTGCTACAGCAGCGGCTGCAACAATACCAAATTTTTCAGGCATGTGTACATGCCTAATTTTTAGGCCCACTGGTGCAGCACTGTGGCTTCAAAAACCAAACCAAAAAAAAATCCTCCAAGATGGCACCAATATACCAGTGGTCTAAGCATCTTCCCACCTTGGCCTAAAAAGGGGAGGTGATTCAACAATTAAAAATCTCTGCCATTTACACGTCCACTGATAGGAGACGCGGAAGGTATTAAACTGATATGAACAATACTAAACTCACCACTCCTATCTGGTGGCACATTAGCTTGCCCGCGCAGTGCCCCAAATTTCAAGTAAGAGGACCGACCAAGCATCTTCTCCTATCTCCCTGTTACAAAAATCAATGCCATATCCATAGAAATTGTAGAGAATATCCAGGATAGTTTTACAGGGCCAAATCATGTCGCCTGTTGAAAGAGGTGACCTTGCTCGGGTCCCAGGTGTGCGGTTCCTAAAATGGCTGCCATATACACGTCCACTGATAGGAGACGCGGAAGGTATTAAACTGATATGAACAATACTCCACTCCTATCAGTAGGTCCGTCCCATTGTGATTTATGCCCCCCACCCACCGCGCAGGGATGGGGGCCGGGGGGGAGGAAAGTAGGCCCCCCCATTGTGATTTATGGCCCCCACCCACCGCGCAGGGGTGGGGGCCGAGGGGGGGAGGACAGTAGGTCCCCCCATTGTGATTTATGGCCCCCACCCACCGCGCAGGGGTTGGGGAGGACAGTAGCTCCCCCCAGTGTGTATCATGGGCTTTGAGGACAGGTGTCAATCCATACCTGCCAAGTGACCCCTATGTAGGGGTAACAGTCCCTATTCTGCTCTGTGTCAGTGTGTATCATGGTCTCTGTGGACGGGGAACAGTCTCTATTCTGCTCTGTGTCAGTGTGTATCATGGTCTCTGTGGACGGGGAACAGTCTCTATTCTGCTCTGTGTCAGTGTGTATCATGGACTCTGTGGACAGGGAACAGTCTCTATTCTGCTCTGTGTCAGTGTGTATCATGGTCTCTGTGGACGGGGAACAGTCTCTATTCTGCTCTGTGTCAGTGTGTATCATGGTCTCTGTGGACGGGGAACAGTCTCTATTCTGCTCTGTGTTAGTGTGTATCATGGACTCTGTGGACAGGGAACAGTCTCTATTCTGCTCTGTGTCAGTGTGTATCATGGTCTCTGTGGACAGGGAACAGTCTCTATTCTGCTCTGTGTCAGTGTGTATCAGGGGTTTTGAGGACAGGTGTCAATCCATATCTGCCAAGTGACCCTATGTAGGGGGAAAAGACTCTATTCTGCTCTGTGTCAGTGTGTATCAGGGATCATTAGGATAGGTGTCAATCCATATCTGCCAAGTGACCCTATGTAGGAGTAACAGTCCCTATTCTGCTCTGTGTCAGTGTGTATCAGGGGTTTTGAGGACAGGTGTCAATCCATATCTGCCAAGTGACCCTATGTAGGGGGAACAGTCTCTATTCTGCTCTGTGTTAGTGTGTATCAGGGATCATTAGGATAGGTGTCAATCCATATCTGCCAAGTGACCCTATGTAGGGGGAACAGTCCCTATTCTGCTCTGTGTCAGTGTATATCAGGGATTTGACTATCTTTATTCAGATTCAAAAATTACAACGCCAGGAATAATTTAACAAACATTTACAAGAACATGTTATGCACATCATAGAAACAACGTAAACCTCTTTAAAGCCACAAACTTAAGACAAAAAATACGTACACACAATGTGTAAGGGTTTGAAAGAATATTCTGAATCCTTACATGTTTACTTTATCGTTTGTTTGATTTTTGTGAACCATATATAAACTACAAGCAGCGTGAAAACTATAAAAACTCAAGTGGCCATGCTGATCAAATTAAATAGTATGCTTTACACAGCGTATAAGGGTGATGTCACAGCACAACGGGAATGTAACAGGGGAAGAGGTGAAAGTCATCCTCCCCCTCCCACGACCCCGCCATATCTGCCAAGTGACCCTATGTAGGGGTAACAGTCTCTATTCTGCTCTGTGTCAGTGTGTATCATGGTCTCTGAGGACGGGGAACAGGCTCTATTCTGCTCTGTGTCAGTGTGTATCAGGGCAGGGCTTTGAGGACAGGTGTCAATGTTAGGTGATTTCTGCCCTTTATGGATTAAAAGCAGACTCTGCATCAACTGTGCAATTTTCCATGGGAGTTTTGCCATGGATCCCCCTCCGGCATGCCACAGTCCAGGTGTTAGTCCCCTTGAAACAACTTTTCCATCACTTTTGTGGCCAGAAAGAGTCCCTGTTGGTTTTAAAATTCGCCTGCCCATTGAAGTCAATGGCGGTTCGCCGGTTCGCGAACATTTGCGGAAGTTCGCGTTCGCCGTTCGCGAACCGAAAATTTCGGGTTCGCGACAACACTATAAATGAGCATTATCACACAAGAAATACACAGAAGGACTTATACAGATAACACCCTAACCACTCCCATTCAAACTATACCTATAATAGGATTGAGGAAATCCCATTAAAACAAAGAAAACGTGTACCATAAAGATAATGGAGAAAGACCATTAGAATTACGAAATAGGTATAGAATGTTGATGAATACAGAAGAAGGAGAGGTTTTTTGGAGGGGACAAGTAAGAGAGAGAAAAAAAAACAAAAAATAGGGGAAGAAGAATTAAGTCCGTTCAAATATTCAAAAAGAAGGAGATCAACAGAAAGAGGTACAAGAGGGGGAGTATCAATCCAACAGAGAAAAAAAGGGAAAGACACTAAGCACTCCATCACTCACAGGGATTTTTAACTTGAGTGGAATCAATTTAAAAGACAACCAAAAAAGGAAACTGAGAAAGGGCTTGAAGTTTGCTCCTAGCAAACATTTGAACCCATTTCTAATGTACGTCGACTTAAATAAGTTTGAGAGAAATTTATGACTTAAATTTAATTTTTTTGACAATCTTCTAGAATGAGAAATCTGCAATACGAAATATAATACCACAAATTTAAGAGACAAATCCACATTTTTTCCAAGCAAAATGATCTCGGACCAAATAAAATCCTTTGAAACGATTGTAATGACAGAGATAAACAAAATTGGAACTAGCAAAAAGAATAACTTTGGAAATAATTTAATATTACAAGAAAAACAGGTGTTGAAAGAACTAAAAGAGAATGACAATTTAGTAATAAAACCAGCAGACAGGGGGGGGGGGGGGGGGGGAATAGTTCTCATGTCTAAAGAATACTATGATAAAGAAGCTCATAGAATTTTAAATGATGATAAAACATATAAAGTAATACAGAAGGACACAATAAAAAATGTACAATACATTTTTAAAAAGTTTTTTTTTAAATAAAGGAATAGCAGAGGAAATTTGAACTAAAAAGGAATATGATTATTTAAATATATTACACCCTAAAATTCCTGTATTCTATTTTCTCCCTAAAAGTCCATAAGGACATTAATAACCTTCCAGGACGCCCAATTATAGCAAGAATTAATGCTGTGTCTAGCAAAGTATCAGAATACATCGATGTGCACTTGCAACCTCAAATTAAATGAACCAAATCATATATACAAGATACTACAGCTATGTTACAACTCCTAGAGAAAAGTCTTTGGGATGATAAATGTAGTCTAGTAACCTGTGATATCATGGCACTATACAGCAACATCCCACACATTTTAGACTGTGATTCAGCAAAAAGATTTTAGAAGATAGCTTTTTATCCCCGCAAATAGAATTTTTTACTGAAGGAACCTGATTTTATAATAATAACTTTTTTAGTTATGCTAATCTGTTTATGGCACATTGGGAAACATCCTATATATATGGCCAACATAGCTGGGCGCAGAACATTAATTCCTATGGTGGATGCATAGATGATATTTTTTTCATCATGAAAGGAGAAGAGGAAGACTTAAAACGTTTTTTTATCCTTTTTAAACAACACTTGGGGAATTGAACTAAACTGTATATGGAACCAAAAAGAAATTATATTTTTAGACCTACATATTTATATTGATAATAATATTATTAAAACAAAAAATTATTTTAAACCTGAAGATGCCAACAGTGTTATTGAAGTTAACAGTTGCCATTTTTCTCCATGGTTCGAAAATGCCCCCAAAGGACAATTTCTCAGAATCAGGCGGAACTGCACAAACAAAAATGTTTTTGAGGAACAATCATTAAGGATAAAAAAAATGACTTGATAGTGTTAAGGATAAAAAATGACTTGATAGTGAAAGGCTACAAGGAAATGCAATTGGAAGCAGATAGAACAGAGATAATGGAGAGATCAAGAGAAGAACTTTACATTCATATGTGATTATAGTACAGAAAATTCAATGGTCAGAGGTATAATCAAGAAACACTGGCTGATCTTATTACAAGATCCAGTGTTGAAAAACACCAGCACAACCTTTTTTTATACACAGAGGTGTCAGAAATTTGAAAGGCACATTAGTGAAAAACCATTTAAAGAAAACTGAGAATAAAATTACCTTTTTAAATAGCAATACAGGTTTTTATGGATGTGGACAAAGTCCGGCATGTAAGAGAACAGATAACCACAAACGTTCCCCTTCAGAAAAGTTTAAAATAAAAGATTCTATAACATGCTACACTAAAATTTTTATTTATTTGATACAATGCCCGTGCGGACTAAAGTATATAGGTGCCATGGGTGGCGGTATGGAGACTGGGACCCCTGAGTGCCTGAATATGGTGATGGGAGTCTCAGCGTGGAAATGGACTATCAGGGCCTGGTGCAGGGTAACCACACCGAACACCGACCACCCTCCTGGCTCATTAACTTTAAAGAGAACCATCTATTAAGCGCTCTCTGGGCGGCTGCCGTTCATATAGCCGAATGCCACGTGGAACAGAAACAGCGGCCATCTTGTTTGCACTAAAGGAGGCAGCGGGACTTGGTCGCCGAGTGTCTGGAACTAAAATCGGACACTCGACTTCATGAACCACCGCTGAAACATACGAATGCCTGCTTCCTTTAGTTGCCGAACAGCCAGGAGAGCGTCATTCGGTAGTTTGCTTAATACGAACAAGAGGAGCAATCGCTCCTATGAGCCAGGAGGATCCATTCGTGACTTTATTTGTTTTTATGCCATTTTCTGAATTGACCGACCGCACATGCTGAATTCGTGGAACTATTTTTGGGCAGGAGCCTCGTGTGTGGTCGCTAAATTATGACTTACACACGTTTTGAGAACCCCTGAACCGATCTGGGTTAAATTTGAATATGTTGGTCTTCCAGATAATTTGTGGGGATACCTGTTGTATAAAGGGGTGTACTCATTTTTGAGAAAATTGTGTGCCCTCTGCCTGGAGATAATTGGGTTATTCTTTAACTTATCTCAATATCTCCCAGGCAGAGAGAGCAAGTGTGTTACTGTAAACCTGTACTCTGCTTGGTTATTTCCTTTGTGTACTGTGGGAGGTCCTCTTGCAGGAGGATTCTCATAAAAGCCAGTGTGGCATCAATAAAAATTATTCCTGTTACACCCTTCATGAAGTCTAGGCTCATGCTTGGGGGATATTTGACTTGCTGGGGAGAATCGTCTTGGATTAATTTACACTATTCCTCTATACCCTAACTGCAGTTATAATCACTTATGCTCAGCTATTGGGAAAGGAATAGAAGACCGCAGTACCATAACCACTGCAGGTCATAACATAAAGGAATCCAGGAGACTGGGAATTCCAGGAATGAAATCAAGCAATGAACCCAGAAAACCCAGCATAAAGAAAACCAGACATAGAATAGAAAACCAGAAAAACCAAGAAAAGCTAAACAAGAATTGTAAAAAGAGTACTGGATACCAGAAGCCAAGACCAGACATCACTGCAGAACAGAACAGGATGTGGCAGTAGGCAAAACTATACGACCTCTACACATCCATATAGAAGAACATATTCGTAAAAAATATACAATGGCCTTGAAACCTACAATGTGTCACCTCATTTTAAACTACACCATAACTAATATCTGAAAGGTACAACATTTATGGCCATCAAAAAAGTTCTTAAAGATAAATTCGGACCGAAACAAATTGCACATGTCTATTAGGAACCATATAAAAATGGAATGTGAGACTTGATGGTTTACTGCACTAGATTGAAGAAGCCATTCCAGGGAAACGCGTCTCTGGGACTATTTTTAATATTATTTGATATTTTAATTATAAGTTCTAATAAAGTATATACTGTTTAAGGTTTATATTATTTTTTTTTATCATCAATGTTCCTGCATTCTACAACCAAGGGTGGTGTGGTCCCTAACCATACTCTGCTGTTCAACTGAGCCAATTACTAGGCTCCAGGCTTGTGAGTATTTTACCTATTTATAAGAAAATATTTGTTACAAATGGTATCACACTACATATACATATCTTTCCTTGAGATACTGCATACTACTTCTGCTGAATACACAAGAAAACTCCTAAGCTACTCTTCATAAAGAAAAAGAGGCAGTTTGCCTAAACGGACCTACAGGCAAATAACTCCCAGAGCTAGGTTATAGCTCTGCAATATGTGAGTGTTTCAATTTGTGTATATCACACTTTTGTACATAAGGGCACTGCACTATTTCTGTCTTTTGTATTTTTCTCAAAGGTATTCATAGCATGGATGTTCAAGGATATGTATAAATACGGTATATAAACATTCCTTGTTTTATTCACATATTTAAGTGCTCCACTGAATCTGGGACAACAAATTATGTCTTTGATCTGATTTCTGGAGAATTGCAGATTACAGTGTGGTAGAAGCTAATAGATAATTTTTTTTGCACAGTCAATCGATATAACACTTGCACATTAATAAGCGCTCATATACATCAACTGTGTTTTCTAAATAAATAAATCAAATCAAAAATCTATTTGTACTATGTTAATGACAGTGGTCAAATTGAAAGTCCAGACTAGATCAAGCTAAAAGGAGGATGACAGGAATTTAAATAACAAGGAGTTAACCGTGCTATGCAAAACACTGGATTGGCCACAGAGGACCATATCAAGGTCTTCTCCTGGCATCTAAGAACAGGAAACTGAGGCAACATTGTGTACAGAGTGTTAAACTTAAAATTTGGAATTTATTCTGCAGATGTTGACTACGTGCCTTTTGTGCTCAAAATCATATCTATATTTACTTACAACATCTGTTAAAATTGTGACTGATCGCCATGTGTTCCTTAAGGATTTCTCTTGTAAATGATTCACAAAAAGTACTGATTTCCTCTATTTTATATACATTTGTACTAACCCCAGCCACATGTTAATTATTTGCACCATGCACAGGGCCGGTGCTAGGATTTTTAGTTACACAGGCGAAGATGCATTTTGGCGCCCCCAACCCTCATTAAAAAAAAAAAAAAAATGCATCTTCACCTGTGTGTCTTTCCTCCCAAGCCACAGGCACACAGGCATCATTTTTCAGTCACACAGTCAAAGTCATACAGGTACACTGTCATACAAAGACAGAAATAATCATACAGAGACATACAGACACATACAGTCAGAGACATCCAAGCAGATATATACATGCATACAGAGACATGCAGGCATATAAAGACATACATGCATACAGAGGCATACTGTCATACAGACACATACATACAGACAGGCATACAGAAACATACATACAAAGACATTCAGGCACATACATACAGACATACAGGCATAAAGAAACATACATACAGAGACATACAGGCATGCAGACACATACATACATACAGAGGCATACCGTCATACAGACACATACAGAGGCATACCGTCATACAGACACATACATACATACAGAAACATGCATACAAAGACATACGTACATACAGAGACATAAAGGCATACAGTTACATACATGCATACAGAGACATATATACAGACATTCAGAGACAAACATACATCCAGTTACATACATGCATACAGAGACATACAGAAACATACGTACAAGACATACAGACACATCCATACATACAGAGGCATACCGTCATACAGATACATACATACAGACAGGCTTACAGAAAAATACATACTCTCACACACACACACAAACTCACAGACACATACTCGAACACACACACACTGACAGACACACATACTCACATGCACACACACACTGACAGACACACACACACACACTCACTGACGTCATATTCCGGCTCCCGCGGCATCAGCAAAAGGCGCGCGAGGGAGCCGGTCAGAGAGATCAGAGAGCTCCCTCGCCGCCTCCTAATGAACTTCAGCGCCGCTCCGGGGATCCAGGAGGTGACCAGGCAGGAGGGAGCACTTCCCTCCTGCCGGTCACTGGAATTTTGCGCCCCCAGAGCCGGTGCAGGGCCGGACTGGGGATAAAAAGCAGCCCTGGGAAAAAAATCTATGCCAGCCCCATAAGTCATTGCGCCATATATTGTCGCATGTAATATGTAAGGCTATGTCTTGCCACCCCAGATGATTGAGTAATTATATATATAATCTTTTTCTAATATAATATATTGGTCCTTTCAGAGTAAAACATTTAATTACCGTATATACTAGAGTATAAGCCGACCCGAATATAAGCCGAGGCCCCTAATTTTACCCCAAAAAACTGGGAAAACTTATTGACTCGAGTATAAGACTAGGGTGGGAAATGCAGCGGCTACTGGTAAATTTCTAAATAAAATTAGATCCTAAAAAAATATATTAATTGAATATTTATTTACAGTGTGTGTATATGAGTGCAGCGTGTGTGTATATGAGTGCAGCATGTGTGTAGTAGTGCAGTGTGTGTAGTAGTGCAGTGTGTGTATGAATGCAGTGTGTATGAGTGCAGTGTGTATGAGTGCAGTGTGTATGAGTGCAGTGTGTATGAATGCAGTGTGTATGAATGCAGTGTGTATGAGTGCAGTGTGTATGAGTGCAGTGTGTGTATGAATGCAGTGTGTATGAGTGCAGTGTGTATGAATGCAGTGTGTATGAGTGCAGTGTGTATGAGTGCAGTGTGTATGAGTGCAGTGTGTGTATGAATGCAGTGTGTGTGTGTGTGTGTGTGTGCGTGTGTTGAAGAGCCTTGGTGGGGGGTGGGCAATTTTATTATTTTTTTAAAAAATATATTTTAATTTTTTATTTATTATTTCTTATTATTTAATTTAATTACCTTTTTTATTTTATTATTATTCATTTTTTTTTTCGTCCCCCCTCCCTGCTTGATTCATGGCAGGGAGGGGGGCTCCTTCCCTGGTGGTCCAGCATTGGCAGTTCAGTGGGGGGAGAAGGGGGCTGTCAGAGCTGTACTTACCTTTCCTGCAGCTCTTGTAAGCTCTCTTCTCCTCCTCTGCGCCGTCCGTGCAGCTCTTCTGTCAGCTCCCAGTGTAAATCTCGCGAGAGCCGCGGCTCTCGCGAGTTTTACACTGGGAGCTGACCGAGGTGCTGAACGGACGGCGCAGAGGAGAAGGGAGCTGACAGGAGCTGCAGGAAAGGTAAGTACAGCTCTGCCAGCCCCAGTCTGTATTATGGCAATGCAAATTGCCATAATACAGACTATTGACTCGAGTATAAGCCGAGTTGGGGTTTTTCAGCACAAAAAATGTGCTGAAAAACTCGGCTTATACTCGAGTATATACGGTATACAGTAAGCATACTCACATGCAGACACAGACAATCTCACTGACACACACAAGCTCATTGATACACAGCCTCATAGACAAACAATTTCACTAATATACATAAGCTCATTGACATAAAAATACAAGCTCACTCACTAGCAGACACACACACACATGCAAGCAAGCAAACTCACTAGCAGGCGCACACACACACACAGCTTAATGTAGTGGTTCTGGTGTCTATAGCCTGTCCCTGCAGGCTTTTGAATGTAAACACTGACTTGTCAGAGAAAAGGCAGTGTTTACATTGCTTCCTAGTGACACCTCTAGTGACAGACACTCAGACGGTCACTAGAGGCGCTTCCTGTGTCAGTGCGGATTGGCTGAGATCATCAAGCTTGATGATCTCAGTCATAGAGGCAGAGACCAGCATGACGTTGGGAAAAAAAAAGTGAGTAAAACACTATTTTTACAAACACACACAGACACTACGACTGACACACACACACCATGACAGACATACACACACCATGACACAGACAGACACACACACACACCATGATACAGACACACAGTGACACAGAGACACACACACACACAGCATGACACAGACACAGACACAGCATGACACAGACACAGACACAGCATGACACAGACACAGACACAGCATGACACACACACACAGCATGACACAGAAACACACACAGCATGACACAGACAGACACACTCCCACTGACATACATATTTGTCGCTACCTGTGTGGGTGGGTGGGCAGACTGATAGGTGCCCCTCCCCTTCTGTGCCCTCTTTTGCCCCTGTGTGCTTTTTAGCCCCTTCCCCTCCTGTGCCCTTATGTAGCACCCTCCCTTCCTGTGCCCTCTTTAGCCCCCTCCCGTGCTCTCTTTAGCCACCTTCCTTCCTGTGCCCTCTTTAGCCCCCCTTCCGACTTGTACCCTCTTCAGCCCCTTTTGTGCTCATCTTTTGGCCCCTCTCCCCTTCCTGTGACCTCTTAGCCCCCTCCCCTCCTGTGCCCTTTGTTACCCCCCCCTCCCCTCCTGTGCCCTTTGTTACCCCCCCTCCCCTTCCTGTGACCTCTTAGCCCCCTCCCCTCCTGTGCCCTTTGTTACCCCCCCTTCCTGTGACCTCTTAGCCCCCTCCCCTCCTGTGCCATTTGTTACCCCCCCTCCCCTTCCTGTGACCTCTTAGCCCCCTCCCCTCCTGTGCCCTTTGTTACCCCCCTCCCCTCCTGTGCCCTTTGTTACCCCCCACCCTCCCCTTCCTGTGACCTCTTAGCCCCCTCCCCTCCTGTGCCCTTTGTTACCCCCCTCCCCTCCTGTGCCCTTTGTTACCCCCCCTCCCCTCCTGTGCCCTTTGTTACCCCCCACCCTCCCCTTCCTGTGACCTCTTAGCCCCCTCCCCTCCTGTGCCATTTGTTACCCCCCCTCCCCTCCTGTGTCCTTTGTTACCCCCCACCCTCCCCTTCCTGTGACCTCTTAGCCCCCTCCCCTCCTGTGCCATTTGTTACCCCCCCTCCCCTCCTGTGCCATTTGTTACCCCCCCTCCCCTCCTGTGCCCTTTGTTACCCCCCCTCCCCTCCTGTGCCCTTTGCTACCCCCTCCCCTCCTGTGCCCTTTGCTACCCCCCTCCCCTCCTGTGCCCTTTGTTACCCCCACCCTCCCCTTCCTGTGACCTCTTAGCCCCCTCCCCTCCTGTGCCATTTGTTACCCCCCCTCCCCTCCTGTGCCATTTGTTACCCCCCCTCCCCTCCTGTGCCATTTGTTACCCCCACCCTCCGCTTCCTGTGACCTCTTAGCCCCCTCCCCTCCTGTGCCATTTGTTACCCCCCTCCCCTCCTGTGCCATTTGTTACCCCCCCTCCCCTCCTGTTCCCTTTGTTACCCCCCCTCCTGTGCCCTTTGTTACCCCCCCCTCCCCTCCTGTGCTCTTTGTTACCCCCCCTCCCCTCCTGTGCTCTTTGTTACCCCCCCTCCCCTCCTGTGCTCTTTGTTACCCCCCACCCTCCCCTTCCTGTGCCCTTTGTTACCCCCCCTCCCGTGCTCTTTATTACCCCCCACCCTCCCCTTCCTGTGACCTTTGTTACTTACCCCCCCACCCCCTCCCCTCCTGTGCTCACCTTCCAGCCCAGCCAGCCTTCCTGAAGCTCTTCTCGCGGCCGCAGGGGAAGCTCTTCTGGCGGCCGCTGGGGGAGCAGGCTGTTCTGTCTCTGCTCCCCCTCCCTCACGCGCAGCTTAATGAGACCGGGGCCGGAATATGACGTCATATTCCGGCGCCGGTCTCTTTCTAGCGCGTGAGGGAGGGGGAGCAGAGACAGAACAGCCTGCTCCCCCAGCGGCCGCCAGAAGAGCTTCCCCTGCGGCCGCAAGGAGAGCTTCCCCTGCGGCCGCCATCCAAGCTCTCCATGCGGCCGCAGGACATCCACATGTCTCCCCGGCCCCAGGTGCCGACGGCCCACCTGGAAATTTCCCGGTATCCCGGTGGGCCAGTCCCCGGCCCTTATGGACGCGCCGGCCCTGACCATGCAATATGCAGTATTGCTACTAACTGCTTTGTTTGCTAGAGAATAGACAACCCACTATGCCAGCAAGTTTCACATGGCAAAATGTATAGCCATATTTATCATTTTATTGCCCTTTCATTATTCAGCCATGGTCTTGACTCCTTTACTTGTACTTTGAAAACCTGCTATTAGCCCATTGAGATTTCTGAGAGAGCCTTAGCAATAGGTCACTCTTCACAAAGGACAAAAATTGCTGCTGCTCTTGGCCCGATAATTTGCAGTGGTCCTCTGTTGAAAAGTACAGCCAACATTGCTTATTATTTAGGTGCAGCAAAGGGTCTGACAAATGTAGAATACATTTACATGTAGAATACATGTAGAACACTTAAAAGTCCCATGGATGGCATTACCCTTAAAACTGTTGATGGGAGGACAGTCTGAACTTCAGTCCCACAGTGAGAACATACATGTCTGTCCAAAGCAATGTGAGTGTTAGGAGCACCAATATATAAACTCACATTTACCTTATACCCATAACATTGAAATGGGAAGGGCAGAAAGTACATACTCTAGCCTTAATTGATTCTTGTGCTACCGAGAATTTTGTTGACGCTACTTTCGCCAATACTTATTCTCTTAAAAGAAAGAACAACACCCTTCCTCAGCTGTTCGTATTCGCCAGTAAATGGTGCGCGGTAAATCGAATGCCTCTCCCTGATGACACACTTCCGGCAAAGTGGACGTCATCAGGGAGAGGCATTCGCTGAGGAAGGGAAACACAGAGGTAATCTGCCGACGGATAACTGGTCCAATCAAAGGAGAACATGAGAGAACGCCCACCACACCCCCAATGGACTTCTAGAATCCAAATTATCTAAGGGGAGTGCAGAGAGGCTTTTTGGTACACTTGATTGTATATTTAAGTGTATTTATGCTTTTTGGTACACTTGATTGTATATTTAAGTGTATTTTATTGTATTTTTATAATATTGGTCCCTGAGGAAGTTTCCTAAAGGGAACAAAATGCATAGAACCGCTTTTTAACCATATTATTTTAGCAAAATATGCCAATAAATATTTTTTACATCCAAACCATTTGGAGTGTGGGACCTTCCTGGTATCCAGATTGGAGCTACCATCAGCTACCATCAGCAGTGGGACATACCACCCATACCACAGGGGAGGCAACTAATCTGTGAGTGCAACCTTGAAGTGTTGGGTGATTTAAAGGCTATAACAATATTATACTATGTTGTATTTTATTTATATGTTTTAGTGATACCAGCTGGATCCCTATCTTGTTTGTATTTTATACTATCCTGCACATGGTTACCAAGTTTGGGTGGTAACTTGAGGGAAGCAAGTATCCAAAAGTTAAATTAATTTGTTATTTCCACGGATGACCAGGTCGAAGTTGTATATTGTATTGTAGGCAGGTTACATCAGGAAGTAATGATGCTACAACAAGTAACCTCTCCTACTTCCCCTATCGCTCTTGGTTTTCCTTGGCTATCCAAGCATAATCCTGTGATAGACTGGGAGAGAAAGAAGATCACCAAGTGGAGTGAGCCTTGTAGGAATGGGTGTATGACTAAGGTTAAACCTGTTTGTCTACTAAATGTTCCCACCATGGAACCATTGATGACACAGGTACCTGACCCTTATCTAGACCTTAACCCCTTAAGGACCAAACTTCAGGAATAAAAGGGAATTATGACATGTCACACATGTCATGTGTCCTTAATGGGTTAAGCCTGTTTTTGAGCAAAAAGAAACAGAGAACGTATTGTCCCTATGACTGTGCTATTAACTTGCTTCCTGGAACTATGCATCCAATAGGCTCAGTTTATCCCTTATCTGGTAAAGAGAACAAGGTGCTGGATGAATACTGTGGCGAAAGTGACCTCGCCGCTGGTTATTGGAGGGGCCTGTTTGCCAGCCTCCTACCCTGTGACTATGGGCCCTGCAATATACCTTGCTCAATAAACTTTAAAAGGCTCAATTCATGTACTTTTGTACTCCATAAAGAGGGACCAACCGTTGGCCCTAATTCCCTGGAACTGTTTTGGGCATGGGGCCATGCTTGCGGTCGGTCAAATAAATGACTTCCAGGAAATTCCTGAACCGATCTGGGTGATTTTTGGATATGTTGTTCACCCAGATCAGGGCTATCAGGGGATGTGACTTATGGGGATATGTGGTGTTTTGGGGTGTTTTCCAGACTTTGTAAAAATGTATGTTTTTTCTGTTTAGAGTTAATTGAGTTGTCTTTGTTAATTGTATCACATGCAGAGGGGAGGGATTGTGTACACTGTATGGGACTGTCTGAATGTAAACCTTTGTTTTTACTGGTTTGTATGTTTTGTATTCGGTGTCCAACTAGGTCCACCTGGGCGTCACCTTTGCTGTAAAACTTGTATAAAAGACCAGTGTGCCATTAAACTGTCAGGCCTTCTTACCCTCAACTCGCAGCCTCGTCTTGTCACTACTATTATCACATTGGGTATTGCTATACTCTGTATACTCCCCTGGGTTCTAATCACTAGCTCTTCTAAGACCTGTTCCTGCTTCGCTTTCTGAAGGAAGAGAGGTTCACCCACTGGAGCCTTGTCGTAGGTCCAGGGTGGGTAGGAGATTGTGAGACCCCAACCAAGCTGCGGCAGTTCGTGTGGTCTGCAGTGCTTATGGTGTCTGGTGCAGTGCTGATGGTTCTTGGTAAGCAATAGGAGCATCGATTGACGGAGGGTCCGTTACAAATACATTAGTGAAAATTTAAGAAAAGGCTTCATAACCGGGTCATCTTCACCCGCTGGTGTTAGAGCCTAATAAAAGTTAGTGAGGCGAACATAGAGTCCGTTTGGGTTACGTTATAATTTGGTAATCACACAGTAACTCAAGTAGGTGTGATTTATAGGCCCCCAGAACAAATAGAAGAGTTAGATAATCTACTAGTTGAGGAAATAGTTAAAATGACAATGAAGGGGGAAGTTATCATCATGGGTGACTTTAATCTTCCTGATGTGAATTGGAAAACCAAAATAGTTGCTTGTGCCAGGAGCACACATATTCTAAACTCCCTACTGGGATTGTCTCTAAAACAAGTTGTTGAAGAGCCAACTCGTAAGGAGGCCATACTAGATTTAGTGTTAACAAATGGAGATTTGGTATCAGATATTACTGTAGGTGAAAGTTTAGGATCCAGTGATCATCAGTCAGTGGGGTTTAATATAAGAACAGTGACTGAGTCACACAACACAAAAACAAAAGTTTTAGACTTCAGAAAAACAGACTTTTCTAAAATTAGAATATGTGTAAAAGAGTCATTATCAGACTGGAGCAATTTAAATGGAGTCCAAGAGAAATGGGATTATTAAAAAGTTGCACTGCTGAAGGCAACAGAAAATTGCATTCGGCTTGTCAGCAAAAGCAAAAAATTCAAGAAACCACTGTGGTACTCCGCAGATATGGCCAAAATAGTAAAAATCAAGTTAGCATTTAGTAGTTCTAAAAATAAACAGAGTGAGGAAGACAGAATGATCTATAAGGTTAGGCAGAAAGAGGCTAAGCAAACTATAAGAGCTTCCAAATCACATACAGAAGAGAAATAGCACATTCAGTAAAAAAAAAGGGGACAAAACATTTTTTAGATACATAAATGAGAAAAGGAAATTTAAAACAATGATTAGTTAGATTAAAAACAAAAGAAGGAAGGTATGTAGAGGAAGATAAAGGTCTAGCTGACTGCCTCAATTAATATTTTTGTTCAGTATTTACAGATGAAAATAAAAGGAAAAGGGCCTCAGTTAGGAAAAAGGACAAATTAGTCATTTGTTACATGTGAGTTTACAGAGGAAGCGGTTCTATTTCAACTGTCAAAAGTCAAGACAAATAAGTCGATGGGACCTGATGGAATACACTCAAAGTTATTAAAATAGCTTAGTGGTGTACTAGCAAAACCATTAACAGGTTTATTTAACCAATCATATTTGACAGGAGTAGTCCCAGAAGATTGGAAGTTAGCGAATGTTGTGCCCGTTCACAAGAAAGGTAATAGGGAGGAGTCGGGCAACTAAAGGCCAGTAAGCTTTACTTCAGTAGTGGGGAAAGTAATGGAAACCATGTTAAAGGATAAGATTCTTGAACATCTAAAAACACATGGATTTCAAGATATGAGACAACATGGGTTTACTTCAGAGAGATCATGCCAAACTAATCTTATTGATTTTTTGCTTGGGTAACTAAAATAAAAGATCAGGGTGGTGCAGTCGACATTGGTTACCTAGATTTCAGTAAGGCTTTTGACACTGTTGCACATAGAAGGCTTATCAATAAACTGCAATCTTTAAGTTTGGATTCCAATATTGTTGAATGGGTAAGGCAGTGGCTGAGTGACAAGTAACAGAGGGTTGTAGTCAATGGAGTATATTCGAAGCTTGGGCTTGTCACCAGTGGGGTACCTCAGGGATCTGTACTTGGACCCATTCCCTTTAAGTGCAAGATAATGCATCTTGAACGTAAAAACCCAAAGGCAGAGTACAGAATATTTGATAGAGTCCTAACCTCAACATCTGAGGAAAGGGATTTAGGGGTGATTATTCAGACAATGTAATAGAGCAGCAGCAAATGCTAGCAGAATGATTGGTTGTATAGGGAGAGGTATTAGCAGTAGAAAGAGGGAAGTGCTCATGCCATTGTACAGAACACTGGTGAGTAGAGATGTCGAGAACATAAAATTGTACGTTCACAAACGGCGAACGCGAATTTCCGCAAATGTTCGCGAACGGGCGAACCGCCATAGACTTCAATAGGCAGGTGAATTTTAAAACCCACAGGGACTCTTTCTGGCCACAATAGTGATGGAAAAGTTGTTTCAAGGGGACTAACACCTGGACTGTGGCATGCTGGAGGGGGATCCATGGCAAAACTCCCATGGAAAATTACATAGTTGATGCAGAGTCTGGTTTTAATCCATAAAGGGCATAAATCACCTAACATTCCTAAATTGTTTGGAATAACGTGCTTTAAAACATCAGGTATGATGTTGTATCGATCAGGTAGTGTAAGGGTTACGCCCACTTCACAGTGACAGACCTAACTCCCAGTTTAACGCACCGCAAACAGTCCAGTTGCACAACCGCAAACTCCCCATTTGCACAAGGTTGGATACCAAGCTAGCCATGTCCTGTTCCTTGTCCTCACTGATGTAATTGAAGGTCTCTTCCTCCACCCAGCCACGTACAACACCAAGGGTCCCCGAAAGGTGACAACAAGCCCCCTGGGACGCCTGCTGTGTTTGGTCTTCAACCTCCTCAAAGCCACCTTCCTCCTCTGACTCCTCTTCGTCAGACTCCTCTCTCTGCGTTATTATAAGGTGTGTTAAGTAGTACTATTCCTATCAGTTTAATCCCTGTTACGTCCCCTATCAGGGGACTTGTATATGGCATCGATTTTAGGAACCGGGAGATAAAAAAAAGATGCTTGGTTGGTCCTCCTACTTCAAATTTAGGGCACTGCGCGTGCAATCTTATTCTAGGGCCAAAGGTAATCACAGCACCACGTCCACGACGGCCCCTGCGGGGTGGCCTGCCTCTGCCTGTCATTTTTTTTTTTTGATTAGTGGTACTATGCGTGCAAGCTACTGTGACAACAGATATGAGTGGCACTGTGCACTGGCAGAAGTTGGCAGGGTAGACGCTGTAGGCCTGACACACACGCTTGCAGACAACTAACTATTTTATTTTTTAAAAGTACACTACTGTTACACCAGATATGAGTTGCACTGGTGTGACACTGTGCCCTGGCAGGCCCTGAAATGCACACGTGTGAAGGAAACTGACTGCTATTATATTACAGTCAAAAAAGTTTTTGTTTTTTTAAATGCAAGCTATTGGACACCAGATATGAGTGGTGGCACTGGGCAAGTGGGCACAGTATACGCTGTGAGCCTGACACACACGCTGGCAGGCAGGCAACTGCAATTAGATTACACAGAAAAAAAAAGAAAAAGCAGCCTGATGTTCTAGCCCTAAAAAGGGCTTTTTGGGGTGCTGTCCTTACAGCAGAGATCAGATGAGTCATTCAGGACTGTAGTGGACACTGAATACACTAGCCTAGCTATCGATTTCCCTATTAAATCAGCAGCAGCTACACTGTCCCTCCTCTCACTAAGAATGCAGCTTCCGGGGGGCGGGGCCTAGCTGTCATGGAGGAAAGACGCACTTCGTGTGAGCTCCCTCAATATCTCACTTTAAGCAGCTATTAACTAGCGAATTTCACCCCAGAAGGGGATGATCCAGCAATGTTGCTCCTACCTGACCGACCCGACATGCTTAATAGCGGTCAGCAACTCGACAGAGTCTTACTTAACTCTGCGTGGCAAGTGTGGCCTGGTGCTCACCGGGCGGGAGAGGCAGCCGATCTCCCGATCCTGGGATGCCCAGGAGCAGCTACTTCCCAGCAGGAGCTCTGTTACCCCCCCCCCCCTCGGACCGGTGGGGGTTATCCCGGTCCACCCCTGAGAGGCTGTCTGGAGCTAATGGACGCACAGCCGCCCAGGCTTACATACTCATCTGTGACTCTCCCAATATGGCGGCAGCCGCGTGTCCTCCTGGTACCAGCAAAGCATGGCAGGATATTGAGTCTAAGCTGGACAGACTCTGTAATCAATTTTGGAAGCAAATAACAAGCAGGAAGCCCCAACAAGCTCCACCACAGCCCCAACAAGCTCCACCACAGCTAAGCGAAGCAGTCCCCATTAAAATGCACCAACGCAAAAGGCGTCGAAGACGGGACCGGAGGCACAAACAGAAATGCGGAGCCTGCCCCACGTCAAGCACTCGCCTCCACCTTAAGCCACCACAATCCCGCACCGGACGTGAAGCACCACCGGGACAGATCCGACCACCCGACAAAACAAGCTTCCACCACCTCAAGCCGCGAACCCGGCACTCAGCCAGAGACTTGCCTTTGTTGTTCCAGGTATCAGGGACTCCCAGGGTCTGCACCTGGCACCCAGAAGGGATCGGATGAGCACAAGCAGTAAAAAGCAGCCTGCCAAGCATGTCCCACTATAGCCGATCCTCCACACCATGCCTTTGATCACATGAACTGCTCTCTGCACATTAACTAATCGTAAAGCAGCAAGTGTTTAAACATGTCATTATTTCACCTCCTAAAGAGTTTGTTGTCGTAGTACCGTTCATGTATTATGTTATTCACTAGTCTCATCTCATGGGGCGACTCACACTTGATTTATAACTAGTGGTGGAGCTGCTGATATAAATACACAGTTGATAATGTGCAAGCTACACCCTAAACATGACAGCCATCTTTCACAACAATGTACTGCTATATACTCATACCCTCAGTGCAACTAGCCATGATATACGCACGTTCGGCCTGGCATGCTCAAATTTAACACACTTCTGTCTAAAAAAAAAGAAATAAAAAAAAAAGAAAAAAAAAAAAAGAATGCAGCTTCCGAATGAATCTAAAATGGATGCTGTCCAGGAGGTGGGAGGGTCTGGGAGGGAGGGTCTGCTGCTGATTGGCTGGAATGTGTCTGCTGACTGTGAGGTACAGGGTCAAAGTTTACTCTCAATGATGACGAATAGGGGGCAGACCGAACATCGCATATGTTCGCCATCCGTGGCGAACGCGAACAAGCTATGTTTGCCAGGAACTATTCGCCAGCGAACTATTCGGGACATCTCTACTGGTGAGACCTCACTTGGAGTATTGTACACAGTACTGGAGACCATATTTTCAGAAGGATATTTATACTTTAGAGAGAGTTCAGAGAAGAGCTACTAAACTGGTTCATGGATTGCAGGATAAAACTTACAAGGAAAGGTTAAAGGAACTTAACATGTATAGCTTGGAGGAAAGACGAGACAGGGGGGATATGATAGAAACATTTAAATACATAAAAGGGAATTAACACAGTAAAGGAGGAGACTATATTTAAAAGAAGAAAAACTACCACAACAAGAGGACATAGTCTTAAATTAGAGGGGCAAAGGTTTAAAAATAATATCCGGAACTATTACTTTACTGAGAGGGTAGTGGATGCATGGAATAGACTTCCAGCTGAAGTGGTAGAGGTTAACACAGTAAAGGAGTTTAAGCATGCGTTGGATATGCATAAGGCTATCCTAACTATAAGATAAGGCCAGGGACTAATGAAAGTATTTTTTTAAAAATCGGGCAGACTAGATGGGCCGAATAATTCTTATCTGCCGTCACATTCTATGTTTCTATGTTTCTAATATTGCCCAATTCATTTACTCCTGGCCAAGGCTAACCAGAGCTTCCCAGCCTAAAGTGTGGAACTTGATGCTGCATATTAAATCGGTGATGAATTCTTCCTTAACCTTTGTAAATATTCTTTTATAAAGAATATTCTTTAATGATCCCATTGATCTATGTAATAAAATCTATTTTATTCATATTGGTGTGATTCTTCGCATCCCAGAACAAAGCAAAACACATGGCCTCATACCATTTCTCTTTTAGTTCTATGTAATTTATGGCAAAGGTGTCAGAAAATAAATATACCATAACACGCGACCCTAAAAGAAACATTAAAGGAGCTTGTCACAGTCCTTAGTGTGGCCGGGCAAGTATATGAAATGTATGCAAGCAGACAGAAAGGTAAACATTAGACAAGTCAAGGTCTAGGATAACAGAGATACACAGAATCAATAGTTAAGCCAAGCTCATGATAACAGAGAGCAAGAATGGTCAAACAAGCAGTGATCATAAACCAGTTAATGCAATGCACGGTGCAAACACACTATCTTGTATCAAGAATCATTACAGGGCAAGGAAACAAAGGACAACCAGGAAGTATACATACTTCATACTGGGTTGTGATGTCACAAGTATGTACGCATCATTAAAAAGCACCACATAGGCTAACATTATAGAAATTAAATCAATGGATGGGTTCCATGTCATATATGATGTCATAATGAGGCACCAGAAAGCTAGGGATGAGTGGTTGCGGTTCAGAACACAGGAGAGACATAACTTCTGTGACCACATGGCAGCGTGAGGGATAGATATGACAAAAGGCTGAATCTTGGAATAAAAACAGATCTGAGCAGGGATCCACTGAAGGGCAAGCTTCTTGAGCTCCTGTCCATTCTCAGTATTCTCTTACACCTTGGTTATTTGCTCCCCGAAAGTTTAAGGGAAATCCAGACATGGACCTCTTGCTTGTGATGCCTAGAGGGGTATCAGCTATACCTCACAAGGCTGTAAACATAATCTGGAGCTGCTGTATCTTTTGTGCAAAGAGAGAAAGTCTTCATTTTGGATCTGGGCTGCTCTTCTGTGTGGGATCAGTCTGATATGCAAATGGCCTAGGACCTCTTTGTAATGGTGCAAGATGGCCTAAAGCCAGCTTGAGATCTGAGTGGGGACCCACCAAAGAGCAAATTACTTGCACTTCTGTCCATTCTCAGTATTTTCTAGCAGCCTTTTTTTGTTTACCCGAAGTATAAAGCAGTGTCACGTTTAAACATTTGTTATGAAGGAACACAACTGCAGATTTCGTATAGTTGAATATTTATTAAAGAAAGTAAAAGGTAAAAACTTGAATTCCAAATTACAGGCACTGTAGCTTAAGTAGTAAATGATAACTGAAGTCCACAGTTAAAGGCACTGTAGCTTTAAGTAGCAAATGATAACTGAAGTCCACAATTACAGGCACTGTAGCTTTAAGGAGTAAACGATAGAAAATTGCAGACACTGAATCAATAAAGAGTCTCTTAATAGAGTTAACGGTTTAGGTGAGCAGTAATTACAATAGCTGTTCCATACTTTAACTTAAGCAAGCCAGATGCAGATAACTGATATGAAGTATGAGTTGAGTTTAGCTGTAACAGGATTGTTTTTACCGAAGGACTTTTGGAGACAGGTAATAACAGCTTTTAGATGCAACTCTTATCACATTGGTTTTACTTAGCTTCCTGCACATAGAACACTGGTTCCCGAGATATCCTCAGAGGCGTATGAAGATTGTTTAATCTTTAGTCTTGGATGAGGAGAGGTGAAGGGAACTTTGCAGAGTCTTTCAGTCCGGTTTGGTAGCAGAGGCTTTCACAATGAAGTTGTAGCCTGGTTGTGAGTAAGGAACGTAGTTCAATAATCCAGCCCTGATCAGCTGGTGCAGTCAGATTAAATAGGCAGACCGTGTCATAAAGGGGTGTGGCTAGGCTCCGTGGAACCAGGAAGTAAGAGGATACCATAGTTAAGGCATGACAGTACCCCCTCTTTAATGAGCAACCTCTGGGTGCTATTGACTTGGTTTAGAAGGGTAACGCTTGTGAAATTTGGAAATCAATATGTCAGCATGAACGACAGAGGAGTTTTCCCATGTATCTTCATCAATTCCATATCCTTTCCATCTGATGAGGTATTGTAAGGAGCCACGATGGATCCTTGAATCCAGTATACTTTGAATTTCGTATTCTTCTTCACCCTGGACCAATATGGGATCAGGAGAAGTAGTGACATTTCTTTGGAAAGGGTCAGGATGATGAGGCTTCAACAAGGACAATTGATTGGATCTTTGGCATACAGAACAAGATTTGACATAAGATTCGATAGTTTGGTCTTGACAAGGCCACCAACAGTATCTTTTAGACAATTCAAGGGTCCTTTTCATACCTGGATGACCTGCCAGAGGAGAATCATGAATAAATTCAAGTACTTTAATTCTGAAAGAGGGAGGTACATAAATCCGGTCTTTAAAATAGTAGAGACCGTTTTTCTTGGATAATTTCATTGATTTAGGAAGTTCAAGAGCATCTTCACTGAGACTTTTAATGTCGTCAATAAGAGAAGATAAGATTCCAATGACTTTAGGCAAAGGAGGTTCTTGAGGAGTTTTGTGTTGAGAAAGGACAGCTCCAATTGCAAATTCCGAAGCATCCGTTTCAAGGACATAAGGATATGAAGGATTTGGAAGTTGAAGGATAGGAGCTGTTGTAAACTTTCTCTTTAATTCACCAATGACTGTAGGAGGAGGAGACTCCAGTTCGGTGTCAGAACAACATGAGGTTTTAGCTGGTTCTTTCGTAGACTGAAGAATTGGAATTTGCTGTAAACATGTTTCTTTACAATAATGTGAGTTAAAGGTGAGAGAGAAAGGAAACCATGAGATTTGAGGGTTGTGGTTCCTTAACCAGTTGATCCCTAATATAATAGGAAAAAATGGTGATGAGATAACATCAAATATAAGACTTTCCGTATGAGTATGATTGATGGTTACTTTTAGAGGGACGGATTCATGAAGTATTGGTCCCGATGAGATGAGGGATCCGTCAATCACTTTAACAGGTACAGAAGTTCTTTTACGAACACAAGGAATTTTATTCTTTGTTACAAAGGCTGAGTCGATGAATACTCCATTTGCACCGGAATCGATAACAGCCTTGGTTATGATTCTTTTATTGTCCCACTGTAATACAAGAACGATAGGGGACATTTGAGTATTTGCTGTAGAGGGAAGTACACTTAGGATGGAAGAGGCATGAGACTGCCTTCTGCCTTTTATCCGTTTTAATGAAGGACAATCAGAGACTAAATGAACTTGAGAGGCACAATACATGCAGAGGTTTAACATACGTCTTCGATTTTTCTCTTCAGGAGTGAGGGGACTTCTTATTATCCCTATTTCCATAGGTTCGATTGGTTCAGATGGGTTGTCAGGAGGCTTTGGAGCCCCTATTTCCATAGGTTCACGTGGTATGGAATTCTTATCTGGAGCTTTTGAGGGAGTGAAAGGTTTGCGGTCTTTTGAATGTGAAAGGGCTTTTTCGGCCTTTCTTTCTCTTAATCTTCTGTCAATGCTGATTGATAGGCGAATTAGAGCGTTCAAATTAGTAGGGAGTTCTGTTCTAGATAATTCATCTTTTACAGCTTCCGATAAACCAATTCGAAACTGGTTGCGCAATGTGATGTCATTCCATTGCGTTTCTATAGCCCATCTTTTGAATTCAGCAATGTAATCTTCAACGGGTCTATTTCTTTGCTGTAGTGTTCTGATTGTTAAATCAGCTGTAGCTTGTTTGTTAGGATCTTCATAGAGAAGAGACATGGCTTCAAAAAATTCATCTAGTGAATTTAAAATGGGGTCATCGTTTTCCAGAAAGGAATGGGCCCATGACATAGGTTCACCTCTTAGAAAGGAAATAACCGAACAAACTTTAGTTCTTTCTGTAGGATAGGACCTAGGTTTCAAAGCAATTAAAAGTTTGCAAGAGTTGAGGAACTCCCTGTATTTTGAACGATCTCCATAGAACTTTTCAGGGTTACACACAGCAGGATCACTAGCCGAGTGCAGAGTAGTATGAGGAGTATGAGTTTGTAAATCTCTGATATAAGCGAGAAGTCTTTCGTTAGTAACTTGCAGGTCTTGCACACTTTGGGCTAGTGCATTAACTCTTTGATTCAGCGTAGTTATAGTAGAATCGAAATCTGCTGGATCCATTACAATGGCTGGATTATTCTGTCACGTTTAAACATTTGTTATGAAGGAACACAACTGCAGATTTCGTATAGTTGAATATTTATTAAAGAAAGTAAAAGGTAAAAACTTTAATTCCAAATTACAGGCACTGTAGCTTAAGTAGTAAATGATAACTGAAGTCCACAGTTAAAGGCACTGTAGCTTTAAGTAGCAAATGATAACTGAAGTCCACAATTACAGGCACTGTAGCTTTAAGGAGTAAACGATAGAAAATTGCAGACACTGAATCAATAAAGAGTCTCTTAATAGAGTTAACGGTTTAGGTGAGCAGTAATTACAATAGCTGTTCCATACTTTAACTTAAGCAAGCCAGATGCAGATAACTGATATGAAGTATGAGTTGAGTTTAGCTGTAACAGGATTGTTTTTACCGAAGGACTTTTGGAGACAGGTAATAACAGCTTTTAGATGCAACTCTTATCACATTGGTTTTACTTAGCTTCCTGCACATAGAACACTGGTTCCCGAGATATCCTCAGAGGCGTATGAAGATTGTTTAATCTTTAGTCTTGGATGAGGAGAGGTGAAGGGAACTTTGCAGAGTCTTTCAGTCCGGTTTAGTAGCAGAGGCTTTCACAATGAAGTTGTAGCCTGGTTGTGAGTAAGGAACGTAGTTCAATAATCCAGCCCTGATCAGCTGGTGCAGTCAGATTAAATAGGCAGACCGTGTCATAAAGGGGTGTGGCTAGGCTCCGTGGAACCAGGAAGTAAGAGGATACCATAGTTAAGGCATGACAAGCAGGGGCGGACTGAGAACCCTCAGGGCCCCCGGGCAAAATAAATCAAGTGCCCCCTTACAGGCCCCACCCATACTCCGCAGCAAGCGCCACCCATGTCCACCCATGCACCGCCTCCAGCCACACCCTACACAATCTTTAGACACAAGGAACAAAAGTGCAATAATCCCTTCAAGGCCCCAGTAGAGACTACAATTGAGGGCTAATGGGCCATGGAGGGGGGTCTTTCTAGCAGAGACTATCTCAGTGTCCTTTAGAGAGTGTGTTAGAAAGAATTCCCTGCAGGCCCTATTAGAGACTACAATGGAGTCTAATAGGCTTGGAAGGGGGTCTTTCTAACAGAGGCCATCTCAGTGTCCCTGCTGGAAACAGTCGCCTCCAGGCCCCAGTAGAGACTACAATTGAGGGCTAATGGGCCATGGAGAGGGGGAGCATTCTAGCAGAGGCTATCTCAGTGTCCTTTAGAGAGTGTGTTAGAAAGAATTTCCTCCAGGTCCCATTAGAGACTACAATGGAGTCTAATGGGGCCTGGAGGGGGCTCTCTCCAACACTCTGGTTCCTATTCGCAATATAGCAACACAACATAGCTCACTGATACCTAGGCCAAGTTGGCTCCTCTTACCTTAATTACTGTTGCTGGCTGGCAGTCTGTGGGCTTGCTGGAAGGCTGTGGGTTTACTGGCTGCGGCTGGCAGGCTGTGGGCTTGCTGGCTACTGCCGGCATGCTGTGGGCTTGCTGGCTGTGGTTGGCAGGCTGTGAGCTTGCTGGCTGCGGCTGGCAGGCTGTGGCTTGCTGGCTGGCAGGCTGTGGCTTGCTGGCTGCGGTTGGCAGGCTGTGGGTTTGCTGGCTTTAAGCCTAACTGGTGGCCTGTGGGCTGGCTGGCTGGCTACTGGCCAGCCTGTGGGCTGGCTGGCCAGCCTGTGGGCTGGCTGGCTGGCTGGCTACTGGGGCACTCGTAGATTATTTAAAGAAATAATCCATGCACAATAACCACTACTGCTCTGTGTAGTCGTTATGGTGCCAGGAGGGCCGGGCCCCCCTCCCAGAGTAAGTAGTCAAACCGTTTAAGAACAGTTTGACAACTTACCTGGGGTCTGCTGGGATATGAGGCTGTAGTAGGGTATAGAAGCAGTGGTGCAATGTGTAAGGGGTGCAGTGTGTGTGAAAGGTTCAGTGTGTGTGAGGGGGTGTAGTGTGTGAATGTGTAGGGTGTGTGGGGCAATGTGTGTACGAGGGGGCTGTGTATGTGTGTGGCAATGTTAGTATGGGGGGCTGTGTGTGTATGGGTGGGCAGTGTATGTGTATGTGTGTGAGGCAATGTGTGTAAATGTGTATGGTGTGTTTGGGGGCAGTGTGTGTGTATGGGGGGCAGTGTGTGAATGTGTATGGTGTGTGGGGGTAGTGTGTTTATGGGGCTAGAGTTCACTCTCACCATTGCGACCACCAGGAATACCTGGTGGTCACAGTGTTGAGAGTGAACTCTAGCCCGTAGCTCCAGGGCTAGAGTTTACTCTCGCAAGAGCCTTAACGTTGTCGTGGTAACCGCGGCAACGATCTGTGCTCGCGCAAGAAGGACCCAGAGGAGCTGCAGGCTGAGCTCCCGGGTCCTCTCTTCCTCCCTCCCCTGCCGACTGCCCGCACGGTGCCTGCGGACAGGGGAGGGGGCAATTGCCCTCCTCTTACTCCCCCCTCCCCCTCTTCCCCTCTTCTTACCCCCTTCTTATTCCCACCCTCTTCTTACTCCCCCCTCACTCTCTTCTTACCCCCTTCTTACTCTCCCCCTCTTCTTACTCCCCCCTCCCCCTCTTCTTACTCCCCCTTCTTACTCTCCCCTCTTCTTACTCCCCCCTCCCCCTCTTCTTACTCCCACCTCTTCTTACTCCTCCCTCTTCTTACTCCCCCCTCCCCCTCTTCTTACACCTCCTTCCTATTTTACTCCCCCCTCCCCCTCTTCTTACCCCCTTCTTACTCCCCCCCTCCTCTCTTCTTACTCCCCTCCCCCTCTTTTTACCCCCTCTCTCTTCTTACCCCCTCCCTCTTCTTACCCCCCTCCCTCTCTTCTTACCCCCTCCCTCTCTTCTTACCCCCCTCCCTCTCTTCTTACCCCCCTCCCTCTTCTCACCCCTCCCCTCTCTCTTTTAACCCCCCTCCCTCTCTCTTTCAACCCCCCCTCCCTCTATCTTTTAACAACCCCCCTCTCTCTTTTAACCCCCCTCTCTCTTTTAACCCCCCTCTCTCTTTTAACCCCCTCTCTCTTTTAACCCCCCTCTCTCTTTTAACCCCCTCTCTCTTTTTACCGCCCCTCCCTCTCTCTTTTTACCCCCCTCCCTCCCTCTTTTTACCCCCCATCCCTCCCTCTTTTTACCCCCCATCCCTCCCTCTTTTTACCCCCCCCCTCTCTCTTTTTACCCCCCCTCTCTCTTTTTAACCCCCCTCTCTCTTTTTAACCCCCCTCCCTCTCTCTTTTTAACCCCCCTCCCTCTCTCTTTTTAACCCCCCTCCCTCTCTCTTTTTACCCCCCTCCCTCTCTCTTTTTACCCCTCCTCCCTCTCTCTTTTTACCCCCCTCTCTCTTTTTACCCCCCTCTCTCTTTTAACCCCCCTCCCTCCCTCTTTTTACCCCCTCTCTCTTTTTACCCCCCCCCCTCTCTTTTTACCCCCCTCTCTCTTTTTAACCCCCTCCCTCTCTCTTTTTACCCCCCTCCCTCTCTCTTTTTACCCCCCTCCCTCTCTCTTTTTACCCCTCTCTCTTTTTACCCCCCTCTCTCTTTTTACCCCCCTCTCTCTTTTTACCCCCCTCTCTTTTTACCCCCTCCCTCTTTTTACCCCCTCCCTCTTTTTACCTCCCTCCCTCTTTTAACCCCCTCTCTCTTTTAACCCCCCTCTCTCTTTTAACCCCCTCTCTCTTTTTACCGCCCCTCCCTCTCTCTTTTTACCCCCCCTCCCTCCCTCTTTTTACCCCCCATCCCTCCCTCTTTTTACCCCCCATCCCTCCCTCTTTTTACCCCCCCTCTCTCTTTTTACCCCCCCTCTCTCTTTTTAACCCCCCTCTCTCTTTTTAACCCCCCTCCCTCTCTCTTTTTAACCCCCTCCCTCTCTCTTTTTAACCCCCCTCCCTCTCTCTTTACCCCTCCTCCCTCTCTCTTTTTACCCCCCTCTCTCTTTTTACCCCCCTCTCTCTTTTAACCCCCCTCCCTCCCTCTTTTTACCCCCTCTCTCTTTTTACCCCCCCCTCTCTTTTTACCCCCCTCTCTCTTTTTAACCCCCTCCCTCTCTCTTTTTACCCCCCTCCCTCTCTCTTTTTACCCCCCTCCCTCTCTCTTTTTACCCCCTCTCTCTTTTTACCCCCCTCTCTCTTTTTACCCCCTCTCTCTTTTTACCCCCTCTCTTTTTACCCCCTCCCTCTTTTTACCCCCTCTCTCTTTTTACCTCCCTCTCTCTTTTAACCCCCCCTCTCTCTTTTAACCCCCTCTCTCTTTTAACCCCCCCTCTCTTTTAACCCCCCCTCTCTCTTTTAACCTCCCTCCCTCTCTCTTTTAACCCCCCTCTCTCTTTTAACCCCCTCTCTCTTTTAACCCCCTCTCACTTTTAACCCCCCTCTCTCTTTTTACCACCCCTCCCTCTTTTTACCGCCCCTCCCTCTTTTTACTGCCCCTCCCTCTCTCTTTTTACCCCCCTCCCTCCCTCTTTTTACCCCCTCTCTCTTTTTACCCCCCTCTCTCTTTTTACCCCCCTCCCTCTCTCTTTTTACCCCCTCTCTCTTTTTACCCCCCCCTCTCTCTTTTTACCCCCCCCCTCCCTCTCTCTTTTTACCCCCCCTCCCTCTCTCTTTTTACCCCCTCCCCTGTAGCGTGGCCGAGCTGCTCTCCGGTCCGCGCGGAACAGGAGTTTCTGTTTCCTGTACCCGGCCGGACTGACAGGAAGGTGCACACTTAGTGTGCACCTTCCTATAACTCTGGCCGGGCACCGCAGACCGCACAGCAGCTCAGCCACGCTACAGGGGAGGGGAGGTGAGAAGCTGCAGCCGCCTGAGGCTCTTAAGAGAGCGCTCAGGCGGCTGCAGCATTTAAAGGGGCGGCCGGGCCCCCTGATGGCGGGCCCCCCTCCCGGCCGGGCCCTCGGACCATGTCCGAAGTGCCCGACCGGTCAGTCCGCCCCTGGTATAAAGACAATACAGGCGTAGATCCATTGCTGATGGTGCATAAAGCGGTATCCATTATACCTCACTGACAAGGCCTCACTGGCCTCACTGACAAGGCCTGATAAGGCAGAAACTATCATCTGGGGTTGTTGTATCCATCATGCAGATAGAGCTAATCTGCATATTGGATCTGCACAGCCTTTTTGGGTGGGATCAGTCTAAAATACAAATGGCCTAAGCTGTCTTTGTAATGGTTAAAAATGACATGGCAAAAGATGACCTAATGCCTGCTTGAGATCTGAGCCGGGATCCACCAAAGGGAGAGCTGCTTGAGCTCTTGTCAGTTCTTAGTCTTATTTTGTGCCTGTTTCTTTGGAACTTTAAATAACCTTAGGACCCTAAGAATAAGATTGTTGATGATATACTTCAAGAGAGTTAATGTCAATAGCTTCATCTTCAGGTATATTGGACATCATCCAGCATGACTCAAAAATGTACCATACAATGAATTTAGGTGCCTTAGAAGGAACTGCACAGATGTGCAGGAATACTAAGAGAAGCCACAATCAATGGTTCATTGAGAAAAAATTACAAAGAAGATGACCTGGAAGTACAAATTAAAAAAGTAGAAGAAATCATGAGAAAGTTGGGGTGGAAGAACTAGACAGACACCAAATACCACCAATTATGTTAGACTACAAAAAAAATCTCCTCTTAAATAAAGCCATCAAGAAACATTGGGGATTACTGAAAAAAGATAAAGTACAGAAGGATTCCAAATCTTATTTTTAACCCAATATCGGTGTCCCTCGAACATTCCTGCGGAGAAGTCAAATGGTTGAAATATACTGGCAATATATTAGGAAAATCCTGAATATCTTATTTATATGGATAAACCAATATGCTGAAAACATTCTTTAGAGAAAGCTCTGCCCAAAAGAACTTGCATTCTATGAGGATTTGAGGTAGGCAGAGCGCCTAGGGACACTTACTGATGATATTACCATTGCTCTAACCAGCAGATGCATATTATGCATTTGCTGCAGATTTGTTGGCTATGCAAATTTTCCATTCCACTGCATCCCAAAGGTGTTCTACTGGATTAGGTTCTGATGACTTTGCTGACAATTGTGTGCACTGATCTCATTGTCATGTTTGTGAAACAAATATGGGATGTTTTGCTGGATCTTAGGAATAAGGTACTAACAGGAAGCTGAATAAAGGTACAGGAACCAGTAAACAGGAAGCTTCTTAGAATGAGGGAGGCGTAAGAGAGGAAACAGGGATAAGATAAGATAAAATAAATATTGATAATACATTTGTCAATATCTAGTTACGCTGGTGCCCTCCCTTTAAATATACCAATAAATTCATATGCATTTGTTAATCTATGTATATAAGCATTTTAAAATAAGCTTGTTTTAACAGGTTTTTTTTGTCATTTACAAAATTGATTTACCAAATACTTTAAATGTCATTCTTCGCAAAGACATATCATTTGTTTATAGACAACCTAGAGTGCTGTTTTGGAAACATGCCAAGTTAGATGAATATTTTATTGTCAAATATAATTGCAAGAGTGACATTTTCTTAAATATTGACTCACCACTGTGAAATCTATTCTTCAGCATTTAATATTAACAATCCAACTAAAATGCTCATTACCAAGCTGTTTGATGGAAAAAAAATTAAATAATTCTAACGATTGAATATTCTTCAGTCCAATGGTATTTACTTAGTATGATTAACTAAAACAAGTTTACTAGTAATCTACTTAGATGTGAATGAGGAGTAATATTAAAAATGGGTATCATTAAACTTAAAAGATTTCTGACAGGTCTCTTCTCATTAACATATATCTTAACGCCACAAGCATTTTTATTTCATATTGATTTGCCGGTTAAAGACAGACATAATAAATATTTATGCATTAAAATCTTTGTAGCAGCAAAAATGTGTTTAGCCAGACATTGGAGAAGTAGTTCTATTCCATCAAGAACTGAAATAAAAACTCAAATAAACTTTCAGAGAGAGGCAGAAATTTTTTTTGTTAAGATATCAGATGCATGCAATAAAATTTGGGACCATGTATTCAATATAATAGAACTTTTTACCCTGTGAATTGACTCAAACTTCTGCGATATCTAATTGTTGTATGATTGTTTAAATACATATTTGAACATCTTATTGATGAATATTGTTATGTATGTCTTTTTATATTTTAAAAAAAATTAATACATTTGGAAAATAATTTCTGGAAAATACTTTATAAACACAAAATATCCACACAACTCACAAATAGTGTATTTCCTAATGTAAAACTGTGGCTAGAAAGGAGAGGGCCCTTATTGCTGCTGAATCGGATTCCCCATTTTGGCAAGTCAGGTAATATATGGTTGAGTTATATTCTGTTTATGTTTGATGCTCACAATTGTGGATTAACAATAATTATGATATAGTTTTCATTAGTAAAGAAAAATGTTTTAACAAAATAAAGGTCTTACTGTGTAAAAGAGTATTTTGATTTAAGTAGGATCTATTTATGTTTTTTTTTTTTTTTTTTTCCCTTATTGGGCTTAACCTTAAAGGGACACTATAGTCACCAGAACAACTACAGCTTAATGTAGTTGTTCTGGTTAGTATAATAGCTCCCTTCAGGCATTTATTATGTAAACACTGCCTTTTCAGAGGCATTGTTTACATTGCCCCTAGGGACACCTCCAAGTGGCCACTCCTTAGAGGGCCACTGGAGGGGCTTCCTGGCTCAGGGCAGCACATTAAGCAGTCCTGCCGCTCAGTGTCCCCACGCTCTGCATGGAGATGCTGAAATTTCCTCATAGAGATGCATTGGTTCAATGCATCTCTATGAGGAGGTCCTGAATGGCCAAAATGCCATTTGGCCCGCCCCGTGCCGATTTTAGGCAATACAATGCTTAGCTAATACGATTTTTGCCAATATAATGATTACAATCTGCGGACCCGCGCAGCGCTGGAAATAAGGTGAGTTTTTAACTTTTATAGGGAGGCTAATGGGGGGCAAGAGACCTAAATGGTGGGTTTTGCACTATAGGGTCAGGAATACATGTTTGTGTTTCTGACCCTATAGTGATCCTTAAGGTATGTAAGAGAACCTAAGTGGCTAAACACTTATGTCTTCATAACGTCTTTGTGTGATATGATGAAATGTGTAGACTGTATGCTATTTTTATTACTTATATTCTTTTATGATTATCAGCCTACTATATGTTCTATAGCTCTTATTTTGATTGAGGATCCATGGAGCTATTGGACTTTATTCAGACTGATTGTGTGGTTATTCTTATTGTGGAGCTGTTTGTTTGCAGCCTACTGCGGAACACCTGAGGATTGCAGCCTCAGGCTTCCACTACTGGCTGTCTAAGCATCAGCAGTGATTGGTGTTTGAGTACCGCTCTGTGAGGATCCCTTGTGATATGCAGTGCCTGTTTACTACCACTGACTTTGGACATGTCTGCATTTTTGCTGTCAGTAGTGAATAAAGGATCGGGTTTGATTACTTTTCCTTGACCAGGAGTCTAAGTTGCTGGACATTTTTTTTTCTCTTTATGGGGACCCACATGAATTGATTATCATATCATGATTTGATTATCGACAGAGTCGGAATTAAATTAAGTGCATTGTGTAGGATTCAGAAGATTCACAAAACATTGATAGTAATAAAATTCATAATAGAATGCATCCAGCAGGACGCACATTTCAAATTTTATTAAAGGACATGGAGGCTCCTATTATGCTTTTCTCTTTCTTTTATTCTACAGCAGCAAAAGAAAATATTGTACATATATTCTATGAAAAAGAAAAACAATTCAATCACATCACATCAATCATATCCTAACCTCTAAAGGGTTACTCAGATACCCCATATGAACCAATCAGATAGTCCCCATTACAACAAAGTCCCATGTGACCCTAAGCCACTCCTCTTTCTTTTGCTGCTGCAGCTCAGATAAGTGCAAAAATGTTTTACTCTGTGTGGACAGTTATAGTTTTGTGTGTTTATTTAATAACTGTACCTTTAATTCGTTTTTTTCCCTTCAGTTGTGGTATGTCTCCTTAACCCTTGTGGGTTTTCTTTTGGTGGAATTGGTGTGTTTTATCCGTTCTCTGTCTCCCTCTGTCTTCCTCCCCCCTCCCTCCGGTCGGGTTGTTTATTTCCCGACCGTCTTGCTTCCGCTTTCCTCCCTCCCGGTCTACCTCTTCACCGGGTACCGCTGTCGATCGCGGTCCCGGCGGCCCGCGGTAACCGCGGTCGCGGCCGCCCGCGCATGCGCACAGCGCTGGTGCGCAGTGCGGTGGCCATCTTCGTTACTGGCAGTTTTGCCGCGCTTCTGCTAGCGTGGCCAATCGGCTCGTTTGGGGGCGGGAGTTACTTTTGTTGCCGGGCAAAACTCTCCCTGTGTTCCCCAGGAACATATTCCTGAGGGAACACTCGGTGAGCTTACTGTCTTTTGTATGAGTTTAATCTGGTGCAAAACTTTTCTATCCTGGTTTGCCCCACATTAGTGCCTAGTGCCTATTATTACCTATTGCTCTTACACCACTGTCATTGGGGTTGTTATTATTATTAGCCTTGGGGGTGTAATTGAAGGGGTATCTCTTCACTGTGCCTGTCAAAAAATTTTCTATTACCATCCCAACATGCAGTCTGACAACAGTGCTTATGGTGCCGCTGCAGATAGGGCCACCATGCCCACCCCCCCAATGCAAGGCCCCAAGATGCCCATAGCGCTGGACACAGCACAGGAGCATACGGACTCAGAGGAATTACATTCCCTGATAGACGCGGCCATTACTAAGTCGGTGACTCAAGCCATTTTTACCGCCATGGGTTCCATGTCGGATAATTTATCCCATTCCATAACCACGGCGATGAGAGCCACGCAACTGCCAATTAACCCCGTGGCTAACCCCCCTGAGAATAAGCCGGCGGCCCCTAGTGGGCGTAAGGCCGCTAAAAAATCTCATCATTTGGACGAGTCAGCCTCCAAAACCTCAAAGACGGACAGGGTACGTCCTGTCACAGAACCTGTGGTCGGACCACAACGAAGAGCCCCCCACCGGGCAAAATCGGTGAGGAAATGGAAGAGGGCTAAAGCCCTACTGGAATCCTCCGACTCTGAATCGGAGATAGAGGAGGCAATGAGCGAGTCCGAAGAGGAGGACTCTGAGGAATTTAGTGAAGACACTAATGAGATTCAATGGTGGGACTATAGCTCCGGCGCAGGCACGGACATAGACCGTAAGAACGGAGCTGACGACTCCGCCTTAGTAGACCCTCAGGGCGAACCTTTGTTCGACCCTGATACCCTACATCACCCGAGGTCCTCAGAATGGTACCCCCTGGACCACGTGTCTAAATACATAGCAGCCCGCATCAGAAAGCCACTGGATAAAGTGGCACGAAACAAGCTACGGGCAGAATGCCCTCGCCCCACGGTCCCGGATATGGCATGCACCACCCCGGAAGTGGACCCAAAAATCGCCCAATTTCTGGGCAAGTCAGGCTGGAAGGCCAAGAAAGGCCTAGACTTTGCCTGGCGGAACTGCCAGGACAAGGTATTGGACATCCTTGGACCACTCGCGAGGATGTTCGATATGGTTGAGATCGCGTTGGCAGGAGGTGCACCGCTGGACCTGGAAACCCTCAGGGGGTGGATCCAGCGCGCCGTGTGTCTCCTGGGCAACGCGAATACGGCGGTGGCCACGGAAAGACGAAAGGCAATTTTAATAAAAATTGAGCCTAAATTAGTTAATCTGGCCATCTCAGAACCTGGTCCCCAGGCTAAAGCCTTGCTGTTCGGGGATAATTTCGTAAAGGAACTAGGCACCTATGTGGGCACCTTCACAGTACTAGATAAGGCTCAGGCCAGTATGAAGCGGGTGTTCCAACAGAGGGTTTTTGGTGGGGCCGGCAGATATCGGGGCCGTCTGCCCGGCCGCTCGCCCCGGGGATCATTCCGGGGCTCTCGTGGCTCCGTGCAACCTAGGTTCACACCCCCGGAACCCAAATACGTCTCACCATTCTTCCCAGTGCGGGGCAGACCGTGGCAGACCCGAGGACCCAGAGGTTCTTCATATGGCCGACGACCTTATGGTAAGTGCCCTACCTCCTCATATGTCTACATTAACTATGGTGGGGGGCAGACTGAGCAATTTTGTCAAAGCATGGCACATGATCACTGCAGATGCCTGGGTGCTTCACACGGCCCGGGGTTATTCTATAGACTTCGTACAATACCCGGTCCAAGTGACACCCCCCGGCCGAATGGTGTTCCCTATGCGGGACCGGGAATTGATAACACAGGAAGTCCAGGCCTTAGCCTCCAAAGGGGCAATCTATACTGTTCCCCCTGGCACACCGGGTTTCTTAAGCAACTTATTTTTAGTACCCAAAAAAGGCGGGGGCGTTCGCCCAGTCATAAACTTGAGACCTCTAAACATGTTTGTCACATACCACCACTTCAAGATGGAAGGTATACACTCACTCCGGGACCTCCTCCTCACAGGGGACTGGATGGTCAAACTCGATTTGAGGGACGCATACCTCACGGTCCCTATGGCCGACGACTGCCATCACTTCCTGCAATTCCGCTGGGAAGGGACCATGTGGCGATTCCGATGCCTGCCGTCCAGCCTCTCGTCAGCCCCCTGGTGCTTCACAAAGCTCCTGAAACCAGTGGTCGCCCTTCTACGCAGCAGGGGCGTACGGCTCATAATATACCTGGACGATATCCTCATCATGGCCCAAGACCCGTCTCTACTGCAAATACATTCTTCCTGGACGAGAAATCTATTGGAAAATCTGGGTTTTCTGATCAAGTGGGAGAAGTCGATCATCGAGCCCTCACAAACTATAGAGTTTCTGGAATTCACCATAGATGCGGTGAACGGAACGCTCCTACTCCCACCGACCAAGGTCAAGGCCATCAAAAAGGAACTCAAACGGACGCTCACACGCCCTGTCCTTACCTTGAGACAATTGGCGAGGATTGTAGGCCTTCTCTCGGCATCGATTCAGGCCATTTTTCCCGGACCACTACACTACAGAGCGCTTCAACAATTAAAGGCAAAATAACTTCGTTTGGGGCACTCATACTCAGACTCTGTTCCTCTCGACTAGGCCGCCAAAGACGAAATCAGGTGGTGGCTACAACACATGGAAGCCTGGAATGGCCGCGCGATCTTCGGAACAGTGCCGGACCTCGTAGTGGAATCCGATGCAAGCTTGAGCGGTTGGGGCGCGCGCTGCGGACCTTTCTCCACCGGAGGAAGATGGTCCAAGGAGGAACAGGGACTTCATATCAATTGCCTCGAACTGTTGGCAGGTTTGTTTGCTCTACGGAGTCTCTTGAATGTGTCGACCAACTGTTCCATCCTGTTACGCATGGACAACGTCTCAGCGGTTCGATATATCAATCACCTCGGGGGCACGAGGTCAGCAATGCTTGCGGAATTGGCAAAGGATTTCTGGCGGTTCTGCCTGGACCGCAACATTTCAGTGCAAGCGGAACACATCCCTGGGATGAGCAATGTAGTGGCTGATTGGAACTCCAGAAATCTACGGGATGCCAGCGACTTGCGGCTGAACCCGACCATCTTCAGACACGTACAATCTCTGTGGGGACCGCTGGACATCGACCTGTTCGCATCACGGCTGAACACACAATTACCAAGGTTTTTCAGTTGGAGACCGGATCCAGAGGCTCTAGCGACGGACGCTTTCCGACAACAGTGGCCGAACACCAGACATTACGCGTTTCCCCCATTCTCTCTCATCGCACGGACCTTGCTACACCTCAGACGACAACGGACATCCCTAATCCTCGTGTCTCCCTTTTGGACGTCTCAACCCTGGTTCCCTACACTGTTGGAACTGTCCATAGACCTACCGACATTACTGCCGGTGAACGACAACACCCTCCTGGACACGGATGGCAATCCACACCCGCTCATAATGCAGGGACATCTCAAGCTTTTGGCATGGCTCCTTTCAGGGGACTCGACGGCATCCCAAATGTTCCACAAACGACTCTGGACCTCCTGGCAGGAGCGTGGGCCCCGGGTACAAGAAAATCATACTTGCATGCCTGGAACGCATGGTATGGTTGGTGCGTGGAACAACACGTGGATCCCATATCTGCAACTGTGAGTCACGTCCTGGCTTTCCTTACTTCACTATTCGACCACGGTTTGGCATACCGTACAATTAATCTATATAGATCAGCTATCTCGGCAGGCCACGTAGGTTGGAATGGAATTCAAACAGGGAAACATCCGATGGTGTGCCGACTCCTACGAGGCATAACATTTGCACGACCACCACGACCCCGATATTCGGAGGTATGGGATGTGAACCTCGTTCTTCGACTTTTTGAAGGTTGGCCGAGGAACGAAGACTTGTCGATCAAACAACTCACCGCAAAATTGGTCACGCTGCTTTGCCTCATCTCCTGTAAGCGGGTCTCAGATATATGAGCATTGGACATCAGGCACGCTCATATACACCGGAAGGGGTGACCTTTGATATATCAAGACGTACTAAAACGTCCATCACGAAGGTTTCTTACCCCGTTTTTCCACATAACAGTAAGTTATGCCCAATAGCCTGCCTCAAAGAGTATGAAGCACGAACGGCGAAGGTCCGAGATCCCCAACGGGCGGAACTATTCCTGGCCGTTCGACAACCGCATCATCCGGTTTCCACGGTCACCCTAGCCCGATGGGTCAAATGGATCATGATGTCAGCAGGCATTGATACTTCCACATACGGAGCGCATTCAATGAGAGGTGCGATGGCATCAAAAGCGTTCTCATTAGGCTGTAAATTGGAAGATCTTCTCCGAGCGGCCGACTGGTCGAGGGAATCCACTTTCCGTGAATTTTATTTTCGTCCGGTTTCTCATTTTTCCACGTCGGTGGTCGCACAGCTTTGAACTAGCATAATAGGAGCCTCCGTGTCCTTTAATAAAATGACCAGATTTTACTAATTTCATGACGTAAAGTCATGATTTTATAAAGGACACGGAGGCGAGTATTATCCCACCCACGAGAGGTAAGTTGCCCGCCTCTGGGAATATTATGTATGTTATGGGATTAGAAATGTGTGATAATGTGATATTTCTATTACCATTTGAATGACTATACTGAGAAAAATTTAATGGTAGATAGTTTTAGAATACGAACGTGGAAAAGGAATATTATCCAAGACCAAATTTTACCATCTTGTTTCTCTGTCTTACAGCTTCCTAATTGGAGTGCCATAATGGTTCAAGTATGCCCACAAGTTTACGAATGGAAGATGGACAGTTTTTTCATCCAGTTTGGTTGGATCTTGTTGGATGTCATCTTCTATTGGATTTAATGTTTTGTTCTTCTACACGATTATTGTTTGTTTTTTCGATATCGAGTTTTGGAGTGTCCATCAGCAACACCAAAAGAAAGAGGAGTGGCTTAGGGTCACATGGGACTTTGTTGTAATGGGGACTATCTGATTGGTTCATATGGGGTATCTGAGTAACCCTTTAGAGGTTAGGATATGATTGATGTGATGTGATTGAATTGTTTTTCTTTTTCATAGAATATATGTACAATATTTTCTTTTGCTGCTGTAGAATAAAAGAAAGAGAAAAGCATAATACTCGCCTCCGTGTCCTTTATAAAATCATGACTTTACGTCATGAAATTAGTAAAATCTGGTAATTATCGTTCATTTGTTTCTTTGCAAGAGAATTGGTCATTTGAAGTACTATTTGCCTGGTGGCAGTGCTAGCAGTCAGTGAGCAAATAGCTAAAAAAAAAAACTTGGAGGTGAAAGGGTTAATTATGTGGCAGCTAGCCAGCATTTTCTAGCCAACTGCCAAATTAAATTTAAAAAAATAAAATAATAATTTAAAAACCTTAATGTCCTCCACTTATTGGTGGTGGGTGGGAGCACTAATTATAATTTTAAAAGTGGGAGGGCTTAGTTTCCCATGGGTTGTGGGTGCAACCAATGAAAAAAAATATATAATGAAACAAAAAAACTGAGCACATTAACCCCTTAACGACCGAGGACGGTTCAGGACCGTCATCGGCATTTTTGCGTTGCCAACCGATGACGGTCCTGAACCGTCCTAACGGTGCAATGTACTTACCCGATCGCCGTTGTTCCCCCGGCGGCGATCGGCGGTGCTCCCGGTGTGGGGAGACTGCCTGCAGCCCAGGCAGTCTCCCCATGGCGGATTAGGACCCCTGTGGCCATGTGATCGCTCAACAGGGCGACCACATGGTCACAATAGGTGTCCATGTGTCTGCCTGCAGGGGGACTGCCTGTGCTGACAGGCAGTCTCCCTGCCAGTGTAAAATCAGAAAGAAATTAAAGTAAAAGTTAATAAAAAAAAAAATTATATATGTGTATATATGTATGATCTATAGACATATATTATACCTATATAATATATGTCTATATATCATATATATAATGTCATGCTAAGTGTATTTTTATATTAATATGTACATATATTAATATAAAAATACACTTATAATTAAATTACACACGTATATATATAATATATATAATAACAATATATATTGTATATATATATTATTATAAAATACAAATAATAAGTAAATGAAATTAAATTAAAAAAATTAAAAATAATAATACAAATTTTAAAAAAATTACATATCTATATGAAATTTTATTCTAACTGTATTTTGATATTAAAATATATATATTTATATCAAAATACACTTAGAATGAAATTGTATATATATCTATGTATATATAAATAAATAGCAATAATACGAAATATACATATGTCCATATACAAAATTACATAAATAATTATATAAATATACACGTAGACTTCAAATATATAAATATGCATATATATTTAAATTCTACGTGCATATTTATGTAATATTTTTACATAATTAAGTAATTTTATTAATTGCAATTTGAGGGACCTGCCTGCCAACCCAGGCCGAAATTCCAGAGAATTTAATTTGCTAGCACTGTATTTTACCCTGTAACTTTCTATGACACCCTAAAACCTGTACATGGGGGGTACCGTTATACTCGGGAGACTTCACTGAACACAAATATTAGTGATTCAAAACAGTAAAACCTATCACAGCGATGATATTGTCAGTGAAAGTGACTTTGTTTCGCATTTTTCACACACAAACAGCACTTTTACTGATGATATAATTGTTGTGATATGTTTTCCTGTTTTGAAACACTAATATTTGTGTTCAAGAAAGTCTCCCGAGTATAACAGTACCCCACATGTACAGATTTTATAGCGTTTTTGAAAGTTACAGGGTCAAATATATGGGTCAAATATTTTTACATTGAAAAATGGCCAGGTTGGTTATGTTGCCTTTGAGAGCGTATGGTAGCCCAGGAATGAGAATTACCCCCATGATGGCATACCATTTGCAAAAGAAGACAACAAAAGGTATTGCAAATGGGGTATGTCCAGTCATTTTTAGTAGCCACTTAGTCACAAACACTGGCCAAAATTAGCGTTCAATTTAGTTTTTTAGTTTTTTCACACAGAAAACAAATATGAACGCTAACTTTGGCCAGTGTTTGCGACTAGGTGGCTACTAAAAAAGACTGGACATACCCTATTTTGAATACCCTGGTTTGTCTACTTTAAAAAAAAAATGTACATGTGGGATGTTATTCAGAGACTTTTGGCAGATAATAGTGTTACAATGTCACTATTGATAAATTTGAAAGAATATATGTTTTGAAATCGCAATATCCTACTTGTACCTATAACCCTATAACTTGCAAAAAAAAGCAAAAAAGCATGTAAACACTGGGTATTTTAAAACTCAGGACAATATTTGTAATCTATTTAGCAGTTTTTTTTATTCGCTTTTGTAGATGAGTAAAAGATTTTTCAAGTAAAAGTCAAAAAACCATGTATTTTTTTAAATTTTTCGTCATATTTGTTTGTTTTTTCAAATTAAATTACATGAGATTATATAAATAATGGTATGTAAAGAAAGCCTTTTTTGTCCTGAAAAAAACAATATATAATTTGTATAGGAACAGTTAATGAGAGAGCAGAAAATTACAGCTAAACACAAACACCACAAAAGTGTAAAAAGAGGCCTGGTCGCAAATGTACAACATCGCAAAAACTGTCCAGTCCTTAAGGGGTTAAAAGAAACCCATCTTCACCACAAGACTAAGCTTGTATTCTCTGATTAGTTAGCAAATAGAATCCCAATATATTTGCTGAGATAGGTGATTTCAGATAGCCTTATAAAAGTTTAAAACTGTATTTTTTTTATGTGCACTGTTAACCTTAATCTGTATTTTGTATACATTTTGGTCTATATGGCAGTACCATTGCTGATAAATGCATGTTCCAGGTGTGCCCCCAATTCCCTTTTTTCACTTACAGGCAAGTATCAAGATTTTAAAATAAATAATGGGGGGTTGACAGATCACTGTCCACCCCACTGTCCGCACCTTTGGCCAGTGGATGAAAGCTTTTTTAAAGGATCACTATAGTGTCAAGAAAACAAAGCGGTTTTCCTGACACTATAGTGCCCTAAGGGTGCCCCCGCCCTCCGGAACCCGCTCGCGTGGTGCTGAAGGGGTTAAAATCCCTTCAGCAGCTCACCTTATTCCAGCGCCAGGCTCCCTCCTCTCCTTGACCTCTCCTCCCCCTCCGACATCAGCTCCCCCGTCCACCGTCAGTAGAGCCGAATGCGCATGCGCGCGCATTCAAAGTGTCCGTGGGAAATAAAAATTAAAATTTATTGGTACAAAATAAAGATCTTTATTTATTTTGTACCAATAAATTTTGATTTTTATTCCGGTGCCGTCTTGCTTGCTCTAAGTACACTATCCTACTGCTTCAACAGAATCCAGCAGATAGGATTTGAAAGCGCTAAAAGTTAGAGAAGACTTCATACTGCTCTACCATTGTGAGTTGCCAATTTATCTGCTTTATTGATTATACCTATTATACAGATTTACACTATATTGTGTTTTTTCTTTTTGTTTCCCTAATTTTTACCTATATGTGGAGTGATTTCAAGACAAACCTTCTGTTGGTTCTATACTCTGAGGAGTAAGTGTTTTTCTGTTCATTTCACAAAGTGCACTAAAATTACATAGTGTATAAAAATTGGATTAATTTATTCGCACTTTAACTACAGAACACATTGTATTTGCACTTTATTTCACTATTGTTTCATCATATTAATATTTGTTCACAGATTGTTAAAATTGTTAAATTAGCACTTAAAGGCACAGCGCACTTTTTTTCTTTATATATTATTGGGGTGTTTTAAGAGCAATTTTCACTTTCATTAGTGCTTGCTAGCCTTTTCTGTGGTTTTTAAATTTATCTTCACTAATTTTATAGCGCCATTTTTTACTTGATTTTTATATATTGTAAAAGTAAACATTACATTCAGACACACCCTTGCAATCAAATGCAAACATTACATACAAATATACCCCTGTATTAAAACACAATAACTATACGCAAGCACCCCTTCAAACACCAACACTGTACATTACACTACAGCGCCAGTAAATGCCGCAGCGCTGTACAGATATATAACCTAGAAATTTTGACTCGGGGTGAAAAATACTGAAATATTAAGGGTGCCTTCAACCTAAAAAGTTTGGGAACCACAGATATAAGATGTAACTCAATCTCCAGCTGCATCATAGGGGCATCATTAGCTAGCCTGGAACTAGAGTTAGGGTGTCCCAGAGTTCCTAGTGTTCCAGGCTAGCTAATGTCAATTATGTGCATGTTACGCTGCACAGAATTGCTTTCATTGCATTTCATTTCATTTCAGACAACAAATGGGCAGCAGATTAAACTTCAGCAACTCTGTAGAAGCTTAAAGTCAATACTGGCCTCAGGAGGACCCCTGGCATCTCGCAGGGACCCAGACAAGAGGGCAAACCATTGCAAAACAGTTTGCCCCATAACATGAAAATGGGGCAAGGGTACTCCTGATTGTAGTGGTTATGATGCTTGAAGCAACACTTTAAATTCAGTGACCATCTACATGTCCAACAGTTGCAGAGGCCAGCATCAAAGAACGTATTTCTTGAGATAAGCCAGGTAGCGAAATCCCAAATAAGCAAAACTACAGTCTGAACTTGACCTTGAACATGTGGGAGAATTAATTTGAGGTACCTTATCTAACCACAACACCATTACAATATATCTAGTTTTAACAACCGTATCTTGCTGCAAGATATGTTGACCAATGGCCATCAGTTTAGGGGGTCCACTGCTAGATCACTAAACCTTCTGACGTTAAGCATGCCATGTATCTATTTATTTTTTTTGCAGACATATATAATCAGAAAAGCCATTTTTACAACAAATTAAATATAAATTCTAAATTCACATTTCCTATTGAAAAGCAATTTCCAGACAGTCATAATTGAAATCATTACTTTGTATAATTATGTTTTGAAAGCATGGGATCGCTCATTCGTTGATGTTGTTAGATATGTGTGTGGGTGGTATAGAATAATCACTTACAATGTTTCAGGAATAAAAATGTACCTTTAGGGGAAGATGATCATCATGTTGGCAGTTTGTGCAATGATCTCTTAAGTGGTGATGCCTTTAGATGAAGAGCAATGAATTAGGCTAAAAAAAAATCACAAATCAAACCAATTAGATTTGAAGCACACATTGTAGCAAACTACATGAGCTATCATCTATCCAGAAAACCCTATAACTTTACAGATGTTCTATGTTTTCATTGCTAAAGTTTTACGTTTTAAGTCATGGCTTAACAATGTTACAAACTCATGCATATGTAAAATTTTAAATATCAGTTGTTTATGTAAATAATTCAAACATCTAATTATAAGATCATGTACCTACAAAATAGTTCAGTGTTTAGAGAACCGATTCAGTATTGAAAGAATCAATCTTGTTATCATACAATTAGTGGGTATTTTGCTATGGCGCCACTAGAAGCCAATTTCACTTAGGTGAATTATTTACTAAACTGTAAGCTGCCGTGAGGTGACCACTACAAAATTCACTTGGAATTTTTTCTTACAACATTTATTTTATATTTTTGGTATTTCTCTTTCATTCTTGCAAAGACACTCCAGGAGTCACATCCTTCCTCGAAGCTACGTGCGAGGGTACCGCTCACCTCTTAATCAATGCAACAAACCAGCAGGAACAAGCTGCAATGAATCACTATGATAAACAGTATGGAAACAATTTTCTATTTTCTTAAATAAGACATGTCTACATTGACAAGTTATACATGTGATGGGAGGTACAGATAATACAAAGTTCATACATCTGCAAAAAAAGTACAGTATGCATTATTGGCCTGCATGGACGTCAAATGTTGTTAGGCTGGATATCACAACACGCTGGCATGGTCTCATGCACTAACAAAGAAGTTTCTGCTTTCCTTTGTCTCTATAATCAGCTGCTGAGAATACTCAATGAAGTCACACCACTCAGATGGATTAAATGCATCGTACATCATATATATAAAACACAGTTTGTCTAAGGGTGTATACATCAACGGAAACATTAACCAATCAGGGGAGTCTCAGAACTGAAACTGCAAAGTTTCATATAACATTTCATAATGCTGTTAGTTAGTCTCCTGATCATTGGTGCAAGTGACAGTATGAGATTAGTAACCCAATTAAAAATTGCAGGTGCTAGAAAGAATGCTATTTTTTTCAAGTGCAGGATGTTTATAAAAGATAGTGAAAACTGGTATCAGGTGCAAGAACACAAGAACAGAAAAATATTGTATGTTTAAAAAAAATGTGAGTTTAACCGTTTCCAAACATGAGTATCTTGTATTATAATTAGGCCTACTGACCATTCGATCTTTCAAGCTATGTATACAGTAATACTTTAGCTACGTAATAAGAAATACAGAAGTAGAAAGCAAGACATGGGACGGACAGCCTGCAACATAAAATATATATATAGTGATCTACTCACGAACTGGGGGACATGACGTAGGACGTGGGACGTCAGCCGGAAGTGAGGTGTTGCGTGAGCGTGGAGGTGGCGTGTGGGGAGAGTAAACTATAGGAGCGGCGGCGTTCTCTAACTGAGGTCTAACTGAGGTGTCTGAAAAACTTTGCAACTCCGAGAGGTAACGACCGAGGAACGTTCCTGGCAATACTAACCATAAGGTACGCCTGTGGCACGATCAGAGGAACAACGGCGCATAATCCGAGGTACCTGCCAACAATCATCTTAATACCGCCAGGTACCGGCTAATGAGATTGCCCTATTACACCAAATCTAAGGTATGAGCTGATATTTGACTCTTTGATGAAGTAAAAGTCCTATAATCGATGAAGGTAAGACCCTATTTGGACTTAAAGAAAAGCTCGTCTTTTTGGGGGGAAAAACAGATAAGATAAGGAGGACAAATTAAAGAGACTAAAGAGACTAAAGAAAGCAAGGGAAAGACGGTGGGGGAGTCTGGGATAGAGGAGAAGGGGGGAAAGGGACAGGAAAGCAAGAGAGAAAGATATAAAGGAGGATCCCAAATCCCAATTCAAAAGACAATGGCCCCCAGGAAAGAGAAACAGGTGGAATCAGATAAATCTGATAAATCAAAAACCATAAACACCTTTTACTCCCCAAGATCACACAATCCCCCACCAAAACAAACAAGATTATCAATTACACCAGAGGACTCCCTGCTCCAAACCAATATAGAAGCAGGGAGTGCAATAACACAAAAAACATGCTCACAAGAAAGTATGATAGAAGCATTGGATAATCTGTATTGTAAGATTAAACAAGACCTCCAAGTAACATCAACTGAACTCAAAAATGAAGTAATAGAAATAAAAGAGAAATTAGAAAACCAAAATCAAAGTTTCATAAAATTACAAGATGAAATCCAAACGCTTCAGGTACAAAATAACTTAATGAAATCTAAAATACTAACTCTCGAACAGAAACTCACAGAAATAGAGGATAGATCAAGAAGGAATAATATCCGTATAAAAGGTATACCAGAAAATATTATTCACGATGATCTGGAAAAATACCTAAAAGAATTTGTGGACCAATTTGTTGATAATCACTATGAAGGAGTACATCCTTTTGAAAGATGGCACAGGTTACCAAAACCAACGGGAATTAACCCCTCCGAGCCTAGGGACGTTATAGTCCGATTTATGAACTGCCTCACAAAAGATAAGTTTCTACAGAAAATCAGATACCAGAGACCACATGATGAAAAGTTTTCAGGACTCACCATATACCCTGACCTATCAGCAGCCACACGTATGACTAGGAAAAAATTCCAAGATATAACACTGCAACTACGAAAAAATAATATTCATTACAGATGGGGTTTTCCTGTAAAACTAATTATCCCTCATAAAGGGAAAACTATAATTATTTCTGACCCACTAGAGGATCTGGGTAAATTGGGACTATTTTAAACGGAACGCCACCGCCAAAAATACATAGAAAAAGAGATGTGTATGGGGGTTAAGTAGAGGAGAGGGAATTTTTTTTTTTTTTTTCTTAACGAATAATGAATTATGGTTTATTTGAAAAAAATGATAAAATAATAGAAATATAGACATAATGAAGAAAATAACATCAGCAGGATTATAAACGAAACTGTAGACTATGATGAACGACCAAACATATACATAGAATCTTAAATTCTCTATACCGTCCTATAACAACTGTGTGACAGAGTGACCTATAGCGAGTGTGAAGGCGTTTAATAGAGATTAATTTAGGGTTTTCTCACGCTAAAAAATTTTTTTCTGGCACTTATAATAGAAAGACACGTATAACATTTAAACTATTTTTAGGTAAAATTAACAATCAAGGGGGAGCAACTTTAAAGAAAATTGGACTCAGTAGAATCCAAATACACAACACCTGAATCAAATAACAGATAACTTAAAATGCATTTTATAGTTTTTTCCTTTATTTTCTTTTTTTTCTCTTTTCTTTGTTTTCTTTTGAGATAATGAAACAGAGGTCACGTATAAAATGGATTAAGGGAACAAAATTTAATACACAATATACACAATACACATTATAGATAATTATAGATAATTAACACTACTAATATTACAATAGGATATTGATGGTGGTGAATGGTGACAATCAGAGATCTATTACTAAAATCACAATGAAGCTGAAGGCCTGGGCAGTCAATATAGAAATAATCATAAAATCAAGGTATTTGGATGGGAAGGGTTCATTAGTGTGTATATATATCCGTGTATGTCTATATACATATATGTAGATACGGGTGAGTGTGTGAATCTGTATACATGTATGTGTATGTGTGTGTTTGTATCAATTATCCTTTTTTTTTTTTTTTTTTTTCTTTTTTCCTCTCTCTCGTGCTTCCCCCTCCCTTTTTTTTTGTTTTTTTTTCCTCTCCCCATCCACACACCACGTCAGCAACTGTGCTCTAGCTAGGAGCTCAATTTGGAGTAGCTAGACAATGTATAATCCAGTGGAATATTATCCAGGGATTATTCCAAACTGGAGACCCTGTTTTCCTTTAAGGGATATAGGATTACTTGTATGTATGAATGTGTGCACCAGGGGCATATGGAGAGTGAAGTGGAGTGAAGTTCTCAAAATTATTACTATAGATTACAAAGGATCAGTAAAGATCTGCGAATATGGTTAGCGTGTTATCTATTAATGCCCAGGGTCTGAACACCCCCCAAAAGAGAGGATATTTATATGATACAATTAGGAAAAATAAAATAGACCTATGTTTCGTTCAGGAGACACATTGGCAGAAGCAGAAAAATAATTACTGGAAATTTTCTAAATTCCCAATAATTTTTACATCAGACTATATTAAAAAGAAGAGAGGAGTCGCAATAATAATTTCAGCACATATTAAATTCGAACTTATCATGGAAAAAAAAGATAACCAAGGTAGAAGTCTGATTCTAATCTGTAAGTTAAATGAAGAAATATATACACTAGTAAATCTATACGCACCAAATATCTACTCTAGTAAATTTTTTAAATCACTTTTTAAGGAAATCGAAAAAATCAAAAAAGGAACTTTATTAATAGCTGGGGATATGAATGTCACACCAGATGTAAAAATGGATAGAACACTAACTAATAAGAGTAATCACTATACAAGAAAAATAATTAATAATGCCAGATCATTTACTAATGCCATGATAGAACACGATCTATATGATATCTGGAGGGTTCATCACCCTAACACCAGGGATTATTCGTATTTCTCTCATGTACATAAAACCTATTCTAGAATAGACATTTTTCTAACAAATTCGTACAGATTACATAAGTTTGAGAATTCTAACATTGATAATATATCCTGGTCAGATCATGCACCGATAATAACTAATATTAAACAAAAAAATGACACCAAGGTAACTATACCTTGGAGGATGAAAGATGAAATTCTAGACTCACTATCTGGCCTAAAATATTTGAAAGACCAAGCAGAAGAATTTATAAGATTTAATGATAATAAAGAAGTATCCAATACTACTCTTTGGTGTACATATAAATGTTTCATGAGGGGAAATTTTATAAAAATTGGAGCAAAATTGAAAAAAGAACAGGGGAAAAATTTAACGGATCTCTATATAGAACTAGCCATATTAGAAAATACTAATAAAAAAGATTTCAATATATTAAAATTAAACAAAATTAAACAAATACAAACTCAAATTAAAATTAGTTTATCAAATAAAGTGAACAATGCAATTATAAGGTTAAAACAGCTGTGGTATCATGGAGAAAATAGAACGAGTAAAGTTTTTTCTGATAAACTAAAATTCAAAAAAAGACAACAAAGAATTACAAAGATCAAATATAACAACAAAGATCATTTATCCCCAATTGACATAGGGGAAGTATTTGGTCAATATTATAAGTCACTATATAACCTCCCAAAGATTACCTCAACGCCTGAAGAGATAGATACTTTCCTATCTACCTGTAAATTACCAAAAATTAATATAGAACAGATTAAAGATTTGGAATCTCCGATATCTATGATAGAGATTACCCATGCTATAAAAACACTCCGCAAAGGGAAAGCTCCGGGACCAGATGGTCTAACAGATTCCTTTTATAAAACATTTTCTACCCCTATTGCATCTCTTCTCTTTAAAGTTTATAATGAAGTAAGAGACCAGAAAAAATTCCCCAACGAAATGTTACAAACAATGATTACTCCCATTTTAAAACCAGAGAAAGACCCACATTTTGTATCGAATTATAGACCTATTTCGTTATTAAACATTGATATAAAGATCTTTTCAAGGATAATAGCTGATAGAATAAAAAAAATTGTCCCGACTTTAATCCATCCGGATCAAGCCGGATTTATCATGGGTAGGAAAGGAGCTCATAATGTACGCAGACTTTTAAATTTAATACAGGTAATAGATGATAATAGGATCCCATCGTTGTTTGTGGCCGTGGATGCAGAGAAGGCCTTCGACAGGGTAAACTGGTTGTTCCTGTCGAGGGTCCTCAAAGCATTTGGGTTTCAAGATTTCATATATGATTTGATCTGGTCTCTTTATACTAACCCAACGGCGAGGGTTATGGGAAGGGGTATTGCATCGGAATGGTTTGATGTAAATAATGGTACACGCCAGGGATGTCCACTTGCCCCATTGCTATATGCTTTGACTATAGAACCACTCGCCTCAGCCATTAGATTAGACCAAAAAATTCAAGGGATTCATCTTGCCGGCAAACAAGTCAAGGTTCTATTATATGCAGATGATATAATTCTAACATTAACTGAATGCGAGGATTCATTATGTCATTTTATGGAATTAATTGAGAAATACAGATCTATCTCTAATTATAAAATCAATGTAAATAAAACACAGGTGATATACACCAACTTACCAGAACAACAACTTCTAACTCTAAAATCTAAATTTTCATTTATTTGGTCGAGTGAGAGCATAAAATATTTGGGAGTTAAAATAAGCTTTGACTGGAACCAAATAATTAAAATTAATTACTACCCATTGCTCAAAGATATGAAAGATACGTTACTTAAATGGAATAATCTATACGTATCATGGATAGGGAAATCTAATGCGGTTAGACATTATTTACTACCCAAACTTGAATATATAATGAGAACCATTCCTATGAAAGTCCCAAAAGACATATTAAAAGAATATCAAAAAATATTTTCACAATACCTATGGGGGAAAAAAAAATCAAGAATAGCCCTCAAATACATAACTACAAAATTTAAGGACGGTGGAATATCATTCCCAGATGTGTATCAAATACATGACGCAATTATGTTCTCCCATATCCTAGAATGGAATAACGATAATATGGACAACTTGTGGATAAACCAAGAGCAAATCTCGAGTAATATATTTGATATTAAAATGTTATATTGGATTGATTCTTCAACATTCGCTAAATTAAAAATACAAAATAAGATAATACTGGATATTTTTTCTAATTTACAAACTTTGAAGAAGAAATTACAGATTACAGAACATCTAACTATAAATTCACCAATTGAAATAATACAAATATATATAGAGGACATTAACATTAAAAAATGGAAAGACAATGGTCTTGTAAAATTAGCTGATATTCTAAAACCAGATCTTAAAATAAAATCGTTTCAACAAATTCTTACTGACACAAAAGGACTTGATAACGAACATTTTACATATATTAGAATCAAACACTTTATACAATCTAAACCAGTACATAATATTTCACTTATAGATAATGTTCTTGGTATAGAACATAAGAATAATATGGTCTCAAAAATAAACAAGGTTCTATATAGTAGATACAATAAGGGAAAAATGAAATCTATGTTGAAATGGGAAAATGATATTGGAACTGAGTTTTCATTGGATCAATGGAGGGAGTCATTCGATTTGCTTGGAAAAGCGATTCATAGTATAAGTTTGTATGAATTACAGACTAAATTGGTCCATAGGTGGTATATGGTTCCAGCGAGAGTTGCAAGATTTCACTCTCCCACAGAACCTCTCTGTTGGAGATGCTTAAGATGTGACGGAACGTTTAGACACATATGGTGGGATTGCAATGCTTTGGATTCTTTAAAGCAAGTGACATCCACAAAAATCAATACCATTCTCAAAATAACAATGGACCTTTCTCCACAACTATTCTTGCTACATATGAATATTCCTACTAAAATTAAAACTATAAAATATCTAATAATTCATATTCTAATGGCGGTTAAAATTTGTATCGCCAGATATTGGAAAACTGTAAATACTCCCTCATGGAGAGAGGTGGAATCCCAAATAGGATATCAACGTTTAATGGAGAAACAGGTATATAGAAACCTTAATATGACAAACAAACACATTAAGATATGGGAACCCTGGACAACTGAGATATCCACTAACCAATAACATAGAATATACTAAAAGAAACTGGTCCTTAAACTTATAAATTTCCGCGATATGCTCCCTAATGCCCCTGGTGCACTGTGTGAATGAACAATTTTCCACGTATGTTTTGTTTGTTTAGTCTGATAAGATATGACCAGGGGAGCTAGGCATCATTCACTGCCTAACATAGATTACGAGAAGGCAATTGACATGATGCTGATGCTCCATGGCCGGTCTTACGTTAAATTAAAATAATATAATAAAACGAATTTTGATGAAATCTTAAATAGAACTTTTTGTATATACAATAACATATGATGAATTGGCACCTACCCTATTCCTAAGCGATACCAACTCATGGGACAGAAGCCGTTCTGATGTAAATAAAAAAAAAAAAAAAAAAAAAAACATAAAATATATAGCTCTGTATGTCTAGGGGAATATTCACTAAGCATTGCATAGGTAAAACAATTTGATTTCCTACAAATGTCAACTACTCAAAGTTTAAAGTTTCTAAAAAGGAAACCAATAGATTAATTTATTGTTCCTCCTCCACCTCCACTACATCTGCCCAGAGAGAAGAAGCTACTCTAGAGGCAGCTGGTCAGACACCCCATGGTATTCAATCACTGTTGATATCTTGGATAACTCATACATTATCTGGGAGAAAAGAAGATGAAATGACAGAGTCTTAACATAATAAACCTCAGATATCCACGTTCCAACATCTTGGGAGAATGTGATGTGGTCCAACAATTATCCAAAAATGGTTAGGTTTGGATGCCACTTTGAGAATGCCTACATAAGGACAACAGGGTATTAAAACTTGTAGAACTCATGAAATAGCTAAAGAAAAACTAATCTCAAGGTTAATTATGTGGCGGCTATCCAGCACTTGCTTCCCAGCGGCCATATTTAAAACAACTTTTTTAAATAATAAAAATGCTTTATTTATATTACTATAAAGTTATATAGTACTATATAGTATATATAGTATATATAGTATGTGCAAGATTGGGGCGTAGTTACTAAATGCTTGAAACTAGCTACTGAGCAGCAATTGCTGCCCAGGCACAAGTAAGGCCCCATGCCATGGTCACTGTCCACCACCCCTGCACCTGGGGGCTATTATATGATGATGAGTATGCACTAACATACATCTGCATGTCTCCAAACTGTCCTCCGCTCAACGGACTGACCCTAATTTAGGGTTCTGCCCCAGTGTCCCAATTCTGTTAAGTGCCGCCAGACAGCACAGTGCATCTTTAGGCACGCTCACGATGTTCAAAGGGCACTAGGAACATGTAGAGAGTGCTGCTAGATAACCTAAAACCCTTACTAGAACTTTTCCCCTAACTGAAACAAAAAAAAACATTTTCATCTTCTAAGAAACCTCTGAGTGTTTCATTGCACTTTTAGCACCCACACGTCATTATGCTATTCAACAAAATTACTGTGGGTTAAGATTTATAGAACTTAGAATCAGACAGGTTCTTGAAATAAGAGAAATATTTTGCAATATAGTTATTTTCAAAGATTGCTTATATTTAATCTAAATTATTGCCCAATCAAAATCAAATTACCTGTTTGTTATTATTATAAATGGTGAAATTATCTGCCATTATCCACTCCACCCGCAGTCTTTAAATTCTAGCCCATTGTTTAATATGTATTGCATTGCAACATGCCCTGAATCTCTAGAAATACACAGATATGGAAAATAATTTAATCATAAAGGATAGATTTCCTAGAATTAATGAAGGCAGAGATAAACAACAACAGAAACACATGCAGAGTCGGTCTACATTACATTTAAGCTTGGTCATGGATGGCCTTTGCCATCTCTTGTTCCTGTTTATCTAAATTTTTCCTCATTAGTGTATATATATATATATTTATATATATGTTTTAACGATTCATTCTGCAATGCTGTTGAATATGGTGGTGTTTTAATATTGAAACAATAATAAGTTGTAGCCAGGAACACTACTTAACTCAGTGATGATATATAAATTCACTAAGATTTCTAAACAAACTGGACTTCACACAACCAAGGAAGGCATTCTATATAATCATACAGCTTAAAGACATTTCTCCCTCCCTGCACAGTTCAATGTTTGAGCTAATCACATCAACTATGCTTGCAAAACATGCTTTTAGCAGTTGGGTTTTATTTCTTCTCTCTCTATTTGTAATCACAACTGTCTTCACTGACTTAAATGTGATGCAATTCTAAGATGCACGCTACATGCAAATAAAAAAACAAACATATCTTCTTGAGAAAATTACATCTAAATCAGTGGATTCGATGGAAATGTTTATCTGTTAAAAATGTAGGTTTTTTTTTTCTGTTTTTTTTTTTTTTAAAAGATGAACAGCAAAAGGAAACTGTTACCTAAAATTCCCAGAAAACCCATATTATGGTTTTAACTATCTTGCCAAAAAGGCTGGGAGGAATGTACAACAAGTATATATTTTTTTTTACATTAAAAGGAACAAAGATGCAAAATAAATATAAATCAATGTTTAAGTAGATTAGATATACCACAAATTATAACTTGCAATGCATTTAATTATGGATTTGTTTCAATGGGGGTAAATCTACAAACAGATTGCAAAACATGCAGTTCTCTTGTCTGCTGCCATTGCAAACCCACCCCTTCTAACCACTCCCAGACTTTCTGTGGCGATCCAATCACAGACTTTTCAATGCAGCTTAATGAGAAGTCTTTGTCAGGTGCTCTAGGCAGTTGCTGCCTCTTGACTTTAGCTCCATTGAGCTAATGAACCAGAAAGTAACATTACATGTTGTCTGCTTCAAAGCAAAAGGGATGTAACCAGGTTAACTTAGAAAAGTGGCAATTTCTATTGAAATCTGCACTTATGGCAAATTTTAAAAAATAGGACACACTTCCCACATAAAGCTTTTCAGCTTAGTGGTGTGGAGTGTCACTTTAACACTAGTAGTGAAACATCAAAATAACATCTTTGTATTCAATGGCATAAGAAAGCAAGACTCTCACAAAACAAACATACCAACCACGACAGTCAAAAGATCAAGTATAACAAATCAGCTGCTTGGTGGCATGAATTGTATTAAGAAATAGCATTCTGAAGATTACGGGAGGACACAAACTTCTGATTTCCATAACCAAAAATATAATACACATAAGTACTTGCAGACATTTCTGAATCATCATTCAAACCAAACAATGTGGTAATTTAAAAGACTCTATAAATATAATCAGCAGGTAATAGGTACGATTTCCAAAATCTACTTGACCATTTTGGATTGTACGATTAACAGAAAGAACCACTTTCAGGCATACAGGGAACACGACCTAATGCAATATCTTGATGCATACTGTGCAAAGCTTCACATGGTACATCAACCATGCTCTGTACAATATATTTTAATAATAGTTTTATGGTTCTAGAAGATCAGATCCCTTTACTTAATCCTAGCATCTTATAAAATGAAAAAAAAAGTATTTAAAAAATATACAATATGTTCAATCATAATTATTTGCAAACATTCATCACTTCTCTGCCCAACTGGCACCACCATTAAATCGGCACTGTCATGCCAAACGTACCTTTCCCCAATTGATTCCTCTTTTATTCTTCTCTCAGGATCTGTTCTTCATTTCTTCCTATCTAATCTAGTTTTCTTTAAAATATAAGGCAAAGTAGGGACTACTTTGTCTTATATATTTTTCCTATGCTCTGATCTACTTCAATCTACTACAAATGCTGCTGATCACATCATGCTGAGATAAAGAGAGGAGACAAAGTAAGACGTATTCAGTTGAAAAAAAAACTACAACCGCCGACTTAGGGACCTTTTTGGAGGCTGCAAACCTCCCAAAGGCCTGTAATGGCGTCTCCGTCGAATAAGCCCTTTCGAGCATCAGGTGAAGGATTCTTGGCAGACTGGGGAGTATCTGAGCCACTACTAACCGACCGACCCACATACTCACCTCCCAATCCTGCCAGACAGCCTCTGGTCACTGATGAAACGTTGAGGGGCCTTCTAGACGAACTCTGCCGCAATATCGCAGCTGACATCGGGCGGTTCCAGGGAGGAGATAAGAGTGTCCGCATATATCGACCCTGGAAAAGAAGTTTCCAGCTCTACAGCATGCCCAGACATAAACTCAGGACTGCATTGGAAGATAAAAGGCGCCGGAAAAACATCAAAGTGAGGGGCCTGCCTAACAATATCGAGGCTGCTGAGCTTCCACACCGATTCCGTAGGATATTAACTGTGCTTTTTTTCATCTAAAGGCACCAAGAAAAGAAATCACAAAGTAGTTGTAAATAAACTGAATGTCAATAGAAGCCTTGCAAATTAAACTCAATTTGTATTTTTTTGGCAAGATCACCCAATAGCTGAAAAGATATAGGACATCTACTGTCCTAAATTACTGACTCTTTAGCCTAGGCTCCCTTAAGCATTTGCTGAATTTCAAGATCTTTTTCAAAGTTTTTATCTAATATCTTCTTCAGAAAGATGGAAATACAAGCAAGGATCTATTTAATGAAAACTTCAAAACCCCAGAATGATTTTTTTTAAATAAATTTAATTGCTTACTGCAAACTAGGTTAAGTAGTATCCCTATTAGGAATAACCATAAAATTATGCCACTCATCCCAAGCTTTAAAATATGCTCACCATATGATGGAAGATAAGGATAACCCCAATAATTGACTTACCTAGTCAAAGTTAGCTTCCAGATGTGTTTGGGCAGCTTTGTTCCAAATTCATCCGCTAATGGTGCAAGGGATCTGAAAGACTTAAAGTCAAAATGGGACAAAGCATAAGTAATACAATTAATGTCACCACTTACATGCGTAGCTTTCACCCATATGCTGTTTAGCAGGCACATTAAAATAGTCTTCTTGATAAATCAATCACTGGAGGACTTTTTGCTCGAAGGGAATTGATTACCCAAACAACCCTCAAATTGTCACAATGGAACGGGATTCTTCTGGATCTCCAAAGCAGCAACTATTGGCATTAATCCCAAAAGAGTTATTATCCCAGTCCATCCCTTCTCAACCCATCCCACAGCAGCCAATTTACCTTTAAAAATTAATACAGGAGCCTTGTGAACCAGCCACATCAGTAAAGATCTCCAAATCCAATTTGGATATCTTTACTGATGACACACAGTAGAACTGTTAAAGTTACTTGACAAAACATTCCAAACCTGTACATCCTCCTTGATATGTCTAGACACATGAATATGTAGATTCTTTTCAACCAGGCCAAAGCTCTGGACATATGCCTGGAAAAGACCTAAGCCATAGGCATTACCCTCAACGCAAAATTGAATAAGCCCAAAACTAGTGATGTCCCGAACGGTTCGCTGGCGAATAGTTCCTGGCGAACATAGCGATGTTCGGTCCGCCCCTATTCGTCATCATTGAGTAAACTTTGACCCTGTACCTCACAGTCAGCAGGCACATTCCAGCCAATCAGCAGCAGACCTTCCCTCCCAGACCCTCCCACCTCCTAGACAGCATACAATTTAGATTAATTCTGAAGCTGCTTTTTTTTTGTATTATTATTTTTTTGTGTGTGTTTGTGTTTATTATACATTATCCTCCATAGCTAGTAACCTGTGTTTATTATACATTATCCCCCATAGCCAGTAACCTGTTTATTATACATTATCCCCCCCATAGCCAGTAACCTGTGTTTATTATACATTATCCCCCATAGCCAGTAACCTGTGTTTATTATACATTATCCTCCCCATAGCCAGTAACCTGTGTTTATTATACATTAGCCCCCATAGCCAGTAACCTGTGTTTATTATACATTATCCCTCCCATAACCAGTAACCTGTGTTTGTTATACATTATCCTCCCATAGCCAGTAACCTGTGCTTATTATACATTATCCCCCCATAGCCAGTAACCTGTGCTTATTATCCTCCCATAGCCAGTAACCTGTGTTTATTATACATTATCCCTCCCATAGCCAGTAACCTGTGTTTATTATACATTTTCCCCCCCATAGCCAGTAACCTGTGTTTATTATACATTATCCCCCATAGTCATTTATCGTTGGACTTAGGCAGCATGATGTCTTAGGCCGGCCCAGAGAGTGAGTGAGTGAGTGAATAATATAATATATATGTTCAGAAACATATTAGTAATATATGTAAATCGGGTTCATGCAAAGAGGGTGTAAAGGTATTAAAGAAAAACACACTTATTGCATCAAATTTACAAAGCCAAACTTTTAAAAGCTTTCCTCATTTCTTTTTTCGGGATGAGGAATATATCGGTTGTAGACTGAGGATTTCCATCTGCCCAATCTTTTAATAATATGCACTGGAGGGTCAGTGTTGAAGGAGACCGAAGCTGCCCCTATTCTAAATGAAAGACCCAATCTTAGGAGTAGTGTTCTGATGTAGAAGATGAATTTAGCCGTAGTCAGAGGGATTCAGTGAGAGTAGTGGTGAAATGTATGTGGCATGACTGAGTGTGGGTAAGTAAGAGTCAAGTATTTTAACTGGGCACTAGTTCTAGGTGGGATAAAGTGGTATAGCGGATGGATGAGTAGTTTGGTTCGTTTTAGAGGCTTGTAGAGAAAGTATATAGTGATCATGATTTTTAGCGATATCCAATATTTTTAAGGTGGTCTCAAACAAACATAAAATGCTATATAAAATTTGTGGGAATATCGAATAGTCGTGTACAGTAAATCAGAGAGGGCTCAGAATATCGAACCATTGATCGGTAACCTGGATGAAGTAGGGAGTCTATCTGTTTTATTAAAGGACCACTCTAGGCACCCAGACCACTTCAGCTTAATGAAGTGGTCTGGGTGCCAGGTCCTTCTAGGGTAAACCCATTTTTTTCATAAACATAGCAGTTTCAGAGAAACTGCTATGTTTGTGAATGGGTTAAGCCTTCCCCTATTTCCTCTAGTGGCTGTCTCACTGACAGCCGCTAGAGGCGCTTGCGTGATTCTCACTGTGAAAATCACAGTGAGAGAACGCAAGCGTCCATAGGAAAGCATTATAAATGCTTTCCTATGTGACCGGCTGAATGCGCGCGCAGCTCTTGCCGCGCGTGCGCATTCAGCCGACGGGGAGGAGAAGAGGAGGATCGGAGGAGGAGAGCTCTCCGCCCACCGCTGGAAAAAGGTAAGTTTTTACCCCTTTCCAGAGCCGGGCGGGAGTGGGACCCTGAGGGTGGGGGCACCCTCAGGGCACTCTAGTGCCAGGAAAACGAGTATGTTTTCCTGGCACTAGAGTGGTCCTTTAAATACGCGGTAATATGCTTTTAATGGGATAGGACGTTAGGAAAGGTGTGTGATTGGGATAAGTGGTTGTGGCTGTATTTACCTTATCCTGGGACCGACCTGGCTCCTAAGCTTGAGCCGCGCGTGGCTGGATCACTCCTGCCTCCACACGAGCCGCATGCGGCTTGATCTCCTCTTCTGACTTAGCCGCGTGCACTGACTGCAGTGATCGGTCACGTGGCCCGCTTGGTACTAGGAGCAAGGCTCGAGTCACAAACTCGCTCTTAAAGGGGCAGTGGGAGCCAAAAGTTGATTCAGGCTCCCATTGGCCCACGTCATTCCAGCACCCCCACACACAAACGTTTTGGGGGCGTAGGCATGACGTGGGCCAATCAAATGTTAAAGGATATTTAAACTTCCCTAGCCCTATCCACTTTGTCCTATAGTGGTTTCTGTGTCAGTACCCTTTAGTGCGTTCCTTGATCTATTTGGTTTATTTTGGTATTGACCATGGCTTTGTTCTTGACTCTGAATTTATCTTTAACCCTTTCCTGTCTTGCTTGCCCGTGTGACTGATTACCATCTACCTGACTCTGGCTTGTTCTCGTTTTCGTAGTCTCTCTGTTACCATGACCTCGTCTCGTTTCTGATTACGCTTTATCTCTGTCTGGCGTTTAGTCTGGCCATTCTAAGTCCAGGTAATAAGTTATATCCTAGTCTTGTCCCTTGCTATCCTAAACTCTGCGTGTTGGGTTATTACATCATGACATTATGATAGGACCATGGGCCCTGCAGGTTTAGGACAGCAAATGGCCTCCTATGAGGCAAGATTTTAAGAACAGGATCATCGTATGGACAAGATTGCCCAGGCCCATCAGACACTTTTGTCCAGAAATGCTTATTTGGCCCCTGAGACACTGGTATGCATACCATCTCAACCCGTACCTCCCATTCCAGAGGCATCTATCCTGACTAGAGATGTCCCGAATAGTTCGCTGGCGAATAGTTCCTGGCGAACATAGCTTGTTCGCCACGGATGGCTAACATATGCGATGTTCGGTCCGCCACCTATTCGTCATCATTGAGTAAACTTTGACCCTGTACCTCACAGTCAGCAGACACATTCCAGCCAATCAGCAGCAGACCCTCCCTCCCAGACCCTCCCACCTCCTGGACAGCATCCATTTTAGATTCATTCGGAAGCTGCATTCTTTTTTTTTTTTTTTTTTTTTTTAGACAGAAGTGTGTTATATTTTAAGTATATTATAAGTGTGTTATATTTGAGCATGCTAGGCTGAACGTGGGTATATCATGGCTAGTTGCACTGAGGGTATGAGTATATAGCAGTACATTGTTGTGAAAGATGGCTGTCATGTTTAGGGTGTAGCTTGCACATTATCAACTGTGTATTTATATCAGCAGCTCCACCACTAGTTATAAATCAAGTGTGAGTCGCCCCATGAGATGAGACTAGTGAATAACATAATACATGAACGGTTAAGGTAAAGGCATGTAATGAACTACGACAATAAACTCTTTAGGAGGTGAAATAATGACATGTTTAAACGCTTGCTACTTTACGATTAGTTAATGTGCAGAGAGCAGTTCATGTGGTAGCAGTCCCTGATACCTGGAACAACAAAGGCAAGTCTCTGGCTGAGTGCCGGGTTCGCGGCTTGAGGTGGTGGAAGCTTGTTTTGTCGGGTGGTCGGATCTATCCCGGTGGTGCTTCACATCCGGTGCGGGATTGTGGTGGCTTAAGGTGGAGGCGAGTGCTTGACGTGGGGCAGGCTCTGCATTTCTGTTTGTACCTCCGGTCCCGTCTTCAACGCCTTTTGCGTTGGTGGATTTTAATGGGGACTGCTTCACTTAGCTGTGGTGGAGCTTGTTGGGGCTGTGGTGGAACTTGTTGGGGCTTCCTGCTTGTTATTTGCTTCCAAAATTGATTACAGAGTCTGTCCAGCTTAGACTCAATATCCTGCCATGCTTTGCTGGTACCAGGAGGACACGCGGCTGCCACCATATTGGGAGAGTCGCAGATGAGTATGTCAGCCTGGGCGGCTGTGCTCTGTACGTCCATTAGCTCCAGACAGCCTCTCAGGGGTGGACCAGGATAACCCCCACCGGTCCGAGGGGGGGTAACAGAGCTCCTGCCGGGAAGTAGCTGCTCCTGGGCATCCCAGGAAAAGGGAGATCAGCCGCCTCTCCCGCCCGGTGAGCACCAGGCCACACTTGCCACGCGGAGGTAAGTAAGACTCTGTCGAGTTGCTGACTGCTATTAAGCATGTTGGTTCGGTCAGGTAGGAGCAACATTGCTGGGTCATCCCCTTCTGGGGTGAAATTCGCTTGTTGATAGCTGCTTAAAGTGAGATATTGAGGGAGCTCACACGAAGTGCGTCTTTCCTCCATGACAGCTAGGCCCCACCCCCGGAAGCTGCATTCTTAGTGAGAGGAGGGACAGTGTAGCTGCTCCTGATTTAATAGGGAAATCGATAGCTAGGCTAGTGTATTCAGTGTCCACTACCGTCCTGAAGGACTCATCTGATCTCTGCTGTAAGGACAGCACCCCAAAAAGCCCTTTTTAGGGCTAGAACATCAGTCTGCTTTTTTCTATGTAATCTAATTGCAGTTGCCTGCCTGCCAGCGTGTGTGTCAGGCTCACAGCGTATACTGTGCCCACTTGCCCAGTGCCACCACTCATATCTGGTGTCACAATAGCTTGCATTTAAAAAAAACCAAAACTTTTTTGACTGTAATATAATAGCAGTCAGTTTCCTTCACACGTGTGCATTTCAGGGCCTGCCAGGGCACAGTGTCACACCAGTGCAACTCATATCTGGTGTAACAGTAGTGTACATTTAATAAAAAAAATACAGGGGGGCGGAGCCGAGCCACGAAGCGGAGAAGTCGCATGGGGCTGAAGCTCCCACGAAAATAGCAAATCTTTGGCAACTACAGCCCACAAAATCACCCCTAACTTACCCCAAGTGACAGCAAGAGACGGCAGAACCGACATGGGGCGTAAAACAAAAAAAGCGAAACCCGACCAGCCGAGACAGAGCCAAGACATTGGGGCCATGTGGAGACAGGCCCGAGAGGCAGCAGGGCCCAAAATGGCCGACCACGCTGACACATACTCTGACTACTCGGACGACTTCTACCAGGAAGACGACCTGCCAATTACCACACGCCTACCTAAACCGGGGACTGCACTTCCAGACCCGGACAACGCTCCGGTGACCACATCAGTGCTAAAAACCCTGCTGGCAGGCCTCCAGACCACGCTACAGGCGGACATGGCGGCCCTACGCACTGAGCTACAGGGCATAACTGGAAGGCTGGGAACCCTGGAAGACGCCTATGCGGCGCGAGATGTGCACATCACCGCAATGCAGGCGGAGATCACCAACCTCCAGCGCAAAAACGAGGACTACGACCGACGGTTCGCCGCCGTGGAAGAAGAGCGCAGAGCTACTAACATAAAGGTACGGGGGCTGCCGGAAGATATACCGGCTGAGGAGCTGCCGCATTATGTCCGCAGACTCCTGTCGGAGATTCTCACGCCGAAACAATCCAAAGCCATCCTCATCGAATCCATATTCAGGGTTCCGAAAGCAGCTAGAGCCCCGACCGCCGCAACCCGTGACCTTATAGTCTGCTTCCAACAACGCAAAGGCAAGGCCACACTCCAGGCAGCACTTAAAAATAGAACCCAGGTCACATTCGAAGGACACTCCTTAACTTTCTTCGCTGACTTAACGGGCGGCACGCTAGCATGGCGGGGGTCGCTAAAACCCTTCACTGCCCTCCTCAGGCAAAGGGACATTAAGTACAGATGGCGCCTTGATCGATCGCTCCTGGTCCTGAAGGGCGAGAATAAATATGTGGTCCACTCGCTTCAAAGTGCAAGAGACCTGCAGCACGCCCTAGGAATACCCCAAGATGCCATACCTGGACCGGCACCCCATGAGAACCCAACCCAGCAACACAGATGGGACCCAGAGCGCACCAAAACATTTGTACCACAACGACCTAGACAGGTCCCCTCTGGAGAAACGGGCACTTGAGAAGGCCCTGGGGACCCTCCAAATGTAGTCCGCACTGAACGGGACTGTATGACACTCAACCAAGGCACCGTGGCAATATGATCTACTGCCTCACAGATGATCTAATGTTTTATTATTGTTTTATAGTTGTTTCCAATATCGTTTTTATTGCTGCTCTCCAACTTACTAACACGAGCGCACACACCGGTACCTCCCCTGCCCCAACGCACGCTCAAACACGCTTGGGAATACATAGGCTCCTCCCACCCCGGCCTTGGGTAGCCATGGGGGGTGGGCGACGAAGCAGTGACCAGGAACAACATACCCAAACACTGCAGTCAGACACGCACCTAAATATGCCAGAATACATTCTACAATTTATACGCTCACAACATATATTGCCCTACCGAATAGTCACACTTGTCTTATGCTGCACACGCTAGCTATTACACACAATCTCTTAGCACCTGCTCTCCGCGACTAGGCACCTCTATGGGACATATACATTACAGCTCCAGACAGAGATGGCACCTGCAGCAGCGATTAACCCACTACGTGGGATGTTCACATGCTTAATCCATGCTATTGCCTTATCACCGCTTATTATCGTTTTATAAAATCAAAAATGTGCAAATGTTTTTATTATGCCCTACTGCAATGATTGTATGATACTTTAGCGAAAGATCTTAATTTATTCTCACTTGTTTTGGTGCCCCCCCCCCTCTCTCAGGACATCTCCTAAGGTGTTTTATATTGGCAACCATCTTAAGATCTCATATATATATACAACAGGTTCTGGTGACACCCTTTATAAGTGTTAGGTTGACAACTAGTGTTATATAGCAAATGTCTCACTGTGGCAACCAGCGATATAACTTGAGCGATTTGTAATCCTGTTTTCCTGTTATAGTCATATCATTTTAATCCTATAAGCCTGTTACTTAACCTTGTTAAGCAAATTATCATTATTAAGCGATGCAGACACACTACACATATTTTGGATATGTTTGATAAGCATGTGACCCTGCTATTTTACTTAACTTTAAAAAATGTGCGAACTTCTATGCCACTGTCTATTATTCGTGACGCTTGCAACACGCTATTGTGGCGTCTGTTTATATCTTGTGACCTTCTGCACAACTAAAATAAAGAATTAAAAAAAAAAAAAAAGAAATACAGGGGGCTTGTTGTCACCTTTCGGGAACCCTTGGTGTTGTACGTGGCTGGGTGGAGGAAGAGACCTTCAATGACATCAGTGAGGACAAGGAACGGGACATGGCTAGCTTGGTATCCAACCTTGTGCAAATGGGGAGCTTGCGGGGAGTTTGGTCTGTCACTGTGAAGCGGGCGTAACCCTTACACTACCTGATCGATACAACATCATACCTGATGTTTTAAAGCACGTTATTCCAAACAATTTGGGAATGTTAGGTGATTTATGCACTTTATGGATTAAAACCAGACTCTGCATCAACTATGTAATTTTCCATGGGAGTTTTGCCATTGATCCCCCTCCGGCATGCCACAGTCCAGGTGTTAGACCCCTTGAAACAACTTTTCCATCACTATTGTGGCCAGAAAGAGTCCCTGTGGGTTTTAAAATTCGCCTGCCTATTGAAGTCTATGGCGGTTCGCCCGGTTAGCCCGTTCGTGAACATTTGCGGAAGTTCGCGTTCGCCGTTCGCAAACCGAAAATGTTATGTTCGCGACATCACTACCCAAAACAGATTGTAAACTTTTTGTTGTTCTATTAACACGTAACATTTGGAAAATATTCTGTTCCATTTTGCTTGAAATTGGGGTATCTTACCCTTTACTCAAAAAACTATGCATAAAAGTACAATGGAACAGCACATATTAAAAAAACAACTAAATAAACAAAACATGGTGAAGAGGGTTCAATGCTTGAAAGTCATTTGCAACTCAAGTAGCTAGGAACACTCACAAGGGATGCAGCCTGGTAATAGTGAGGCTCAATATTCTCACAGGCTTGCCTTTTGAAAGTAACAACACACCTTTCTTTTTATGGATCACCACACTCAAAAAGGAGAAAAGAGCAAAAAGTGCAATTATAGTGCAGATTGCATAAATAACTTGAGGTTAATATAGATACAGGAAGTGCTCACCTGGACAAGAGTCAAAAAGTCACTGGCTCTAGGTATATAAGCTTGGTGTCACTTATGGGATGATACAACTTACAATCAATAACAGGAATGTTATATATTTTACAATATCTCCAGAGCATTCTTTATAGAATCATGCATTGCCATTTTGTTTGCAAGTACATTAATTTTGTTTTAGGTCTGATCCTTTTGTTCTGCTTGACATTCTGTGCTCCTGAGCTAGCTGCCTTCCTGCCTTCCTGTGCGTTTATCACATTAATTTTGCATTATATATATATATATATATGCTAGTTTTAAGAGACATAGGCCTTTTGTGTACTGACAGGAAGGGAGGCAGGGGGTTGTGCGGCTAAGTAAAAATCAAGGTGGGCGGGCAGCACTGGCGAGGGAGCATTAATTAGTGAGCTGTCTCTGCTCAGCTCCCTCTCGTGCCGCAGAGTTATGCCGGGAGCCAGAATATGACGTCATATTCCGTCTCTCGGCATCACTCTGTGGCGCGTAAGGGAGCTGAGCAGAGACAGCTCACTAATTAATGCTCCCTCGCCAGTGCTGCCCGCCCACCTTGATTTTTACTTAGCCGCACAACCCCCTGCCTCCCTTCCTGTCAGAAGCCCCATTGGACCCCAGTTACAAAAAAATCCACACAGCACTCCCAAAGGTAGGGAGGCTGGGTGGATTTAAACTAAAATAATTGGTTAATTTTTGGGGTGGGGAGGGGAGTGATTGATTGTGTGTGTCTGGCTGCCAGTGTGTGTATATCAGTGTTTGTCTGGCTGTCAGTGTGTCTATGTCTGTCAGTGTATGTCTGAGTGATTGTGTGTGTCTGGCTGCCAGTGTGTGTATGTCTGTCAGTGTGTGTCTGAGTGATTGTGTGTGTCTGGCTATCAGTGTATGTATATCAGTGTTTGGCTGTCAGTGTGTGTATGTCTGTCAGTGTGTGTCTGAGTGATTGTGTGTGTCTGGCTCTCAGTGTGTGCATGTCTGTCAGTATGCATGTGAGTGATTGTGTGTGTATGTCTGTCAGTGTGTATCTGAGTGATTGTGTGTGTGTATGTCTGGCAGTGTGTCTGTCACTGTGTGGCTGTCTGTCAGTGAGTGAGACTGTGTGTGTGTGTGTGTGTGTGTGTGTCTGTCAGTGAATATGTGTTTGTTTCTGAGTGATTGTGTCTGTGAGGGCGCCTGTGTGTCTGAGTATTTGTGTGTGTGTGTGTCTGTCAGTGTGTGTCCAAATACTGGAAGCAAACACAAATCCCCACGGTCAGAGAATGGATAGGGAGGGTGGAGAATACCAGAAAAATTGAAGAAATAACCTACGCAAAATCAAAAAACGTCCAAACATACTCCAAGATATGGAAACCATGGTCTATGTTCCTCCGTTCCCTAGCTCCAAAACCCTGAGACATTGACACACACAATCTCAGACCACTCCCATACCCATCACCGCACACTACTTGCACTACATGCACCCAAAAATACCCATCCACACCAGAATTGAAACTGAAGGCCACTTGCTCACATCGACTAACAACGAGTCCACACACTAGATATTGCATATAACATGAAACACAACCTAGACAAGTAATATGATAAACTACGCCATGATATGTCATTGGAAATTTTTACCATTGATGTTAACAATTGTCTACTTACTCTAACTGGATAACTAATGTCATAACCTCTTTATGTTACTTTGTTAAACATTTACAAGCTTGCTCACCCACTCTGGGTAGGCTTTCAAGCCTATGACGTATATTGTTGCTTGTTACTTGACGTATATTGGTGCTTTAATACCCGATGTACTCTGTTGTTTTGTTATCTGCATTTAAAAAAAAAAGATATCTAAAACAATCCTCTCTAAGGTTTAATGAGTTAATGATAAAATCAGGTTTATTGGATATTTGGTGGATATGGCATCCCAGAGAAAAAGACTTTACGTGTTTCTCTTATCCTCATCAGGTTTACTCCAGGATAGATTATATACTATAGACCATAACACATTAATTATGGTCATCAAGGATGACTTTGTTAAAACAAGATCAAACTGGAGATTAAACGAACAATTACAAAAAAAAATCACAAAATGTGGATATCGAAAAGGCAATAGATAATTACTTCAAAGAAAATAGTAGAGTACAGAGATATCAGCTTCAACGTTATGGTGCACATTTAAATGTACAATTAGGGGTCAATAAGTAAAACTAGGAACAGAAGAAAAAAAATAAAGTACACAGAATTTAGCTGAATTGTATGTTAAATATGATGCTTTGGAAAAAAAAAAATTATTCCTATGAAAGAAACAAGTGAAGAATTTAAAAAAACAGAGAGATAATGAATACTATACTGATTAAAAAATCTAACTTAGGCCTAGAACGGCTAAAAAGAACCTGGTATTACAAAGGGAATAAAGCCAATAAACTACTTACAAACAGATTTAAAAAAGAGAAGACAAAAAAAAATTTAAATCTAAAATAGTAAAGAGAGAGGAATTAATCTTGCTACCGGATAAAATAGGTGAAGCATTCCAAGAGTTCTATCTAGGACTTTATAACTTGCCTGAGAGAGATAATGCTATAAAGATGTCTGATTTTTTTGTACAGCCTAGGCTTCCAAAGATATCAGAGGGACAATTGACTCAACTAAATAAACCTATTTCTTCAACAGAATTTTGCACAGCTCTTAAAAAATTAAAAACAAAGAAGGCACCGGGGCTGGATGGTTTTAGTAATTGTTTCTTTTGAATTTTTGAGAATAATATTGTTAAACCGCTTACAGATTTGTTAATTATTTTATGAATTCAGGAGATATCCCTAAAGACATGTTGAAAGCCCATATAGTGCCAATTCCAAAACCAAAAACAATCCTGAAATGATATCAAACTATAGACCTATCTTGTTGTTAAACAGTGATATAAAAATCTACTCATCAGTTATGGCAGCAAGGATAGCTAATATTATATCTACAATTATTCATCAAGATCAAGTTGGATTTATAGCAAGTAGGTCACCAATATCAAATATAAGGAGACTGATAGATATGGCAGATATGGCAGCAAAAATAAATCTGTCCCTCCTTGCTCTGTCATTAGTTGCCGAGAAGGCGTTTGACAGGGGAAGGTGGGACTTTTTTGAGAGTGTCCTACATGGATTTAGATTACAAGGTATTATTATTAGAGCTTTAATGGCCCTGTATATATATCCAACTGCTAGAGTAGTAGGGAATGTTTTTTTTTTTCATATTGGTTCCAATTGAAGAATGGCACAAGGCAGGGATGTCCACTCTCTCCCCTATTATATTTAATGACAATAGAACCATTAGCGTGTAAAATAAGAGATAAAGAATCTATAAAGGGGCAGAGATTATGGGAGAGTCGATAAAACTCACAACGTATGCTCACGACGTGATACTCACATTGAGCGACCCTCTGATATCTTTGGAAAAGGTAATGGACATCATAAGTGAGTCTTCATTATACTCAGGATATAAACTAATTTTAAATAAATCTGCAGCACTTCCGTTTAATCTGTCACAATCACTCAAAGGGAAATTATTTAAAAAATTTATATTGGATTGTAATAAAAATTCTATACAATGTTTGGGCATAGAAATTACTAATGAACCTACTAGAATGATGGAACACAACTTGTTAAATCTGCTGAAATATACAAGTAAAACATTAAAATAATGGAAGGGTGTTAAGGTGTCATGGTGGGGGAGAATTAACATGATAAGTTATATATATACCCAAAGTGGGTCTATCTCTTCCACATGGTGCCTCTACACGGCCCAGAAAGCTGGCTGACTTTGGTCCAATTGATTTTTTGAAAATTAATCTGGGCAGGGAAACGCCCATGGATATGTTCCGACTGATTGGCGTTAAAGATCAAATTAGGGGGTCTAGGAATTCCACAGTTACAACAAACATGGAAAGCATGTAATATTGCACAGGCAATTATAACTCTATCGGATACTGCAAAAAACTAAATAAGGTATAAAATAGAGCAAAATATATATAACAAAGAAAAAAAAGGAGGAGTTGAGCACTTTATTTTGGAAAACTGACAATAAATACAAATATCGGTAAAGGTTTGAATCTAACAGTCTAATTTTAAATAATACAATAACTATATGGAACAAGCTTAGAAAGGACCTAGAGGTACATGATAAAATTATTACCAGTCTTCCTTTAAGTCAATTAAAGAGCAATATGACAGATTTAAGTATGGATCGATCTTGGGATAAAAGAAATTGGTAACAAAGCAGAGTGGCAAAATTAAAGATTTAGAATATAATATCGAGAGCAAAGAGATCTTTACATTTATAAGAGTAAAGGGTTATCTCAATGAGCATTTACTCGAGGACAAATCAAATAAACAAGTAAAACTTGAAGAGGCAGTAAGAAATAGAAATACTGTAAAAAAAAATGGTATCAAGATGAATCTTATTTGCTCTACAATAAATAAATGGGAAAAGGATATACACACGAATATAAGTTATGAAGAGTGGAAGGGATCAATAGCTATTGCGCTGCGGAATTTGATGGTGCTATATAAATATCATAATAATAATAATAAAAATAATAATATTGTTTTAAAGAATATACACTGTCTAAATGTAGCTGAATCCCAGTACAAGATAATAAACATATGGTATTTAACCCCAAGTAGATTAGCAAAAATGCATTTTAACCTCTTAAGGACCGAGGGCGGTTCAGGACCGTCATCGGCATTTTTGCGTTGCCGACCGGTGACGGTCCTGAACCGTCCTAACGGTCTTAGTTACTTACCCGATCGCCGTCGTTCCCCCGGCGGCGATCGGCGGTGCTCCTGGTGTGGGGAGACTGTCTGCAGCCCAGACAGTCTCCCCATGGCGGATTTGGACCCCTGGGGCCATGTGATCGCTCAACAGGGCGACCACATGGTCACAATAGGTGTCCATGTGTCTCCCTGCCAGTGTAAAATCATTAAAAAATTAAGTTAATGTTAATAAAAAATTATAATTATATATGTGTATATATATATATATATATATATATATGATATATAGACATATATTATACCTATATAATATATGTCTATATATCATATATATAATGTCATGCTAAGTATATTTTTATATTAATATGTACATATATTAATATAAAAATACACTTATAATTAAATTACACACGTATATATATAATATATATAATAACGATATATATTGTATATATATATTATTATAAAATACAAATAATAAGTAATTTAAATTAAATTAAAAAATGTAAAAATAATAATAACATTTTTTTTAAAAATTATATATCTATATGAAATTTTATTCTAACTGTATTTTGATATTAATATATATATATTTATATCAAAATACACTTAGAATTAAATTGTATATATATCTATGTATATATAAATAAATAAAAAGAATACGAAATATATATATGTCCATTTACAAAATTACATAAATAATTATATAAATATACATGTAGACTTCAAATATATAAATATGCATATATATTTAAATTCTACGTGTGTAATTATGTAATATTTTCACATAATTAAGTAATTTTATTGATTGCAATTTGAGGGACCTGCCTGCAAACCCAGGCCGAAAGTCCAGAGAATTTAATTTGCTAGCACTGTATTTTACCCTGTAACGTTCTACGACACCCTAAAACCTGTTCATGGGGGGTACTGTTTTACTCGGGAGACTTTTCTGAATACAAATATTGGTGATTCAAAACAGTAAAACATATCACAGCGATGATATTGTCAGTGAAAGTGACTTTTTTGCATTTTTCACACACAAACAGCACTTTTACTGATGATATAATTGTTGTGATTTTCCAGTTTTGAAACACTAATATTTGTGTTCAGCAAAGTCTCCTGAGTATAACAGTACCCCCCATGTACAGGCTTTATAGCGTTTTTGAAAGTTACAGGGTCAAATATATAGGTCAAATATTTTTACATTGAAAATGGCCAGGTTGATTACGTTGCCTTTGAGAGCGTATGGTAGCCCAGGAATGAGAATTACCCCCATGATGGCATACCATTTGCAAAAGAAGATAACCCAAGGTATTGCAAATGGGGTATGTCCAGTCTTTTTTAGTAACCACTTAGTCACAAACACTGGCCAAAATTAGCGTTCAATTTAGTTTTTTACTTTTTTCACACACAAACAAATATGAACGCTAACTTTGGCCAGTGTTTGCGACTAAGTGGCTACTAAAAAAGTCTGGACATACCCCATATTGAATACCCTGGGTTGTCTACTTTAAAAAAATATATGTACATGTGGGGTGTTATTCAGAGATTTATGACAGATAATAATGTTACAATGTCACTATTGATACATTTTAAAAATGTATGTTTTGAAACCGCAATATCCTACTTGTACTTATAGCCCTATAACATGCAAAAAAGTAGCAAAAAGCACGTAAACACTGGGTATTTTTAAACTCAGGACAACATTTTGAATCTATTTAGCAGGTTTTTTATTCGCTTTTGTAGATGAGTAAAAGATTTTTCACATAAAAGTCAAAAAACATGTATTTCTTTCAATTTTTCATAATTTTTTTTATTTATTTTTTACATTAAATTACATGAGATTATATAAATAATGGTATGTAAAGAAAGCCCCTTTTGTCCTGAAAAAAACCAATATATAATTTGTATGGGAACAGTAAATGAGAGAGCGGAAAATTACAGCTAAACACAAACACCACAAAAGTGTAAAAAGATGCCTGGTCGCAAATGTACAATATCGCAAAAACAGTCCGGTCCTTAAGGGGTTAATATTTTGGATAGATGTTGGAGATGCGATGCTCATGGGGTGGGATGATGCATATTTGGTGGGAATGTCGGCTAATTTATCTCTTTTGGAACATTATTGCTATCAAGATAAAGGCGTTGACTAATATAAAGATAGATCCAATTCCTGACATCTTTTTGCTGCACTTGAATGTACACCAACATTTTGGGCAATTTTCTGTATTAATTATACATGTTTTTTTTGTTTTCAGAATTGTCAATTTTTATTTTCTGTAATTTTTTTGTTAACCAAGAACTGTGGGGTTACAGAAAAAGGGGGGGTGGGGGGGAAGAATTCGTACATCACAGTTGCATACAACGCTACATGTATTAAGAGCGCTCTCATAGTGAGCACACCAGCACACCGAGTATTTAGTCCAACATTGTATCAAGTGGTCTTGTTACATTCTGTGTGCCTCACCTCTGTCCTTGTTATCAACGTGGTTCCCTGTTGTAACCTTATGTTGGTGCTCATCGCCTGTATCCCTTCATGAGCGTGTTTTCTGCGGTGGTGCATTAAGAAACTATAACAACTAACTAAACTAACTAAATAACTGGTGTGATACACAAAAATAGTGCCTATGGACCCCAAAATGTAGCTTGCCCAATGCTTTGTTTTGTGACGTGTTGCCCTAGTAGGCTTAGTGCCTCTTGTGCTGTGTCCCATCTACGTGTTTGCTTTTAGATGGTATATTTTGTATCATTGCCAAAACTCATTAGTTTCCCTAATTGTTGTCCCTGGTTGCCAGTGCCTCGCTGCTATGGTCTTGTATTCAGCATTGGTTGTTGTCAAAGTTATGAGCTCGTCTATCGATGGTATTGTGGTGGATTTCCAATTTCTCGCTACTAATATTGCTGCAGCGATCAGTATGAGAAATGTGAGCTTACGGATGGCTTTCGGGAGACCGGAGGCCATATATATAATAGGTAGCTTTCTTTTTTTTCTTTTTTTCTTTTTTTTGTCAATCTTTGTTTTTATTGAGGCATATAGTAAAACAATACAGAAAGTAAAGCAGGGAGTTAGTGCACATAAATCACATGGTGTGTAAAACATAAAGATAGCAAGGTCACTGCTGGAACTCCTGCAAATAACAGCCTCTATTTTACAAGTTTCAACTGAGTGTTAATATACATTTTTAAACAGGTAGATACAGCTTGGTTACAGTTAGTAAGGGCAATTGAGCCTGGGGTCGCATATGTGGTGGCTGTTCTGCCCCTGAGATTAAGAGAACATTTCACTGAGTACGGCATTTCTTAAGTTTTGCTAGTTCTACAGAGTCTGACATTATGTTAGAGATAACAAGCTAGGCCCCTGTCAGAGTACTGTACAGGTTAGTGTAGCTGGCTATGCTGGTCAGTGCCCAGCCCTTAGGTATCGGAGGGTTAACTGTCCAGGGGACCGGGTAGATTATGGGGTAGGTAGGTCTAACATGTCAACCAATCACATATGCCATGTGTAAATACGCTATGGCTCAACTGCCCACGTGTTGCTCTGTTGAGAGTGCCACTAGGTGTGTAAGCAAGTTCGCTAGGCCCAGTTGGTCCACAGCCCACGTTCTAAATTGCAATATAACAGTAGTAGTCAGGGTAATCTGAGTTAAGACAATTATTCCTCTTTCAAGACTAAGGTGTGTGTATATGTATCAATGTATAGCGATGCCCTAAAACCCTCTAGGAGTGTCAGTGTGACATTCCAATTACTTGCCATAAACCAGGGTAATGAGCATTGCAATAGCCCACAAGAATGTTCAGCCTACACCACAGGGTGTGATGGTGCTATAATATATGGGAGCTAGTCCATCGGGTTGTGGGGGGAAACCTCCTCGATCCCACATATGATTTGGGGTCTGTCCTGCTTCTCTTGCATGTCTGCTCTGACCATCCGGTCGGCTGACCCTCCGTGCTGTAATTCTTTCCTTGCACCTCTTGGGTTCCCGTCGCTTGAGTGCCGTGTATCTTCGTCCCGGGGCCTTAGTGGGAGCCCTGACCACATCATCAGGGTCGTGGGCCCAAGGTTCCACCAGGTCTCAGCAGCCTCCCTGGGTGTATGGGGGGTGTTGGAGAGTTACCTCCATGTGAGCCCCCAGCTCGGAAGAAGATTGTGCGGTCACAGGAACGACGTCGTCCCCTTGAGTAGTGGAAGATGTTGGATGGCTGGTATGTATGGGGTCTTCCGTTGTGGGCTTTATGTCATGGGTTGCAGGTGGCTGTGCTTGCAATGCTCTGGATTCAATCCGCTGCCAGAATTCCATGCAAATTCTATCAAAGTCAGCAAGAAACTTCCCAATTCGTCTCAGGCTGTTTCCCTGATGCGTCGGCCATTTTGATTGTGGCTTGTGATTTCGGTGCGGCTACACAGAGCTCCCTGGTGGTGCACTGAGCCTGTGGTTGCTGTTGCCCAAGTGGGGACCGGGATAACCCCCACCGGTCCATAGGGGGGGGGGGAGTGTGTTTGCTCGCTTATGGTTAGCAGCAGTACGGGGAACGCGTCCGTCCCTCCCCTCTGCTGCCTCCTTTAGACCTCGAAATGCAGCAGCTGTTCCCGGTTGTTCCGGGCATCGATTTTAGTATCCACGGGTACCTACAGGCTTCCCCCATCAATGTAGTTGCATTACGTGGGGTTTCCAGCACTGTAGCCCGAGTAGTCGTCGAGTGTGTGGCCCATACAGCAGGAGCACATGTAAAGCACGACTTGTCAGCTTGCTCAATTGGTAGCTTTCTATTGTTGGTGTAATCTGAGTGCCCTTGCTGTCCTGCAACAGCTGTCCTACCCGCCCCCAGTATGTCGCTATTCCTGGGCACATCCACCATATGTGCAGAGTGGTGCCTATGTCTGAGTGGCATCTCCAGCATTTGTTATCTGATAGGCTATACATTTTGGCTATCTTGTCAGGAGTCAGGTACCACCTATATAACAGTTTCTGAGACGTTTTCATGTGGGATACGCAGTGTGACATGCCCTTAACCCCTTAAGGACCAAACTTCTGGAATAAAAGGGAATCATGACGTGTCTCACACGTCATGTGTCCTTAAGGGGTTAAATGCACTAAAGGTTTGTTTCCACATTTGGGGCATTAAGTCCCTCCCTATGTCTTCGTGCCATGCTTTTTGAAATGTCCATAGTAATTCCTGTGCCCCCTCTATAAGCGCTCTGTAGCAGAAGGACAGAGTTTTTTCCTAAGTGTGTTCAGGCATATCAATTCAAACCCTCTAGTACGTACTGTGTGTAGGGTCCGTTCCCTGGAGTTTGTCTTGCTGTTGAGTGTATGTTGTAGTTGTAGGTATGAGAAGACGGCTGTATTTGGGAGTTGGTATTGCGTTTGTAAAACCTGGAAACTATGTACGGTGCCCTTGTCCGTGACTTGCTTGACATGCGTCACTAGGTGTTCTGCCCAAATTAAAGTAAAGGTTTACAGTATGTATGGCTTTCAGGGGGTCGCTAGCGACCATCGTGTGCTTGAGCATAGTTTGAATCTATTGTTGTCTCATATAGCTAACATCAGCTTTGTGGTTGGTAGTAAGTTGTCCGATAGGGCCCTTAAGTCTTTTGGGATCCATATACTATGTGCTAGTTGAATTGTCTCTCTGCCCTGTGATTCCAGTTCTACCCATTGTAGCGTGTATTTGTTGGAGTGGCATGCGATTATGTTGGCCAACTGCGTTGCCCTATAGTAGTCCTTTACTCTGAGGGTCAAGAGTCTCTACAGTACTCTGGGTTTCTTGTTCTCCCAGCAGAATTTTATCAGTGTTGTTTGTATAGATTTAAGGTATTGTTTTGGAATCAGGATTTGCAGAGTGCAAAATAGGTATAAGAGTAGTACCATCATTTTGACTGCCGCATTCCTGCCCACCCATGACAGGTATTTCCCTTCCCATTGTTTTAACATGTTAACTATCTCCGTTTGTAATTTGGTATAGTTCAATTTAAATAGTGAGTCGAGTGATTTTGTCAGCTCAATTCCCAGAAATGTCAGATAGTCCTGTCTCCAGTCGAAGGGGAACGCCTGTTTAAGTCTACCTGTCGTGGACTTGTCAATGCCTATGCCCATTGCTTGGGTTTTGGTGATATTTAGTTTGTAGTATGATTGTGCGCTGTAGGCCCGTATTTCTTTTTGGAGGTTCGGGAGAGAGATGTGAGGTTGGGATAGAGTCAATAGTACGTCATCCGCGAATAGGTTGAGTTTATATTCTTTGTCCCCTATTTGTATGCCGTGTATATTCAGGTTTTGTCTGATAGCTTCCGCTAGCGGTTCCAGGGCCAGAACATATAGGAGAGGGGAAAGGGGGCATCCCTGCCTTGTACCATTCGATATGTTAAACGCGTCCGAAAGAAACCCTGATGTCATGACTGACGCATTGGGATTGCTGTACAGAGCTCTAGCAGCTGTCCGAAAGTCTTGGGGGGAAGTCGAATTTGCTCAATACTGCGTCTACAAATTCCCAATTCAGTCTATCGAAAGTATTTTTCTGCGTCCAGGAAAACTAATAGGCCTTGCCTTTTGTGTCTGTGTATCATGTGTAGGATGTCCACTACTTTCCTGGTATTGTCTGGTCTTTGTCGTCCCTGTATAAAACCTACCTGGTCGTCTGATATGATGGTCGATAATATGGGTTTCAGTCTGGGCCCAGGGCTTTCCCTTTGTACAGGACCCTAATGCATTTTAGAATTTCATCATCTGTAATCTGTGCTGCTAGTCATTGTGACTCTGTTAGTTTTGGTAGGGGGATCTCTGAGCCCTCTAGGGGGAACTCCTCACCCCTGACTGCATCCCAGGCCCGTGCCATGGGGAGTCAATTGTAAACTGGGGAATGCTGTAGGAAAATGATTGAACCTGGATGTATTGAGGGGATGTGGGGTGTGTTGCCTCTTTCTACTGTCAGCCCTAGTGCTGCACTATAAAACCTGTCTAGACTCTGAAAAGCTTACTCAATATGACCCCTGTAAACAATGTATTACATATTTTACGCAGTCCCCGTCGTAACTTCTGTGTCTCCAGTGTCTGCTTGGTTTGGGTTGGTAGTCCTTATGGTAACAATGTTCGTCCATGTGCCGCCATTACGGTTCTATTACCTTCGCCAAAGACAAAGTCCTGGACACTGCCATGTCAATGCCACCACCAGGATGTCTGACAAAGGTTAGTATTGTCCCCTTTAATCGACTGACTGCTTAGTCCGTAGTCTTCGGTGATTTCAGCTGTCGGATGGTTCTCCAGTCCTGTCGCACTTACATGAGTCTTTTGTTCCTTCCTCCCGGTGCTGCATTGGCGATGCCCCATTTGCAGAGTAGTCTGGTGCCCTCTGCGATATCCGCTACTGCGTGGAGTCTGCCAGCATGTGAGATCAGGCGTTTGGCCAGGAAGCCCTAGTGGTATGGGATCTTTCTGTTTCTCAGCTCCACAGTTCGTGTGCAGAAGTCCCGTCTCCTTTGTAAGGTTTCCGCTGATAGTTCCACAAACACCTGGATGTTCCTATACTGCTCCGGTAGGTCCTGTAGCACTCTGTTGGAATGGAGGATGGTCTCTTTCACATGAAAGTAGTGAAGTTTGGTGAGCACATCTCTGGGAGTGGAAGTGGGCAGATGTTGTGGCTTTGCCATCCTGTATGCTCTATCCATCAGAAACATGGAGAGCTGGATGTCCAGGGCTAGTGCCTGGAAGAGGCCCATCAGGAAGGCTGTAAGGTCTGACGCCAGGATCTCCTACAGGACTCCCCTGAGCCACAGATTTTGCCTCCAGGACCTATATTCAAGGTCCATTGCTTTCAGTTCCTGCTTATCTAGCCTGGTCTCCATCTCCTCTACTTTATATGCAAAGCTGTTGGGCCTAGACCCTTCCCTGTCGTCTCCACTGCCGTTGCCATCTTGGCTCTGCACCGTTGCTGGTCTGCACCGTTGCTGGTTGTGAAAAAGGAATGCTTATCCTTGGCATCTGCCGTTTTTCTTGACCCCCTCTGAGATATAGTGGGTTCCCGAAAGGTGCTTTGTGGGTCAATTTAGCCGCTTTACTTATTGCTTTTGTGGCCATTGACGGAGGAGCTCAGACCCTATGCGACCATGCCGTTCGAGTGCAGGCTTCACCCCCCAATTATACATATTTTAATGGCAGCAAAGAAACTGGTGGCAAGAAACTGGAAATCTATTAAGGTGCCATGTTGGGATCAAGTTAAAGAACAACTGGCATATCAGCTAAATATGGAAATGGGTATATTATCTAAAGAAAGGATAATGATGAAAGACTGGCTTTGTAAGATACAACAGATGTAATATATAATTTTCTCTCTCCTCTTCTTCCTTCTTTTTTTGAAAAGAGAAGGGGAAAAAGGGAAAAGAGGGAGAAAAAGAAGAGAGAAAAGCTATGTGACCCCACTTGCATATGTATATAATGCGTAACACTGGGCAGGAAAATGAGACAAGGGGTTTATGTTATATTGTATAATTTTTTTATGTGTTGACATGCTAGATAGGATATGTAAATTCCAAACTTAGATGATAATGTAACATAATATAAAGCAAAAATAGAAAATTATATACTAATATGTAATTTATATAGAGTTTCATAATTGTGTGTGTCAAATATGTTGTGATGTATAGTCCTGTAAATGTGTAATGTCATAAATAATTTTTTTCTAAAATAAAGAATAGATATGGGGAAAAAAATACACTTTTGCTTTATTAGCAGTATTTAGCACTAGCACTATATAATTTGTCTCTCACATTGCAATTAGTGTAGGACCGACCAATATTTTGGTGCTGTCAAGTAGTGGTGGGCTAACCACAATATGTCCATATGGTGGAACTGAATCTCCATATTTGTTTGCTGATATATGTGATTTTAAGTAGACTTATAAATGTAAAAATTTATTTTCATGTGTGCGCTGTTCTATAATCTGTATTTTGAATAAACTAACCAAGGTCAGGAACATAGATGGAACATAATATAACAAGCCAAGTCATGATAATATAGGTACTCAAAATTCCTATAAACTAGCCGAGGTTAAAATCCAGAAATACACAAGAGGCTTTAAGGAGCGTACTAATCAGATAGATTAGATAGATAGGTAGAAACCACAATAGAGTACTGAACTAGGAATAAAAAAATATTATATAAGGTTATCTATGCTCTGATTGGTCCACGTCACACCTGCGAATCCAAAAAGTACAGAAACAAAGTTGCCTGGGTGAAGTGAGCAGTTCAGAACCAGAAATGACGTTCCATGAACTTTTGACATTTAAAAATGTGCCATTCAAGCAAGCAGTGTCTGAATACCTATGTAGCAGCAGGCTGCATGACAAAACTGTACATTGAGCATGCTACCTTTGAAAAGGCCAAAATCGTCTTAATTGATCAGGTAAGTATTGTCACATTACCCACGCGGGAGGATACACCCACTGGGTGTGAAGGACCAGGCCTGACAGTTTGATGATGAGAAAAAGAACAAGTTGAGCGGGGAGCATGGAAATCAAAAGCAGAAACCCAACTATGCTCCCTGACCATCAGCCTTCTAATAGACAAGAAGGTTGAGAATCAAGAACAGATTCGACAAACTCCTTCTCATTTTTGACTGAGATAGGAGGTGGAGGAGCATGAAGCCTTGGGTATTTCTTACACACAAGAGGTTTCATCAGGAAAGTATGAAAAAAGTTAGGTATATGCATAGAATGAGGCAAGTCCATGAAATAAGGATAAAATAACTAGCCTATCTTCTGGTGTGAAATACAGCTTATCTAGATGTTTGTTTGTAGGGGATTCATGCTGTGTTGACCAGATATGGTTTAACAATGAATATAAACCGGAAAGGAGGGTAGTAGCTATGATTTTTTTCAAGAGTAGTAGCAGGAATTTGTTCCTCTCTATTTTCTTCAGAGTACTCGCACTGCCTTGACAATGCACCTGTTTTAGCATCTACCCAATTGGTGGGTGAACCTAGAAATTTAAATGGAGAGGTAGAGAGACCACCTGGCCTTGCGCATTTTTACTTTTTTATCCACCCCTAGATAAGACAGTTTTTTTATGGTCAGTCTGTATAATAAAAAGATCTTTAGAACCTTCTAATATATGTCTCGGTTATTTTAATGCTAGAATGGTGGCTAATAGTTCTCTATTTCCTATATTATAATTCCATTCAGCATGTGACAACTTTTTAGAATAAAACCCACATGGGCTTGTCAGGGGACTCATGTTGAGATAAGACAGACAACTTCCAAAATAAAAGGAAGCAAGGCATTGGGATTGAGTGTAGGAGCAGAGGCAAGAGGTTAAGGTCCAGGACTTAAGCTTGTCAATTTATTTTGTTTCACGATTGATATGACTTTGAGCTAAAATTAACATGTTAAAAATAAAAACCTATTCCATTTTAAAATTCTAAAATTCGATCTGATTCGATCTGAACTTCGTATAATCCCTGTGTTTTTAGTTTAAAATGCCATTTTATTTCATTTTTGCAAGCCATCAGGAATGTGTTTGCATGCAATGTTTTTTATTCTTTTTCATACATGCATGTTTTCAACTCTTTCATCCCCTCCACACTTTGTTCTCATTGACCATGTCTGCCATTTACTATTTTCAGCTGCATATTCCCCAGTAGTTTTCTTACAATAAAAAAAGGTTTTATATCAATATGCTTATTGTTTATTTGATTAGATTTTTCTTTAGGTGGCCAAGCAGTGAAGTTGCTGGACAATCTAATGATTTTGTGAAGATTATTATTTTCATTAGGTGGTCAAGCAATGAGATAACTGGAATATAGGCTTGTGCATTTGATTTTCAAAACAATGTTACAATAATAATATACCGTATATACTCGAGTATAAGCCGAGTTTTTTAGCAAATTTTTTGTGCTAAAAAACCCCAACTCGGCTTATACTCGAGCCAATAGTCTGTATTATGGCATTTTGCATTGCCATAATACAGACTGGGGGAGAGGGGGGCTGGCAGAGCTGTAACTTACCTCTCCTGCAGCTCCTGTCAGCTCTCTCCTCCTCCGCGCCGTCCGTTCAGCACCTCGGTCAGCTCCCAGTGTAAGCGGCTCTCGCGAGACTTACAGTGTGAGCTGACAGAGGGAGCTGCACGGACGGCGCGGAGGAGGAGAGAGCTGACAGGAGCTGCAGGACAGGTAAGTTACAGCTCTGCCAGCCCCCCTCTCCCCCCACTGAACTGCCAATGCTGGACCACCAGGGAAGGAGCCCCCTTCCCTGCTATGTATCAAGCAGGGAGGGGGGACGAAAAAAATAATAATTAATAATAATAAAAAAATAATAATGAAATAATAAATAATAATACTAAAATAATAATAATTAAATTAAATAAAAAATAATAAATAATAATACTATAATAATAATTAAATTAAATAAAAAAATAATAAATAATAATAAAAAAAATTAAAATAATAAAAAATATTAAAAAAACATTGCCCACCCCCACCAAGGCTCTGCAACACACACACACACACACACACACTGCATTCATACACACACACACACTGCACTCATACACACACACTGCACTCATAAGCACACTGCACTCATACACACACACTGCACTCATACACACAATGCACTCATACACACACTGCACTCATACACACACACTGCACTCATACACACAATACACTCATACACACACTGCGCTCATACACACACACTGCACTCATACACACACACTGCACTCATACACACACTGCACTCATACACACACTGCACTCATACACACACACTGCACTCATACACACACACACACTGCATTCATACACACACACTGCACTCATACACACACACTGCACTCATACACACACGCTGCACTCATACACACACACTGCATTCATTATACACACACTGTAAATAAATATTCAATTAATATATTTTTTTTAGGATCTAATTTTATTTAGAAATTTACCAGCAGCTGCTGCATTTCTCACCCTAGTCTTATACTCGAGTCAATAAGTTTTCCCAGTTTTTTGGGGTAAAATTAGGGGCCTCGGCTTATATTCGGGTCGGCTTATACTCGAGTATATACGGTATGAATTTACTTTACTAACTTAACACCACCTGAGCTGCTACATTTGGTAAAAAAAAAAAACCTCTTGTGAGATTGTGCTTAGGTGTCCCTATACTTATGGAGATGCATTGGGCGCAAAGTAGGGAAGTGCTCGACTACTAGTTCCTTATATCCACAGTTCTTTAGAGTCACAGAGTGCTTATTTGTGTGATACAATGTACTATTACACTTTTACAAGTCCTGGCATACTGGAATTGAAGGTAAAATAATCCTGTTTGCACAAAGCACATTCTAATGTTGATTTTGTGTTCTTTTGATCTCAGTATTCATGGTGTGACAAATTATGGTTTTCTGCTTAAGCACAACTCTTTGTATTGTTATCTCCTGCCTACTCCTTTATTTGTCATGACCTGGAAATCTCACAAAACTAAATTTCTCTTACTATCTCAATATTACAGTTCACCTTTAACTTTGGTACTGTGAGTTTTTCATAATTTTCAGTTGGCAGTACATTCATAAACCAAGCACAATGAATACAAATCATATAATATATCGCTACAAGCAATAAATGCATATTGTTTTATTGAAACATGACTGGTATTATTTAGATATTTTTAAATTGTTGTAATTTTGTATTCCTAATACTGCAGCGTTCCTTTAACTCCTTCATTCCAAGCAATTTTCCAAAAAACACTAGACAAGTTGTTTTTATGTGTTCTGGAAAAAAATATTCAAATGCAATTTTTTTTACTCATAACTGGATAAACAATGAATAATGTAAAAATCTAAAAAATTTTTTTTTTTTTAAATTCACCCTATAATGAAGTAACAAATAAACAAATATTGGTTATAAATGTTTCCAAATATGATATGACATTCCCTTATATATTCAGATAGAGCGATAGATATGTACGCATACTTTATAAACATTCTTTCTTATGCAGTTCTATTCGTCACATTTATATTTTCATCACTCTCAAGAACCACATATATTTCCTCCATTCTCCACAACCTGTTAGCCCATGCAATCTCATCTATTCGCCTAATAAACCCATCTGTTCTGAGCACCAAAGTTACCAGCAAGTGTCTATGTGGATCGGCACCTATTCGGCAAGTAAGACACAGAACTGTACATGGAAACACAGAATATACACTGTAGTTTCACAAGTGATTCAGGACTCGTTCGACAAAGATACATCAAATGAACACTAAAGTTACTGGCACATGTTTAAGTAGATTTATGTTCATAGAGACTGCTATGAATAGAGGATAAATGGAGAAAAGAGGATACTTTATATTTGTGAGTGAGCTGAGTGCCTTTTTATCTACTTTTCAATTGTATTACAATACTACACTATATGTTTTCCCAATCTCTCATTCTATATGATATTGTATGGAGTTTCTTGGAATATACCTTGTAGGACAACAGAGTGTAACTCTGAAAGTTACCTGTGGTTACATTTTCATGGCTGCTTTATTAACTATTTAACACATAATCATTAAACATATTATTTAACATAATATTTGAAATTCTCTAATTAAATTTAGCGCACCTTTGTTATATCCTCACAAGTATAGGAAACAACTTTTGTGGTCTTTCAGATCTAGGCTCGCAGACTCAGCAAGAAAGGGTCCCAGAAAAAAAGTAAAGTCATGCAGAGTGCACAATAAACATATCTAGGCAGCTCTCCAGTGTTTCTGTATGGAGCACTCTGAAGCCCACAGTATTGTAGCTCCAAGTGCCACTATGTTGAGCCATCTCTGACTGTGTTTGCAAATGAAATTGCTCATGATTATGGAAGCATACCATGGCAATCATAGTGAAGGGAATAACAATGTACAGATGTATTTATTTACAGCTATTGTTCATGACCATTTTTAATAATTTTATTCTACTTAAAGTGTCAAATATCCTTTCTGTACACACTCATTGCACTTCAACATTGTATAAGTCTGCTCCTTTATTATTTTATTTCCTTGGTCTAGCCATTTCCCTGTAATTTTTCCTCACACTCACTTTTATAATTCTTCTTTTCAGGTTAGATTAACTCGTATTTTTTTAATTAAAATGTTATCTATGGGGGCGTGGCCAAGACACGGAGCGAGCTGGACGCGTGTAAGTGAAGCTCCGCTCCGATCACACCGCTTAAAGCCCATATCAGCAAACTGAACGGCGTAAAAAACCACTAAAGCAAAGAAAATGGAGAAAATAATTACTAAGAAGCCCCCTAAGAAAACGGCTGACCCTGGTATGTCCGTAGCGGAGCTCTTTGCAAACTCCCGCCAAGGCCCGGCGGGCCCGCAAGATGGCGGCGACGTGTGAAGCGGGAGCCCCACAGACACCAACAAGGCCGGCTACAACAGCCACGACACAGGGGGGACACCCGCAGACCCCGGATACAGCGCAGATCTTGTCCAAGCTAATGGAGGTCAAAACTTACCTGGCCAATGAAATCGAGCGCTCCACACAGGTACTCCGCGGCGAAATTCAGTCTCTGGGAGACCGCACCACGAGGCTGGAACAACGCCTCGAAACAACATCTGTGGCACACAATGCAGTAGTCAAACAAGTGAATACCCTTACAGACAGGCTCACCGCGGCAGAAATAGCGATTGAGGACATGGCTAATAGATCCTGCCGAAAAAACTTACGCCTGCGGGGAGTGCCAGAAACACCAGGAGAAGGCCCAATGGCGGAACTGGTGACCCAAATGATAAAACCACTGTTGCCAGAGATCCCGGATCACCTTTGGATCATAGAAAGAGCACACAGGACCCTGCGCACGAGAAGGTCTGACATGGGCACCCCCAGAGACGTGGTAGTGCGATTCCTGCACTTCCAAACAAAAGAAGCTATACTACGGAGGAGCAGAGAGGGCCCTATTCGCCACCAGGGCAAGAAGATTGCCATATTCCAGGACCTAGCTCCTGCCACTCTCCAGAGAAGGAGAGAGTGGAAACCAATTACAGATTCCTTAAGAGAAAAGAACACCAAATATGCATGGGGATACCCTTTCAAACTGCTTGTGTTTCGCAACAACAGAACACATGTCTTGCAACCAGGGGAAGATGCAGCAGCCTTCCTACAGGGGCTGGGGATCCAAGCTCCAGCACACCTCCCCCTCACCGTGACCACCCAGGGAAGACTACAAGATCTACCATTGGAATGGCTGCCAGCGAGAGAGTAAGGTACCAGGGGCCAGTGACACTGGTTACGGGCGGGACATCCAGAGACTTGAGGGCGGGGGGCAAGAGGGACTAATGGCAAAACAATGGGACTCAAGAACTTACGGAACATTTGGGTGCACTGAGCCCGCTCACCCAGACTGGGGACAGGGTCTTGTGGGAGGGGACAGGGAAGGGGACACCAACACGAAGGGCATGGCAGGCCAGTGCGGCATTAGAGGGCTTAAATACCCCTACGTAACGGCCTCTCACAGCGCGCTGGTTATGGCAGAGAAATAGGGGCCAGCAGGAAGGCACCCCATGGACCAGAGAGACTCGGAACCAGCCGGGCACCAGGCCCAGCACGGGGTGGGGCTGAGATGGGCCAGAGACCAGACGAAACTATCACCGGCACGGCCCCCCTGTGCTGAACAATAGCGAGCGATCCGCAGCCCCTTGGGTGTAATCATAATGGTCCTCATGAGTGTATACCTATAACTCTCTATAAGGGGAACTGGGAAAGATAGAGGGCACAGCCGACCAGAAGCGGGGGAGGGGGAGAGAGGGAGGGCACCGAGCTACACACAAAGACAATAGACGCTAGGATACATTAGCGAATTATATTAAGGGGGATGAAGGGCAGTGACACGGTAAGCAACCTGCCACGCGGACAGACGCCCCATGGAGCTTACAGAATGCACAAAACACAGGCCCACCAAGGACGGTAGTAAGGCCCACGACCCCCCACACCGGGTAGAGGGGTGATGACCATGCAACCCCCCCTATCTAGAGGCAGGAGGAGATAAGGGAACTGGGGCATGACCAACAGTCGAACATAGCGGACCAGACGGGGACAGGATCAAGACCCACCCACTCGCCCCCCCCACGGACCCAGAACCCCCCCCCACCACGACACGACAACACCTAAGGCCTACAACCCACCTGACAGGCACCCAAGACCCCGGGAGACCTTATTCACACACGATATGACCGGGAGCAGAGACAGTACAGACTCACCACAACACAGCAGCCCCCATACAAAAAAGGGAGCGGGCTAGAACATGGGATAACCCCCATTTCTTTAAGATTGCAAGTTCAGTACAAATAACTAAGTTAGTAAGCGGTGCAGGCACACCCGGTAGTACACACTCACAGAACGTCTATCCTATGTTCAGGAAGATGAGACCGGGACCCACACCCCATATACTTTTGGCGATAGATAAGACCAGAATCTACAAGTTGTTATGTTACAGTTACTGTTATGTTTTTTCTGTATTTTTCCTACTCTACTTTCTTAACTACTTCTCATCAGGTATGGAGAGTTCCAGGAACCAGGAGCTGAGACGACTAAACGATGATCCGAAGAGACAAAGACAGCTAGCATCCCAGAATGAACGATGGCTCTAAAAGTGATATCCATTAACGTTAAGGGTCTGAACGCACCCCGGAAAAGGAGGGTGATGTTTCGGGAGGTGAAACGGATGGGCGCGGATGTCGCCTTCCTTCAGGAGACACACATATCGAAACACACAAAATTCAAAGTAAGTGACCGCATTTACACTACAGCACATGAAGCTAGATCACTAAAGAAGAGGAATGGGGTAGCTATCCTTATTCGCAACATGTGCCCCATTACTGTAACAGCGATAGATGCAGATCCGACAGGGAGGTACATCATACTATCGGGCACTATACACTCACATACTATACACATGCTCAACATATACACCCCAAATACTCCAGAACCGGAGTTCTGGGGAACACTGCAAACTAAATTATCTGCCATGCCGCATGGCATAATACTCATGGGGGGTGACTTCAACGCCGTCCCGTGTCCGGCCGCTGACAGGAGCACTAAGAGGGCACAGCTACGCTCGCATGGGAGAGGACAACAGGACAAAGCCCTACACGAATTCCTCAAAGCAACAGGATTAGTAGACATCTGGCGTGCTCAACACCCCGGTGCAGTGGATTATACCTTCTACTCCGCCCCCCACGGCACATACTCGCGGATCGACTTCTTCTTGGTGAACGATAAAGGAATGGCGAGAGTGGTGGACACATCCATCGGGTCCATCGCGTGGTCGGACCACGCGGAGGTCACGGTGACACTGGGGAACCTACGCACCGCCTCGCTGTGGAACTGGAAGATGACCCCCGGTCTCCTGCGGGACCACCAAACACAGGAGACAATCAGACAAGAAATCCGACAATATTTTGTAGAAAGTGCGACAGAGGACGTGGCACCTGAAACAGTATGGGCTGCACACAAGGCGGTGATCAGAGGCACATGTATCCGTCTAGCCACTTATAAGAAAAAGCAAAAAACGCAACAACTCCAACGCCTACTAGAGAAGCTCCGAACCACGGAACAAAAACATAAAACAGCACCAACGCCCCAACTGACACAAGAACTGAGAGACACCAGGAGATCAATCACAGAACTCCTATTAGACGACGCGGCTAGAGATATCCTTTGGTCCAGGAGAAACTATTATGAAAAAGCGAATAAACCAGACACCCTGCTCGCACGAGCGCTTAGACCTCGACAGCGGAGATTTCACATAGGAGCACTGCAACACGCAGACAGCACCATCAAAAACACACCAGAGGACATCGCCCAGATCTTTACGGATTATTACAGATCGTTGTATAATCACACACCCAAAACCACGAGCCAACTGCACAAGGCGGATGACCGCATGCACGCCTTTCTCCGTGGTATCAAACTACCGAAGCTAACGACTACAGCGAGACAAATGTTAAACGAAGATATCTCGGGAGAAGAAATAGACAAAGCCATAGCGGCGATGAAGAGCCACAAAGCCCCGGGCCCTGATGGCTTTGACGGGGGAATACTACAAAACGTTCAAGGAAGAACTGACTCCTCAACTCACACTACTCTTCAACCACCTGATGGCAGGGGGGAACCCTGAGAAGGAAATGTCCCTGGATAATATTATTCTCATCCCTAAACCAGGCAGGGACCCCATGAGGCCAGCAAACTACAGGCCCATATCCCTGATCAACCAGGACGTCAAGATCCTCGCAAAGGTGCTTGCAGAACGCCTGAACCCCATCTTGAAATCCCTGATACACCCAGACCAAGTAGGGTTTATCATGGACCACCAACTCTTCGAGAACACCAGACGAAATATAGACATAATATGGAGACAAAAAACAGCAAATGTCCCTACCCTAGTTGTATCAATAGACGCGGAAAAGGCGTTCGACAGAGTCGAATGGCCCTACCTGTTTAACCTCTTAACATACTTAGGCTTTCCTGACAAATATGTAGCCTCCATAAAAGCTATGTACAACAACGCAACTGCCCAAGTCAAAATACCAGGCACGAGACCCCAACCCTTCCGCCTAGGCAACGGTACAAGACAGGGGTGTCCCCTGTCCCCACTGCTGTTTGCACTCTCGCTAGAGCCCCTGCTACAGACAATTAGAGAACACCCTGGAATCCAAGGGGTCCAGTTGGGAGAGCAGGAATTCCTAGTGTCAGCTTATGCTGATGACGTTTTGCTTACAATCACGAACCCAAGGGCATCAATGGATGCACTAGCCACGGTCCTCACACAATACGGAGCCTTTTCTGGATATAGGGCAAACCTTGACAAGTCGAGCGCCCTCCCGGTGGGAATGTCGGCGGCGGACACGGAGGCGGTGGGAATTGCCCACAATTTACCCATAGCCCACGGCCACATCAAATACTTAGGAATCCAACTACCAGACGACCCATGTAAACTACACCGCCTGAACTACACACCCCTCATAAAGACACTCATCACTGATATGGAAAAATGGATAGATAAACCTATCTCATGGATAGGTCATATCCACGCAGTAAAAATGAATATATTGCCCCGCATACTGTTCCTTTTCCAAGCCATACCCATTAAAATAACCAAAACTGATCTAGCACCATTACAACAAGCCATAGGAAACTTTATATGGCAGAATAGGAGGCACAGAATCTCGAGAAACATCCTCTTCCGACATAAACAAATGGGGGGTTGGGACTACCACATCTACACTACTACTACACGGCAGCTCAACTCGAACAGGTAGCGATGTGGCATACACCACCAGACGAGAGGAGATGGGTGGACCTAGAGTCCATCATGACAGGAACAGACTTACCCCCAATACTACATTTGGGTTCCCAAGCAGCATAGACCCTTCTTACGTACTACGTGCCCAGCGATCCTCAATTCCATAAGAATATGGGACGCCACGGCCAGTAAATTTAACCTAATCTCCAACCCAACACCGCTGATACCCCTGCTGAGAAACAGGGCCTTCCCTCCGGGGATGGCGGCAAGAGATTTTGCTAACCTAGAAACAGCAGGACTGCAGAGGATATGCCACATGTACAGGAACAACAAGTTAGTAACATTTGAGGAGTTAAAACAGACAACACACCTCACACCAGCAGACTTCTTCAGGTTCCTACAAATAAAAGACTATATAAGCACCACACACCTACAACACGCAGCGACAGGGCGTATGTCCTTTCTAGAAAGGATGTGCCTCCAGGAAACGATGCAGACAGGGCTTATCTCCAGACTCTACTCTCACCTAAGTTCAGAGACTAAGGAATGGGGCACGCTCACATACACCGACCTATGGGAAAAAGAATTAGGGGAGGAACTCGGGGGAACAGACTGGAGGGAGATATGGGAAGCCAACTCCTCGATATCCATATGTGTGTCTCTCCAGGAACAAGCGGTCAAAACGCTCCTCAGATGGTACACCACACCAGTAAAATTGCGGCAAATGGGGAAGACCCCGACAAATGACTGCTGGAGGGGATGTGGCCAAAAAGGCACATACCTCCACATGTGGTGGGAATGCCCCAGGGTACAAAACTTCTGGAGGGATATCAAATCTCTGATATCACGACTACTCCCTGACGCACCAGCCCTGAACCCATGGACATACCTCCTCAACAGGCCCCTAGATAACTGGACAAAGCGCGAGCAAAAGTTTTTTCATAAGATAACACTGGCGGCGAGGAGAGCATTAGCTCTCACGTGGCTAAAGGCAGAAACACCCCCACGTGGAACCACGTCAAAATTTGAAAAGATGTGGGAACCTTGGACCTCTAGCGAACTGGCCTAACGAGAACACTACCAGAATAGACTCAGCGCAGCACCCAACCCCCCCCCGCCCCCCCATCCCAACAGACCCCGGACACGACCTCTAGAGACAAAAACAGAGCCGTACGGATTGACGGATATCGATGCTGACTATCCTGATGAACCTACTCCACTACCTATACCTCTATTCTACTCTATCCTTTCTCTTCATCTCTATCTCTATTTGATTCTGGGGACTGGGACCAGTCCCACAGATGGAATCCTTGTTGTACATATGTTAGATCAAATAACGAAACTAGGAAAGTGTGTTGACTACCTGAAACGCCGATGTATAGATAAGGCGGCAACGGAATATGTATATGATGTATACTGACCACATGTACGTAACTTCGGCAATGTCTACCATATGCTTTTCGTATACCATGTCACATGCTTTTCTCAAAAATAAAGATTTAAAAAAAAAATGTTATCTATACGACACTCCCTTTTTTTGTGTGTGTCTTAAAATAAAGAAGATTTAATTAAACTAACAGGGTTATTCACTCAATGCTCGAGTATAGGATTCCAAAAACAGCAATATTACCAACATTTGGAACTGAATGCATCCAGCAGGATACACATTGCAAATTATTGTTCACTTGCATTATACAAGTCAATTGATAAGCGGAGGTACTATTTGTCCACGGCCATTGCAAGCAGCTAAGGGTCAAATTGTTAAAAGCACAAAGCAATGCAAGGGTTAATAATGTAGTGGCTTTGGTCATCAGATGTGGGACTTAAAATTAAAAAAATGTGGAGTTTTTAATAAAAGAAAAATTAGAAAATAAGGGGGAAAGAAATCCTTATATACCCCACTGACCCCACCTGTGGCCAGCAGATGTGGGCTACTAATTTTATACCAGGAGAGAGACAGTATCTTCCCCATCCTCCCATCAATGGGCTACTGGTGGGGCAATCATAATATGGCTGGCCCCACCACAGCCCCCTATCCATTAGCTTTGGGTGCTACTGGCAGCACCCCATCCTGGCTACCCCACTTTTTCCAAGGATCATGAAGAGGGTAAATATGAGAAAATTCAGTGCCCCCCTAGAAATGACCTATTTATATATACAAGATATAGCCCCTTATCAAACACCTATCTGATAAGTTTTCAGTAAATTACACCCCTGAACAAGATGCGTATGCGTAGATGAATCACTGATGACATTTCAAGAAAGATTGCTTTCTAGCATTATATATCAACAAAGCAGTCGCAATATGGAGTTATATTTTACAAATTATGTGAATGCACTTCTGATTACAACTGAGCATTTCACATTTATCAAGGGAAAGTTAGTCATTAGTGATGTCCCGAACGGTTCGCTAGCGAATAGTTCCCGGCTAACATAGCATGTTCACGTTCGCCACCGTGGGCGAACACATGCGATGTTCGGTCCGCCCCCTATTCTTTATCATTGAGTAAACTTTGACCCTGTACATCACAGTCAGCAGACACGTTCCAGCCAATCAGCAGCACACCATCCCTAGCAGACCCTCCCACCTACTGAACACCATCCATTTTAGATTCATTCGGAAGCTGCAACCATTTATTAATTTTTTTCAATTTATTATTTTTTATTATTATTTTTTTTGTGCATATAAATGTTACAAGCAGATACTCCCCCCAGACACTCTGTATTACTGCAGATACTACACCGCGTGGGAAAATTCCAAAGAACGTTCCCACGCTGTGTAAAATGACACAGAGCACTGTGGTGGGCTTGGAATCTAACCAATCAGAGTGCTCTGTGTCATTTTACACAGCGTGGGAAAGTTCTTTGGAATTTTCCCACGCTGTGTAAAATGACAAAGAGCACTCTGATTGGCTTAAACCAGACAATCAGAGTGTTCTTAGCCTAATTGCAGGGCGTGGCAAGGCTTTATAAGCCTTCCCACGCTCTGCAGAGCCCTCCAAGGGTGAAGATGGATTTTTTTTTTTGCGTTCGTTTTTTTTGTTTTTTTTTTTAATTGCGTCGGTTCTTATGGCTTTTTATTTGGCCTTTTTTGGGGCTGAAAAAAGAAGATTTTAGAAAAAAGAAGACGTCAAATGGTAAATTGAATTTTTCTTTACAGGTTATTTTATTCCCCCTTCACAATTTTTTAGGGTTAGGGGGGTAACTTTTTTGGGGGTGGGGGGGTGGGTGACTAGGGGCTTGGGGACCCTTAGTCACCTTTGATTGGGGGGGGATTTTTATTTAGGGCCCCCACTCAGGGGTGGGGGTCAGGGGGGGAGGACAGTAGGTCCCCCCATCATTATTTTCATGCCCCCCCCCAAGTAGGTCCTCCCCCATTGTTATTTAATACCCCCATCCGCCGCGCAGGGGTGGGAGCTGGGGGGAGGACAATAGGTCTTCCCCCTCATTATTTTTATGGCCCCCACCCACCACGCAGGGGTGGGGGCGGGGGGAGGACAGTAGGTCGTCCCCCCATTGTGATTTATGGCCCCCACCCACCGCGCAGGGGTGGGGGCCGGGGGGAGGACAGTAGGTCCCCCCTCATTATTTTTATGGCCCCCACCCACCACGCAGGGGTGGGGGCGGGGGGAGGACAGTAGGTCCTCCCCCCATTGTGAATTATGGCCCCCTCCCACCGCGCAGGGGTGGGGGCCGGGCGGGGAGGACAGTAGGTAACCCCCTCATTATTTTTATGGCCCCCACCCACCGAGCAGGGGTGGGGGCAGGGGGAGGACAGTAGGTCCTCCCCCATTGTGATTTATGGCTCCCACCCACCGCGCAGGGGTGGGGGCTGGGGGGAGGACAGTAGGTCCCCCCTCATTATTTTTATGGCCCCCACCCACCACGCAGGGGTGGGGGCGGGGGGAGGACAGTAGGTCCCCCCAGTGTGTATCAGGGTCCCTGAGGACAGGTGTCAATCCATATCTGCCAAGTGACCCTATGTAGGGGGAACAGTCCCTATTCTGCTCTGTGTCAGTGTATATCAGGGATCCTTAGGATAGGTGTCAATCCATATCTGCCAAGTGACCCTATGTAGGGGGAACAGTCCCTATTCTGCTCTGTGTCAGTGTGTATCAGGTATCATTAGGATAGGTGTCAATCCATATCTGCCAAGTGACCCTATGTAGGGGGAACAGTCCCTATTCTGCTCTGTGTCAATGTGTATCAGGGTCTCTGAGGACAGGTGTCAATCCATATCTGCCACGTGATCCTATGTAGGGGGAACAGTCCCTATTCTGCTCTGTGTCAGTGTGTATCAGGGATCCTTAGGATAGGTGTCAATCCATATCTGCCAAGTGACCCTATGTAGGGGGAACAGTCCCTATTCTGCTCTGTGTCAGTGTGTATCAGGGATCCTTAGGATAGGTGTCAATCCATATCTGCCAAGTGACCCTATGTAGGGGGAACAGTCTCTATTCTGCTCTGTGTCAGTGTGTATCAGGGTCTCTGAGGACAGGTGTCAATCCATATGTCAAGGTGTCAATATGTCATATGTCAGGTGTCAATCCATATCCATTGTGATTTAGGAATGTTAGGTGATTTATGCCCTTTATGGATTAAAACCAGACTCTGCATCAACTGTGTAATTTTCCATGGGAGTTTTGCCATGGATCCCCCTCCGGCATGCCACAGTCCAGGAGTTATTCCCCTTGAAACAACTTTTCCATCACTATTGTGGCCAGAAAGAGTCCCTGTGGGTTTTAAAATTCGCCTGCCCATTGAAGTCTATGGTGGTTCGCCCGGTTCGCCAGTTCGCGATCATTTGCGGAAGTTCGCGTTCGCCGTTCGCGAACCAAAAATGTTATGTTCGCGACATCACTATTAGTCATCTTGACCCACCAGTATGCCCTGATTCTGTGTGCAAAAATAGCAAGATTGGGTAGCATCTTTTTCTTACTTTGATGAACAAAGGCTATAATCTATGGGTTCACAATTATTAGAGCAGCATTTATTTGTTTAAAAATTTATTTTGCTTTGAAACTGTAGCCTGTGGCACAGTATACAACACACACAGCGGTTTCCCTCAAAATTTCGAAAAAACAAACTATGTCCCAAGGTGACACCAATACTGGATAATGATCAGTATATTACAAAATACTGAATATATTACCCTTAAGGTGTATTGTAGATGGGAAGAAGATTCCTTGATATCTTTTGAATAAATAAATATAAACATACAACCTACAAAAAAATAAGAGGATTATTAATAGCAAAATACTGTATATCACCATAAAAAGACCAGGGGTATATTGCACTCACACATTTAAAATGGATTGCAGGCAGTCAAATTATTATAGTTGTCTTCTCTTCTCCTATATCAATGCATATAAGGAAAAGAGAGAAACATACACATAGTGCAGCAGTATGTAAAAGGATCATAAATGTATTAAGGTTACACTCACAAGATTATAGAAGTTAAAAATCTCCACCAGGTCACGTGGAAGCAAGGACAAAATGGAAGAGATTCCAAACACATAAAATAAAAGAAAGTGAAACACCATGTAGGTCTCTCCGCTCTACGCATTTCGTTTGTTATTGGACTTCGTCAGGGTAATCCAAGCGTCTTTCTGAAGGTCCTGAGTGCACTTCAATTTAAAAATCCTCTAAATGCTGCCCTGAAATGCCATGATGCACAGATGCAGTAATACGGCACTGACCAAAGTATCCAATGATCTACTCGCTGCAAAATCTCGTGGTCACTACTCTATCCCAATTCTCCTTGACCTGTCTGCGGCTTTTGACACTGTTGATCATCAACAGCTTCTTCTCATCCTCCGCAATATCGGTCTACAAGATATTGCTCTCTCCTGGTGCTCCTCCTACCTCTCCCAACGCTCTTTCAGTGTTTCTTTCTCTGGCTCTGCTTCTTCTCCCCAATTCCTCTCTCTATTGGTGTCCCCCAAGGTTCAGTCCTTGGTCCCCTACTGTTCTCCATCTATACTGCCTCCCTTGGTAAACTCATTAGCTCCTTTGGCTTCCAATATCATTTCTATGCAGATGACACGCAAATCTACCTGTCCTCTCCTGATCTCTCCCCGTCCCTCTTGACTAGTGTCTCTGACTGCCTCTCTGCTATTTCTAACTGGATGGCTATCCACTTCCTTAAACTAAACTTGACCAAAACTGAAAGTGTTGTTACTCCTGTATCTGTCTCCCTCCAAGTTAATGGTGCTACCATCAGTTCCACCACGCAGGCTCGCTGCCTAGGTGTTCTCTTTGACTCCGACCTCTCCTTCAAGCCTCATGTTCAATCTATCACCAAATCCTGCCATTTCCATCTCAAAAACATTGCGCGCATTCGCCCCTACTGATGCGACTAAGGTGCTGGTCCATTCCACTGTCCTTTCTCGCCTTGACTGCTGTAATCCGTTTCTCAATGGTCTTACGTGCTCCCAACTTGCACCGTTACAGTCCATAATGAATGCGGGGGCGAGGTTCATTTTCCTGTCCGCCCGCACCTCCCACGCCTCACACTTCTGTCAGTCCCTACATTGGCTTCCTATAAGTTATAGAGCTCAATTTAAAATTCTGGTTCTTGCTTTCAAATCTCTACATAATGCTGCTCCCACCTATCTATCCTCCCTTATACACAAGTATGTCCCGTCTAGGCCCTTACAATCTGCTGAAGACTTACGTCTATCTTCTGTCCGTACTCCCACCTATGATGCTCGCCTTCAAGATTTCTCGAGGGCTGCACCGTTCCTGTGGAACTCGCTTCCTTCCTCCGTTAGATGCTCACCCAGTCCACTCCTTCAAAAAATCGTTAAAAACCCACTTCTTCATAATAGCATATCAATTGAACTGTTAATAGCTCCCGACTGATTCCTCTTCTGCAACTGTCACTAGTCTAATACTATCCTTACCTTTTTGTGTCATTTTACCCCACTACCTCTAGCATGTAAGCTCATTGAGCAGGGCCTTCAACCCCTCTGTTCCTGTGTGTCCAACTTTGGTCCCATTGTAAAGCGCTGCAGAATTTGATGGCGCTATATAAATAACATAATAATAATAATAATATATTTCACCTGCTGTTAGTTTTTTCATGCATTCCCTCTATGAGTTTCAAGCGTCTATCTTGATCATACTTTCCGATGACGTATTTCCGGTTCCACCTCAAACTCAATGTGCATTTCAATTGCGTTCCAAAAGACGTTCCAAAATATGTTCCACTTAAGTTGCAATCGAATATCACACTATAAGTCCCACAATACATTAGTCCTTGGCAGGAAATCTCATATTAAACAGACAAAGGGAAATATAGGGAAAAAAGTGTATTAGATCAAATAAGACATTTGAAAGTAAATAGCATCGAAGGAGGAAAAAGGAAAAATGATAAACGCAAATAAAATAAAAAAAGTATCACAGTGAATCCGAAACTTAAATAGAAATGAAATAGGTGATTATAATAATGATAAAACTCTAATGCCCTCATATAAAAACATATATTTAAAAATATATACATATAGGGGAGTGGCCTGACTGCTCGAGGAGATGGTCGTGTGAGCAATCAGCTCCGCATAAGAATCCGAATATACAGCAACTAGAACAGGATTATTACCCGTTTGGACCACCAATATTCCACCCGAACACTTGGGGAACTTACCTGACTCGATGGCACAGCGATGGACGAAAAAAATCAAAGCCTAAGACGCCATCGATGAAAATTTCTGCAATGTCCTCGCCGCCACGCCGCATCCAAGATGGCACCGGGAGAAATCGATCACAGGCCTCGAGCTCAGATAGAAGTGATATCACCTCCATTTCTACAAAACACGTCCCAGCCACGGACTCTTCCATCCACAAGATGCTACAAGAGCTCCGAACAAATATGCAAGCAGATTTTGCCAAGTTGGCAAAAGAAATAAAAGATGACGTCAAAGCCCTTGGGGATCGCACCGATTACTTGGAGAGTAAGACGGAATAAATTATTTCGCCACATAACAACGTGGTTGAGGCCCATGACATCATGGAGGGGAGACTTCAATCTATCATGGCAAAACTTACTGACCATGAAGACAGGGACAGAAGGAACAATATTCGCATACGTGGAATCCCTGAAGAGGTCACATCTAAAGACCTGGGCGCACATATTAAAGCACTGTTTCACTTTCTGACCCCGGACCTCCCAGAAGAAGCTTTAATCCTAGATAGAACACACAGAAATCCAGAAGGTCTTCAGTTTATAGGCATAGCAAAAATAAAAGTCCACTGGAGAGGAGGATGTAAAGATAAAATTTTAAGTAGAGCAGAAATGAGGTGGATGTTTAACCTCAATACCCTCACTCCTGAAGGCCTTAATGTGGATTCTGAAACTACCTCTTTTTTATAATATGTATTTTTATTATATGTACTTTTAAGGTCTATTTATGGTCCATTTTAACCATTTATATATTCTCTTCTTTTTCCTGTTTTATCCCCCCCTTTTTATATTGGGTTTTTATTCATATCGTATTTGGTTTTATTATATCCTTAACCTATGAAATTGTTTTTAACACATTTTGCGTTTTTTATATATATATTGTGATATACGATACATTCTTATATATATGTAATAATTTTTAATATATATTTTATATATATTTTTTATTGTATAAACGAGTCCAATATTAGATAAGTTTTTCTCACCAAAGTTCCAAATAATTTTTTTTAAAAATGGATAAATACGTACAAAATTAATGCCCTTTACACTGTTTATTTACACTATGGACACGGTATAAAAGACAATTGAGAAAAACTTATGGATGTTGACCGGAACCAGAGCCTCTGTTGGAACGCAAAGGGAATATGACCGCTGACCCGGAAATACCCCGTGACACGCAACGTGACCGGAAGCCGGAAATCAAGCGATGACGAGTAATAGCCGGAAACCGGAAGTAAACTGGCGAAGAAATTATAATGCGCGCCTTTTTTAATGTTTGTAAATGTATTTAAACGCTAAGTTTGGTTTATTATACAGCACTTTGATAAAGACCATAACGGTCGAAACGCGTTAGTGCAATACTTGGGAGATTCCATTATATGCTTTGTAAAATAAAGTTTGTTCCTGCATTTCCTGACTTGGCTTTTATCAATCTACACAAGGGGATTCTGACAGAGATCAACTTAATCAGCATTGCGGTCTCCAGGAAATTATTATAAGGCGCTTGAAGTCTGAGCCGCTATTTAAGGCTCAGAACCACGTGAGTGGACAATTTTAAATTTATTTTAATTTTAACCATTTTATACAGGCTATACTATGTCCTTTATTTTATATTTTTAGGACATCCAAGACAGATGGTAATATTGCCTGTTTTATATATTTTATCTATTTTATATCTGGTGTATAAATACTTGCTCTCACTATACTATTTTTAATATTGTTTTATACACTTTCTGTGTGACTTGGAGTGATTCACACTTGGTGATTTGAGCACTTTGTACCAATATTTTTCCTTTTTTACTGTGTTTTATTAGAATGCACAGACTGCCTAAACCCAAAAACCTCCCGGCAGCTACACCAAGAGACACCATCACAAGGGTGCATTATTACACTACCAAGGAGGCCATAATGCAGGCGTCAAGGAGACAGCCTACTCTACCTGAGGCCTACGGCAAGATCCAGCTCTTTACAGACCTTTCGGCTTCTACATTGGCAGCAAGGAAAACGTTCATGCCGATTACCAAAGCCCTGCGAGCGGCGGACATACCCTATAAATGGGGGTTCCCAGCACGCCTGATTGTAAGGCGTAATGGAGCTGAGAGACACCTTTTAAATCTGGAAGATGGAAAAAAGCGCTGGCGGAGTGGATTATCCCTGTAGACACCGTCACACAAGGCATCCCCATTTGACAAGAAGCGACAAAGACACAAATGAAAATTACTCCAGACTGGAACACTACGGCCGCAGATAAGTGACTCTACCATGCTCACTAGGAGTTTAAGTAACTTACACTTGTGCCAATTAGGTGTATTACGGGGTGCACAATCCTCTAAAAGTTTACTATGATTATTTTATATTACATGTTAGTGCTGAGAAAAAAAAAACACTGGAAAATAATACATAATATACATATGTTTTTGCTTTTACTCATATGGGTGATGGTTTAACCCAATGTACTTGATGTTGTTAAGTCTCATAATCCATAATATAGGATTGAGGCCTATACGGCATAGAAAGTTTATCTTATATAATAGTCGGACAACCCCCAACTAAGATGGATTTGTCTATCCCAATTGGAACATCAAATACCTCCTGGCCGGATACATAGATGTTCGGATGGTTACAAAGGAATGTCAATGGGCAATGTAATCCCTCACTAGTCATTTCTTGTACCCTACATGATATATGACAATGACGGAAGGATGCAATATACCACCACAGATTACAACAGTTATTCACATGCCTCATAAGTGCCTAACTGATGGCCTGACTGTTTCATACCTGCCAGATCTGACTGCAACACCGCAATTCTTCTTCTTTGAGAACAAGACAGGCACGGGAAGATTTCCTCCCACACATTATGTACTTTGTCGATTCTATACTGTTGGCTAGATATGTACTTAATGAACTATATCTTTTGGAATGACAAAACACGACTCAGATATCCTGTCCACCCTGTGGGGGTGTGACGCATGGCCAAACTTGTATATATCCATACGTTAAGGCCACATTTTAGGAATATATAGCTCATGCCACATTGCACTACCCTACTATTAACTGAAAGTGGACACTATGTCCCACCCGCCAATGCCAACAATTACCAAATACCATATACATGGGATTCTTTACCCCACACATGGGCTTAAGTGCCCAACAGATATTGAAAACACTGGATCTCATCACGGAGACCTTTCTTTTGTATATAGTTTGTTATATGTTAATTTTTTTTTACCTGTTTCCTTCCTGCGCCAAAATGATCCACTGCCAAAGCATTACGAACAAGGCCTGGCAACATGTCTACGATTTAATACTGATAGAACACAGTTACAGTCTCACCATCATGACAATGTTTCACCACTCTACTATGCGTGATACACCTATACTGAACTCAGCAATCTACATAAATACCAGAGCCCCCTCCCATGTCACTCAACATACTTTCACTGAATGTCAAAAGCCTAAACTCACCTTATAAATGACGAATGGCCCTGGTTGAGACGAAAAATCACAAAGTACACATAGCATTCTTCCAACAGACACATTTCCTAAATACACAACATCCCAAACTTACCTCCAACCAATTCCCGATAAGCTATCATAGTACATACAAAAAGAAAAAAAGAGGAGTAACAATTGTAATAAGCCGGGACGTATCGTTCCAATTTATAAAAAAGGTTAGCGACAAGAAAGGGCGTTATCTAATCCTACAGTGCGTTATAAACAATGCCCAATACACGCTAGTCAATATGTATGGCCCACACAATGACCAACATCTGTTCCTAGACCAAGTCCTCACCCTAGCAAAAGCACACAAGTTTGGTGAGGTTATCCTGGGAGGAGACATGAATTTTATTATAGACCCATCTATGGATACCACCTCATCATCCAAGGTCAAACACGCAACAACACAATGGTGAACACGCAATACCTCACTCATAAAGAAAGTACTGGTCGCGCACGATTATACTGACATCTGGAGAAACCTACATCCGCTCGATATGGACTACATTCACCACTCCTTAGTGCATGACACTTACTCACAGATAGACCGTTTTTTAATTCCTACCATGCAAACCCCACAAATCATCAAAGCTGATATAGGCATGGTCAGACCATGCTCCGATAACTATGTCCATTTACACGCAATATCCCACTACTGGGAACCGCACGTGGCGACTAAACAACTCATTACTCACTGACCATTCATTGGTCTCCCAAATCACTAAGGAGTTGGAGGGATACTTCTCTATCAATGACACAGATGACACAAAAATAGACATCCTATGGCAAGCACACAAGGCGGTTCTTCGGGGCCAATTCATCAAACATGCTAGCTTTAACAAGAAACGTCACACAAAGGCTTACTTGGACATACACTCAGAGTTAACCAGACTCACACACATAAACAAACGGTCACCATCTCACGATATCACAAAACAAATACTCCACTTACAAACCCAATTGAGAGACATGGAACAAGCTAAGACAACTTATTTATTGACAAAAATGAAACATACATTTTTTAAAAGAAGGGAACAGGGCAGGAAAAATTTTAGCGGCCCAACTCAAATCACGAGCCTTATCCTCCAGAATAGCATTCATCCACAACACGAACGGGGACAAACTTACTAACCCACTAGATGTAGTGGAAGAGTTCGGCAAATATTACAGTGGCCTCTATAACTTAGCAGAAGACACAACTAACCATGTACCTACACAAAGCGATATCGATACCTTCCTACAGGAGGTACACCTACCATCCATCACTACTGAGGACTGCCAGAAACTGGTACAACCATTCACTGTGCAAGAAATTGTGGACACCATAACCCAACTGCCAAAACGTAAATCACCTCGACCAGAGGGGTTTACAAACCTTTATTATTATACCTTTAGAGATATTTTGGCACCACATATGACCTCTCTATTTAACTATTGCCTCCAAACGTGAGTCATGCCCACAAATATGCTACAAGCACACATAACAACACTCCCAAAACCGGGGAAACCCCTGACTCACTGCTCCAACTTCCGACCAATTTCCCTCCTGAATTGCGACACTAAAATTTACGCCAAACTGTTAGCCAACAGGATAACCCCTATCTTACCACACATTGTACATAATGACCAATCAGGCTTCGTTAAAGGCAGGCAGGTCTCAGATAATACCAGGAAGATCCTCAACATATTATCCCACATAGAAGCGAAGGAGATTGAGAGTATCCTATTAGCCCTGGACGCCGAAAAGGCCTTTGATAGGCTAAATTGGGCTTATATGACATCAGTCCTGATTAAATACGGCTTCCCACAAAAACTCATACATGGCATCATGGCACTATACAAACACCCTACTGCTCGAGTTTCCCAGTCGGGGTTTCTTTCAACGCCATTTACCCTTACTAGCGGCACCAGACAGGGATGCCCTCTGTCTCCCCTACTTTTTATACTGGCACTAGAGCCCCTAGCTTACAAAATTAGACACTTATCACTGGCATACGCATAAATACTGACGACTACATTATTTATGTTCGCCGATGATATTCTACTCTCCCTTAGCGCACCGGAGATCTCTCTTCCTCGACTCATAGACACACTACAGGACTACGGACGTATCTCGTACTATAAACTCAATAGTACTAAGACACAGGCCCTACCACTACATATATCCATATCAAGGGTAAACAAAATGCGTCAAGACTTCAACTTTGACTGGAGACAAAAACACATTAAGTACTTGGGAGTGAAACTGTCTCCCCATCCCTCACAAATGGTGACCCTCAATTATGGTTCGTTACACCACATATGTGCATCCTATTTCCAAACATGGAAACACGTCCACTTATCGTGGCTAGGTGAATTAAACTCTATAAAATGGTGTTACTACCCAAAATTCTATACATATTTAGAATGTTACTCTTATATGTTCCACCATCTATTCTAAAACACCTCCAAACAGCTCTAACTAAATTTATCTGGAATAAAGCAAAAGCTAGATTACCTTTATCCCTGCTGCAACTTGCACAACAAGAGGGAGGGCTGGGATTCCCAAAATTGGCTGCATATTATGAAGCAGCCATCCTAGAATCAGCCATATGCCTCCACGCACCTAGACATTCACTACAGTGGGTCGACATGAAACACAATTAAACACTCCCATACCAATTGTTACACGTTATGTGGTCTCCAAAACTGTATAGACCACAGAAAACCCTTATACCCTACCACTAAGTTGTCCATGAAAATGTGGGACAGAATATTAACTAAGATGTATGACAAAGGGAACTTTTGTACACACGCCCCATTAGGGGCGCTAGAAGGGGTGACAGCAGAACTTTCTATGAAACCTTGGTGTATTCATGGGATCATGTATATCAAAGATCTCTACTCCCATGGCAAATTGTTGGCCTTCCCCGAATTACAGACAAAATATAATATACCTACCTCGTTCACGTTTTGATACCTACAATTGAAAAGCATAGTACATAATAGGGTGTCGTTACAACCATCGTTGATAACGCCCCAAACAAACCACATCATAACCATCTTTAACAGATGTACTTCCTCACCGACCAAACCCAAGGCATTGTCTGTCTGTTATAAAACTCTACTGGGACACACACCACCTCATTCCTTCGCATATGTTTCCCAATGGGAAAAAGAAGGCATACCGCACCTCATGGATAACCAATGGATTCATTCATTGAATGCTCTTAAAGGTCTCACATCTTGCTTCTCACACATAGAAGCCCACAAAAAAGTAATCTATAGGTGGTACCTGACCCCACAAAGGCTTCACCAAATCTATCCAACAGTAAGTCCCATGTGCTGGAGATGTAACTCAGATAACGGTAACATGACCCACATATGGTGGGAATGCACCCTTATTCGACCCCTCTGGTTGCAAGTCCAACATATATTACAAAACGCGTTGCATTTCTCGACACCTCTTACACCACTGGTGGCTCTCATGTTGCTCTTCCCACACACATGGAATAAAGATGCCAAGAAATTAGCCTCCCTTGTTATATTGGCAGCCAGGACACTTTTGGCCCAACACTGGAAGAGCACTTATTGCCCCTCTCGTAAAGAACTACTAGACAAGCTATACCAATATTACAGATCTGAGGTGCTTTCCTCTGAGTCCCACGAGCAGGCAAAGCAAACTGAACAGATGTGGAAACCTTGGCTCACATCTCTATACCCCCCAAATTAATATTTAAGTCCCAACCTGCACCTACTAGTCATATGTCACAGTTACTGATATGCTCATAGAGACTCAAGGTATGAATGCGGAACTCCTACCAGTACACATTACGGAACACCACAACACATTCATGTGCAATGCTAGACAAACGAATATTATTAATGTTAGATGATAATTTTGATAAAGATGACTGTTGTAAACTGTGTTCGGATATCCCAAAATGTATTTACCGATGTATACCTGTTCTACACTGTACAATACTGTAAGAGTGATACATAATGTGCCGAGACCGGATGCTGGAATCATTTTGTACCCTCCCCTTTTCTTCTTTTTGTATCCCCATTTTCGTTTTACTCTTGCAAAATAAAAACTTTAAATCTTAAAAATAATATATACATATAAAAAATATATATAAATAAGGAATAGAAAGGATGATGACATGGGAGATAAAATACACTGAAATATCATAAAAACAGTCATGAAAAACTGAATAGAATAACATTAAAATGATATTAAAAAAACTAAAACTATAAAAATAAACAAAAATTAATATATAAAAAATATAAAGATAATCTAAAATTTCCGAGAGAGGAGAGAAAGTAAATATATATGTATATACATACCAACAGAGTTGTGGTGGGGAAAACAGTGTGGATGAAACCCCTTCCACCTGAAATAAGCACACAGTGCAGACTGCTCAATGAGGGGAAGAAGAATCCTAGAGTGTCAGCTAAAGACTTACAAAAGTCACTGGCAAATGCTAACATCCCTGTTAGCGAATCTACAATACGTAAAACACTAAACAAGAATGGATTTCATGGGAGGATACCACAGAGGAAGCCACTGCTGTCCAAACAAAACATTGCTGCACGTTTACAGTTTGCACAAGAGCACCTGGATATTCCACAGCAGTACTGGCAAAATATTCTGTGGACAGATGAATCCAAAGTTGAGTTGTTTGGAAGAAACACACAACACTATGTGTGGTAAAAAAGAGGCACAGCACACCAACATCAAAACCTCATCCCAACTGTGAAGTGTGGTGGTGGGGGCATCATGGTTTGGGGCGGCTTTGCTGCGTCAGGGCCTGGACGGATTGCTATCATCGAAGGAAAAATGAATTCCGAAGTTTATCAAGACATTTTGCAGGAGAACATAAGGCCATCTGTCTACCAGCTGAAGCTCAACAGAAGATGGGTGTTGCAACAGGACAATGACCCAACGCATAGAAGTAAATCAACAACTGAATGGCTTAAACAGAAACAAATACGCCTTCTGAAGTGGCCCAGTCAGAGTCCTGACCTCAACCCGATTGAGATGCTGTGGCATGACCTCAAGAAAGCAATTCACACCAGACATCCCAAGAATATTGCTGAACTGAAACAGTTCTGTAAAGAGGAATGGTCAAGAATTACTCCTGACCGTTGTGCACGTCTGATCTGCAACTACAGGAAAGGTTTGGCTGAAGTTATTTCTGCCAAAGGAGGTTCAACCAGTTATTAAATCCAAGGGTTCACATACTTTTTCCACCTGCACTGTGAATGTTTACATGGTGTGTTCAATAAAAACATGGCAACATTTCATTCTTTGTGTGTTATTAGTTTAGGCAGACTGTGATTGTCTATTGTTGTGACTTAGATGATGATCAGATCACATTTTATGACCAATTTGTGCAGAAATCCATATCATTCCAAAGGGCTCACATACTTTTTCTTGCAACTGTACTATTTTGTTATTATTATTATCATTATTATTAAATAGCTGGCCTGCTCCATTCCCCTCCTCCCCCCCGCCCGGCAATTTAATTTTACTCGGCTCTACCCACCGACCCTACCCTGCTCCCGCTACCCTGGTTTCTCCTTACTATGTAGCATGCACCTCCAGCTGTTTGGAACCACAGCAAATCATCTCCCTATTACCTTCACATGTTATCAGCTGATGCAGTTATACAATTAACTCTCTCTGTCATCACATACAAATTCCTCTGCTACCTCTTGTCTCATCTGCCCATTTTAACCTCTAGATTCTAAGCTCATGGGCAGGGCCCTCTACGTATTGTATCGGTCTGTTCCTATTGTGTTTTAGTCTTTTTTCCCAATAGTAAAGCGCTGAAGAATTTGTTGGTATTTTATAAATGGCAGTAATAAATAAATAAATAAAAATATAACTGTACAGAAATATGATCTTTTTATATTATTATTATTATTATTATTATTATTTTATTAGTTATATAGCGCCAGCAAATTCCATAGCGCTGTACAATGGGTGGACTGACAGACACAACCAGACACAAAAGGTATAAGTAGGGGTAATGAAATAGGTTATAAATAATAAATAAAGTATTAACTGAGAACTTGGGTTATTTTTGACAGTTGCAGGAGAGGAGTCATGGGGGGAATGAAAACCCGCTAACAGTTAAAATGATATGCATTCCTGAAGAAGTGTGTTTTCAAAGATTTCTTGAAGGAGTGGAGACTGGGTGAAAGTCTAATGGAGAAGGGAAGGGAGTTCCACAGAAAAGTCTTGGAGTCGAGCATCAGATGTGGTACGGACAGAGGATAGACGTAGGCCTTCGGCAGAGCGCAGGGGCCTCAACGGGACATATTTGTTTATTAGGGAAGATAGGTAGGTTGGAGCAGCATCATGTACAGACTTGTAAGCAAACACCAGAATCTTAAATTGAGCCCTATATCTAACTGGAAGCCAATGTAGGGACTGACAGAGGGGGAGGCGTAGGAGGTGCGGGCGGACAGGAAAATGAGCCTCGCCACCGCATTCATTATAGATTGCAGCGGTGCAATATGGGAACACGTAAGACCACTGAGAAGGGGATTGCAGTAGTCATGGTGAGAAAGAACAACGGCATGGACCAGCACCTTAGTTGCGTCTGGTGTTAAATAGTAGGGATCGACCCATTATCAGTTTTACCGATATTATCGGCCAATATTACCGATAATACATAACAGGGCCGCCAGGCCCATTACAAGCCCAGCGGTCCTGGGGGGGCCCGCAGCAAGCGCTTACTTACCTTTCCAGCAGCTCCTGCAGCTCCCTGTGTAAATCTCGCGAGTCCCGCTGCCACAGAGCGTTGCCACTGGTTACCATGGCAACGCTCCGCGCGGCACTAAGGGCCGCGAGATTTACACTGGAGCTGGAGGAGCTGCTGGGAAGGTAAGTAAGAGCTTCCTGCACCCCCCCCAGGACTTAACAAGTCACCGGACCAGCAGGGGATACTATATCCCCCTCCCTGGTAAAAAGCAGGGAGGGGGGACTAAAAAAACAAAACAAAAAAACAAAACATTTAAATATTAAAAAAAATAATTTAAAAAAAAAAATGCCCCCGCCATTTTACACAAATTACATCTCTACACAAACACACAGACACACACACACACTACACAAACACACACACACTGCCTTATATACACACACTACACAACACACACACACACACTACATTATATACACACACTACACAAACACACACATATACACACACACACACCGCATTATATAAACACACTACACAAACACACACACAATGCATTATATACACACACTACACACACACACTGCATTATATACACACACAATGCATTCACTTTACCCACACTACACACTCTGTATTCACTATACACACTACACAAACACACACTCGGCAGTCACTAAACACACTACAAAACTCTCTGCAATCACTATACACACTACACAAACACACACACTCTGCATTCATTATAAATACACACTACACAAACACACTCTGCATTTACTATATATACACACTACACAAACACTCTAAAAAATCAATATCGGTCGATCCCTATTAAATAGGGGCGGATACGAGCTATGTTTTTGAGATGGAAGCGGCAGCATTTGGCGATCGACTGGACATGAGGGGTGAAGGAGAGATCGCAGTCAAAGAGAACACCTTGGCAGCAAGCCTGTGAGGTAGAGGTCATGGTGGCGCCGTTGACTTGGAGGGAGACACGGGAGTAGTGACACTTGAGGGAGGAATGACCAGAAGTTCTGCTATAGACAGGTTGAGTTTAAGAACGTGAGCAGCCATCCAGTTGAAAATTGCGGAGAGGCAGTCAGAGACACTAGTCAAGATGGGCGGAGAGAGATCAGGAGAGGGCAGGTAGATTTGCGTGTCATCTGCATATAAATGATAAGCGAAGCTAAAGCTGATGAGTTTACCAAGAGAGGCAGTATAGATGGAACACAGTAGGGGACCAAGGACAGAACCTTATGGAATGCCAACAGAGAGGGATTTCGGAGAAGAGGCAGAGCCAGAGAAAGAAACACTGAAAAAGCGCTGGGAGAGGTAGGAGAAGCACCAGGAGAGAGCAGTATCTCGTAGACCGAGATTACAGAGAATGAGAAGAAGCTGTTGATGGTCAACAGTGTCAAAGGCAGCAGAAAGATCAAAGAGAATTAGGATAGAGTAATGGCTGCGAGATTTAACAGCAATTAAATCGGTGGATACTTTGGTCACAGCTGTTTCAACAGAGTGACAATCGCGGAATCCAGACTGAAGTGGGTCAAGCAGAGAGTTGAGTTCGAGGAAGTCTGTCAATGACGCATACACAACTCTCTCAAGGTAGAAATACAAAATATAACTAAAAATATATATAACAACACCCAAAAACACATGAAAATATAAGTGGTCAAATTACCCTTATATAGTTGTCTAGATTGTAAGAAGATTCCTTATACCTTATTTATATAAACATAAAAAATATACAATCTATAATCAAAAGAGGAGCTAATAACAGTGTGAATAAGGAGTGAGGATCAGAGGCGTAGCGTGGGGGGTGCAGGGGGGGCCGGCCGCACCGGGCGCAACATCTGGGGGGGCGCGCTCGCGCCCCCCACCCCACCCCACCCCCCATCCTCAAATGAGACCTGGCAGCTTCACCTCCTCTCTGCCAGGTCTCCTTCTCCTGTCCCTCGCGGCTCTGTGTGATGGGAGAGGTGGGACAGGAAGTGATATCACTTCCTGTTTACTCCTCTCACACAGAGCCAGATCAGCAGGGGAAGGAGCAGCAGCCTGGGAGAGAAGAGGGAGCAGAGAGAAAGGTAGGAACTAATCACCCTTCCCCCCTCCCACTGTGTCCCTAATAACCCCCCTGTCACTACTCACCCCTCCAGTCACTACTCACCCCCCAGTCACTACTCACCCCCCCTTTGTCACTACTCACCCCCCCTTTGTCACTACTCACCCCCCCCTGTTTCACTAGTCACCCCTCCTGTCACTAGTCACCCCCCTGTGACACGGGGGGTGACTAGTGACACAGGGGGGTGACTAGTGACAGGAGGCTGTCACTAGTCACCCCCCTGTGTCACTAGTCACCCCCGTGTCACTAGTCACCCCCCTGTGTCACTACTCACCCCCCTGTGTCACTAGTCACCCCCCTGTGTCACTAGTCACCCCTCCTGTCACTACTCACCCCCTGTCACTACTCACCCCCCCTTTGTCACTACTCACCCCCCCTGTTTCACTAGTCACCCCTCCTGTCACTAGTCACCCCCCTGTGACAGGGGGGGTGACTAGTGACACAGGGGGGTGACTAGTGACAGGAGGCTGTCACTAGTCACCCCCCTGTGTCACTAGTCACCCCCCTGTGTCACTAGTCACCCCCCTGTGTCACTAGTCACCCCCCCGTGTCACTAGTCACCCCCCCTGTCACTAGTCACCCCCCTGTGTCACTAGTCACCCCCCTGTGTCACTAGTCACCCCCCGTGTCACTAGTCACCCCCCCTGTCACTACTCACCCCCCCTTTGTCACTACTCACCCCCCTGTTTCACTAGTCACCCCTCCTGTCACTAGTCACCCCCCTGTGACACGGGGGGGGGTGACTAGTGACACAGGGGGGTGACTAGTGACAGGAGGCTGTCACTAGTCACCCCCCTGTGTCACTAGTCACCCCCCTGTGTCACTAGTCACCCCCCGTGTCACTAGTCAACCCCCTGTCACTCGTCACCCCCCCTGTGTCACTAGTCACCCCCCTGTCACTAGTGACTCCTTGACTAGTGACAGGGAGGGAGGGGGTGACTAGTGACAGAGTAAGGGAGGGAAGGGGTGACTAGCGTGAGGGACACAGAGTGAGGGAGGGAATGGGTGACACAGTGACAGAGTGCGGGAGTGGGTGACTAGTGACAGAGTGAGGGGGTGACTAGTGACAGAGTTAGGGAGTGACTAGTGACAGAGGGAGGGATGGGGTGGCTAGTGACAGTCACCACCTCCCTCACTCTGTCACTAGTCACCATCTCCCTCACTCTGTCACTGTGTCACCCCCTCCCTCTGTCACTAGTCACCCACTGCCGCACTCTGTCACTAGTCACCCCCCGTGTCACAAGCCACCCCCCCTGTGTCACTAGTCATCCCTCCCTGTCACTAGTCACCCCCCTGTGTCACTAGTCACCCCCCTGTGTCACTAGTCACCTCCCCTGTGTCACTAGTCACCCCCCTCATTGTGTCACTAGTCACCCCCTCACTGTGTCACTAGTCACCCCCTCACTGTGTCACTAGTCACCCCCTTCACTGTCACTAGTCACCACCACTGTGTCACTAGTCACCCTCCCTCACTGTGTCACTAGTCACCCCCTCACTCTGTGTCACTTGTCAGCTCAGTCACTAGTCACCCTCCCTCTGTCACTAGTCACCCCCTCCCTCACTCTGTCACTAGTCACCCCTCCCTCTGTCACTAGTTACTCCCTCCCTAACTGTCACCCCCTCCCTCTGTCACTGTGTCACCCCCACCCTCTGTCACTAGTCACCCCTCCCTCTGTCACTAGTCTCCCTCTGTCACTAGTCACGTCCTCCCTCTGTCACCATGTCACCCCCTCCCTCACTCTGTCACTGTGTCTCCCCCTCCCTCACTCTGTCACTAGTCACCCACTCCCTCCCTTACTCTGTCACTAGTCATCCCCTCCCTCACTCTGTCACTAGTCACCCCCTCCCTCACTCTGTCACTAGTACCCCCTCCCTCACTCTGTCACTAGTCATCCCCTCCCTCACTCTGTCACTAGTCACCCACTCACTCTAGTGACAGAGTGAGGGAGGGGATGACTAGTGACAGAGTTAAGGAGGGAGTGACTAGTGACAGAGTAAGGGAGGGAAGGGGTGACTAGCGTGAGGGACACAGAGTGAGGGAGGGAATGGGTGACACAGTGACAGAGTGCGGGAGTGGGTGACTAGTGACAGAGTGAGGGGGTGACTAGTGACAGAGTGAGGGGGTGACTAGTGACAGAGTTAGGGAGTGACTAGTGACAGAGGGAGGGATGGGGTGACTAGTGACAGTCACCACCTCCCTCACTCTGTCACTAGTCACCATCTCCCTCACTCTGTCACTGTGTCACCCCCTCCCTCTGTCACTAGTCACCCACTGCCGCACTCTGTCACTAGTCACCCCCTCCCTCTGTAACTGTGTCACCCATTCCCTCCCTCACTCTGTCACTAATCACCCCCTCACTCCACGGGTTAGGGGGCGCAAATTACTTGCCTTGCCCCGGGTGCTGACAACCCACGCTACGCCACTGGTGAGGATAAACTGTGAATGACCAATTAATTACTCACAAGAGATGAATTGGTAACAGGCACGTAAAGGTTTCTTCTAGGACGTAGACTTTCTGTCACTTTGCTTTAATTCATAAACTATATAGGGAACAAAGGGAGAAAGACAAACATGGTGTATTTCTTTAAAAAATATAACACCTTTTATTTGAATCACACTTACAAGCAGTATTCTTCAAACGTGCATATCATTAGTAGTATTTCAGACCCAGGGTAAGATATGGCACGGTCCTCTGTGGTCAGCAACTGGATAGCAGCTTCAAATCCATATACACAGAATTTAAAACAAACAAAATACACATAAATATTAAAATAAAAGTAGAGTCACTAAGTCTTTAACCTGGCCCCAACTCTCTCAATGATCTTGGAGGCAAATGGCAGTAGCGATATAGGGTGTTATTTTTCTGGGGAGTTGGGGTCAAGGTTGGGCTTTTTCAGAATTGGCATTATGGTTGCATGCTTGAAGGTTGAAGGAAATGTGCTGGAGGAAAGGGAGAGCTTGAAAATTTTAGTGAGAGGAAGAGCAAGAGAGGGAGACAGGGTGCGGATGAGATATGAGGGAATAGAATCGAGGGGACAGGTGGTGGTGTGGGAGGACTGGAGCAGTAAAACATATTAGGGTGATGAAATACATATTAAAAATTTTGTCAAAAGCACACACAAAAAAACTATACGAACACTATATTTGACTAGGTTTTGTGACTAAATGGTTACTACAAAAGACGGGACATACCCATTTTGGAATACCTTAGGTTATCTACTTTTGCAAATGTATGTCATCATCTGGGTCATCTTCTTCCTCTCCTGTCTTACTGCCTCAAAAGCAACATAAAATCAGTTTGTTGAATTTCCATGTATGAAGACAGAAACACACATGCACCAATATTGGCATGTATTTAAAAAAAACTTAACACTTATAAATGGTGAATTTATTGTTATACTCTTGGGACATTACTGAACAGAAATATGTGTGTTTTTTTTGCAGTAAAATATATAAGGATGATTATATAAATAGTGAAAGTTCAGTGTTTGTGTGAAAAATGCAGCAACAAAAAAACTATTCAAAATATAAAAAAAATATTAAAATATTAAGACTGTGGGTCATATTTTGCCCTGTAACATCCCAAAATCCCAGCAAACCTGTACATGGGGGGGGGGGGGGGAGGATTGTTGTACTTGTGGCACATGGCGGAATACAAATATGTGTGATTTATTGCAGTAAAAAACATTAGTATTAAGACAATCACAGTAAAAATTCTATGCTGAACTTGGAAAAAAGCTTAACTCCTCACACTCATTTAACATTTATTCATATTAAATTATGGTTCATATATAAATATTTGATGTCACATGAAAATGCTATTTGTCCTGAATAAAAATTATATTTAATAAGTATGAGAGCACTTAATATGAAAATTAAATTATGGTTGAACAAAAATATAGCTTAAATTCTAGGTTTTGTCTTGGTTCAGAATATGGATAATTGCTTCTGTCCTTAACGGGTTAAACAAAATGTAGAAACAATATTGTGTAAATCATATACTGTAGCTATATTGTACCTTAAATTGCTCATCTACTTTATAAGCACCTTTACAATTTTTTACAAGACAATTTCTCCCTATATGCATATGTTAACACGCCTTTGTCTCATCATAATCTCATTTATCTTATTATCTCATACTACCTTTAAGAAAACAATAAATGTAGCAGATGGCTCTTTTATTAGTAGAATAACTGGTATGACTTTGCAACACAAATACATTCTTCTCGTTTGCTCTCCTAAGCTTACCTTTCATATGCAGAGCTGGATTCTATTACAAAGGATAATATATACAAGGGAACTTAACTCTGGTAACTCAATAGTAGTTATCCTAATGACAAATACAGACACTCCTAACTTACTGACCGGGTTCCGTTCTTACGACTCGGTCGTAAAACGAATTGGTCGGTAAGTAAGGATGCGCTACAGTGCATGCACAGCAAACATAGACCAGCTCTCTAAAGTGGGGAATCCCTTGAACCCATTTATCTTCATCTCCATATTGCATCTTGGATCCAGACAGAGTAGTGTCACCCTGCAAATTGACACAAAGTCTTCAAACCTAGAGCCAGTTATTAAAAGGCTCTAAAAAAGGTGAACACTAATTTTTACTTTATTTGGGATAAATTTGACACCAAAGCTGCACCCAGAGGTTTACTGTTTATTTTTTCCTTTGCATGTACCATTGTGAGGAATAAAAGGAAATTACCAACATGATCGTACAGTTTCCTACCTTAAAGGCACAGAAGCCAAAGTGTTTAGAGCCTATACCCACATAAAAGGCTCTAAATATTGTGAGTTTAATTTCACTCACTGCCCAAAAAGTCACTTTATTTTTAGCATACAATATTGCACTATTTTCGGGGGGGGGGGGGGGGGGGGTTCTATCTTTTTTTCTATGTACAACCCTCACAAACTTTGAGAGTAAGTGTGTGTTTTTTACATTACACACTTATATAGCTTGGTTGCTTCATCTAAGTGTTGCTTCTGTAGCGTTACTCACCTTTCCCAGGGGCCGGCCGCGGTCCTCTCTTCAAGCCGCGCGCGGTCCTGCGGCTGCACGAGCGGGTCATCCGACGCTTCAGACAGGAAGGCGGGCAGTGACCGCGAGATGCGGTCACATGTCCCGCCTGAATCTAAGAGCGCGCCGCGAGTCTCGGGCGCGCTCTTAAAGAGACAGTGGGAGCCTAAATTGTCAAAAGGCTCCCATTGGCCCCTGTCATCCCACACACCCCATACACTTACCTTTTAGGGGTGTGGAAGTGACAGGAGCCAATCACATCAGTTTTTAACCTATTTATACTTACCCTTTTCCCTTAGTTCCTTGCCCTATCGTGGTTTCTGCTACAGTTCCCTTTAGCGCTTGTTGTGTTCAGTTGTGTTCCTCCGTACTTGACCTTGGCTTTGTATTCTGACTTCGTTTTCGCTTTATCCTTGTCTGTTCTGTTTGCCGGCTTGCTGTTTCCTGTGTACCAGACCCCGGCTTGTCCTCGTTTACGCTGTCTCTTTGTGCCATTGACCTCGGATTGTTCCTGACTCTGTACTTCTCCTATATACGTCGAGTCCGGCCATTCTAAGGTCCGGTAGACGTATCTCTCCTCTGTTCTGCCTTCTGTTTAGCTGGATCCTGCGTGTAGGGGTATATTCTCGTTACATTACGATAGGGCCATGGACCCCGCAGATTTAGCTCAACAGATGGCGTCTCATGAGGCTAGATTTGTAGAGCAGGATCACCGAATGGATCAGATAGCCCAGGCTCTCCAGACGCTCTTAGCTAGAACCATTCCAGCAACCACACCTAACCCTCCTACACCCCTTCTTCCTGAAGTATCGACTGTGCCTAATGCTACGGCCCATTTAACACCTCCTCCTAGGTATGGAGGGGATTCTAAGACATGCAGAGGGTTCATTAACCAAATAGAGTTTCACTTTGAGATTTATCCACGTTCATTTCCCACAGAGAGGTCTAAGGTTGGGTTCTTTATGCACCAACTTACCGACAAAGCACTTAAATGGGCGAATCCTATTTGGGAAGCTAATGGACCTATGGTGCATGACTATTACAGTTTTCTTACAGCATTTCGCAGAACTTTTGACACTATGAAAAGGTCTAAAAATGCCGCAAGAGCATTAATGAGAGTTAAACAGGGTTCTAGGTCTGTGGCTGATTACGCTATTCAGTTTCGTACTCTTGCCTCACAGGTAGATTGGACCAACAATGGGTTAACTACTGCCTTTATGGAAGGCTTATCAGACTCTATATTGGATGAGGTAGCAGCTAAGGAGCTTCCTGTTGCTTTAGAGGACCTTATTGACTACCTCATTGATATAGATAATAGGATTCGTGACAGGCTCTATACCAAGAACAGAAATAGACGTTTTGTTACACCTATTCACCCCAGAGTTAATACACCGGAGAGTGTTAAAGTATCTGAAGAGGAACCTATGCAATTAGGGGTTGCCAAACTCTCTGATAATGAAAAATTACATAGGAGAAGGGAGGGACTCTGCCTATATTGTGGTAGGAGAGACCATATGGTAAAGGAATGTCCTTTGCTCCCGGAAAACTCTCGCACCTAAGACCTTATAGGGGACTGGCCTTGGGTGTGATTTCTAAGTCTCCTACATTGCCTCCTAACCGACTGCTTCTCCCTGTTTCTTTACATATGGGAGAGAGTTGTATAGTTGAAAATATATACGCCTTGGTTGACTCTGGGGCAGCTGAGAATTTTATAGACTCTGGTTTTGTAAAGAAAAACAACATTCCCATCAGGGAGAAGGAGATACCCTTGGCCGTTGAGGCCATAGATGGTAGACCATTGATCTCTCCAGTTGTTACTCATGAGACTGCACCGTTACACATGTACACGGGGGTTTTACACTATGAAACCATTCGGTTCCAGGTCATCACCTCTCCCTCTTCACAGTTAGTGTTAGGGTATCCATGGTTACGTGCCCACAATCCCATTTTTGACTGGGAGACAGGGCAGATAAAATCATGGAGTGAGGCCTGCCATGAGTCATGTACTATTGAAGTCACGCCTGTGAATTCTATTAATGTTCCTACCACTCCTCCTTTGTCTACGGCTATACCCTCTCAGTATTTATCTTTAAAGACTGTCTTTGATAAAAGAGAGGCTGACAAATTACCGCCTCACAGACCCTACGATTGTGCTATTGACCTGTTGCCTGGCACTATACCTCCAAAGGGCAGGGTGTACCCCTTATCGGTTCAAGAAAACCGTGTCATGGAGGAATATATTAAAGAATCATTAGACAAGGGATTTATTAGGAGATCCTCTTCTCCGGCTGGAGCGGGGTTCTTCTTTGTATCGAAGAAAGAAGGTGAATTAAGACCTTGCATTGATTATAGAGGTCTTAATAAAATCACCATAAAAAATGCTTACCCTATACCATTAATAACAGAATTGTTTGACAGGCTCAAACGTGCTACGGTATTCACCAAATTAGATCTTAGAGGAGCATACAATTTGATACATATAAAAAAGGACCACGAATGGAAGACAGCCTTCAACACTAGGTCAGGTCATTATGAGTATACCGTCATGCCATTTGGGCTTTGCAATGCCCCAGCAGTATTCCAAGAATTTATTAATGATGTCTTAAGAGACTTTATTCACTCATTTGTTATTGTGTACTTGGACGACATTTTAATATATTCTACAGACTTACACACTCATCACAGACATGTTACGACCGTTCTGAAGACCCTTCTTGCTAATGGTCTTTATTGTAAATTAGAAAAATGTCTATTCGACCAATCCGAAGTCCAGTTTTTGGGGTATTTGATTTCCGCTAAGGGTTTTCGTATGGATCCCCGGAAGCTCGCTGCTGTCATAGAATGGCCTCTGCCGCAAGGTCTAAAATCCATCCAGCGTTTTCTGGGTTTCTCTAATTATTATAGACGTTTTATCAAAGGTTTTTCGTCTATTGTAGCACCTATTACTCGTATGACAAAAAAGGATGGCAATACTCGTGTCTGGTCTACCGAGGCACTTCAAGCTTTTGACTTCCTTAAGACTACGTTCGCCTCTGCACCTATTTTACAGCATCCTGTCCCTTCATTGCCCTATATACTTGAAGTTGATGCTTCAGATATCGGGGTAGGTGCTGTTTTATCTCAAAGAGAGTCTCCTGAAAAGCCATTGCATCCTTGTGGCTTCTTTTCTAAACAAATGTCCAAAGCAGAGAAGAATTATGATGTGGGTAATCGCGAACTCCTTGCTATCATTTTAGCACTCAAAGAATGGAGACATTTGTTAGAAGGCACTAAGGATCCCATCCTCATATTTACGGATCATAAGAACCTGTCCTACCTTAGCGAAGCTAAAAGATTGTCTTCCAGGCAGGCTAGGTGGTCACTGTTCTTGTCCCATTTCAATTATATAATCACCTATAGGCCAGGTGATCGGAACACTAAAGCGGACGCTCTGTCCAGACAGTTTGAAACTATTGACAAACAGGAGATTGATGTTACTCCTGTCATTCCCCCAGACAGGATAATAGCAACTACTGTATTGTCTATTTCCTCGTCCCTCTTGCAGGCCATACAAGCGAAACAAAGCATGGCACCTAGCGAGAGGCCTAATGATAAATTGTTCGTTGACGTTCCCGAGAGATGGGATATTCTGTCACTATATCACGATACTAAGACTGCTGGACATCCTGGTATTTCCAAAACAGTGTCAGCTGTTTCTCGGTATTTTTGGTGGGATTCCTTACGAAAGGATGTCACTGACTATATAAGTGCTTGTACTACTTGTGCCTGTATGAAATCCTCTCGTAGAGTTCCTTGTGGGCTGTTGCATCCGTTACCCGTTCCCGAGAGACCTTGGTCCAACCTATCTATGGATTTTATTGTTGAATTACCCCCTTCGAATGGTAACACAGTCATCCTGATGATAGTTGACCGGTTTTCCAAAATGGCTCACTTTGTGTCTCTTCGCAAGTTGCCCACATCCAAGGAACTGGCCCTTATCTTCGCTAGAGAAGTATTTCGGTTACATGGCATTCCCTTATCTATTGTGTCCGATAGGGGTAGCCAATTTATTTCCATCCCCAGTCTAATGGAGCTGCTGAACGTGCCAACCAGTCTCTGGAGCAGTACCTCCGTTGTTTTGTGTCTCACCATCAGGACAATTGGTCTGACCTGCTTCCTTGGGCTGAATTTGCTCAGAATAACGCCACTCATGATTCTTCCGGCAAAAGCCCTTTTTACGTTGTCTATGGCCAGCATCCCGTTGTTCTCCCGGCTGCATTCTCCTCACAGGGCATGCCAGTTCTGGATGAGCATTTGGCTGGTTTGCGTAATACTTGGGAGCAGGTTCAGCGTTCTTTGGTTGACTCTGCTGCTCGCCAGAAGGCTCAGGCTGACAAGCATCGCAGAGCGGCTCCTTCCTATGTTGTGGGGGACAGAGTTTTGCTTTCCACGCGGAATATTCGCCTCCGGGTGCTTTCTATGAAATTGGCTCCCCGCTTCATTGGTCCTTATCGTATTATACATAAGGTTAATCCCGTTTCTTATGCCTTGGGTCTGCCTAAGAATCTGCGCATACCTAATGTTTTTCACACCTCGTTGTTGAAGCCTTACGTGCGCAACCGCTATACCCGGCATGCTCCTCCTCCTCCTCCTGTCTCTGTGGAGGGTCATGAGGAAATCGAAGTGTCTGCTGTTCTTGACTCTGGTTTCCTTAGGGGTCGGCTTCAGTACTTGGTACATTGGAAGGGTTATGGGCCTGAGGAGCGCAGTTGGATTTCTGCTGATGCTGTTCATGCTCCCCGCCTTGTGCGTTCTTTCCATTCACGTTTTCCTGCCTGACCTAGTCCTGCCCGCCCGGAGGGCGTGTCCTCGGGGGGGTACTGTAGCGTTACTCACCTTTCCCAGGGGCCGGCCGCGGTCCTCTCTTCAAGCCGCGCGCGGTCCTGCGGCTGCACGAGCCGCGCACGGCTCATCCGACGCTTCAGACAGGAAGGTGGGCAGTGACCGCGAGATGTGGTCACATGTCCCGCCTGAATCTAAGAGCGTGCCGCGAGTCTCGGGCGCGCTCTTAAAGAGACAGTGGGAGCCTAAATTGCCAAAAGGCTCCCATTGGCCCCTGTCATCCCACACACCCCATACACTTACCTTTTGGGGGTGTGGAAGTGACAGGAGCCAATCACATTAGTTTTGAACCTATTTATACTTACCCTTTTCCCTTAGTTCCTTGCCCTATCGTGGTTTCTGCTACAGTTCCCTTTAGCGCTTGTTGTGTTCAGTTGTGTTCCTCCGTACTTGACCTTGGCTTTGTATTCTGACTTCGTTTTCGATTTATCCTTGTCTGTTCTGTTTGCCGGCTTGCTGTTTCCTGTGTACCAGACCCCGGCTTGTCCTCGTTTACGCTGTCTCTTTGTGCCCTTGACCTCGGATTGTTCCTGACTCTGTACTTCTCCTATATACGTCGAGTCCGGCCATTCTAAGGTCCGGTAGACGTATCTCTCCTCTGTTCTGCCTTCTGTTTAGCTGGATCCTGCGTGTAGGGGTATATTCTCGTTACAGCTTCTAAGTGTGTGTGGTTGGAGATATTCTGGAGAGTTTTACAGAAGCTTCAACTGTCTAAGAGTTGTGCTAAGAGTTTTCTTTTTCACTGTTACAGGTAAGATTCATCTGTGGGAAAAGGTTAATGATTGCACAAGGTGTGATTTCCTGTTGGTAATTATAAGGCATTTGATTTGATTAGGTAGCTACTTGCTATTGATTGCTGTTTAAATTAGCTATTGTTTGCAAATAAGCAGAGGCCTACCCAGGTGTTAAACATTCATAGTGGGAGGTGATTTTAGGAGTATATAAGGGTTGTTGTCATTAGCTTGGCTAATATAGCTTGGTTGCTTCATCAGAGTGTTGCTTCTAAGTGTGTGTGTTTGGAGATATTCTGGAGAGTGTTGCTTCTAAGCGTGTGTGGTTGGAGATATTCTGGAGACTGTTGCTTCTAAGCGTGTGTGGTTGGAGATATTCTGGAGAGTGTTGCTTCTAAGCGTGTGTGGTTGGAGATATTCTGGAGACTGTTGCTTCTAAGTGTGTGTGGTTGGAGATATTCTGGAGAGTGTTGCTTCTAAGTGTGTGTGGTTGGAGATATTCTGGAGAGTGTTGCTTCTAAGTGTGTGTGGTTGGAAATATTCTGGAGATAAACTGGAGGTGATCTGAGGTATTCAGGAGGATATATAAAAAGTTAAGATTCCTTTGATTTAAATTATTTACCTCATTGGAATGGCAGACTTTGTTCAGTTTAATAGCTGCTATGCATTTGTTTCGCGTTCCACTTTTTGGAGGTTTGGTTGTTGTCTAATCTGTAGACAGTTCTCTATCTTGCGGCAGGAGATTGTATTTTTGAGGTCTGAGATTTGTAAATTATCTGGTAAACAAACTCAGGCTGGAACTGCTGCAAAGCCACTGCCGCAGAGACATACTAGGAATGGCAGATGGATTACTGTAGGATCTGGTAGACTTGTGGATAAAGGCATATTGCACAGTCTGTTGCTCTACATAATTCATTTTCTGCACTTTCAGAGTGTAATGGTGTCATGGAGACAGGCACTGAGGGTAGTGGTGTTGTGGAGAGAGGCACTGAGGCTAGTGGTGTTGTGCAGAGAGGCACTGAGGCTAGTGGTGTTGTGCAGAGAGGCACTGAGGCTAGTGGTGTTGTTGAGAGAGGCATTGAGGCTAGTGGTGTTGTTAAGAGAGACATTGAGGCTAGTGGTGTTGTGGAGAGAGGCATTGAGGCTAGTGGTGTTGTGCAGAGATGCACTGAGGCTAGTGGTTTTGTTGAGAGAGGCATTGAGGCTAGTGGTGTTGTGGAGAGAGGCATTGAGGCTAGTGGTATTGTGCAGAGAGGCATTGAGGCTAGTGGTGTTGTGCAGAGAGGCACTGAGGCTAGATGTATTGTGGAGAGAGGCACTGAGGCTAGTGGTGTTGTGGAGAGAGGCACTGAGGCTACTGGTGTTGTGCAGAGAGGCTTGAAGACTATGGTGAGGCCTAATAGAAAGCAGTTGTTGTTGGGGGATTCCACCATAAGAGGTGTGGAGATGGACAATGGTGGTCTTGTGAGGTGTCTTCCCGGAGCTACTGCTCACAGAGACAGGAGACGTATCTGTAATATTGTTAAGCAAGCAAAGCAGGGAGGGGAATTGGATGTACTTGTCCATTTAGGGACAAATGACTTGGCTTGCAATGAGGTTTCAGAGGTTAAGGAAGTTTTTAGTGTTTTTGCCAATGATATACGGCAGGTTGCTTCCACACTGTCATTCTCTGAAGTTCTGCCTGTGCATAACACTCAGAATGACAGGCGGATGCGTATTAGGGACTTTAACTTGTGGCTTGGTGAATGGTGTCGGGAGCAAGGATTTGGCATTATTGCTCATGGTAGCTCTGTTTGGAATGGAAATAAACTGTACAAAAAAGATGGTTTTCATCTTTCTCAAAAGGGAGCAAATGTTCTCAGTGAGCAGTTCAGAGGTTTTGCTAGGATGTATTCAAACTAGGAGGGGGGGCAAAAGGGTGTTAACACATCAATCCAATTGTCCCCCAAAACAAGGACAGAATGTGCCTGTAGCAAGTGTGTTAAAAAATGATAAGCTTAGAGTCATGTCTACAAATGCTCGCAGTTTAGGGAATAAGATCCATGAACTTGTGTCAATAATGGCAACTGATAGTGTGGATTTAGTCGCTGTTACTGAGACATGGTATAATGAGAACAATGACTGGGACCAGAGGCGGCTCTAGACTTTATGAGGCCTTAGGCGAAACGCAAACATGAGGCCCCACTAACAAAAAAAAGTGTCACATATACACATTGATGCACTGTCTACCTGTGTATGTGCCTGAGAGTGTGTCTGACAGAGAGTATCCTTGTGTGTGTGAATGTATGTCTCTGAAGTTGTTTGCGTTTTTGTCTTAGACCCTATGTGTATGGGGTAGCTGCTTGAAGTGTGTTGTGTGTATGGGGGGGGGGGGAGAGGCGGGTGATGGTGAGAGGGGGGTGATGGTGTGGGGGTGATGGTGAGAGGGAGAGGGGGGTTGATGGTGAGAGCAGTGGTGTATTTTGGATTTGTGCTGCCCTAGGCATGACTAAATTCGGGCACCCCCCAAATCTAAATTTGCCCCCCCCAATTTATGTCAAGGCCGCTTTTTTGACTGACAGACACATGTCCTCATGGATACATGCACTGATATACATTCACTGACAGATACACAGTCACTGGCACACACATACAGTCATTGGCACACACTGTTTAACCAACACACACTTTCACTGACAGACAGACACACACACACACTTTCATTCACTCACAGACACACACTGACAGCTACACTCACTCACTCACTCACTCACAGTAAGGTGGACAGCCCGAGAACACAAGGCAAACAAGGCATTTGTCTGGAAGCTCGGGGTGGCATTTTTTGGCGCCCCCCCTGAAAGTGCCGACTTGGCAAATGCCTTGTTTGCCTTGTGGTAAATACAACTCCCTGGGTGAGAGGGGGGTTGATGGTGAGAGGGGGGTTGATGGTGAGAGGGAGGGGGGGTGATGGTGAGAGGGAGGGGGGGGTGATGGTGAGAGGGAGGGGGGGGTGATGGTGCGAGGGGGGGGTGATGGTGAGAGGGGGGGGGTGAGAGGGAGGGGGGTGAGAGGGAGGGGGGGTGAGAGGGAGGGGGGGTGAGAGGGAGGGGGGGTGAGAGGGGGGGTGATGGTGAGAGGGAGGGGGGGGTGATGGTGAGAGGGAGAGGGGGGGTGATGGTGAGAGGGAGAGGGGGGGTGATGGTGAGAGGGAGCGGGGGTTGATGGTGAGAGGGAGCGGGGGGGTTGATGGTGAGAGGGAGCGGGGGGGTTGATGGTGAGAGGGAGCGGGGGGTTGATGGTGAGAGGGAGCGGGGGGTTGATGGTAATGTGAGAGGGAGCGGGGGGTAATGGTAACGTGAGAGGGAGCGGGGGGTAATGGTAATGTGAGAGTGAGAGGGGGGTAATGTGAGAGTGAGAGGGGGGTAATGTGAGAGTGAGAGGGGGGTAATGTGAGAGTGAGAGGGGGGTAATGTGAGAGTGAGAGGGGGGTAATGTGAGAGTGAGAGGGGGGTGAGGCTGAGAGTGAGAGGGGGGTGAGGCTGAGGGTGGTGGGGGTGATATGCTGAGGGTGGTGGGGGGGTGATGCTGAGGGTGGTGGGGGGGGTGATGCTGAGGGTGGTGGTGGGGTGATGCTGAGGGTGGTGGTGGGGTGATGCTGAGGTTGGTGAGGGTGGTGGGGGTGATGCTGAGGGTGGTGGGGGGTGATGCTGAGGGTGGTGGGGGGTGATGCTGAGGGTGGTGGGGGTGGTGAGGCTGAGGGTGGTGGGGGTGATGGTGAGGGTGGTGGGGGGTGGTGAGGCTGAGGGTGGTGGGGGTGATGGTGAGGGTGGTGGGGGGTGAGGCTAAGGATGGTGGGGGCTAGGGGTA